>NW_028263372.1:33484539-34084539 GCF_051168715.1 Poecilia mexicana | reverse complement strand
GCAGGCGTTTAATACACATTAAGGTATATTTGGTGTTTAAACTCTCGCCTTTAGATTTGTTCTCAAGTGTTCTTCTGCTGACAGATGGCTGGATGGATGAACTGGTTTGGCCAGACAGGAAACACCTCTAATTTTTTTACTTCTATTGAAAAGTCAGACTGTGACAAGGCCATTATGCAAAATAAATAAACAGAAGTTCCTCCACTTTTCACAGATTAAAGGCTGAACTCCTAAATCCCAGATGAAGATGAGTGATGTCTCCAGCTCAGCAGCTGCTACTCTGCAGTTTGCTGACATTTTTTCACTCTTTCCAGGACTACAGTGAACCTTTTCCCACTTCCTTTGATAGTGTGATAATCTTGACAGATTTTTACTTCACAGCTGATTTTATACATGCTGTATATTTCTTTTCTTTTAAAACTCTGCAAAAGCTTAAAACAATCCTTTCAAACATACGTTTATGCATTCGAAACATGCAAGGACCATAGCAGTGACTAAAACAACAGAATTGTGTTGTGACTTATTGATGATCCAAACCAGCTAATCACCTGTTTTACTGCAGGTCAGAGGTCACCGTCCTCTTCAATAGACGTCTCTTTACAATACTCTAATGTGTCCTTGTGATGTCATTTGACCTTGCTGACCTGGCCACTGTTTTAGAGCTATAATTAGCTATTGACCTCATCTCCTTCCTGTCCGTTACATCCTGTGTGACCTCAGCGGCCCCGGCGGTGAGCTCTCGTGCCAACATCAGCGATTAAACGCCTTTTAATTCCCGTCACTGACACAAATTCAAACTTTTGCTGGGAAAAACTATTGCTGCAACTAATGACTGTTTTAGTAACTGATTAATCTATTGATTATTCTGATGATTAATTGGATAAAAAGGGGCTCATTCTACGGATTTTTCATTAAACCACTTGACTATTTTTTATCCAATAATAGAAATGCATTAAAAGATGCAGATGAATAAATAACTCAGTTCCTTTTTTTAAATAAGAAAAATGCAATTACAGTATTCCTTTAGTAAATCTGAGCCAGGTGAAACTAAGACTACCACTCAAGGAGTTTACAGACAAAGGTGTTTTTGTGTTGCAAAATGCAAAATGTGCATATTTTTCTACAGATTTAGGTTAATGATCTGAATATGTAGGTTTTTCAGTAAACGTCTTTTTTTGACTATATACTCCAGTTAACAATTAATACTAAATTAGTTAATGATTATTTCAATGATCGATTAATAAAGATGAGTCTTAATCGTCTCAGTCGTGGCTCAGATTCAGGCCAATACAGGATCTCTGAGCTTTCGTCTCCGAAAAGTGTTTCAGTCGATTCGTTCAGCTTTTGTTACAGGGTAGAACTTTAGGATTTTTGAAGTTTTAGCTAAAACATATTCACAGACAAAGATTTTTTTATATCTTAAATACAAAATGTAATTTTTGCTCCTAATATGTTGTTTTTTTCAGTAATTTGCATTTTTTGAGTCTATATACATAAGTAGCAATTAATCAATTACTTAATTAGTTCACGATTATTTAAATAATTGATTAATCACAATTGATTTGATTAATCGTTTCAGCCATAACATTGAACGGCCTTTTTTTTCAGTTTTCCTTTTAAAATTTGTGAGACTGAAATTAACATTTTGGCAGAAATCCACATTCATTTAATTAATGTGTTTCTCCACGTTTTAGCTTCAGTTCATTCCTACTTTCTTTTCTTATGCATTTCTGCATTTTGAAAAGGGAAATCTTATTTTTATTGCATCAAACCAGCTGTAACCTGATGCAAAAAGAATGCAACTCGCTTGCACCTGCTGTCTTTACGGGCTCATTTATGTCATCGTCTTATCAGCACTCAGTTGCTTCTACACCAGACGGAGACACAGAGCAGGTGATGCTAAATCATGTGCAAAAGTTTGACCTAAAAGGCTGAATAGTACATTTGTATTTTGTATTGCTGTGTTGGACATTTTTTCAGTTCGGTTTTAACACCATGAAACTTAGGAAGCAATAAAAAAATGATATTTTTTACAAGCTAAATGCCAGGGTCTGCACTGGTTCTCACAAACCAGTTGGATAAAGGTTAACAAGGAAGAATCTGTTTCTGTCCCACAGAAAGATGCAGTTTGTGTTTGTAAGGTGATCACCTGGTATTCCTGCAGATGGGTTATCCATCGACACCCGAGCATTACAGACTGAGATGCCAGCAGCTACATTAGACTGATAAACACTTCATCAGGGAAACAGTGCTTGGTCCTGCTGCTTGCAGTTTTAAATGAGCATAAAAGATGGATTTTTTTTTCACTTTTAATCACTGCATGTTTTTAAAAAATTGGGTGAGAGGTGAAATATTTCTAGAGAAAAGCAAAAGATCTCAAGGATTCCCTGCTATTATCTTGTAATTTGCTTATTTTACAAAAGAACTGAAGAAAATATCAAATTGTTGAGATGAGATATTTCAAAACTCAAAACCGTTCTTTGAAATGAGGAAACCTTTTGCTCACGTTTTCTGTTTTATTCTGAGCACATGCAGCTGCCCTGGCTCATGTAGCTGCGACTCCTTTAGATCACTGGAGTGGAGTTGGAAGGAGAGCCGCGCTTCTTTATACGAGAACAGCCATGTTTATTTCATCGCTTTATTCATGATTGCACGAATAAAATCAATCAGGTTCTTCTCAGGTTCAGAGCAGCAGAAAGTGGATTAAGATAGAAACAGAAAAGTTTTGTCCTCAGAAACATCCCCCATTCTTTGGTTTTATTTGTATTTTGTTTCTAAAATATTACATTTAGAGGTCACAGATATTAATAAACTTTTGATTTCTTTTCAATCTGAACATAAACAACAATGTTTAGATTTTTTCCCACAAGGTAGAACTTTAAAACTTTAGTTTAAAATTCAAATGTTTTTGAGTCAGAGTTTGACTTTATTGAACGTAGTGTGCAACATGTTTGTTTTTCATTCAGTGGGTAAAAAAATCCACTAATTTATTACACTAAGAGTAGCAATACTTACAATAAAATTACTCAAAGTACAGCGTAGTGAAAATACTCCTAAAAGCAATTTTTTCCCCAAAAAAAGTTACTCTAGTATTTGTAGTTGCGTAAATGTAACTACCAAATTCTGATAGCGTCATCCACTAAACTACCATTCCTGTTAACTAGATTCTATTAAATCGCTATCAGATCAGAAGCATAAGTCTATTTTAAGTGGATGTTGTTATTTGAATAGGCCAGGCATCGGTGTGAACTTTGGGCCGGTACTGTGAGATGTAAGATTGTTTTTCTGCTCGTCACCTTGTGACCTGAAGCCGTGACGGAGCAGCAGAGTTTGGGAATCACTGACCGTGTGTGAGTGAGTTTCCGAGGCTCGGCGCGGGCGGACTGAGTCACAATGTCAGGGTCACCTCTGCAGCCCCTGGTGCGCAACCTTCACAATACACCACCTTGAGGTAACAATGACTCCATTGTTCACACAGACAATGCAGTCTGAAGGCCAGGGTTAAAGGGGGTGGATGCAGGAGAAGGGTTGACAGGCCGGGAGGACAGCGGAGGGGGCGACGCAGCACCTGGTAGCTCCATGGATCTGAGGTAGACGTGCTGGGGGGCGGGAGGCAGGGTGGTTACAGTCCATTGGTCAGCTATGGTGGTTTTCAGGAGCTGAGGCGACCGCTGACCTGAGCCTTTGATTCAACAGCCAGCAGGGGTTTCTGGGAAATCAGGGGACAAACTCCCTCAAAACTTGGATATATTCCACCCAACCTTTGACCTTAGATGACATTATGTTATATTTTAACTTCCTTTCTGCATCCAGAGACAAAAGGAGTAGCATTATGCAGACTGTTTTCAGTGCATGTCATTGTTTTAGCAGTTGTCTGTTTGGGTCGTAAAGGGGATTATTGAAAATTCACATTTTGTAGATTTTTTAACTTTCATTTGGATCTCAGTTGCTTCTAAAAAAAACAGCCCAAAGTGCTTAAAATGAAACACCTGGTGGGTTTTTGCATGAAGTTTATGTTTTTGGGTGTCTGGAAAATGAGCCGTTTCAAAAACCTCCAGAATGTAACGTTGCAAATCAGCAAGCACAGCCCCGTTACATGGCAACCCGAACCCAAGCTCAACCCTGTTACCTAGCAACCCGAACCCAAGCCCAGCCCTGTTACCTAGCAACCCAAGCCCAAGCCCAGCCCTGTTACCTAGCAACTCAAACCCAAGCCCAAGCTCTAGCACATTTGGTCAGCTGGCTTTACTGCTGTATTTGCTGTACAGTGGCTGCTGGAAAAGACAAGTGTTTTGTTCTTGACTTACCATCCAGAAACCTCTTGCTGCGTTGTTTTTGATGTGCAGGAGGCTCTACTTCTGCTTTTCAAAGATGTACTGCTGTATAATTGCACATTTGTTTGCGGCCATTTTAATGTGCGAGTGATATTGTCAGCAGCTGTATTTCCATTGACTATACAATTGCACAAACTGGAATTACAAACATAAATTTGCTCAATGGAAAAACTGCAGTTTAGAAAAAATCGCTAGGATGAGGTGGCTTTTTCGCCTTTATTGAAAAACTGCAAAGTAAGCACTTTTTTCATAGGCACGAGTTATGTGATCAACTTGTGCCTATGAGTTGATCACATAACTCATAGGCACGATGAGTTATGTGATCAACTCATCGTGTATGTGTTCTTTTGAAAATAAAGTGTATCAATTGCAGTAAATAGCATGCATTATTACGTAATTTCCATTAATCAGTGTCAAAAGGTCTTGAAACAATATAATAGTTTATTGCAATAATTTTTTGGACAATTAGCAAAATTTGTTATCGTGACAGGCTGTAAGGGCCACCGATGCTGCTTGTTGCTTTAATCTTCTGATTCTTATGTTTCCACCAAATGAATTGGCTTTTTGGAGGCTTTATCATATTAAAAAACTAACCAAAGTTGGCAAACACATCAAGTCTGTGTGAAAATTCCGTATCTTAAAGTTGTTGCAAAAATCGCAAAAAAAACAGCTCAACAGCGCCACCTAGCAACTTTAAAAATACTCTCTCTAGTCTCCCTTGTTGACCCTTGTCCAAGCCAGACAGGAATGCGGTCCAATATTTGTTGGTGTGACCTAATTACTCCACAGTGCCCCCAAGAGTTTTTTTTTTAAAATCAGTTACTACTGGCAGAAAATATGAAGAAGACGACAGGAAGCAGTTGGAAGATGATGGCGTGGTGTGTCTTTAATGACTTATTCAATCGTGATTTTAATTTCAGCTCTTATTTAATGGAAACAACAAAATTGCGTTTTTGTATTTTTTACATTGCAGAACAAAGTTTTGCGCATGTGTAATGGAAACACAGCTACAGTTCCCTGTGTAGGATGGATTTGCTCCTTTGAAAAACAAATGTGGCTCCTTTTTTAAATGAGTAAATGGTGTGCTTAGGGAGTTAGAGTGAATTACATTTAAGCACTTTAAACATTTATCCCAATCACACAGACGATTTAATTCATCTTATATGAACAGTTGGAAAACACCTGACCTCTAGTTGACTCCGCCATCCTTTCCGTTAGCACCTAAACACATTATCTACTGTATGTTGCACACATCCATCACTGCAATGCCCACAAAGCAAATACATCCCATCATTGCCTGGGAATAATGAGAGCATTTCTCCGTGACACAGTCGACTTTATGAATAGTGCATAAACCCAGCCACACGCTAGATCCTCAGGGGCGAAAGGGCGACGCTGCCACAGGAGGTGGTAAGGAGCTCAAACACATCTTTGCCTTTTATCTCCTCCCTCCGAGAAAGTACTCCTACTTATGCAAACATACAGATTGTAGACACACATGACAAATCTGCATGCACATGTAGTCGTACGCTGATTTCTTTTTTTCAGCTGAACTCAAGACATTAGTGCTTAAAAGCTCCCTGTAAATGCAGCCCAAGGACAGCATTGAGTGCTGTGGCTCTTGAATGGAGCTCCATCACTGCTGCCTGTGTGGAAGGAAAAAAGAGAACCATGCACCTTCCTTTCATTTTGACTAAAAATACTACCTCATATTTGGGTTTTTAAACTCTGTTGCATGTTTATGCATGTCTAACATTGCAGTGCTGATGGATTTAGGTGGCAGACGTCTGCTGGTCGCAGCGTCTCTTGCTTTTTTGCTGCTCTTCTTGTCCTCTGTGTTGTAAAAAAAGGCCTTTGTTGCTCTGCGCACTATAAATCATTTACAGGCTTTGCATAAATTTGTGTAATCTCTTCATGGGGGCTGGGCAGTCGATCTGATTCACTGGGAACCAGAGAGGAAGAGCGAATGTTGGCTGAGGAAGCCACACTGAGATGCAGTCAGGAAGCAAAAACCTGAAGAAAAAAACTGCCTTAAATGCAGCAGGTGTACAGAAATATAGCTTAATGTGTAAAATATGGACTACAGTCATTCCTGTTAAAATTACACTGCAAAACTACAACATATTACCAGGCATTATTGTAGTTTCTTGTGCAAATATCTTCCTAGACTTTAAAAGTTACTGAAATAACAGAAGTAAGACATGAGAGCTCCTTCTAAATCAATGATTCCTTAATATTGATTAAAACACATAGTCAGTAGTCAGTTACATGCACTGCGTATACTGCAAAACACTAAAGCTTACAGAGTATTTTTGGTATACTTTTTAGTATGAATGTCTTAATACAGTTAAAAAAAACCCTAACTCACAGTAACTTTTCGTCACAATAAAGGAGCCTGTTTTAAGTCAGTAATTAATATTACTGAAAAAGTACAGTTTCCACTAGCAGATTATTTCACTTTAATTTCATTTTTTCCCATATAAATATAATAATCTGCCAACTAATAGTACTTTTTTAGTCAGTATGAAGGAATTATTGACTTAAAACAAGCTCCTGTACCTTGCTGAAAAGTACTTATATATTTACTGAGATATTTGCATTAGAAACTTGGCAAATAAATGTACTCTCCCCCCCAAATACTTTGAATAATGTGAATAATCCAAAGGCGTACTTAGCATGGAGATTAGGGCCACCGGGGGAAAAAATAGTTTTAATCAGATATAAAATAGAAATTCTGAGAAAAAATAGAGAAAAAATGTCAGAATTCTGAAAATAAGTAAAATTTTAGGGATGTAAATCAGAATTCTGATTAAAAAAATTAATTCTGAAAAAAGTAAAAACTGAGAGAAAAGATTCTGAGAAAAAAATCTGAATTCTGATTAAAAACGTCAAAACAAAAAATTCTGAGGAAAAAGTCAACAGTCAGATTTTTCCCTCTTTCATGAACACAAATGTCTTTTCACTGGACAGTAAATGACTTGAACTTTTACTCGTAGAGGTGGAAAATGTTTAGAGATCTACATTAAAATCATGAATCGTGAACTATATTGTGCATCTGAAGCGTTTGAGGCAGAAAGCTTAAATAGAAAAGTGAACATTTCATAAAACCCTGACCCAAACCTCCCCTTCTGTTCCATCAGAGTTAGTTTTATTTGAGGGCTAATCCCAGTAAAACCACTGCGGCGGCTGTCACTGCGTCCTTGTAGCTTTCCTATTATTTGCCATGTAGCATTTTTTTGTCTGGGTGACATCATTGCTACAGTCTGTCCCTCTGTCCTTCACTGTAATAAAAGGCTGGTTGAAACTCATTAATCGTACAATAACTGAAATGCACTGTTATGAAACAGAAGACAAGTTTCTGACATTGAGGTTAGCGTAAAATCACATTAAATTCCTTGAGTGTGTCATGACTTCACTTCATGGCTAGAATTACATTTTGCAAATCTGAATTGGTAATACCGGGAAATATTTGAATTAAATTGAATATTTCAGAAGGTAATTCTTTCACCATGCATACTTTATGTTCTCACACTCGTTGCTGCAGTTTCACACACACGGCGAGAAGTCCCTCAGTGCGGCGACAGCGTGGCAGTAAATCAGCGAAAGGCGGAGCTGGGCACTGAAAGCTCCGTGACAGAAGATAAAACATGAATTCACTGACTCTCCGCTCTAAACTCCGGCTTCCTTCTGCAGCCAATTCACTCTATGAAACGCCCCGAAAGACGTCCAGCCTAATGAAAACACCATCCGCTTCCCTCCACAGACGCACAGGAACTATTTAACCAGCGTCTCAAAGCAGACATCAGGTTACACAAAGTACAAACCAGAAGAAAATTAACCAAAAGAAAATCTCTCACTAAAGTATTTTTGGTCTAGTTTATATCTTAGTTTGGTCTTAATTCAAGTCTACTAATTTACAAGTCACTTTTAACATATTGGTGCATGAGGTAGGTCAATAATTCCTTAATATTGATGAAAACGTTCTAGAAACAGCCATGCTTCTTGTCATGTACTGACATGACACTGACTTACTGACACTTCTGCTTTTAAAAAGTTCAATTAAAGAACACAATTTTCTGAGAAAACCCAATTTAATAACATTTATGCTTTTTATTTTTAAACAGTGTGAAAAAGAAGCACACAATATTAAAGTGTACATTAAACAAACAAAACAAATGATTTGGTTAAGGCCTATGCACTGCAAAAACATTAAATCTTGCAAAGTATTTTTGTTCTAGTTTCTAGTGCAAGTATCTTAGTAGACTTAAAATGACTTACAAGAAACTTTTCTACAAGATATATGAGCCTGCTTTAATCAATAATTCATTAGCATTATTACAAAACAGTGCCAGTTCCGCTGGCAGATTGTTTCACATACAACACAAGAACTTTTGTATTGTAGTCTGTTCAGTTCTGCCTATTTTGAGCTGATCCTGTCACTTTAAATTCAAGTAAGCTGGTGCTGGCTGCGCCACCCCAACTCAACATTTACACTTGTGTGTGAAAATGGCTGCAAACAGATGCGCAATTTTAAAACTGTATACTTTGAAAAGCAGAAGTGGAGGCTCCTGCACAACCAACAGGAACGGAGCAAATAGTTTCTGGATGGTAAGTCAACAACAAAACAATTGTTTTTCTTCAGCAGCCACTGTGCAGCGCAGCCAGCGTTAAAACCAGCTGACCAAATGTTCTGGAACTCCACTGGTGTTGCTCGGTAACAGAGTTGGACTCTACTGGGGTTGCTAGGTAACGGTGCAGTGTTTGTGGAATGTCTGAACATTCATAGAATTTTGAAATGGCTCATTTTCCAGGTACCAAAAAACCTTGTCTCATTGCCAAAACACTGCTGTTTTTTTAAGGTTTGGGGCTAAATAAAATGGAAGAATAAAAACCTGTAAATCGTGAATAGGCCCCTTTTAAGAAGCGTACAAAATATATTTGTGCATAAAAGTCTGTGACTTTCAGAAAAAGTGTAGAACTTTTTTGAAACTAAAACCAGTTCAAAAGATACCAAGAGCGCCTGGTGGTCTGGAGTTTTGTCTCTATAAAAGTCATTTTGTTTCTGTGGTAATGATCCCCTTGGTTTCTTTCAAACTGGCTCTGTCATCCGCTCTTTAACTCCACATGTGCTTTTAGTGCATATAAATCATTAATGCGCACCAGTTTGCCCAGTGTTTCTTTTTGTTGCCATGTGTGTTTCAGGAATATGAAATAAGGCTCTTCTTTCCCAAATCAAGTGAGATCACTGCGGTATGAGAGGGAGCTTAGAGAGCTGAGCCTCTGCAGCCGTTTAGGCTGTCTGGTTTGTTTCTGTCTCTCAGTGTAATCCCAGACTGACTCCAGGATGGTGAGATCAGACCTCAGTGGGGGCCATACCATCTGTTGAAAGACTCCTCATTCCTCCTGTTGCACAGACAGCTTCAAATTCCTCTAAAAGACTCAATTTCGGCCCAATTTTAGTGATTCATACAGGTTTATTTACAATAATCATATATATCCTATGCTCATTTAGTTGCTGACTCCATAGGCTCAATAGGGTCACATAAATTTCAAAATAATATGAGTGTGTCTATGTATTTTATCTGGCAAGTCTAATTTATTTGCATAGTGCCAAATTACTTCATTGTGAAAATATATTAAATAGTTAAGATTTGGAAGTAAAGTGGAATACAGAGAAAGCTTCAATATTATACATTCTGGAGGAACCGGCCCTTTTAGATCATTTATATGGAAGAGGGTTAGTGCCACAAAAAAAAAAAAAAAAAATCAGACTTTAATCTCAGAATTATGACTCTAATCTCAGAATTGTAACTGTAATCTAAGAATTCAGTTTTTGAACTTTTGAAAATTTAATTTCAAAATTTTGACTTTAGTCTCAGAATTCTGACTTGACTTTTTTTTTTTTTTTTACAATTTTAATCTCAGAATTGTGAATGAAAAATCAAAATTTTGAGAAAAAAGTCAAAATTTTGAGATTAAAATGAGTTCTAAGAGTTTTTAAAAAATCTGAATTCTTTTTTCTTCTTGGGACTAACCCTTTTCCGTATGTTCACGATCCCGATGTTGCCCCAAATGAAGATGAGTTTTCCACCCTTGCTCTACAGCGTGGATGAGAGGGATATCTGACCTGTAGGAGAGTGCAGAAAAATTGACAGACACCGAATCGAGTCACACAGCAACAATCAAATGGGTTTTGAAGCAGTTGTGAGATAAAATAAGAGCCGCAGCGTGAGTCCTCATCGCCTTGGCTTTCAATCAGTTGCTTCCTCCCTCACGAAAACGCACGAGTGCAACACACAGCGGCCGCGGTGACACACCAAGTCAGACTCTCCATCTCACACACAAATAACTTGCCAGGATCATTTCACACGATCTCAGTGGGAAACCCCATCAACTTTCACAGCAGGGAGCAGGACAATGAAACGCATCCCAGACTACTGCACCAGGCACACACACACAAACACACACACGCACACACACACACCCCCACACACACACACACACACACACACACACACACACACACACACACACACACACACACACACACACACACACACATGCCATAGGAAGATGTAGGAGCTTGTATAAGTCAAAGCACCAACCGCTGATGAGGTTTGAAACAAGAAATTAGACTCAGATGATTGTTGACGAGAAAATACCGAAGACATATTTAACATAAATATTCTGCAAAGATGCTAAATTTACTTTCTGTCATTTTCCTCTTAATTAGAAAAAGCAAAGTGAGATAGAAGACATACTTCTCTGATCTGTAGTTTGCCAAATTAAAAAAAAAGTCGTGTTGCATTTTGAAGAAAAACATTTCCTATAAAACATTTTGCTGAAATGATTAATCAGATTTATCGTGATTAATTGTAGTTAATTGATTACTAAAATAATCAACTATTAATAGACTAAAACACAACAGGCTGAAAAAATTAATTACATCTATTGTGATTAATTATAATTAATTGATTAAGTAATCGTTAACTATAATTGGACTAACAAACACCAGGCTGAAACAATTAACCAGATTTATCGTGAGTAATTGTGATTCATCGTTATTGATTTTTGAAATAATCATCAACTATAAATTGACTAAAACACATCTGACTGAAACGATTTATCGGATTTATTGTGATTAATCACAATAAATCCGATTTATTTATTACTGAAATAGTCAACTAATGTAGTAGTTAAACACATCAGAAATGATTAATCAGAGTAATCACGATTAATCGTAATGAAACACCTATTCAAATAATTAACTAATACTGTAAATGATGACTTCGTAAGACTTTCTCCTCTGCGTCATAACTGCGACATCCAAAATGGCGGCACTGGTCCCTGTTTTAGCATTTGTACTGCTAATGATAATACAACTACAAGAAGCGATCGATTTTAAATGTACAGTTTAGATATTTTTGCTTTCCAAAGTCACTGCAGGAGATATTTGGCTGTTCAAATCTGTCTTGTTATGACTTGTTAAATACAGATCAAAATTTAAGAGTATGCATGGATGTACAGTAGAGTGAAACAAAAATTATTTCCATAACAGATTTTTTCCACAACAGATTCAGTGTGCTCGCTGAACGTTGCCATATTTCCACGATTTAATTAAAAACATCATATGCAGCAATGAATTGTGAGCAAAATACAGAAAGGAGAAAACTCTTCAGTTAGTCAACTGATTGAACTCTTATTCCTGAGATGTGCCATACAAACAAACTGAAAGTGCTTTACATCATAAGAACACAAAAATAAAAAGTCTTAAAAAACACCATTCAGTCCACAATTGAGAAACTAGTAAAAAATCCATTACATTTTAATGAGTGGCATCACCAAAATCATCATTACACATCAGATGTGTTGGTCGATGTTCCATTTATTATTTTTGAAAGCAACTCTGAACAGGTGGGGATTTAGTCTCCATTTAAGGGATCTCAGTGTTTCAGCTGTTTTGCGGTTTTCTGGAAGTTTGTTCCAGATTAATGGTGCCTAGAAACTGAGTAATTAGTAATTTACTCAAATCTAATGCAAACCAATGCTTTCTTTGGCTGAAAAAAGGAACATGTGTGTGTATGTTTTGTCTTGTTGTAATTCATGAACATTGCCACATTTACCGAAAAGAGCAAACTGAACCAATGAATGCATCTAAATATTTTAGTGTGGATTGTTCCTTTAGTCTTATCCATCTAATCTGTCTATCCATATTTTTGCTTTCCTGGTCGCTCCACTGTTCCTCCTCTTCCCTCTGCTCCTTCTCCTCCTCCGTCTCTCCAGCTTGTCGAGCTCGTCGTCTTTGATCCGATGCCTCTGCCCTTGTTCTGTCGCTCTGTTTTTCTGGGTGAGTCTCTGTGTTTGCAAGTTCAGCCTTCTCCGGCTGACCTGATGACTTCCTTTCATCCAACTGCGATTTTCTCCTTCCACTCACAGATTTTCAGAAACAAGGACTGGCAGGACAGAGCTAAAGAAACAGCTTCTTAACCTAACTTACATTTGTTTCACTGAATATTTACAGCGCTGAAACAATTCATCGGAGTAATCGTGATTAATCGATTGTTGCAATAATCATCAACTAAGTTAGTAGTCGATTAATCGCTAACAGGAGTGTACAGAGCAGTAAATAACCCAGGACTTTACAAAAAGTATATACATATTACATTTAAGATAAAAAAAACGTTTTTGTGTAAATATGTTTTAGCAAAAACTCCTCAAATATCAGTTTTAGTTTCACCTGGTTTGGATTTACTAAAGGAATGCCATGTTGCATTTTAGGCAATAAAAAGTTTGTTTTCTTATATAAAAAAAGAATTTATTTATTTACATCTCTTAATGCATCTCTATTATTGAATACTGAAGTGGTTAAATGAAAAATCTGTTGAATGTCACATTTTTTATATGGTTAATTGATTAATTGACAGAGTCCGTTTCTAAAATAATAATTAGTTGCAGTCCTAATTATGTATTAAGGTTTGGTTTCATAATAAAAGCTGGTACTGTAACCTCCAATTTTCCATGTTTTTCTATTTCCATTTGGGTCTCAACTGCTTCTAATCGCCGCCCTAAGCACTTAAGAAAACTATCCAGCCATTTTTTTGGCAATAAGTTCATATTATTTGGTGTCTGGAAAATAAACCATTTCAAAAACCTTCTGGATGTAATGTGACAAATCAGCAAGCACTGTGCCGTTACCTAGCAACCCAAGCTGAGCTGCATTATGTTTGGTCAGGTGGTTTTACCGCTGTATGCACCGTACAATGGCTGCTGGAAAAGACAAGTGTTTTATTTTTGTATTACCATCCAGAAACCACTTTCTGCATTGTTGTTGATGTGCAGGAGGCTCCACTTATGCTTTTCAAAGATGCATGGTTGTGTGATTGCATCTGTTTGCAGCCATTTTCATGTGTGAGTGTTAATATGGAGTAGGGGTCGCGGCCAGCAGCCCCCCTACTCAATATTTGGATTATATTTGGATATTTGCATTATGTGTTATTTGGATTTAAAGCGATAAGACGCCCTAAAACAACTCAAAATAAGCAGAACTGAAATCTCATTATCTAAGAATGATTTTGTGTAAAAAGTGTAATTAACATGTTTTGTATAGGCCACAGACCTAAACTGTTCATGGTAGCATAATAGGTCCCCCATTGCACACCAGCAAGTCACCTTGCTGGTTCCTTGTTCTGCTGCATAACTACAGAGCTTAAGGTCATAAACTGATGGATGAATTTCTTCTCCAGAACTTTCTGAAAGAGAGTTTGATTAGTTGCAAGATGTTATCCAGGTCCAGAAGAAGTAAATATCATCACACTGCATCACACTGCCACCACCATGTTTCATTGTTAATATAAAGCTTTTTCTTGTTAGTTTCACATCAGTTATAATGTCAAACACACCTTTGTGTAAGGAATGTTTTCTCAAACTTCCTGGGAATCAGAAGATGTTTTTGCGTAAATATCAGACCAGTCTTTCAGACTGAAACTCTTCCATGGATGCCATTTTCTCCCCAGTCTCTTTCAGCTGCACCTGAAAGTCCAAGCAGGCAGGTGAGGGAGACAATTACCCCATCGTGGATTAATTGAGAGTGTAGGTGCTAATGTGCTAATGTCATCTCCGTAGCAGAGCATGAACAGGACCAAGTGCAGCTCCGCAGTCGTCCTTCTGTGAACTCTACCTAATCAATTAACGTGATTTAATACCCACAGTCACTCTACGCGGATGGCAGACTTAGTGTTCCCCTTAATTTATACACCAGTGACTGTTAAACACACACGTACACACGCACACACACACAAAGATGTCTTTCTATCTTCACAAGGACTTTGCATTGACTTCCATTCATTTTTAATTACTTTCTATAGCTTAACTCACATGTGTCAAACTCAAGGCCCGCAGGCCACATGTGGCCCGCCACGTCATTTTATGTGGCCCGCCGCAGCATTTTATAGGCCAATGATTGACTTACAATAGGTTTTGAGCACGAATTGACTACAAACTACATCTCCCACAATGCATTCCGATTGTTACCAGCCAACATTACGGCTTCTCGCCACTAGAAAGCAGCAGAGTCACCTCAAGCTGCTTATTGATTTTCCCAGCGAATAAAACTGAGACATCGACAAGCTAACATCAAAACGTCCAAGAAAAGAAAAATTGATTTACAAGTAAGACTGTGAATGAAGATGTGTGTGAGTTGGTGTCAGGGCGGCAGGTCGCGCTAGACGTTATCTTGACCGACAACATAAAAAAAATAAAAAATCGGTCATGTACTATTTTTATCCAATTACAATCATATTAACGTCGGCTATGTAGTCGCATTTTATGCGGTTTAGTTAATATTCACCGTGAATCCAGATCCCATCACAAATTAAACAGATAAATGTATCTACATTTTCTCGTAGTGACAAAAACTGATGACTGAGGCCCCAATAACTTTTAATAAATTAAATTAAGCGACTTCACTTAAATTAGCATCACTTCACCCGCTGGGGTCTGAACAACTTCCTCCTGGTCTCCATCTACAGAAAAATCTGCGCTAATTCATCAGTCAGTTGGATCTGTCTGATCCAAACAGATAACTGAACTCTGAGTGTTTTACCCTGCGTGGTCCGGTGTGAGCTTTTACCAGGATTTTTTTATTTTTTATTTTTGCGTGGTTTCGCTTCTCCGAAACGGACAGATGTTACGTCGGCAGCTCCTCCAGAACGCCGCTCTCCTGGGTAACGTGAACCAAGATGGCTTCATTTGTTAAATCCGCTGGATGAGTTACTCCCAGCGGTTTCTAATTCTTTGCAGCGGCGGAGCCGCATCCGCAGTGGTTGAGCAGTGGACTGCGCATGTTGCATCATCATTTATTTTCTCAAGATAAACTACCGGCTCCTCAAATAGATTAACACAACGTTGCATTCTCTTTAGTTTTCTTTGATCTGTAATGGAGACTTGAATTTAACGTGCCATTTCAACCAAAGGTTTGTAATGCGCTTCCTAACCATTTTTTATTTGTAAGTATTGATTTTATTTTTTAGCCATGACTCTGTAGAACCATTTTTCTCTGCTAATGACATCTTCAGTACATTTTTTAATCCCACGCTTATATGGACTGAACAGACAGAAAACAGTTACCATTTTACATTTTGAACTGTTGATATTATTTTTGAACCATTTTTAATTTTGAAGTGTTGATATTATTTTTGAACCCTTATTTATTTTGAAGTGTTGATTTTATTTTTGAACCCTTATTTATTTTGAAGTGTTGATTTTGTTTTTTGAACCATTCTTTTAAAGTGTTGATTTTATTTTTGAACCCTTATTTATTTTGAAGTGTTGATTTTGAACCCTTATTTATTTTTGAAGTGTTGATTTTGTTTTTTGAACCCTTATTTATTTTGAAGTGTTGATTGTTGGAAAGACCTTACACATGAATTGCCCCATACGGGGTTTGAACCAACAACCTCAGCATTACCAGCACAGTGCTCTAACCTGCTGAGCTAACTCAGGAACATGGAAACTGTTGAGTTTCCATGGAAACTCAACAGTTTCCATGGAAACTGTTGAGTTTCCATGGATTTAAGAAGAACTTACATGATCTTACCACAATGGGGATTTAATAAAAGTGCTTATATTCTAATGTTTTTCAAAACAACATACATATTATATTTTCCAGAGATTTTGTATTTTGAAGTGTTGATTGTATTTTTGAAACATTATTTATTTTGAAGTGTTGATATTATTTTTTAACCATTTTTAATTTTCAAATGTTGATTGTATTTCAGAGATATTTTTTACTTTAATGTGTTAATTTTATTTTTGAACCATCTTTTATTTGTAAGTATTGACTTTATTTTTTAGCCATTTAGCCAAGTCTCTATAGAACCATTTGTCTCTGCTAATGACATCTTTAATACAATTTTTTGATCCCAGGCTTAGTTTATGGACTGTAATGTGAAATTAGGCACAAGTATAAGTCTGGCAGTTTGTTCACCAAGTTACTGTGCTCTCTGAGAGGATCTGTAAGTATTTGACATTGTTCCATGCCCATCGTTGACATCAGTCTCTAACAAAATTTGGATCATCTACCAGGAACACTGCAAAGAGCATGAGTTTCTGTAGTGTAGTGGTTATCACGTTTGCTTTACACGCAAAAGGTCTCTGGTTCAAAACCAGACAGAAACAGATTTTGCACATTCTCTTCATCACAGGTGTTTACTAAAGGCCAACAAGGGTTCTGTGGTGTCATGGTCTGTACTCTGAATCCAGGCATCTGAGTGCAAGCCTCAGTTGAAATTTTCATGTTGCATCTCACATCATCAACTTTGGAACCTCAAACTGAAAGAAAGCAGAGAAGTTCAGTTTCTGTAGTTTAGAGGTTATCACATTTGCTTTACATGCAATAGATCTCTGGTTTGAAACCAGACAGAAGTGGTTTTTGTAGGTTATGCATCTCTTGGGGTGCAGTGAGACAACAAGAGCCTTCCTCTTTTGTGATGGTTCATTTGCCAACCGACTTCAATGTAGGCTTCTTTGAAATTGAAGATACTTTACTTCAATTACCAATTGGCAGTTAAATGGCGTAATGCACATGTCAAACTCAAGGCCCGCGGGCCACATGTGGCCCCCCAGCATTTTATAGGCCATGGAAACTCAAATGTAATATTTAAAACTCCAATACATAAAATCAGTTATTTAACAATATGAGGTGGTGTTTAATTTATTTTTAACGTATTTTTATACATTTATGCTAGGGCTGCCCAAGTCTAGTTTTCCAGAGCTACCATCTGCAGCTTTAGATGCATTCCTTCTCTAACACACCTGGACCATTGACTCATTATAAGCCTCTACAGAACTGAATGAGGGAAGTCAACCTTTTGTCTGGGGTGTTTTAGCAGGGATGTCCTCCTGATCTGTACCGTCAATGTGGCCCGTTGAGGGGGGCCAATATGCTGAAGTGGCCCTCGGTGAAATTGATTTTGACACCCCTGGCCTAACTCTTATCCTAAACTCCATTCACACGTTACACTATAAAACACAAGATTTTACTAAATATTTCTTGTCTAGTTTCTACTGCAAACATCTTAGTATACTTACAATAAGACAAAATAGGTAACTTTTCAGCATCATATAGGAGTTTGTTTTAAGTCAATAATTCCTTAAAATTGGTCAAAAAGTACTAGACACAGCCATGTTTCCTTGTATTTATTTCCTTGAGATGAACTGATGTAAAATGATGAAAAAATGCATTAAACATAAAATAAAAAGTTTTAAAGCTGCTTCTATGCTTTACACGTTCAGTGAAAGAACACAACATATACATACTCTGAAGAAACACAAATTCTTCCCTATTATTTTCAATTATTACTCTAGTTTTTAGTTGAAATGTAGTAGTTCCATCAGCAGATTATTTAACTTATAACATTGGAAAAATGATCTGCCAGTGGAACTAGAACTTTTTCACCAAAAAAATCATTGGCTTGAAACAAGCTATTATATCTTGCTGAAAAGTTACCTGTAAGTTAGCTTGTCTTATTTAAAGTGTATTATTTCCACTAGAAACTAGACAAAAATACTTGGTAAAATTTTGGGTTTTGCAGTGTTCTAATAGGGCTTTGTGCCCCAGAAGAAGCAATGGGTCCTCATAACAGTATTTGTTGGAAAATGGTGAGAAATGCTGAAATACACACAGAAAGAGAGAGAGAGAGGAAGCTAAGAAGCACAGATTTCGCTGAAGGGTTGTGGGTGAAGCCGCATCTCATGGGAAAGTAGAGGGATTGTTTTATTTTTACCGTTTAGCAGAAAGAGACGGACTCCGACCGGCTTTGTCTAGCCTTTGGCATAGAAAGTGAGCCTGCATATTACCGAGTCCATCATAACCCAGCAGGAGAACGGGAAGAGAATTAATGCCAGAGAGCTTTTCTTCTGCCTAACCTCTCCTCTTCCTGGCCATCGCATGAAAGCACATCTAGATCCGACTTGTTAAAAATATTCAGGTTCAAAATCAGAGAAACTCCTTGGATGTACTCCACACTTTTCATGCCTACAGCAGCAGCAGAAGCTCAGAGGCAAACAGTTTTTGCTTGTGTTTGTGTGTATCTTGCCGGCATAAACAGTATCCAGCTCAGCCTCCACCTCTCTGCCTCCCATAAATCTGAATGACATTAACATAAAAAAAAAACCCTGTTTGTGTAACGATGGGACTCTCAAGATACATTCACACAGCAGACAAATGCAACCAAAATCAGCTTTTTCCCCTCCACATGCGACCTTTTTCACAGCAATCTGAACGACACAATTCCAATTTGTTTAACCCCCAAAATATCCGATGTGTGCCATTTCCTTATGTGAAACTAATTCAGTTTTCTATTGATTGTTTTCAAAACACCTCCGGTCTGAACAATTGCATTTTGTGAAACATGCATCATGATTTTGGACCAGAAGAAGTCAGATGAGATAAAACCAGAGGTAAATAATGGATGAAAATTATGATTAAAGATGTCTGCCACTAGCTGTGTTTCCCTTACAAATGTGCATAAAACTTTGTCAATATTCCGCTAAAACACAATTTCGCAATTTTGGTGTTTCTATTAAATAAGAAATGCAATTAAAGTCACACATTAATGTTTGTCCACACAATAGAAAAGTTATTAAAAAACATGACTGCCATCATCCTCCAACTACGTCCTGTCATCGCAGACTTCGTGGTTTGCGCCAGTGGCAACATCCGGTAGTTGATCACGTGACTTGTGTAACGCGCAAAAAAGTGCTTCCATTTCAGTTTTGCAAAATAAACCAATTTTGATACAGCTAAAAAAACCCACCTTATCCTAACGCAAAAGTTTTTGTTTAAAGTCAAAAAACGTATTTTTTCTTCACCAAAATTGGCGTATTTTCATTAAGAACATTTATTTTCGTAGAGTTATTTTGCGTAATTCTATGGTCAATGGAAATGTGCTGAACCCCACACCTCCTAGTTACAACAAATCCCAACAGACTTTCCTGTTTGCAGTCAATTCTAAACAAAGAGCCATTGCTATTAGTTGTGTTATCTTTTTATCAGCTTCTTTCGTGTTTTTATAATCTTGTAACGTTTCTATCGCTGAATAAGTTTTAAAATCGATCCACAAACGGCTCCATCCATTATTACTTCCGTAAGCAGAGCGCTGCTGTGTGACGTCAACGTTCTTCTTCTGCGCATGCGGCTAGCTTTGGGGACGTTAGCTGTTAAAACAGAAGTTTCGTTGCGCTCGAGATTTTACAGTTAGTAAACTGTAAAATCCGGTTTCAGGGGGTTAAAGAAATCGGAACTGAGGATCTAGACCTTCTGTGTGAAGGTAGCTTCAGACACAGAGAAAGCTCCGTTTATTTCCCGACGGGCATCGCCACCATACGGTTATAAATGTGTCCAGGATGGAGCCGGTGAACTCCCGCAGCCGCCAGGTTAAGTGAATATCACCCTCTGCCTCCAGAAGGAGCCGCACACTCCTTTTCTTTCTCTCCCATTAAACATGTGCGCCATTTTTTTTTTACACATATTTAGATTGAAAATCATTTCACCCTTCTTTGTGGAAGGTCATAAAATATATAGAGTTTTTGAGCGCAGTGCATAACATTTACATTTTCTATTGTATAAATGTGATCAGTGCGACGCAGGGTTGAATAAAACATTCATGGCAAAAGCCATTTCTTCAGTGACATTTGGTCCCATATCTATCATCAGTTTTCTATCCGCAGCCTGGAGAACAAGCGCTGGTCAAATGTTTAAATGTGGCCCTGCCACATAAAATTTAAACCCCGCTTTCACATTAACACCCGCCGGCTACCAGATGGAAATGCTTTTTTTTTCTTTGTGCAGATAAGAGAAAAGTCAAATGGAAATGACTTGCAGGGTTGTTGTGGTGGGGGACGTGCAGATGGGCAGGAGGAAATTGAAGCATGTCAGTTAAATTAGAAAAAGGCAGCTCTGCTCCAAATGGCTGACATGTAAATGTAGATCAGATGCGTCCGTTATGGATCGTCCCACACCGCCTTTTCTCATCAAAAATCCCATCAGTACATTAAAAAGGTACAGCCTTGGCACTGACAAATTATTTCTTTCTCCTATTGAATGATTTGAAATGCTTTTGAACTCTGCAATGGGAGGCGTTTTAGAAATATCATTTACCTTCTGCAGGAAATGTGCTTTTACTCCGTTGGGTTTCATGTGGTCATTGTTGGAAAGTAACTACAGCAGCCAGTGATGGTGAAGCAGCTGCAACTTTTACCTGACTGAACTCAGTAGCTGCTTTTCCATTATCCTTAAAACAGTGCAATTTGACATTGGCTTAAATTTGCTTAATGAAAACATGTCCATTAAAAATAAAAAAATAAAAATTCTAAAGGTTTTTGCTTGGATGACTTCTGTTGTGACATACAGATGTTACCACTGGCGGAAAAGATGAAGAAGAAGACAGGAAGTGGTAGGAGAATGATGGCGCTACATGTTTTTTTATGACTTATCACATGAACGTGTGATTTTAATTGCATTTCTTGTCTAATGTAAAAACTGCAGTTGCAAAATTGTGTTTTTTCAACGTTAGGGTAATATTAACGTTTTGAGCACATTTGTAATAAAAACGAAGCTATTGAGCTGGTAGAAATAATCCACGGCTTAAATTTCAAACTGATACAAGCTGCATTTCCAATGTAAATGTGTGCAAAACTTTGTCAATATTCCTTTAATGTTGAAAAGACACTATTTTGCAATTGTGATGTTCCCATTAAAGGAGTAATGCAATTAAGATCACATGAATAAGTTTGTTCATGCAATAAGTCATTAAAAACATGGTGCATCATCATCTTCCTACTTCCTGTTTCCTTCTTCGTCTTTTCTGCCATGCAGCAGTAACATCCGGTTGTTGATCACATGATGTGATGGTCTTCACACCTGTTAGCCTATTAAAGCACAAATATTAATGGAGCTTAATATGATTGAGAACCGTGAAGTGGAAGGAAAACAATAAATGGTTTTCTACGCATAAATTTAGCAAAATATGAGGTGCTCTTGAATTCAGTCTGTTATAACATGGTGACTTGCAGGAGGCAGATTAGTGAAACTAAAATAGTTGACTTAAAAAAAATTAAACTGAAATCCAATTTTTTTTTCTAATTATGAAAAACAATAAAACAAAAGTAAACACTTTAAAATAAAGTTCTAAAATCAGTAAAATTAATAGTCAGAAAGAAATCAAAGGCAAACATTCCATAAAAAACAATAATGATCTTTGATGATCAAAATGCTGTTTTTATGCCCAGTCAGCAAGTTGCTGGTTTCACCCAGTTTGGAAACTGTGTTGCCTCATTTCAGGTTGCGGGATTGATTCCCACTGGTACTAATTAGCATTGTTTAGATGTAAACCCAAAGGGGCCGCTCCGTCTTCCTATCATGGATTATTTTACACCACTGTGTTCACTTCAGCTCCAGTTTCCCACACATCTGTAATCCTAATAGGAGGTATGCCAGCTCAACTACGCAGTAATCAATGTGAGTTATGTTGAAAACAAAGCTTAATAATATAAAGCCCACACATAAAACAGAACATATTTTTGGAGCTCCATGTTTTTGGTGCCATCTGTACTTTAGTTTGTGGTAACTTTCCAAATCATTTTCTGACTCTTGCAGAGGTGATGGCAAATGACCAACTGTTTTTTTGTTGAAGGATTTTATTATAAGAACAACACTGGGATGAAAAATAGATGTAAACTGCAAAAACACAAAACCTTACCAGAAACTATTTTCACTAGCTTCTATTGAAAATATCTTATCACACTTGAAATAAGACAAAACTAACTTAGAAGTTACTTTTCAGCAACATATGTGAGCTTGCTATCAGTCAGCAATTCCTTAATTTTGATTTAAATAAAAGTACTAGTTCCACTGTCAGATTATTTCACTGATACCAAGATATTTCCCATGTTTTAAGTGAAAAAATGCATTTTTTAAATTACATCAGTACATCTTAAGGAAATAAATAATAGGAAGAATGGCCGAGTCTAGAACTTTTCATAAATATTGATAAATTACTTACTCAAAGTAAACTCCTATTTTTTGCTGAAAAGTTACTTGTAAGTTAATTTAGTCTTGTTTTATGTCTGCCTAGATATTTGCACTAGAAATGACAGAAACACTTGGTAAGACTTTGTGTTTTTGCAGTGCACAAGTGAATTGTGTCTCTGCTGGTGGTTTTTCCACAAACACTTTGAAAGGTGGAGTAAAGTTCATCTTTCTAAGCTGAATTCAACAAACACCTGTGCAGTGCAAGGACTAATTCATCCCGACTAAAGTCAGATTAAAAGTTTTAACTTCTTTCCTGAACCAGGGTGGGAAGCTACTATATAGAAGTGATTTCACACATCAGAGTACTTTGCTGTGCTTCATGGCTCTAGACAATTAACTTGAGTCTTTTTTTCTCCTGCTAGATTTGATTTCATAAAACTTAATTCAAATAATACCTTAGGGAAATTTAAACAGTTAATCTAATATGAAGTTTTTGGGCTTTGAAGGATCAAATTGTTCATACTAGCTGTATTTTTCTTTTTACCTTGAAATTGCGCAAACTGGAATTATCAAAATAAATTAGTGTAATGGAAACACGCCAGTTTAGAAAAAAGTCACATTTGAAAATGTTCTGGGCTTAAAAAAACCTGACATTTGGACATTAATGTCAAATTTTCTGATGCCCTAATTTGCCGTCGTATGTATGAACAAGGTTTAGGGCTAACAACATTTTTTTCTAAAATGAAATGACTAATCTTGAAATACTGACTTTATTCTCAGAAATGATCTAGAAAATAAGCAAGAAAATTTCTGAGCCCCTGTTCTGTTAGATCATCATACGTTGTCAGATAGTCATACGCTAAGCTCAGTCATTACCATATGATTTTATTTAATCAGCAACATAGAATCATGACGTAGATCATCATACACTTTGTTATTAACAGCTGTATGGCATCCTGACTTAACGGTTAAGTAAGTAGGTTAATGAGTTTTACATGGGCGTGTGCTGTAGTTGACTGCAGCTGCAGCCAGACCTGCTTTAAATACACTTTGAAACCACGACAACGCATGTATATTTATCTAGTTATCATATTATATGATATTATAAACAATTTAATGACTTATTTTCGTCATAACTTGTTGCGTATGCTGAACTGACAACTCCACTGACGGTCGGACTTCTTAATGCGCATGCGCTGGCATGCGTACTAACTGCATGTAGGCTATCCTGACAGCGTATGGCTATCTGACAGAACACCCCCAAAGTCAAAATGTTCTAATTTTGAGTTTCAAGTTTTTTTTCAGAGTTGGATAGTGACTAGTTACATTTACTCAGTAACTTCTTTTTAAAAATACTTTTAGGGGTATTTTTTTTTACTATGCGACATTTTTATCTTTACTTTAGTAATTTTATTATGAAGTATTTCTACTCGTACTTGAAAACAATTTTTGGATTTTCTTGCTACTGAATGAAAAACAAACATGTTTTAATTAAAAACACACCAGACACAGACACACACCTGCAGTTTTTGGTTTTTATTGAAAGAAACTGATACTTTAGTATACTTTTTACCAAATACTTTT
Source organism: Poecilia mexicana (assembly GCF_051168715.1). NCBI lineage: Eukaryota > Metazoa > Chordata > Actinopteri > Cyprinodontiformes > Poeciliidae > Poecilia > Poecilia mexicana. The sequence goes on along the minus strand of NW_028263372.1, from coordinate 34,060,092 downwards.
TTACTCTTCAGTAATTTCTTGGATGCCATTTGTACTTGTGTACGATTTTTGCGTGCAGTTTTTTTCAGTGACCGTAACTCTTTTCCGTAGCCTGAGTATTAAACCTACTGAATAACTTTAAGTTTTTGTGTTTGAATTGGTGAAATAAATTAACATTTCAGTGATTTCCAATGGTACCGAGATGCACCTGCACTTGGACAGTCATTCATGGCTCCAATGGATGTAGGAAGTGTGATTTTCGACGGCAAGTGAACGCAGCAGAGGCAAAACGCGGCACCACTTAGCGCTTCTCCCCGCCACCCCCCTCCTCTCGCTGCGCGTGTGCCCGCCGGTAAAGGCGCGCGGCCGGCGGGTTGTGGGGTAGGGGGGATGTTGTGCTCGCTCCTGCTCCTCCTGCTCTCTGACCCCAGTGGCAGCTCCGACTCACTGCACTTCGGCTCCCCCTCCGACACACCGCGGCTGCTCGCTCTCTCTCTCCCCCGCTAACTGTCAGTGTCTCTCGCCCTCCGCTCCGGCTCGCTACCACTCGCTCTCCTCCCGGTCTGGGTTCTTTCCACCAGAGCCAGCCGAGGTCCCGCCGGGTCGAAGGTTCCTGCCCCGGCCCAGCCTCCTCCAACACCAACGGTCGCGCCTCGCGCAGGAGTCTCCGCCGCATGGACCCGAGTCCCTCCGCTGCTTCTTCTTCTTCTGCTTCTTCAACCGCCTCTTCTTCTTCTTCTTCTTCTTCCTCCTCCACCTCGTAGAGGGCGACCCTCTCCGACCCGACTGTCGTTCTCCGGCCGGCTGCAACACCCAGAGAGGAGGGGGAAACGGAAAAACCTCCAGCCCGAAGGTAGCGCAACCTTTCAGCCTCGCCGCGGAGGCAGAGACGGGGAGGGAGGGGAGGAATTCCTGACACAAAGCCGTCGGTTTAAAGGTGGCTTGTCATTTACGAGGAAGGAGCCAGAGGTTACCGAGGCGGCGCTTTGACACTCACCACCTCTGGGTTATTTTAAATTTATTATTTATTAATATTATTCACGGATCAGAGTTCAAGGGGGAACGGAGTTTTCTTTCTTTCTTTGCATGTTGCAAGCGGCTGTGTAGTATAGCTCACGCCGTGTCTGCATGGTGAAATGGGTGAATTTTATTCGCCTTCTGCCCCCCTCCGCTGCTTCCTTCTGCTTACCGGAGTGGGAAGTTAGCTGCCAGGCTCTCTGTTTATTGTGCTGCCAGAAAGAAGCTCCAGCTTCAGCATGCATAATAATACAATTTAGCAGGCTAAGCTACAGAGCTAGTCGCTGCTGCTGCTACTGTAGCCATAAGGTAGAGAGGGACAGACGAGCATGGACACTACAGAGACACGCTGCATACTGAGAAATAAATAAATAAAATTATATAAACATAATATTAATTTAACTACTACAGTGCAGCCTTTGCATCATATTTTAATCCGCCAAGGTTATTTTTTTCTTGTATATCTATAACTTTGGTTGTGTTGATAAAAATAGTGCAGAAAATGTCCAGTTTTATTTTTTCCTTTTTACTACTTTCCATTTGATCTTTAAACTAGACAGTTTGCACCCATTCTTTATCAATTTTAAATTGCATTTTGCTACTTATCCTGAAATTTTAAATCAGAATAAGTGTTTTTGACATTCCCACACTCATAAAATCCGATTAGCATGTATTTGCATTAATATATTTTCAAATAGATTAAAAAAAATTTTTTTTTCATCTGCAGTATCATCTTTGCAAATTGACAGAAAATGTAAATCAATGTTCCTGGCAGTTTTCAGCACTGCCTCTCAAAAATCTGACTTTAAATGGTAAACCTGGCCTTTAAGAAATGAAAAAATCTGAAATTTTGGGATTATTTGCTATTAATGCTCAGTGTACACAGGTAGAAACATAAAGTTGCCCCCAAGGGTTGAGGGAAGCCTTGGTGAAATTTATAGCTTTCCTTTGAAGTTAAATCAATCTTAAAAGCACAGTTCTCGATTCACATGCTGTAATGTTTCTATTTAAATGACTTCAATGTACAGGTTTCATGACGCCAATCTGAATAAATGTGTTTTCCTCATTCTAAAATTAACTACATGCATCATAGGAAGTAGCATCCAGCTGACCCAGAAAACATAAATCCATGATTTTTTTAATGAAAATAGGCCAGTTTTGAGAGGTTTGCTTCAACTTATTCACTGCATCCTTTCGATTTACGTCTTATGGGGGGAAAAAGGCAGATTTTTATTTTTTTGACATTTTTTACCCTTTGATGTGTGGGAGCATGAGGACGTCTGGTATAAAACACCCACGGTAGCCACGTTGCCACAGTTAGGAAGGTCAGAGTGAAAGGAGGCGCGCAGGACAGCCGGGTGAGAGACGTCGCTCTTTATCTTGTCCTGCAATATTTTACAGCTTTTAAACAGATTTATTTATAAATAAAACTGTAAAGACGCCAGATCTCCCCTGATTGATTGATTTTTGATTGCATCTGTTTGGAATTTGAGGCACTTTTGTTTTAGTTGGTGCAGAAATCAACGTGTTTCACACGTGGATTTGCTGAAGATTAATGAATGCGTTGTCCTTTTAAAAAATATTTTAAATGTAATAGACCTCTGAATTTGAGATTGTATCTAGAGTAATTATTTTTTTCTAATTATGTTAAAAGTTTTAGCTTGATTTTGATAACATTCCTGTGTAATCTCATCTTTTTAGGAGCTTTTGTAGAAAATGTTGGGATTTTTAAAAATGTTTTCTTTTCTAGTCTCGAAACATTGACTTATTGTTTATCTCTGAATCATTGAATTTAAAGCTTTTTGTCTCAGAACTTGATGTAGTTGAAAAAGCATTGACGAACGTTTAGCTTAATTTTGTTAACATTCCTGTATAACCTCATCTTTTTAGGAGCTTCGTAGAAAATGTTGGGATTTTTTGTGCCTTTTCAATCTCCAAACTTTTACTTTATAATTTATCTCTGAATACCTGAATTTATCATTTTAGTGTAGCTTTTACTCTGAGAAGTTGATGCATGATTGATTGATTGATCGATCGATCTATCAGTTCTGGGATTGGAGTCACTTATGTTTTCGTTGTGTGCAGAAATCGGCCCGTTTCATGTGTGAATTTGCTGCCTGCAATGTTTCTGTTTTTAGATATTTTAAATTAAATAGCTTTGTGGATTTCAGATTACATCCGTAGTAATTTTTCTTTTCTCTTTTGCCCTAAGACGAAATATGGTAAAACCTTTAGGTTAATATTGCTAACATTTATGGACAATCTCATTTCTTTAGGACCTTTTGTAGAAAATATTTGGATGTTTTTTTGACAATGATTTTCAGTCTGAATCCCTGAACTTATCATTTTTTTGTCTCGGATGCGTGCCCTGGCACAGCAGCTGATGCGCTGCTCTGTTCTTGTCTGTGCAGACTGCAGCGTGTGTTAGTCGAGTCGGTCGGTTGGCCGGGAAGCCACAGCCGGCCCCGCTGCCGCTCCTGCTACTGGGAGACTTCCTGGGCTTACCGAGCGGCTCCGAAGGATGACCGCCGCACGGCTCGTTGCTGAATCCCGGTGAACGAACGGCGTCTCATGTCCAAACGGCGGAAGGATGGCTCATGGCAAAGTGACCATCACGGTGGACGAGTACAGCTCCAACCCCACGCAGGCCTTCACGCATTACAACATCAACCAGAGCCGCTTCCAACCTCCACATGTCCACATGTAAGTGCACAAGCATTTATTTTACAAGTTGGAAACTTTTGTCTGATGTCTAGCACACCCGCAGGTTCAGACAAATACAAAAATAAACTAGGGCTGAAACAATCGTGATTAATTGATTATTTACTCATTTACCCTCTGCAAAGGCAAAAAATGAAGTATAAGAAGTATAAGACTTACTTCTCTGATCCTTAGTTTTCCAGTGGCTTCCAAATTGCTGCATGAAGTGGTCATGTGTTGCATTTTGTGACAAAATATTTCCTGAAAATGGACTAATATGCTCAAGGCTGGAACGATTAATCGTGATTAATCGATTATGAAAATAAGAGATGGTAAAAAAAGGTTTTCTGCACCACTTTCCTCTTAATTAGCAAAAGCAAAGAATCAAGTAGAGGACATATTCACTGATCTTTAATTATCTTTTCATCGATTATTGAAATAATCGTCAATTAATTTGGGAGTAATCCAAGTAAGAAGTTCTGACTTGGATTAATCATTAACTGGATTAAACAAACTCTAAAAATACTATTTGATGAAAGACCAACATACTCAGAGCAGTAATTAAACCAAAACTGTAGAAACATATAAATATTCTGCATTTAAGATGAAAAAAACCCTCAATCTATAAATATGTTCACCCAAAATTTTAGCTTCACCTTATTCAAATTCTATAAAAAATAGAAAAAATTAACACACTAGCCCTAAACTGTATTGATTTTAAGTCATGCAGAAAATTATGAACTTTTCACATGTTGATGCATCCTTTGCCACAAATGGTCAAGTGTTCACTAAAGGAATGCCTTTGTTGCATGTTAGCCAATAAAATTATTTTCTTATTTAAAAAAGCAACTTTTACTTAATTTGCATGATTAAATGCATTTTTAATGCTGCATAAGAAAAGCTTAATGAACTTTTTTTTATCAGATATAATAAATAATTTCAGAATAATTGATAGAGTGATTTATTACTAAAACAATCTTTAGTTACAGCTCTAAAATAAAAACACGTGGACAGAATGAGCTCAAACAGGAGTCCAATCAGGATGATGTAAAGTAAACTTAGCAGAAGCTCAGAGAGAGAGAAGCTCTGATTGTAAAGTTTAAAGGTGTCAGTTGCTTGTTTTTAATGTTTTAAACAGCATTCCAACAGAAGTCTGGAACAGTATGGAGTTTGATTGAAATGTTTGAGTTGTTCTTCCATCTGCCCATCCAGTCGTCGCTGGTCTTTCCAGATTTAGAGCCTGGAGCAGTAGAAATGCAGAGTGTGAGAAGTTTCTAGAAAAAAAGAAAAGTTTGAGAACAAATCTAGAAAAATCAGGAGTTCTGTCTTGGAAAAATGTGTTGGACTCCTTCAGCCTTGTCTGACTTTAAAAGAGAGTCACCAAAAACCGGAGAAAGGTGATCTGTTGCCGATACGAGCCAAAGCTTTTCTGTATTCTGCCTTTTTTCTTTCTATGCATCACCACAGTTTTTGCCTGGTTAAGATGCACATATTTACTGTATCAGTTGCTTGTGGCCGCGCTGGTCGGATGTGGTAAAGTTGGGCTTCTCATTAGCGGGTCGCTGCGATGCGACCTGTTAGCCCTCCCTGCGTTTACACACATCAGAGCAGTTTTTGTCTGACAGCCAAACCGTTTTTCAGCTGTTTGACCCTTTGTGTTTAGCCGAGCGTTTTTGTGGCATTTTAAGTTTTATTGAACTTTGATGGCTTCAGGAGGCAGTGCAGAAAAGATTAGCTAATTCCAGTACAATGTAAAGAGGCATATAAAAAAATTAAGGATGAAATGATTAATGAAATAATAGTGAATAATTGATTATTCAAATAATCGTTAACTAATTTAGTAGTTGTTACTTGGCATACACAGACATAAAAAAGTCGGTTTGCTGAAAAAACAACCTACAGAGAGCTGTTGTTAAGCCAAAACTACAAAAATTTACACATTTTGCATTTAAGATGGAAAAAATCTTCTTGGTCTGTAAATGTGTTCTACCTAGACCTATTCAAATGGCATTTTTAGCTTCACCTGGTTCAAATTCTGTCGATTTTCTGAAGATTAATCAATTAATCAGACAAAAAAAACCCTGGCACATTAGAATAATCGTTAGCTGCAGCTCTATTAAAGATAATTAAAGTCTGACCACACAATTAAAATATATTTTACTTCCAGCATGTTATAAAAGCTTCTGTTGTGGTTTAGCGGTTAGCAGCCCTCATCTACAAAAGAATGCTTGTAATTTTTGTGGCGGAAATATGTTAAAGTTTAATTGTTCAGGGTGCAGAAACAATGCATCTGCATATATCTAAAGCCTGTTGAATGAAGGCTTAGATTCTTAAATAAATTTGGACTGAATCAGGGTTGGATGATGAGCTCTCAGCAGACTTCAGAGCTGAAAGATCGACCAGCTGCACAGCTTCACTTTTGGCAGTCACAGCGCCTGGCCACAAGTTTTAACTGTTTCCTACAGTTTCAGTTTTTTTGAAGCATTGTTCTTTTGGTTCTTATGGTTCCCACCATTCACTCTGTTCTTGTAAACAGGATTATTTTAGGGAGATGGAATTATGTAAACGGCTAAATTGGAGCCTTACCTTCCTCTTGGCGTTTGGAAGCGTGCACAAATGTGGCACTGTGTTGTTTTGGGAATTCCTCAGCTGCAGACTTTCGCTGCCAGCACAGTGAGTGCCGAATGTGGAGAAGGAGACAAACATAACCCTTTCAAGCTCTGTTATGTCAATAGTTTTTGTAAGAGTTGACAAACCAGGTCAGAGGATTTAATATGAGTGTGGGCACCTTCTGTTTTTCTATTTTAGATAAAACAAAAGTAACAGTCAGTGCTGTGATATGAACTCTAAGAAATGCAATTTTTGCTGAAATTTCACTGTTTTGATTCTTTTGTAGTTTGTTTTAATAAAAACAGCAAGGTGGATCTGGTTGCTATGCAGCGTCTGCTCAGATTTTCAAGTTCAATTAAAGTTTATAATAAGGAGTGCTGGTCATTTTGCATCTTTCCCATTTTGCACATTGGGAGTTTTGGTCGCTTTGCGCATAAATTATATATAAAGTGCCTGTTGCAGTAAGCAAGAAATCAATTAATCGTATAATAAATTAAAACAAGCTCAATAATTTCCTTTTGCATAATTGTTTTTTGTCTTTTCTCTCTTTCTACCAAAAACTGGATCATAAAAATCTTCAGTCTGGTGTTTTTGTCTCACCTAGACATTTTTTGATGGACAGTTTTGTTTACAGGGACTTCATTTTAAAACCTTCTAATACACTGATTCTGCTATTAAGAGGCGGACACCGTAGCTGTTTACAGCAACACAGCGGACAAGCTACAGCAATTACAAAGTAACTAAAATGGTGGTTGGAGCTGCAGTCATAACACTCGCTGTGTTTCCATTACAAATATGCGCAAAACTTTGTTCTCAAAAAAATCATAATTTTGCAATTGTGTTTCCATTAAATAAAAAAAAAAAAAAACAAAATTAAAATTACGCATGAACCAGTTTGTTCACAAGTCATTAAAAACATGCGGCGCCATCATACTCTAATCACTTCCTGTCATCTTTTTCATTTCTGCCAGTAGTAACAGCTGGTTGTTGATCACATGACACATTTGATGTGAAAAGTGTTCCCATTGCAGTTTTATGAAATAAACAAATTTCAAAAACTTTTAAATTGATGTGTTTCCATTGGGCAGATTTTTTTATTTTATTTCCAGTTTGCATAATTTTACGCTCAAAGGAAACGCAGCTTGTAAATCAAAGCAAAGCCAATAAAGAAGAACAGATTTTGCCGATTGTGCATTTAGTCTAAGTTGGCTGTTCATCTTTTAAAGCCTGTGCAGATTTATTTTTGGGGCTTCTACGAAGAAAATGCTCAAAGCATTTCTTAAAAAAATGCAGCGTCATCTGCAGACAGTTTATTTTCGCTGCAGCACATAAAGGCAGATTGAAGGTGATGCTGCCTTAAGATTGAAGCCGTAAATCGGAGTTCTTCTTATTGCTTCTTTTGGATGCATTAAGCTGCAAATCTGCAGGTGTCGGATTAGTGAAACCTTTACATTTCCGCTTTCTTAGAAAAATATTGGGATTTTTTCCGATATAAATTGATTCCTTTGCTTTTTGTGCAGTCCTGTTGAATTTCTTTTCCTCGTTCGTTGTGTTCGGAGGTGAAGTGTGTGTCGAACCGGGGGTTGTGTGGAAGTAGAGGGGCCTCTCAGCAGATATGTGTTTGGATAAATACATTAGGCTGTTTCCTGGGTTCCACAGAGCCTGCAGTGTTTTACCCTGTCATTCTTAGACTCAACCTAGGAGCCCTGCGATGACACACACACACACACACACAGAGAGAGAGACACACGTGTCTCCGAGCCCATCCCCCCTCCATGTTCAAGTGCTTATAGAATAAGAGCTCTGTTCGAGGAAAGCAAAGGCTTGTTTAGATTTCCCGGATAATGATCCGAGTCGTTCCTCTCCCTCATTCGCCGCATTCAGGGGGGAAATAAAACGCGAGCTTCTCTGACAGAAAATGAAAGACATTTTTGCCTCTTTTTTTTTTTTTTTTGAAATTTAATCCCATGTCTAATGTTTTCCCTTCCCTCTCAGACGGGAATATTGAGATTTCTCCAAAAAGGGGGTACAGCGGTGCCTTTTGTGTGGCGGAAACACGCATGTGGAGCACGTAGGCAGCCATGCATGTTCACAGAGAGCTGCAGATAGACGCTAATGCCGCGGAACATGACCCTGAAGTCAGAGCGGGTTTTCTTCGGAGCATGGGACGACCCAGTCTGGCCCTGTTTGTCAGTTTATTTTTCCGCGCCGTCTGTATTTTTGTTCCCTCTCCTTTTTGTCGTCGTCTTGTGAAACGAAACGCTCAGCAACTTGGAGCATATGCCTCCAGTTGGGGATCTAATCGAGCCGGATTTGGCCGAGATGCAGTCAGGGAGCTCGGATTAAAAAAAGAAATGTCCCAAAAATGTTTACAGCAAACTATTCTGGTGTTGTTTTCTGAAAATAAACATTTCAAGCAAGCGTTTAATTTCTTCTGGCATTGTTCTCAAGGGATTGTCTCCATGGATTTAATCCTAATAGTCCAGCTAGCTACTAATGATTGTGATCATGGTCAATTACCTTGTTGATTTATTGTGCTGTAATTAATTCTTTAAACATCTCTTATTATAAAAAGAGAGCCTAATATGACCTTCCAAAGGGCCTTAATTTATCTTTTACTGATCTACTTTACTTTTGCCTAAAGTAAAAGACCTTTTACCTTCAGCTAAGTGGAAATATAAACCTTTCTATTTTAAAGCTATTCACTTCAGAGTAAGTGATCCAAATATGAAGTAACATATTAATCAAGTGAAACTGGTTGGATTATGCTTGGATGTTTTACGGCTCAATCTCTTCAAGAAAAATTATTTTAATTGCATTAAGCGAAAGTCTTAAATTTCCAGATTAAAGTGATTCTGTTCAAGTGGGAACTTTGTTGTGACTGTCATTAAGTTACTTGAAGGAGGGACCATTTGGCTAAATCTTGAACTGCTTTTCACATGTTGATATACTGATGATGTCAAATCATGTAAACTTTAGTTTTTTTGATCATTAAAGCATATTTCCATCATATTACCCTTAAAGTTCAGCCCGCTTGGAGTTTGATTAGCTTGAAGTTTAAGTTATTTGTAGTTTGATTAGCCTGAACCTTTAGCCCTTGGAGTTTGATTAACCTGAACCTTTAGGCCTTGGAGTTTGATTAGCCTGAACCTTTAGCCCTTGGAGTTTGATTAGCCTGAACCTTTAGGCCTTGGAGTTTGATTAGCCTGAACCTTTAGCCCTTGGAGTTTGATTAGCCTGAACCTTTAGGCCTTGGAGTTTGATTAGCCTGAACCTTTAGCCCTTGGAGTTTGATTAGCCTGAACCTTTAGCCCTTGGAGTTTGATTAGCCTGAACCTTTAGCCCTTGGAGTTTGATTAGCCTGAACCTTTAGCCCTTGGAGTTTGATTAGCCTGAACCTTTAGGCCTTGGAGTTTGATTAGCCTGAACCTTTAGGCCTTGGAGTTTGATTAGCCTGAACCTTTAGCCCTTGGAGTTTGATTAGCCTGAACCTTTAGGCCTTGGAGTTTGATTAGCCTGAACCTTTAGCCCTTGGAGTTTGATTAGCCTGAACCTTTAGCCCTTGGAGTTTGATTAGCCTGAACCTTTAGCCCTTGGAGTTTGATTAGCCTGAACCTTTAGCCCTTGGAGTTTGATTAGCCTGAACCTTTAGGCCTTGGAGTTTGATTAGCCTGAACCTTTAGCCCTTGGAGTTTGATTAGCCTGAACCTTTAGCCCTTGGAGTTTGATTAGCCTGAACCTTTAGCCCTTGGAGTTTGATTAGCCTGAACCTTTAGGCCTTGGAGTTTGATTAGCCTGAACCTTTAGCCCTTGGAGTTTGATTAGCCTGAACCTTTAGCCCTTGGAGTTTGATTAGCCTGAACCTTTAGCCCTTGGAGTTTGATTAGCCTGAACCTTTAGGCCTTGGAGTTTGATTAGCCTGAACCTTTAGCCCTTGGAGTTTGATTAGCCTGAACCTTTAGGCCTTGGAGTTTGATTAGCCTGAACCTTTAGCCCTTGGAGTTTGATTAGCCTGAACCTTTAGCCCTTGGAGTTTGATTAGCCTGAACCTTTAGCCCTTGGAGTTTGATTAGCCTGAACCTTTAGCCCTTGGAGTTTGATTAGCCTGAACCTTTAGGCCTTGGAGTTTGATTAGCCTGAACATTTAGCCCTTGGAGTTTGATTAGCCTGAACCTTTAGGCCTTGGAGTTTGATTAGCCTGAACCTTTAGCCCTTGGAGTTTGATTAGCCTGAACCTTTAGCCCTTGGAGTTTGATTAGCCTGAACCTTTAGCCCTTGGAGTTTGATTAGCCTGAACCTTTAGCCCTTGGAGTTTGATTAGCCTGAACCTTTAGGCCTTGGAGTTTGATTAGCCTGAACCTTTAGCCCTTGGAGTTTGATTAGCCTGAACCTTTAGCCCTTGGAGTTTGATTAGCCTGAACCTTTAGCCCTTGGAGTTTGATTAGCCTGAACCTTTAGCCCTTGGAGTTTGATTAGCCTGAACCTTTAGCCCTTGGAGTTTGATTAGCCTGAACCTTTAGCCCTTGGAGTTTGATTAGCCTGAACCTGTAGCCCTTGGAGTTTGATTAGCCTGAACCTGTAGCCCTTGGAGTTTGATTAGCCTGAACCTTTAGCCCTTGGAGTTTGATTAGCCTGAACCTTTAGCCCTTGGAGTTTGATTAGCCTGAACCTTTAGGCCTTGGAGTTTGATTAGCCTGAACCTTTAGGCCTTGGAGTTTGATTAGCCTGAACCTTTAGCCCTTGGAGTTTGATTAGCCTGAACCTTTAGGCCTTGGAGTTTGATTAGCCTGAACCTTTAGGCCTTGGAGTTTTATTTCCCTGGATGATTAGTCCTTTGGAAAACTGCCCTTACTAAAATATGATTCCTTTGGAGAATGTTTTTGACTAATAAGGTGGTAATTACTTTATTGATCCCAGAATTAGGAAGTTATTGGTAGAAGTTACTAAAAGGAACAGGTTGGTATTTTCTTTATATAATATTCTGCAATCAAAGAAGAGGACGCTGCTCCAGAATAACCATAAAATATGATGATTTATGTCATAATAATTAAATGTTTAGCATTAAATATAAATGTCAAAAAGATGGTTTAGTGTATCTCTTGTCTTGCAGTCGCATGGGGAGTTTTTCATGTCTAGATGGTATCAATAATGAGCCGTCTTTTGGTCTAAAAACAGTCATGTCTGTAACATTTAACTTGTCTGTGCATTTTTGGAGGAGTAGTGACTAAACTTGGTTCTGGTCAGATGCAGACATGGGATTTTTCTTCTGTGGCCACTGTATACCACAGCCCAAACATTCAGTGCTTTTATTTATTTACCCAGAATCCCCACTTGCATATAAACAGAGAAATCTGACTCCCAGAACCATCCAAGTCCAAAGTTTAGCCCCTAAAATCAAATCAACCTGAATACAAAACCGTTATTTTACTGTACAGACCTGCACAATCTTTTCTAAAATATCCAGATTCTCTCTCCCTTTACTTCAGATACCCTATTAATTATTCCTGCCCTCTGAATATAAATGTGGAGCGCATGATTATGCATCATTTGACGATGATACCGGCCGGCACCCCATTCATTTTCAACTCTCTGCTCCTCTAGGGTATTTTTATGTGCCATCGTTCTTGTCACAAAGTATTGGACGGATTTTGAAGGCAGTTACTAAAAAGAAAATTTTAGCTCTCCATTAATACATTTTTCTGTTCTTTGGATTTTCTGACATAAAAAATAATTTGATCAAAATCTCCTAGGGTTTTACAACCCATATTTAGGAACTGCATGTTAGTCAACTTTACAGCTCTCTGTCAAAAAGCCTTCATGGTTAAAAAAACAAACATGAAGCCATGTATGCTAATTATTAGCTTATGTAGAGAAGAAACAAGCACTTCTAATTTAACAAGTTTTTTCTAGTTCAAAATATGAGATATGCTGATAAGTCAAATGTGAACTAGCTACACTAAAAGATTTACTAAAACAGCTCTGGCTGCAAAAACACTTTATTCTCTACATTGAAACTAACAATTATTTTAGTAATTGATTAATCGATATTTCTGACAAATGCAATACTAAAAGAAATGAATACTAAAAGTTTTTCTTCATTAAAAAATTAAATTAACATTCTACTACCTAAAATGCAACAACATGGCATTCCTTTAATAAATGTGAATTGAGTGAAGCTCAAGCTGCTATTGGAGGAGCTTTGGCTAAAACATATTTACAGACAAAGATGTTTTTATCTTAAGTGCAAAATATATAGTGTAATTTTGGCTTAATTACAGCTCTGAATGTTTTTTTCTGTAAATGGCCGTTTTTGAGTTTGTATACTCCAGTTAATGATTAATCAGTTGCTAAATTAGTTGCAAATCATTTCGGTAATCAATTAATTAATCACGATTAATCTGATTAATCGTTTAATCCCTAATAGAAATGCAAGTAATCTCTATGCTATTTTTGGTGCTAGTATCTTATTAAGTGGGATCCTATTTGAAAACTGCAGAAATTGGAGATGAAACATGGATTGTGATATTTTGCACTGAATTTAGATTTGTAAAAGTTGGTAAAATAAGTTTTCTTTTAAATCTTGTCATAAATGTAAGGTTGTCTCATCTTGAGCTGAATGTATTATTACACCTGTGTAATATGTATTTGTAAATATTAGGGCTGAAACGATTCCTCGAATGATTCGAGTACCTCGATTACTAAAATTCCTCGAGGAAAATTTACCTGCCTCGAAGCTTCGTTAATTTATGTTTTATTAGTTAGCGCACCGTGTTCCGGCCGGGACTTCATTTGCGTTGCGCGGAGCTCTCACTTCCGCCTCTGAGTTGTTGACAAAAGCTAAGTCTCAGCGGCATAAAGTCCAATCTTCAAGATTGGCCCGTGGGGATTTTATTGATTGATGATAATGCCCGACTTTTTATCGTTTTTGGGGAACCAATAAGCATCCTTAAAATGACTGGGGGAATGCCTGGAGTACGGCAGCATTTCTCCTCCGGGGCTGCTGGTTGAAAGCGAACGGCGGGAAGAGCGCTGAGGTGAGCGGATAGACTGAACAGGGCGGGCGGCTGAGTAGCTGATGCTTACCGTGTAAATGTAGCTTTACCGACGAACCGCACAATAATTTCATATCCCGGTCTGAAGAAACGGGTGGCGGAGCGCATCGTACATGGCTGGTAGATGAGTTTCTGAGTGTGACCAGTGAAGGTGTCGTAAATATCCCGTATTGCTTCCCCCCGTGTTCGTCCCCCGGTCTAACGGTTCGTCAGTCCGCTGGTCTATTTCCTCCCCTCCACCCCATGTTCGTTCATTCGCCCTCTCCTCCCACTCCAGGCGGCATTTCCCGTATTTTCAAACCCAAAGCGTGACAGGTTAGGTGGCAAGGTGAGTTTAATTAATCTATTAAACTCACTGAAGATGAATACATAAACTAAAAGCTGGATTGTAGACATTTTTTATAAGCATATTTGTGAGCCTGCCTCTTTGTTATTAAATTCAATATAATTTCAGATTTTTCTATAACTTTTCTTCTGGTTAACTTAGAAAGTGAGCTATTATTGTTACAGGTTAGTTTTCTAAACTACAATAAAGCAACTGTTAGGGATGCTCAAATATGAAAAATTGGACTGATATTGATATCTGATAGTAACACCGGTATTATGCCAGATTTACCAATATTTCATTTTATAATTTTTTTTTATCCGATTACTCGATTAATCGTAAGAATAATCGATAGATTACTCGATTACTAAAATATTCGTTTACAACAGCCCTAGTAAATATACATAAAATAAATCAAGACGACTCCAATTTAAACAGCAAATGAAAACATAACGATTTAAACAGTTTTAGTTCTTTCAAATTCTTCCTTGATTGCAATAGTTTTGTGCACACCAAACCAATTGGACAGCACTGACCCATGAATATTAGTCACAATGTGCTCTTGCTTTCACTTTTGAGGACATTTCTGGACTGAGAATAAATAAACCATTAAAAGAAGAGTCCAATTAATCACCTTAAGCCCGTTTTTAGCTCTCTGCTTTCATTTTGTAGCTTTCATTTTGTTTCTGTCGGCCTGCCGCTGCTTGTTGGCAGGAGTGGAGGGGATTTTGTAACAGGAGAACCCTTGATTAAGTTCCCTCTCCACCCTCTGACCTGCTGCTGGAGTCTGGCAGGTCTGCGATGATGGAGCTGATGGAGATGTTGTGGGTTAAGTGATGGTTGACACTACGCAGGACCTGTTTTTTTTTTTTTTTTTCATGGAAGATTTAGTTCTTTTGATGTCTTTGAGATTTTGTTCCTCTCAGCCTCTTGAACCTGGCACAGCGTAGTGAGGCACAGGTCCCTGATGATGTCACTTCCTCCTCAAACATGTAATAGAAGCAAGGCGCTCTGAGCCTGCAACTTCTCAACATGACAAGTCTTTATTTGTGCAGCTTAAGCATGTTTAGTTTGCCCTGACAGATGGCTTTTTCAAGACTCTAACACTTGTTTAAGGTTTTTCTGTAGATTCTCATTTTCTTTTATACTTCTCCAGTAAAATTGATAATTTACTTAGTTCTGAGATTTGTGGGTAAATGTAATCCCAAAGGGATCTTTCTGCAGAGTGTTTTCTTTTCATTTACTCAGCATTTTGTTGGTTGAGTCATGTTGAACCTAATATTCAGCTGCGTCAGCTTTTCCAGATTGCTCTTTCTTTCATTCAGTAAGGTGCATTCACACCAACCCTGTTTAGTCCACTTTTATCGAACTCCAGGTTGTTTGTCTAGAAAATCTGTTTCATTTGAGAAGATGCAAATCAGACCTAAAAACGCAAACTCTGGTCTGTCTACAAACCTACGTCTCACATTATTAAATTATTCTTTATCCACAAAGATACACGCGCTCACATTGGTGTCACTGCAAGCTCAGGCTAGTGGGATAAGCATGGCATCATACACAGAAGGTTGGTCTTAATATGGGCTTAACATCTATGCTAGCTAGCACTCTGTCTCACCTAGCCGCGGCTAGGCTAACGTTAACAGTGTGGACATGCGGTGCCAGCAGACTCATCGTCTCCACTGTTCCTCAGACTTCAGAGAAAGAAAGCGTCCAGCGTTTTTTGATTCTTTATTTATGACTAGTGGTTTTATTGGATGAAGTTGTTGACGTGTAAACGAGTAGAGACAGGAAGTGATTAAAAAAGACACCTGATCTCAGATTCCCTGATATTATGCTGCCATTGCACCTTCAGCTGTTTCACCAAAGATGCTCTTTAATCCATGTTTACTATCAACTAGTGGTGATAAAAAACGATTATTTAGCATAAACAAACAAGGCTTAGCCCCATTTTTCTATGTCCAGGTGAAATGCTAAGTTTACAATCAGGAGAAATAATATTAACTTTTTTTATCAAATGGCTGCAATGACAGAGAGTGTAAAAATTTAAAGGGGCCTGAGTACTTTCCATAGCGGTTGTATAAGTTTCTTTTTTAGGTGGCACAAAACCTGCTGCTCGTTTTATAGACCTGGGAATGAAAAAAAGGAAAAATCAGCATTTTCGAAATTGAGAAAAAGAAGAAAAATCCTGATTGGTGGATCTCTGGAAATCACAGCTGCTCTGTTTTGAGCCGTGTGGTCCGTCCAGGTCAACGCGGAACTGCTTTATTCCCTCCGCCTTCAGCTGCTGCTCGGCTCTTGGCCTCATCCTTCCTCCCATCAGCCCTGCAGCCAGGCAGACTGTCAGCAGCACAATTAAGGGCTGTGCCATAATGAAAGGGGCATTAACAGAAGCAATTTATTTCCCAGCGCAGCGCCGGAAGGTTCCTCCGGTGCTGATATTCCGACGGAGCCTTTGTGTGTGCAGCACTGTGCCATTATGGGAAGGGATGAGTAGGACATGCACGAGTTGAACGGATGGCGTGGGGGGTGGCAGCGCCGCCGCTGCACAACACCGCCTTTCAGTTTCACAGCCCCTGAAAATCAATTCTGGCTCTAATTTATTTAAAAATCTGCTATTTTTTTATCCTAATAACTCTACATCACAATTTGCCCCAGATTTTCCTGCTTGTTCTCGTCTCCCACCTTTCACTCTCTCCCTCTCTTTTTCTGTCTCTCTCTCCGCTCGCCCCACCAGCAACCCTCTCTGTTATTTCTGTGTTCATTTTGTTCCTCTGAAGTTTATTGAATTAGCGCAGACAGCTGAAACGCAGAAGATAAGAGAGGCGCTCCGTGTGCTCCTCTCGGAGAAATGGTATTGCACTTTGGAAGAGTGAGCCACGCACGCTCGTGTGTGTGTGTGTGTGTGTGTGTGTGTGTGTGTGTGTGTGTGTGTGTGTGTGTGTGTGTGTGTGTGTGTGTGTGTGTGCGTGTGAGAGAGAGAGGGGGGTAGGGCGGACTGATGCTGAGGATATACAGAGGAAATGGGGGAACGTTGTGTTTTGATGTTACTTCTGAATAAAGCGATAAAGACAGAACTAGCCTTGTGAAAAAGATTGAATGTTTTGACTCAGGTTAATTTAGGATTTTGCATTTTCTCATTCTTTTAGCAAACCGACCACGTAAATGTCAAACTGCGTTAAGTTTTCACGAGATGATGAAGTACAGATGTACTTCTGCAACATTTTATAAAATGATTTCGGTTCTTTTATCTGTCATCAACAAAAGAAAAAGAAGTGCAACTGATAAATCATGTTTTATTTAAGATGTTTCCTGTAAAACTGATGAAAATCAACTGTATTTTTACTACTGCCACAATTTGGTAGAAATATTAGTGGCATCAACAGCTGTTTCAGTTCAGTTGTCAGAAACGATAAAAAGGTTTAAAAGGAAAGTTGGATTACATGCATTTGTTGATCCAAATTATCTGACTGAGACATGATGATAAATTTAAGCTTTTAATCCTTACTGTTAGAGCAGCTTGAGCTAAAATGGCCAGATATGTTTCTGCAAAATTATAAATCAATTTGTTGTTACGGAGTGAGAAGATGAGTTTGTTTAACAGATTCCTGTCACAATTATACAAACAACTGTTCCTGTTTCAAACAAACCACTTGATTTGAATCTTAATAATACTGTGATTATTTTAGAGTAAATAATGCAACATTAAGTTTCTGTTCACTTTCATCTGGAGTCTTTGCATGCAATGGTTCTGTATAAAGTTAGGCGATATGAATTTAAAGTTTAGTCACTGTATTTAACGGTTAGCACTAGCTTCCACATAATTCATTATGTGTTAAGTGGTTTAGCGTTAGCTTCTGCTAATTCTTTCATATGCTGAACGGCTTGGTTATTTGGTTTTCTGATTAGCAGTTTCTGTTAGCTTCTGCTAATTCTTTTATACGTTTGCTGTGTTTTTGTGGAGCTAAGATTCTTGTTATGGTAAGTGAATAACTTTTTTGTAAGCACTGGCTAATATGTATTTCTGTAGATCCAGTTATGTATATTTTATTACCAAAAGTCAAAAATACATTTTCCTTGATAACCAACGCATTCATCTTGAAAAATGGCTGCTATCTTGCATTATTATTATTTCTTTTAAAGCAAGCTCCTGGGAACATCTGCGACAAGTTAGGTTCTTGTATCCACATGTGGAAGATAAACAGAATTATTGAATTATCTACTAGCTGGAGGTTTTTACAGCAAAGCAGACAGAAACATCGATCCGTTAATCCAGATAGATATGACTGTGATGCACAGCTTGCTTGGAGATACTTTTGCATAAACTTTGAACAGAAATTAAAATGGCAACTTTGAAACATAGAGTGTATCATCATTCTTGGAAAAGAGCTTCAACAGCCAGAAACAACAACCTTATCTGTAGCATGAGTTTAGTGTTCTGATTTTGAGGGAACGAGCTGCGGCTGACCTCTGACCCTATTTTCTCGTGTGTTTTTCTAAAAGGCTGTGGAGCCAAGTGTGCTCAGTCAAATGAAATCTCCTCCTGCAGACATCAGAGAGCGATCCTCCGCCCTCCTGCTGTCTCTCACAGGCTGAACTTTATCTCGTCCGCCATTATTAAGTCTACTTTTAAAAGAAGGCATGCAAACAGTAACTGTTCTGCCGCTCAATAACGTTGTACTTTGGTTTCTATCAATTCTTGAGCAAGAACTTTTGAAAATATATCATATTTAATAATAAATTCTGCATTTACTTTTCAATTTGTTTTATTGAAGATTAAATTCCAACTGTTTCATTGCAGCTTTTTCTCTTTTTTAATACTAATTTTTCTGGGCCTTTGAAAGAGAAACACACCCGTAGCAACATGGGACCTCTACCGTGCTTAACACGGTGCTTTTCATAGAAAATGGCTTCATTTTAGTCTCTGACGACGACACACTCCTGTTTAAAATCCCTGTACGACATTCAGTAACATTTAGAAAATTAATCTTTGTCTTGGAATCTTTTCCATGCAGTAAAAATAAAGGTGCTTTATATGGACCTCTATTTTGTCATCTTTAGATATTCAGGGTTTATAAAGGTGCTTGAATTTCTTAAAAATGCTTGAATTTCAATTGTTTTTTCAAGGTTTGGAAAGTGCTTAATTTCTGTATAAAGTCATTGAAAATGGTTAACATTCAAAGTGCCTATATTTGGACAGTGTTGTTTACAGTTAAACAGATATGTAGAGATGATAAAAATGCACATACAGAATTTTTTTCTTACTATCTGAAGTTAATCAGACTCGATTTCTATTGTTTTAGGTTAGTTAAAATTAACACAATTATTTCTGTTTGCTAAATGCCGTAAAACTTATCAAGAGATTTATTTTTTAAATGTTTTGGAACTGTCCTGACCAGCCAGGTGGATACAAAACATAAATTTTGTTATATTTTAGTTTACCTTGTCCCTGCTGTAGAATGTTGAATACTGCTTGGGTTGCTAGGTAACGGGCTCAGGTTGCTAGGCAACGAGGCTGGGCCTGCTGACCTGTGACCTTACATTCTGGAGGTTTTTGAACAGCTCATTTTCCACCCACCAAAATGGCATCACTTATTGTTAAAAATGTCTGGGTGATTTTTATTTATTTTATTTTTTATAAGTATTTAGATCGTTTTTAGAAACAAAAATGGAATTTTAAAAACATAAAAAATGTGAATTTCACTGAAAAAACACAAAGTCTTAAAGTATTTTTGGCCTAGTTTATTGTGCAAATATTTTGGTACACTTGAAATAAGAAAAACTAACTTGCATACACTATTTGGCAAAATATAGGAGCTTGTTCTAAGTTCATAATTTCTTAATATTGATGGAAAAAGTACTAGTAGGCTGATAATTTAACTTATAACAAGGTATTTTTCCCAAGTTATAAGTGAAATAATCTGCCAGTGTAACTAGTTCTTTTCCAAACATAAAGAAGTTATTTATTTAAAACAAGATCCATTATCTTGCTGAAAAGTTACTTGTAAGCAAGTTTTGTATTATTTCAAGTGTACTAAGATATTGGCAGTAGAAACTGGAACAAAACTTCTTGGTAAGATTTTGTGTTTGCACAGTAGATCCGGTTTAAGTCAGGTGTTTGTCAGCAGGAAAACCCCTACAACATACAGGACATTTGGAGCAGGGTTAAGAAACCTCTGGGGTAAACTGCAGGGATAACGGCAGTGAAAGTTTGGGTAAAGTTGGGGTAACTTTCCTAATTTAATGCCGAGTCTGTGTCGTTCCAGTCAGAGGTGAGCAGAAGTTTACGCCCCCATGTTCCACTGCTAGACGATGAAAAGCCATGTCTTTCTACTTCAAGCAGATACTTCTGCGACCACAGCGCTCTGCTGTGTGTCTGCTGCAGCGTCATGGTGGATTGCAGAGTTTCAGAGTGTGCCCCCTCCACATCGTCTCTTCGCTCTGCAGGCTTTCCTCAGACATGTTAACGCGACCCGTCATGCTAACGCAGCTCCGTCTGTCACTGGGGGATATTCTTTTACCTGCTGCTGGATCACAGAAGGACTTTTTCATTTTCACTGTCTCCGTTTACAAAAGATCAGAGGCCTCTGCTGCAGCGCTGAACTCCTGAACTCCTATATACATTTCCAATGAAGCTCTGGGTTGTTACAGTCGTATGTTAACAGGAAAGACTGGGCTCTCTGTGTCTTAGTGTTGCGTGTGAGAGAGACCAATGCATTACCATCTTGAAGGTTTCTTGGCCTCTGCTTGCTCTAATTGATAGGGGCTGCTGGTATTTACTTACATTCTCCGGGTGGATTAAATCTCAAAGGAAAAGAGAAGGAGCTTGTCTTTCTCCTGCCTTTGTTTTAATATGCATGTGTGTGTTTGTGTGTATATGAGATATGCGCACGTTTGTGCCTGTTTTTTTGTCCCATGCGGTTCTGTCGAATCCTTTAAAGCCGCGCGGCGTCCGGGAACCTCACAGCACCAAATCTAATCAGCAGCCTCGCTGCAACGTATGCGCCACTCCGCTTGGCTCAGAGTAATGTGAGCGTGCACGTACGAGCGCAGGGCCTGTTTACTGCAGATTGTCAGTAGTAAATATCATTATCTCTGCTGCTAGTTCTCCATTTTCCAGTTTGCCTAATATGCCATGCATGCCTGCTCTGTAGCAGTGTGTGAGAACAAAGCAGAGATGTTCCTTAGGAGTGTAAAACAAGAAGACTTGGTGTGAATACAGAATGTGGATGGAGAGAATATGCAAAACGGATACAGCAGATTTGCCTTTATAAACATTTTGCTACGTATGTATCATGTGCAAACCTTAATCTGAAGCAGATGGAAGGCTGCCAATTTTCATTTAGGTTAATGTAACTTCCAGCCATCGTACTAGCTAGGTTTCTATTACAAGTGTGCACAAAACTTTGTTGAAAAAACACAATTTTGCATTTGCGCTGTTTCCACTAAATAAGAAATTAAATTAAAATCACACATTAATAACTCCACTTCCTGTTGTCTTCTATGTGGTTCACACCAGTAGTAAGATATGGTTATTGATCATGATTTGAAATTGCATTAAAAATTAACATTCTCCACATTGTTGTGCTTCAGTTTGTGTCTAAACTACTTTGAACCCCAACGCTTAAAAAATTCATCCAGACGTTTTTTGGCCATAAGTTAATGTTTTATTGTGTCTGGAAAACGAGCTGTTTCCAAAACCTCCTGAATGTAACGTCACAAATCAGCAGGAACTGCCGGGGTTACCTAGCAACTCCAGTAAAGCCCAGCCCGTTGCCTAGCAACCAAGCTGGGCAATAAATCGATTTTTTTGTTTAATCAGATTTTTGTTTTTTTTTTACATTTTAATTTTGAATTTTGGGAAAATTTTGAACTTTTATAATTTAAAGTTTATTCTGGTAAAATACCTTTATTTTTTTTATTCTCATAAGTAATTAAGCCTGATACGCACAGAAGAAATGACAGAAATAAAAGCCACTTTTTGAAAATATTTTCTGTCATTTCTTTTAAAAAACTGATTAAAATCAGATCTAATATATATATATATATATATATATAAAAGATGACATTTTATTTTTTAACACCACTCTTCCCTACCGTGTACGATACTGTCCACGAAATGTCACAGAAATGTGAAAATTGGGTCCAGAATTAAGTTTCCACTGCAATCTTGTCTCTGGATGTAAGATGTGTTTTCCTGCAGGAAAGTCTCTTATTTTCTCTCCGTTAATGGCCTCCCTGCGTCTGAAGCCTTTTGGATTTCATCTGCTTGTTTTTGTGCCATCTTCGGTGCACATTAGCGTTAACTCTGTGTGTGTTTGTGTGAGCTCGTCAGGACGGAGATTGCAGGGTTGATTATGTGTCTGATTTCTGTCGGCAGAGTGACATCCCTTCTAATGAAATAATGGCGTAGAGGCAGAGTGCTGCAGGATTGCACGTTGTAGACTTCAATTACAGACGAGATGATTTTTTTTCCGCACTTTCTTTCTCTCTGCTTTCAGCCTGAAACAGTGCAGGGGTTTCTTCGCCTTTTTTCCCTGCAAACAAAACAAAAAAAGCCTCCATAAAAAACCTTTTTTTTAGCACAGACTTGAGTTTTTTCTTTTTTCTTCACATAATGGATTGAAAGTACAACCCATGCTTTGATTCACTGTCTGTTTTGCCAATTTTATGCCAGGGAAAAATTAAAAGCATCGCCCTTCTTGTGAGCACTAATCAGCCAGATTAGTGGCTGAAATGTCTTTTATTTTTCTTGAAATGGATTTTGGTCCCTAAGATGTTATTTTTGCTCGACAAATTGTCAGTTTTTTCTCCATTGTGCTGTTTAAATCCACATGTCTGTCTGTAGCGGCAGCCAAAGCCATCATTGTTGAGGGGGAAAATGAAACCATTAAAATGAGCAGAAATAAAAAGAAAATAAGCAAAACATTGCAAAAATGCATCTAATCATGAATTCAATCATGAATCAAATTTTATGTTTTTTTTTGTAGCAAAATAAATCACAGCAGTTTTGCACTTTTGTAAACAATTTCAGTAATTTTCTAGCTTCTGACTGAGTTCCATAGCAGTAGTCGGTCTGAATCTGATTGTAGTCGGTCTGAATCTGATTGTAGTCGGTATTAATCTGATTGTTCTGTGAAATCTTGAATTTGACCAGAGAATTATTCTGGATAACAACGGAAAAGAAAACTGGATCTCAAAGTTTAGATTTTCTATTCATCCATCCATTCATTTTTCCATCCTCTCCAATTTCCCATTTGTTGGTGCCTTCCTCCGTTCATTCCATTTGTCCATCCAGTGCACAAAGTCTTACCAATTATTTTTTTAATCTGGTTTCTTGTCCAAATACCTTAGTTTTTTGGACTAAGGTATTTAGTCCAAAAAACTAAAATAAGTTTTTTGGACTTAAAATAAGACAGAAGTAACTTGTATGTAGCTTTTCAGCAAGAAATGGGAGCTTGTTTTAAGTCAATAATTGCTTAATATTGATGAAAAAGATGTAGTTGTAAATGAAATAGTCTGACTGTGGAACAAGAGAACTTTTCCCATATTATAATTAATATTAGCTAACTAATATTAAAAGCAAAGGTGAACTTCCTTTATTCTGTTTTCAAATGCATATAAAAATATACATCTCTCTTTGGGTTTTGTTTGGTTTCTGATCCATCTCAGGTTCCTGACGTAAAGTAGGTTAGAGATTTAAAAAAAAAAAGAAGAAAAAATCCTGTGCAAAGCTAGTTTTCTGATTAAGTGTATGTTTGTTTTTCTTCAGCAAAAACCAAAACAGAGGTCTAAAATGTTAAACTGCTGAAGTGAAGCATGTTATTTAATCAGTAACGGGCGGAGCTCTGCTGGGGTTGCTAGGTAACGGGTGAAGCTCTGCTGGGGTTGCTAGGCAACGGGCAATGCCCATGGAATATGACTCAACGTTCTGGAGGTTTGTGAAACAGCTCATTTTCCAGACACCAAAACACATGAACTTGTTGCCCAAAAATCAGCTGGGTTGTTTTCAGAGGCAGTCGAAACCCAAATGGAAGTACAAAAACATGCAAAATATGTTTGCATGTTTTTGTACATGCAAATGGGTCGTAATGGGTCAGATTTATTTTGGTCCCGCTGCCATGGATCTTTTCTAAGCCCGTTCTCCCTGCCTGTCCCCTCAGGGTAGACCCCATTCCTTACGACACTCCCAAGCCGGCGGGACACACCAGGTTCGTGTGTGTTTCCGACACACACTCGCGTACAGATGGCATCCAGATGCCATACGGCGACGTTCTGCTCCACATGGGCGACTTCACAGAGCTCGGCCTTCCGTCTGAGGTCAAGAAGTTCAACGACTGGCTAGGTAAGAAACTGCCCAACACACACACACACACACACACACACACACACACACACACACACACACACACACACACACACCCCACACACACAGTTATCTCCATGTTATTGGACACACACGCACACACACACACATTGTCACAGGCGTGAGACGCGTTGCGAGTCTTACTGGTCGCCAGACCACACAAGAACTCCTTTCCCTGTTGACTCACCCAGCTGGTCAGCTGAAGTGTCCAGTTTAACCTGGCCGACCCTTACACCCTGCTTCAGTTAACCTTTGACCTCTCCCTCTGCCCCCATGCTGTGGGTGGGAAATGTGTGAGGCATTCAGTTCCTCCTCTGGGTTGTAGCGACTTAACTTAAAAACACAAAATCTTACCAGTTATTTCTGTCTGGTTTCTAGCGAAAATATCTTATTACATTTGAAATAAGACAAAAAAATTATTTACAAGTAACTTTTCAGCAAATTATAGCTTGATTTAAGTAACTAATTCCTTTATATTTATGAAAATGTTCTAGTTAAAAGTGAAATAATTTCAGTGGAACAAGAACGTTTTCATCAATATTAAGGAATTATTTACCTAAAACAAGCGCCTACATTTTGCTGAAAAGTTACTTGTAAGTTAGTTTTTCTTATTTCAAGTGAACTAAGATGTGGACTAGAAACTTGGCCAAAAATACTTGATAAGATTCTGTGTTTTTGCTGTGCAAATGAATCAAATTAACCTGACGCTCTGTGAAAATCATCTAACTTAGTCTGTACTGTAAATTTACAGTAAACATTTAAACTTGGATATGAACATGTGACCCAGACCTTTAATAATCAAGACATTCGAGTTTGCAAAATACAGAACAGTGTTTAATTTATCATGCAACAGAAGAATACAAACATGGTGGCTGATGATGTTAAATATAAAAAAATCTGATTTTTGTTAAGATTCTTCTACACAATGTTACTAATTAATGACTTAATTAAAATTTACTATTTAATTTAAATATAGTAGTAGTTTGTGTTTTTTTTTCCACATTTGGTGGCAGCAAAGTGGACATTTGGGTTCGTTTTCAGGACCTCTCAATGTTACTGACATCATAAATAAAACCAGCAGCTGCTACCAGCATTGAATTAAAAAGTATTTCATCTGTATCAAAGAGATGCACCCTGTTGAGTTTTAGGGTCGCTGTGAAAGTTTCCCTCTAAAAACTCTTCAGAGTGTTCTGCTGATTCGCAGCAGTCTCACTGGTGACACTGACCTACTTTTATGACAGAAACGGAAGAAAAAAATAAAATGCTATTAAAATCCAGAAACTCCTCACATCCCTCCTACACTGCAAAAACACAAAGTCTTACCAAGTATTTTTAGTCTGGTTTCTAGAGCAAATGTCTCATTACACCTAAAATAAGACAAAACTAACTTACAAGTTACTTTTTAGCAAGACATATGAGCTGCTGGTTTTAAGTTAATAATTGCTTAATATTGAGAAACTTCAACATATTCTATTGGACTGTTGGAAGTTGAAATGAAACAAAGATCTTCATGTTTTTACACGTAATCTTTGGAGGTTTCATGTCTGTTTCCTGCATCATTTAAAGTAAAAGGATCTCATTTATGTATTTTTACTTTGTTGCTGTTTGCTCTGAAAACACACTAGTTCTTGTTAAGATAATGCGTCTAAAAGGTTTTTATTTATATTCGCTGCAGCTGGTTTTGTTGTTCTCTTGAGTGAGGAAATGAAGAAGTAGGTCAAGAGACGGAGAAGAAATACATTTGTATTTAGTTGATTTTATTTAATTTAAAGACAGTAGTTTGTGTTTTTTCACATATGATGGCAGCAAAGTGTATATTTAGGTTAATTTTTATTTGATAACATGATAAAAATTATCATGTTAAAAATTATTGTTCCTTTAAACACTAAAGGAACAATGGAAAAGGTTCAAGTATTTTCCTTCCTTTGATCCTCTTCTGTTGCAGTCTACGGCGGCGTATTGGGGCCATTGGAGATGGGGATAAAAGGGAGTACATTCCTGCCAAAAAATCTGAGATTTTCAGATTGATCTTAGAAATTTTCTAGAAAAAAAAATATTCTGAGCTTGAAAAATCAAAAATTTGCAAAAAAAGCTGAAGTTTTCAGATTAATCTAAGAAATTTCTGAAAACAATGGGGAAATTTCTGAGTTTAAAGAGTTGAAAATTTGCTAGCAAAATATAAAATGTTTGCTCTCAGAACATTTCTAGAAAAAAGTAAAAAAAAAAGTCAGTTTGAAATGAAATTTTCTAGGATAAAACCCCCTCAAATTTTTAGATTAATTTCAGAAAATTTCTAGAAAAAGTTGGAAATGTGCTAGAAAAAAACCTCAGAACATTTTACATTAATCTGAGGAATTTTCTAGAAAAAAATTGGAACCTTCTCAGTTTCAAAAGTTGAAAATTCAAAAATTGTTCCAAAAAAAATCCTAAGATCAATCTCAAAATTGGTGATTTTTTTTTATTTTGTGAAAATTTACTGCAGCTTTTTTTCCTATCTGCAGTGGCCCTAATACACTGTTGTATTATTCTGATTGAAATATTGAGTTAGATTTTTGTATTCCAGTTGACATTTTAAATTCTTGGGGAAGTTAAATATTTTAGTCATTCAGGAATTGAATGATGGGTGCAGCAGGGCACAGAACGCCAGAGTTTCCTCTGAAACTACGGGCTGCTTCCTTTCATTTCTGATGAATACAGAAACATTCGGACCGGACGGGAAGACAGGAGGGCAGCGCTTGATTCTGAGATTTTCAGGTATTCACATCCAGATCTTTAAAACATGCGAAACCGGCAAACAAAAACGTCTGAAACACACATCTGACTGGTGGGTTTTATTGCCAAACCAAAACACTTCACAGAAACATTCAAGGAGAATGAAGAGGTGGATTTTAGAGTGGCCTATTCAAACTACAGGCAGAAAAGGTGAAATTAGAATTTAAGATCTTTGTTTTGTGCTATTTTTGCTGAAATTTGATTAAATTTAATAAAATGTAAGCCTTTCTCTTTACATGTCTTTAAACCCATTTGTGTCTAAAACCACTCCCTACATGAAGTACTTAAATTTGGTTAAGAAAAGAAGCCAGTGATGTGAAGACTAAGACCTTTTATTTTTTATAACAAGAATAAGAAGCCACTTCTTTCTCATTAAAACAACTTCTTGTAATTTTACGACGTTCTTCTGTCTTTATTCCGCTTATATTATCACTATTTTCTCCTAATTAAACAACAATTCTCGAAGACTCACCATGATTCTGTCATTGTTCAACTCACAGAAATAAATAACACTTTTTGAAAAGAAAGCGGGAAAAAGGATAAAAAATTTGACATTTTATTTCGTAGTCCAGTAAAAACCCTTTGAGTCTCGCAGTATTTACCCAAGTATCTTGGATTTTCTGCGAAAAAGAGGAACTTCCAGTGAAAAAAGAACAGGCTCAGTGTGCTGAGGTTTGTAGACGTGGAGCGTTTCTGAAGCGTTTGTGCTCCTGCGGTCCGTTTGTCTGGAGGATTGACTCCCGCTCGGCCTCTCGGAGCAGATCATCAGAGATCGATGCGCAGGAGTAAGCTTCCTGTGACCCGGCTTATCTGATAATGCAGCTCTGCCTCTGATCTGGTTTCAGACTCTAACCGACGTATCTCTTTCATCCCTGTGATGTTGCGTTAAAACAAAAGCCCCTTTGCATCCTTACAGCCTGAGTTTACTTTTTTCTGTCTTAAATTTGTTTTACACCTTCAGATTTTATGTAAATGTGGCTTGTTTATGCTGAAGTAGAAAATTAACTCCAGGTCCAGGTTTTTGACACCTTAATGGAGTGATTTTTTTTCCTGCTTATGATCTAAATTTAAACCCCTTATTTGATTTGTTTTTGTCACATTTCCTCCAGGATTAATTTGAAGATGTGTGAGGAGAGATGACAGATTAATTTTCTGAGATTGTCACCTCTTTAACTTCGAATAGAATATGTCGAACTTTTTTAACTCGGAGTATTTTTAGGTTTGCACTGACAATAAAACTTTTTAAATGCTCAGATGTCTTTTTGCTCTCAATGTGTGACAAAACATTTTACAACATTCTCAGTGGAATGATGGAGATGGTGGTGGCAGAGGAAATGATGCAGTTTTGGCTCACGCGAGCGTGCGTGCGTGCGTGCGTGCGTGCGTGCGTGCGTGTGGAAATGGCCGTCTGATTCAGTTAGTGTGTTGTGGGTCTACGTTTTCATTTAACTGGAATTTATGACCCTCAGATGCAACAAGAACTAATTTAGAGGAGCAGAAATGAAACCCGTAGACCGGGGAGCCGTTAGACTTTCATTCCCAGCAAACTTGGATGTGCTGGATCTGATATTTATTGACCCCGTGTGTTTTTATGTGGAATTATTTCTCTTTTTCTGGGATTTTTTTGTTCAATCTGACCACCTGCAGAATAAAGCGGCGCGCTCTCCTCTGTTTTTGTTCACATGTCATGGTAAATCAATTCGGTTTTTACTCAACATTTAGGTTTTATTGGACTCTTTTATTGAGCATTTTATTCAATTTGCCCTCTTGGCTTTCATCATAACCTTCTGTTATTACTGACCAAAGTCATATGGCACAAAGGAGCAAAGCAGCAAATTGTTATGAAACAAATATCTTCCTGCCAGTCAAACTCAACTCTGTGGGTGGATTGTAATACAAAATAATCATAAAATATGTAAATAACTTAATCTTAAAACAGTGTCTTCTGTTTTTTCTGAAACCAAGCTTCACATTAAATCACCTGCCTACATGGAAAACGTAAATACTTTATTGTTCGACGGAACCAGAACCAGTTTCCTGCTTGTTTTTAAAGACTGTTTTAATTGTTGCAAATGTAAAGCTTGAAACTGCTCATAAAAAGCAAAAATAAACTTTTACAGCAGTGAAAAGGACCACTTTGTGTCTTCTGCTTGTTTAGACGCAGAAATACATAAAAATTTAAATATCTTTTTTTAAATTGCTCTAAAGTATTGTGGCTCATTTCATGAGTTTCCTCTTGACAGAGTGTTTTTTATGTTGCCATTTAGTCAGTTTAGATTGTTTGTCAAACCTAAATAATCAGCTAATTTATGCCATTAGGTAATTTTAGCTACATTGAGGTGAGTCGGCTCTTTTGGCAGACAGGAAATTTTACATCAACACACAATAAATAGAAACATATTGATTCAGAATGACTCTGTTTGTAATACTTAAAAAACCATTAAAAAGGGTCAAAACTGACTCAAACAGTATTCTCATTAGGACAAGATTAACAAGTAAAATGATATTAAAATTATGCTAAATCAGATTTTGGAAGCTTATTGCAGCAGGACAAACTGGTTTTATACTAGAAAAATGTATTTGTACAAAAATATAAACCAGAAACATTTAGCTTGATGTAAACGCATCTGTTTAAATAAATAAAGATTTATTCCTACCGCTGCTATCATAAAACATTATTCCATTTATTAGATTCTTATCGATACCACATACTTTCATATTGATACATAGACCTAAACACAGATTTGTATTAAACTGTGGATAAATTTAAGTAGATTTCATGTTTTGTCTCATTGTCTTCAGGGAGTAACAAGCTGATTGATGCACAACAGAAACGCTGTTTTAAAAGTGACCTGTGGAGTTCCTTTAATTGCTGCACCATCACTTTAGATGTTTCTTGTGACTGAACATATTTCCAAAAACCTGAATTTGTTTTTCCCTGTAAGGAAGAGGAAAGTGTGAAAGCCCCTTTTTCAGCCAGCTGGCAGGCTGTGCACAGAGACATAGGGGATGGGGAGAGCTTCAGCTCGCTCTCTGGTGGCTCGTTAAAACTGTGGGATCAGATTCAAAGTCTTAGTTTCACTCCAGTTCAATCCTAGTTAGGAAAGTTGTTAAAACTCATATTTTGGATGTTTTTGGGTTTCAACTGTTTCTAAAAACGAACCCAAACACTTAAAAAAACACACCAGTATGTTTTTTGTTGTCAGGAAAATTAACCTTAGGAATCCAATGTCACCTAGCAACTCCTTCCCCGTTACCTAGCAACCACCGAGATGGAGCTCCAGCTCATTTGGTCAGCTGGTTTTATTGCTTTATGTAAACTATATGTACAATGGCTGCTGGAAAAGACAAAAGTTTTGTTGTTGACTTCCAGGAACAACTTGCTGCATTCTTGTTGGCTGTGCTGGAGGCTCAACTTATGCTTTTCAAAGATGTGCGGTTGTGTAATTGTGCATCCGTTTGCATGTTTTTTTTCACGTACAAGTTTAAATTTTGAGTTGGAGTCGTGGCCAGCAGCAGCTTATTTGGATCTAAAGTGACAAGACGCCCTAAAACAGCTCATTCTGAACTGACCAGACTGAAATCTCATTACATAAAAATGATTTGTGCAAAAAAAAAATTAATGAACAGTTTTATATAATCCATAAACCTATCCTAACTTGTTCAAGGAACCGTAATAGATCACCTTCAATATATTTAGTTTGAACTCTGCATTGGTGTTATAAGTTTTTATCTTTTTCCTGGATGTTTTGGTTCTTTATTTATTATTTGAGCCAAGCACTGTGAAAGAGTAGCTGTAGCTGTTGGGTTACACACACAAAAAAACTTACGATCTTTGCTGTGGGAAAAATGTTGAATTATTAACTAGCAGTCATCTAATATTGCCATAATTTATATCACACGCTGCTATACCTTGGGTTGCTCTGAAATTCCTGTTTTTCTCTCAATGCTCAGCATAATTCACGGCTCTGATTTGCCCTGATACAGCCAGTAAAAAGAGAAGCTTGGAGCGGTAAAAGAGAAACTGGGAGTGATGGGAAGGTGATGAAGGCCAGAACCTTTGGTTGAGTGCTCAGTCAGGTGGAATAAAGCAGTGAGTCGGTTTCCTGATAGCAGAGGGGAACCGGGACAAATCACCTTGACAGAGGAGCGAGAAAAGGGCAGAGCAGAAGTTGAAAGATGAGGGGATGAGAGTTGTAATAGATGTTCTTCTCTATTTAGTTCAGATTCGGGTTCATGCTTTCTTCCTGTTGCCTGACAGTTACAGCGATGGACGGTGGCCTGTAGGGGTCAAGCTGAACCGTCGGCTGTGGTTGTAACCTCTTTCACTGTCTGAATTGAAGGTATTTTTCTCTTCAATTATCTGGCTTTCGTTTCAGTCGTGATCTGTGCTCCGGGCTAGGTATACAGGGAGCTGCTGAGGGATAAAGGGAGAGCTGCAGGTGGAAAATATTTGGACAAACATCTGTTTCTGTAAAAACTGGCACACCAGGTGGAAAATATACAGACTTTCTAGAGATCTCTGTTCGCTTTAGAAGATGTTTCTGTGTTAATGTGCAAATAAAAACTGCACATTTTGATAATTCAAAACACTTTCTTTCTATACATCAGTTTAATACTTATTTATGGTCTCTACAATCAGTCTTATAATGTTTTAAAATTAGGCTTTTCTTGAATTTAAAATCCATGCTAATATCTCTGATAATGCAAAATACAGGGCAGGTTTAGAAACAGTTAAGAGCTATATATTTGTGACAGAATGATAACATTTGTTATTTATAGTTGAGAAATTATCTCATCATTCTGATGTGAGGAATGAGAGAGAACAGAGTGTCAAGCAGATAACAGGAAGGCTAAAAAGAGAAACGCTAATTTCTGTCAGTCGATTTGTACTCTAGGTCGAAAATGTTAATGGCCTTTTAGAAACTTTTTGCTACTGTAAGAATCTACTTTCGCTAGGAAATACGGTTGGTTATTGATGCTTTCGGAATGGTAGCCATGCTAACCGCTAAAATAAGATGCTAAAGAAAGTTTGAAAAAAAGTGAGCTACTTAAGTTGACAGAGGAAACGGTCTAAGCTAACACTATCAGAGAATTTAGCATCTATGGTCATCTTTGTCTGAAGTCATGGCGTTTCAGCCAATCACAGTAAAGGAAGAGGATTGCCTCTTCTGGATTGGCTGCTTTGCAAATTTAATAAAGATGTTTTCAACTTCTAACTTGTTCAAGGAAGCATAATAGTTCACCTTTAATCCTTCCCAACATATTGGGAAGGGGAAACATTATTCTTCGTACAACTGGACCAAATTTTACACAGACTGCTACAGAGAACCTTTTTTTTTTTACCAGTTTGTCGGTTCTCGTCTGTTCCAGGTGGCCTTCCGTACGAGTTCAAGGTGGTGATCGCCGGGAACCACGAACTGACCTTCGATAAGGACTTTATGGCAGAGCTGGTCAAGCAGGATTACTACAGATTCCCTTCAGTCTCCAAACTCAAACCGGAGGATTTTGACAATGTCCAGTCACTCCTCACAAACTGTGTGTACCTGCAGGACTCGGACGTCACCATAAAGGGATTCCGGATATACGGGACGCCGTGGTAAGAGCCAACTCCTGCTTTTTATCCCTTAATCCAAACCGCTGAGTCGTGTCCCTGCCGTGTTGCTCTGTGGATCCCTGAGGTGAAGGTGTGTTTTCTCCTGTCTCTACCTGGCCAGTTTCCAGCTTTAGCTCTGCAGAAACGGCTGTACCCCTCCAGTAAAGGGCCGCTCCTGTGCGCAGGGTGTTACTCCCAGCTTGCACATTCCTTTATGAGCTCAGGACCTTCACCTGCTCCCTGCGCTTGTGTTACTCCTGTGTTTTGACACGAGGTTAAGTGATACGGGTGGTACTGGGACTCTTTGTCACTGTGGAGGGAATGGTTTGGTGGAGAAAGAAAACACTCCTGGGAGATGTTGGCTGCTTTTTTGAAGGCAAACAACTCTGTTGGTTTTTCATTTTGTGAATTAAAAATGTTTATACTACAAAATGAGGCTTCCTTATGACAATAAATATTTAAAGTTGATCAAAATCAGGCCATTTTAATTTTGTTTGTGCTACAGAATTCATATTACTATTATGCAAATGTCACATTTTGTACGTTTTTACGCTTTCATTTGGGTTTTAGCTGTTTCTAAAAACAGCAATTTTGTTTTTTAGCAATAAGTTGATGTTTTTGGTGAAAACGACCAGTTTCAAAAACCTCTTAAATGTTAAATAACACTGTCCCACTACCTGTTAACCCAAGCTGGGCTCCAGCACGTTCAGTTTTACTACTGTATGCAGCAATGGCTGCTGGATAAGAAAAGTGTTTTGTTGACTTTCCATCCAGAAAGCACTTGCTGCATTGTTGTTGGTTGCGCAGGAGGCTCAATTTCTGCTTTTCTAAGACGTATGGTTGTGTAATGGCACATCTGTTTGCAGCCATTTTCACATGATCACCAAATCAGTACTAAGGAATTATTGACCTAAAAGAACCTTCCATCTCTTTCTGAATAATTACTTACTAAGAAATTTGCTCTAGAAACTAGACCAAAAAACTTGATAAGATTTTGGGGTTTTGTAGAGATTAAAGGCTAAAATGAAAAAAAAAAGTACATAAATAAATAACATAAGACAACAGATTCAGGCAGCACTTTTACAAATCATTAAAAGAAAACAAAAAGTTGTGAAACTGACAGTTCTGTAGTTAGTTTTGTTTGATGTGAAGCTTACTAAAGGGGCTTATTATTATTATTATTATTATTATTATGTAAAATCAACTTATTTTAACTTTACATCATGTCATAATGTTGTTCCCTCATCAAAAAACATACCTGAAGCGTTCCCTTAATTCTTTCATGCATTTTTGAGAAATTTGGCTGTTCAAAACACCTGGACTCAAACAACAATATTATCATTTCTTGCAGTAGCCTCACTTAGAAACAGTTACTTGATTGTGCCTGGAAAACACTTAATGCTGCCCCTTTAAGATATTCACACAAATACTTAGTAGGGTTTAGTGTTTCGCAGTGATAAAGTAATTCTTGTAAATAATTAGCTTCGATCGGCCTTGATTTGGGTCGGTTCTCTCTGCTCTCGCTGAACTCTGGACCTAAAATAAGAATCTGGGTCAGAGCTTCATCCTTTAGCGGCTATAATTAGCAGGTTAGCGCCCTGGCTTCAGAGTTGGAAGGGAGGAGGGCCGGCACAGGAGGAAGAGCATACAGTTCCTCTGCTTCTGGTTGAAACGGGAAGGATGCTACCCCTGATGCCCCTTTGTGCCCCCAAGTCCCCCGTCTCCCCTGTGGGTGTTTAGTGTGAGGGCTGGTAAGTGTCTGTTGTGACAGCTGGACGTCTCTGGAGAAGCAGAGTTGGACAGCTTGGCCGCTCCCCCGCCTCCTTCACACCCATATGCCAGCGCCGCCCGAACGCCGGCCCCTGTCCAGTGTGAGGTCTCACTTAGCCTCCTCCGTGACCCCTCTGTGACCCCCAGAGGTGGGGTTTCCAGCAACCAGCAGATGCAGCGTTCTAAAATCCTAAATTTCAATTTGGAAAGTCTGCGTGTTTGTAATAAAGTGCAGTCAAATGCACATGTTTAAAGGCTACACTGCCTGTCACAATAAATAAAAAAAAACACAATTCACCATTGTGGGGTTTCCGTTAAATCAGAATCACAATAAAAATCTCATGTGAATAAGTTTGTTCACACGATATGTCATTATAAACCAAGCAGCCACTTCCTGTCGTCGTCTTCCTCCTTTTCTCCAGCAGTAGCATCCGGCTGCGGCTCGTGATGCGAAAAAGTGTTTCCATTGCAGTTTTGCGAAATATACTAATTTCTATACAGCTGGAAAACCTCCTCATTCTAGCGCAAAAATTATTAAAATCAAAATTGATGTTTCCATTAAGAACATTTATTTTCGTGATTCCAAGTTGCTCTATTATATCGTCAATGGAAACGCAACTAATGACTTACTGGTTCGTGGTCGATTCTCTCTTAAGTTATTGAAATAAAGATTTTCTTAAGTTATGGGTATCTTCAGTCAGAGGCTTCTTCAGATTCGCTGTAACACAGACCGCTACAGGAGATCTTTACTGCCAACAGCCAGTAAAGATCGTTTAATGATGTAAAGCACTTTGAAATGCCTTGCTGCTGAAATGTGCTATAAAAATTAAATTTGACTGAGTGATATCACCATCTACAAAACGCTTTGAAGAATCTGAATTAATGAGTTTAACAACATTTCATTTACTTTGGGATCAGTAAAGTATTTTTGAATCTGAATTTGTTTGTAGTTTTTTATTTTATTTTGGTTAAATTAGTGTTTTGACAGGCGTGTGTGTGTGAGAGACATTTCAAAATATAAATTTAGTTATATTTTAATTTACATTGTTCCTGATGGAGAATATTTTCACAGGATATTAATAATAGAAATAAAATAACGTGATTTAATTGTCTTTATTTTACTGAATTTGTGATGTTTTATCTCCAAAATGTTGGTGCTGGAAAAGTTTGAAAAGTTCCCTTGTAAGTGCTTGAAAATGTTTCAATTAAATTTTTTCCCATCTGTCGGATAAACGCTGCAGCGATCCGCTCTGCTGCTGCGTTTCCGGCTCTCCTCTAATCACAGATCTGCTCTAGTCATGAAAAACTAGGTGGCATTTAGTCCGCGACCGTCATGATGGATGGCCTTAGGTGTGTGTAGGAAATTTGGCCTTTTGCTTATGACTGCAGTTTGCTTTTAACTCCAAATGAGAAAATTTCAGGACGGGTTATGTTGCAGTCCCGCCTGAATAAATCAGCCGACAGGCACTGATTGCGTTCTAATGCCATCATTGTGGCTTTTCTTTGGCTGTAACAAGTTAAAAACACGGCCCCGTTTCGGCTCTAAAAGGTTTTTTGGCTCAAATGTTTCTGTTGGAATCGGTTACAAACGTGTGCAAGACAAAAAGAAATCAATGCAACATGTATGAAATAAATTCTCACCGCTGTGCCAGTTATTAGGATTCATCATCTCACGCATATGCATCGCATTTATGGAAAATATTTAAATTGCGATAGAGATTACAATTAATCATCATTTTTTTGTCTCAGCTGATAACATCCTGGTGGAGTTCTTTTAAAATTAACCAGCTGGTCATAATGTTTTGGCTGGACTGCAACCTATTTTTGGAGTTGGTCTAAATGGGCCACTGCTGCACTGGCAGTTTCATGTTATTAGCCTCATCACGAGCTTCATGCTGCAGCTATATTCTCTACTTTTACACATTATTGTGAAGAAATCTGCAGAAACACAAACCAAGTTATGAGTTTTTACCACTAAAGTAATCAGAATTGTTTTTCTTGATTTTCTTAGCGGTTGCAGAAATGCAGCAGGTTCATATTAAATCTCTAGACATTTTTTATTTGAATATGCAAAAAAAATTTTTTTACAATTTTTATTATTGTTCCTTATTTAAAAGTTTTTACAAATTAGACTAAATTACTTTCATTGGGTTGTGAATGGAAAATATTTAAATTTAAATAGTTGTGTTGAATGATTTTATTGCTGTATATTTATCATAATTTGCACAATAACTCAGTGATTGAATCTCCATCTGTTTATGAAGCTTAATGTGAAAAAGTTTTAACTATGATTTACATAAACCTACAAGTTTCTTCTAAAAATTCATCTAATTTAAGTATAAATGAAATATTTTGGTGACAATAAGATGTGTAGTCAATTTTAAATTTGGAAGGGGAAATCATTTTTAAAAATTATTTTCAACAATTTAATTTTTTTACTGGGAATTTTTACAAAACAAAAGAGTAGAAAGTGCTGCACATGTGATGCAAGCGGAAAAAAACATTAGGAAATGTAGCATTGCAAAAAAGGCAGAAGATTTAACAAAATCCAGCAAAATAAATAAAACTTACACTGTAAAATACAACCAGCGAACAGCCCAGAAGAATTGATGTTAGTTGGAGTGAAAAAGTACAATAAGTCAAACATGAGTCTCTGATGATTTATTTAATTATCCAAGGATTGATTGATTGATTTATTTATTTATTTTTTGCTGTGATGTAATAAGTTTGCAGAAAAGCTACAATAGAGCTTTAGTTTACAGAATAATGAAAAACTTCACATCAGTTTCTCCTTGTGTTTTATTTCCTGAATAAGAATTAAAATGATTATTTTGATAATTTACTAAGTAAATATTGATTCAAATAAAAAATTTTTTTGACAAATTTAAAAATTTTTGGGAGGCAAAACCACAAAATGCTGCATCAATTCTTGCATTTAAAAGCTAAATTTGGAGAGAATAAAAATAACTTGTTCCAGCTTCACTGTTTTATTTCCTCATGAGGTGAAATGTAGCTAAAAATGTGAGACTGTTTAGGATCCCGATTCAGAGGATGAGTTGCTGGTTTGAACCTTTTTGTGTGGACTGGTGCTCTGACCTGGTTGTGGAAACAGTGATGAAGTGAAAGCAGTGTACCATGAAAGACACACAACTTACACTGTTTAATGACAGATGCTTAACAGGCCGAATGCCTGGCCCTCCTCCCCTCCTGCTCACACACTCCCACACACACTCGCGCTGCGGAGGGATGAACACACTCCTGCACCTTGTCTGTCAAATCTCGTTAAGAGGAGCTGAAGGTCTTTTGGAAAACAAAGCAGTTTCAGGTTTATTTGGTGGTATTTTTGTTTCTCTCTGCTCCTTTCAAATCTGAAATATTGGACTGATTTCCAAGAATCAGTTTAGTTTTTAATGACATCTTGGATGTTCATGTTTTTTGATGTTTGGAAAATTATCCGTTTCAAAAACCTTCCGAATGTAACGTCACATTCATTGGGCACTGTGCCGTTGCCGAGCAACCCGAGCCGAACCGAGCCTGTTACCTAGCAACCCAAGCGGAACTCCAGCACGTTTGGTCAGCTGGTTTTACTGCTGTATGCACTGTAGAGCTGCTGCTGCAAAAGACCAGTGTTTTGTTATTGACTCACCATTCAGAAACCACTTGGTGCATTCTTGTTGGTTGTGCAGGAGGCTCTCCTACTGCTATTCACAGATGTATGGATGTATAATTGTGCATCTGCTTGCAGCCATTTTCACGTGTGAATGTAAATGTTGAGTTGGGACAGAGGCGAGGTAAAGTCTTATTATCTAAGAATTATTTTGTACAGAAAAGAGGAAAGGCTAGGGACGCTCAGCGTCTCTTAGCCAGTTAAGCTAGCTTAGTGGCAACAACCTGCTGAGTAACTTGCGCAACAGCAGTTTCAGGTTTCGCCTCATAACTGTTTAGAAATAAAGAACGGTTGGAGTGAAAACTGGATAACACAAGAAATATCATGCCACCAGTTTGGCAATATTTCACTTACTATAAAAGTACTAATTTATATATAATTATCTAACGACTAATGTGAAAATCTTATACAGGGTAGAGATCCTGTTGGTTTTCTGTGCTAAGCTCTGCTGGCGGATTCAGAACGTGGTTCAGACTCGTTTGTGTAAAAGCTGACCTGCTTTGTGATTCCAGAAGCTAACTCCCCGGTCGAAGGTTAAACTGTTGCTGCTCCCTCTGCTCCCACTCCTTCGTCCTCCCAGTCTTCCTCCATTCGTCTCGGCGCGCCACCGGGGGGTTCCTCCCCTCTCCTCTCTTCCTCCAGCTCTGTATCATCGCTTTCCTCCTCCGTTCTCTCTGAATGCCTTTTTTTCTTTACAGAAGTCTCCTGTCTAGTTGAAATTTTAAATCTTCTTGCTTGTATGCTAACGTGTGTGTGTGTGTGTGTGTGTAGGTGTGTGTGTGTGCCTCCCAGAGGCTGCACATTAAAACAAAGTGCCCTCATTTGACTCTCTGAAGCCCACCCCAGGGGAAACCCGGAGGGCCGAAATGCAGATTTGTCATTTGCAAATTTTAGTTTTATGCATTCATTTTTTTACTGCAAAGGTCAGCTCAGTGTGTGTGTGTCTGCCTGTGTATGTTTGCGTGCGTGTGTGTGTGTTTGAGTGACAGCCATACGCAGTAATGATGGTGGAGTATAGGCGTACTTATTGCAGTGTTTTCATTATGAGGGGGCAGAGTCCTAAACGGTTTATTTTCCTCCGCTCTCCTCCCTGTCTGTTCTATATGAACACTTTGTCTGCATTCTGCCAACAGATGGCTTTCCACCTACGTGCTTTCTTCCACCCTTTCAGTTTTTGCATTAAAACATTTGAATGGAAAGGCAGCAAAACGAGCCCTGAACTAATCATGTGGATGACAAAGATATGCATGATGGATGGGAGAAGGTGTAGCTTGATGTTTGGATGGATAAACGTCCCTTTATTTTCTTCAAAAAGGGAATTATTATGCAGAATTTACGTATTGCACCTTTTTGTACTTCCATCTAGGTTTCTACTGCTTCTAAAAACAACCCAAGGAGTAAAAAAAAAAAACACCCAGCCATTTTTTTTTTGCAAGTCCAAGTTTTATGGTGTCTATAAAACCTTCTGAATGCAACATCACATTTGATGGGCAAAGCACCGTTACTTAGCAACTCCAGCAGTGCTCCAGCACGTTTTGTCAGCTGGTTTTACCGCTGTATGTGCCGTACAATGGCTGCTGGAAAAGACGAGCATTTTGTTGTTGACTGCATTCTTGTTGGTTGTGCAGGAGGCTCCACTTCTGCTTTTTAAAGATGTATGATTGTATAATTGTGCGTCTGTTGCGAACATTTTCAAATGCGAGTGTAAATATTGAGTTGGGGTCATAAAGTCTTGTTATCTAAGATTGTTTTTGTACAAAAGTAATAAACATGTTTTGTAGTTTATGTCTGTTTTTTGGTGTCTGGAAAAGAAGTCGTTTCAAAAACCTCCAGAATGTAACGTCACAAATCAGCAGGAACTGCACTGTAAATTTAACATTTGGATGAGTAATTTTATTATGAAGTATTGCTACTCTTCAGGGCTGAAACGATCAATCATGATTAATCGATTGTTGAAATAATCAAACAGATTTAATAATTGATTAATAATTAACTGGAGTATAGACTTCAAAGAAAGGCCATTTTCTAGGGGGGGGGAAGAGAAGTAATCCAAAACATATACATTTTGTCTGTAATAAACGTCCCTTTATTTAACCTTAAACTCTCAGCTTCAAATTTAATCATACTGTGTCTCTCAGATATCCAGAAAAATTACTTCAATATTTTCTCATAACTGCATAAAATTACTTCTGATGTCATAGAAAGAAAATGTCTGAGCTGTCTGACTCGTTACATCTGGAAAAAATAAGATGTTTGTTGAAGGAAGATTTATCACCGTTTCAGAACATTTGGCAACTCTTTATAGATTTCTTTCAGTCTGTGTCTCTATGAATAATTAATATGTATTTCTTGGCCATTTTATTTGACTTCTGCAGTGTTTACATCTCTGGAGTTGGCTTAATGTGTGGCTTAAAGTGAGATTTATTTTATTTTTAACAGATTTTGAAACAGGTGAAACTTGAACCGTCTGGGTTGAACATATTTACAGAAAAATATGTTTACTTGCACCTTAAATGCAAAGTGTATATTTTTGTACAGTTTTTTGCTTACGTACTGCTCTGAATAAAGAAAGAAAGAAAAAATTCAATTGAACTATTAATCGAGTATTAAATTAGTTGATTAATTCAGTAATCAATTAATCATGATTAATCACAGTTTGTTTTTTTGCTTTTTACAGTGATGTTTCCACCTTGAGTAAAAGACATTTGATGTGTTTTAACTTCATTTGTCCTGCTTGATAATATCTGTCAGCTGCTTTTATCTTAATCACCCCTAAGTCACCTTTTGGTCTCCACCAGCTTCTTTCACTTTGTGTTGGCTGCCTGCCCACTGAACACACACACACACACACACACACACACACACACACCTTTTCCCTGTCGGATCATATGGCAGCTTTACTTTTTCAATTTTGTGCAGCTCATATGAAACTAGACATATGAAGACAATTGTTTAATACAAAGGGAAAATCGAAATAATGCAACCTGGCATCAGTGTTATTCTAATTACTGTAATATTTCAGATTTAATGAGGAAATTATTTACTGTAGGAACAATGCGACGCCTCAGCTTAATGGTTCATAAAATAAAAATTGTCAAGCATCTGTTAGCAGGTCTGTGTTTGATGGATGGCGCCTTGTGTGCTGTGGTGAGTCTTGGTGCGGCTACAGGTGTTTGTCCAGTTGCGGCTGTGCGGCGCGTCCTGCAGCTGCGGACCCAGCCTCAGGGAGGGGAGTTTGTTCCTGCAGACCGTCCAGGCTGGCAGATGTAGAGCCGCCGCACATTACTGCGTAATGTCTCCTAGTGTGTGTCGGGGGAGTGAATGAGCGGCTCTAGATTTGTTATTGTGCCCTCGCTCTCTGCGCTACGACAGCCGAATGACTCACCCTTAATTCAAGCCCACAACCAAACGCACACAGAGGCGTGTTTGTGTTCGCCGTGCAGGCAATAAAAGCATCCAAATAAAACTCAAACGTAGTGAAAACCAGCACATGGCTGCTGCGGTGCAAATGTGTGTGAATATTCCACGTCTCCCTGACGGCGCGCCGCCTCCTCCCTGCACAAGGTGAGACCCCAATATGTCAGAGGGAGAGTAATGGCTCCCACGTTTAATAAAGTTCCCCTCCGTGGCCTCATGTACATCAGTCACCGTCTGAGCTGGCAGAGGTCTGCGACACGGCGGCCGGTAGCTCCATCAAACACTGAGAGGTTTGTAGAAAAGGCTGATGCAGCCGTATTCACCTTGCAGATCCATGCCACATTGCAAGGTTTGTTTTAAAAATCAGGTTTTAGGTATTTCACACATCTAAACTAGCGTTACTCAAACTTTTTCAATCTGACGACCGTCTAACCCGTTTAACAGTCGCATACTAACTTTGTATTATAAAAACCATAGAATCTGCAGCTCACCCCGAGAAACTGAAACGTATTCCTGCAGACATGAACTCCTCCGATCATAGAAGTGACCCAGGCGTTGTTTTCTTTCCACCGGTATCCTCAGCTTTTCTTTTGAGTTACTCGGATTTAAGCCACTCATCCAGGATTATTTTTAAACATTCTTAAGCATGCTAGCTGTAGCGTCGCACTTTGAGCTCACGGCAAATAAACATTCACACGCAGTACCTGACCACTAGGGGTGCCCAAGGACCATAATTTAAGACTGATCTAAGAGATTATCAGGTTTAAGGGTGGACCTGTTATGAAAAATTCTGATTTTAAACGTTTCTATACTTCCATTACTGCTTCTAAACACAACACTTAAGTAAAACCCACCTAGTCGATTTTTGTCAGTAAGTTAATTTCTTTTGGTGTCTGGAAAATGAGCCGTTTCAAAGACTTCCAGAATGTAATGTCACAAATCAGCAGGTACTGCGCCGTTACCTAGCAACCCAAGTGGAACCCCAGCAAAAATGGTCAGCTGGGGTTCCAGTTGACCCCAGCTGACCAGCAGCCATTGAAAAGACAATGGCTGCTGTCTTTTTCAGCAGCCATTGTGTCCTCTGTACAATGGCTGCTGGAAAAGACAAGTGATTGATTGTTGACTTATCATCCAGAAACCACTTGCTGCATTCTTGTTAGTTGTGCAGGAGGCTCTACTTCTGCTTTTCAAAGATGTACGGTGGTATAATTGCCAGTCAGTGGAGGAATGTCTTTGTTTTCCCCTGCTTCTCTTTTGATCAGAGTTTGGTTGCTTCACTTATAGTTCCCCTTTTTGAAAGTTGCTGTTTAAGATCTTTTGAAAAACTGCAGGTAGTTGCAAAATCTACCATGCAGGTAATTGGATCTCTGTAGTCGTAGGGAAAAGGATATAGTCCCTCTCTCCAAACTAAGGTTTTACACATCAGCACCAAATAAAAGCAATCTGGTTTATGTTAAATGTGCAAAACCACAGAGAAAGTTCCTCACTGCCATAATTTATCAAACGAAAATGAAACCATAACGGTAGTGAAGGCCTTTCTCCCCACTATTTTTACAATTTAGTTTCCTTTTTGCATGAACATTTTTATTTTAAGTTTTAGTTGTCGGACAAATCGCTTCACATCGACCACATGTTCCTCTGTTTCCCTTAAGCCAAACCATTACCCCTCCACCACCGTGCTTCACAGCTGGAACGAGGTGTTTATGTTCATTTTTTTTCCAAATCTTACCTTTATTGTCACGTTATTTTGAAAAAGAAACTACTTTATCTCTCCTTGAACACGATTAGGGGCAAATATACTGAAACTAGGGCAACAAAAAAACAGAAATGTTGATTTGTTTATATTTACATTTGTACATTCAGAGTTTTATGGTCTTTTATACCATTTGTTTGCTGTTTTTGTTGGATCTATTTGGTTTTTCTTACACATCTTCCCCATTTTAACTTCTATTTTGTTTAGTAAATAAGTTGGATAATTAAAACCCTTAAGTTGAAATGGTGTACTTTATTTTTACCATTAGCTAAGCAGCTAACGGCTGATCTGAATTTGGTCAGAAACGGTGCCTGTTTTGGTTGTTTATGTGCGTTGTATTTCATATCCAGGCCTGAGAATTGGGTTGACGTTGTGACACCTGTAGCAGATCCAATAAAAGGCATTTAGGTCGGTATTGATCCAGAACGTTCTCTACAAGTCCAGATTTCCTTACTATTTATTGCTTATGGTTGTTTTTTGCTTGTCAGGCAGGGATTACAATTGAATAAGTCATTTTGAGACGGAGCTGTCCAAAGGTTTTGGGCATTTCCCACAAATATAATTCAGAAACAGTGCAAATATGACCAACCTGCTTATACAGCATTAGCAATTCCATTTCCACAAAAATAAGATTTATTTTAAATATTTTGTGATTATTTTCTTGTTGAGCATGTAAAATAAAGCGAGTTATTATATTATCCATTGTGGTGAAAAGCTTGGACACCAGTGTTTT
The DNA here is from genome assembly GCF_051168715.1 of Poecilia mexicana. Lineage (NCBI taxonomy): Eukaryota > Metazoa > Chordata > Actinopteri > Cyprinodontiformes > Poeciliidae > Poecilia > Poecilia mexicana. Next base: position 34,016,338 of record NW_028263372.1, on the reverse strand, counting down.
AGTCTTTGTGTTTCTCTCAGGTTTCCAGGTCTTAATTTTATCCACTAACTGTTGACTTCTCAGTGAGTTGATGGTGAAACTGAGCTCAGTTTAGCAGCTTGTGTGGCTGGCTGATAAGGTCGCTCAGAGGTCAGACTGGCTTGTTTGTTTCTGAGAAAAGATCAAAGATTAAGTCTGACTTTTATTTTAAATACTGAAGATGAACAATTATCTCTCTGTCTCCTTTATGTGTCATATCAATACTAATGTGTTTTTCTATTTGTGAGACATGTCCAGGCTCTTCTGTTAAGGAACAGGGAAGAGTTTTTCACCAAAAAAATGTTGCTTTTTGTTTGTATTTTAGAATAGAGTGACTTGGTCTCTGTTTTTTTTTTTTTTTTTACCTAGAAGTCCTTATTTTTATTCAAAAATGTGAGAAATGTCATCAGTCTGTGAGACACAAGTGGATTAAAACAGCTGCTTGTTTAATTTTAGGCTGCGTATGTTATTTTTAATAACTATACAGTATTTTTTTCTTTTTTTTTTTTTTTGTTTTTACAAGTTTTGTTTGAATCTGTTTGCTTACATTTTCCTTTATCTTGCTGCTGTTCCACTTGAATTTCCCTACTACGGAATAATAAAATCTAATATTTCTTTTCTATTTATTTTCCCCTCGCTCTGGTTGCTGAGCTTTATAAAATACACTAATGGAAAAGTAAGACTGCAAAAGAAAGATGAAGCACACCATGATGCTTAAAAGTAAAGCTAATTGTCCCGCTAGCTTAAAAGCTAAACATGCTAACAGCTCAGATGCAAAATAGCAACATTTCCATCCACTGAAAACATCACAAACTATTTTTGTCACTAAAATTTGTTTTAGACTGTAGATATATGCTTCCACATGCGAAATAAACAGTTTTATGGACTTTTAAAGCTGCACCCAGGCTAAAGAAAAGCTATAAAACGAAGCGCACCGCCAAACAGGGAGTGCTAACTCAGTGACATCTGGTTTCAGAAACTGCATAAACAATGTAAAATACACAAAAAACAGTGTCATACTGAACAAACAATATTCTATGTTTCTAGAAATGTTTGTTTTTTCCAGAAGTTTTTATATTTTGCAGGAAAAAAAATATTTTATATATAAATAGCGTTCTTTATGTCTGATATTTCAAATTCAAAAATACTTTCTTGATCCCTAAGGGAAATTAAATAAATATTAATAAATATCACATTCCAGCCTGGAGTCCAACCTTTTAGCCTTCAGTACTTTGATTTTTAGAGTTACCAGCTGAAAATACATTGAAATTCAGTTTTAAAATGTGCTTAACGAAGTACTATAAGGGCTGTGTTGTTGTCTGTTTTTCGTCTCTGAACTTTGCTGTTTTGAGTGTTTCACATAAGAAAAATGCTGAATCCCTGAACTAAAGGCCAGATCTCGTGTTGTTTTTCTTTCATGACTTGAGGGACCTGCAGACAATAAATCACTAGTAATGTTCAGGTATTTCCTCGCTAAATGTTTCGCACCCAGCTGTCCAGGTTGTTATTGTAGCTATCGGGAAAGTCTAGAAAGTTAAATGTGGAAATGTTTTTACCGCTTTCTGTATTTATGGCAACATCCACTGCTTTAGTTTTCATTTAGTCGGTTCTGGCATCGAAACCGACTTTTAACACTAGGGAAGAAATGGAGTGGAAAATGTTTGGGGTGTTTTGTTAAAATCTAATAGATTTTGTGGTAAAATTGATTTATGTACCTGTGATATTTGCATTTTTGCAGACACCTGAGAGGTTTAATTTTATATTTCTTCCACTATGAAAAGTCTGCTGTGGGTTTTTTCAACTTTGAGGGGGAAAAATAAATGGCAGAATGTTTTTCTTTTCTGAGGAGGTGGATGTTGACAGCCAGCAGTTTCCTGTGCTCAGAATGCCAACCAGACGAAAAAGCAGAGCCTGAACAAGCTCTGTGGATGAAGTTGCAGTGATTACTCTGTTGACTCGCCTCCTCTGCAGCCTGAGCTGTCTGACCTTCGGGGTCGACGCGCTGCTGCAACCCTGACCGGTAAACGAGACCTCTGAGTCCCCGCGACTTCTGTTTACAGCTCCGATTCACTTGTACCAAATCCGTCAAGACGCCGAGTGTTCGGGGGGGCGAGGCGGCATGATGAATGGGGTTTTTCTGTGCAGCTTTTCCTCACTATTTCTACAGCCAGGGAGTCAAACTCATTTTCATTTTGGCCCATATAAAGATCCTTAATGTTCTCAAAGGGCTGGTTGTGCCAGAATGTAAAGATAAAACCCATTGCAAAATGTTAAAGTGCTAATAACTAAGCATTTCTTAAATTTAAAGAACATTGAACATCTTTTAACTTTGATCAGTCCCTCCAGGATTGTTTTTTTTTTTTTTACAATCTTTTGCAATCAAAATCACTATTTTTTTGTGTGGAACTAATTTAGAAATATTTGCAAGAAATAGTGTGATATTTGCGCTTATTAATGATGATGAATGTGACCATGTTACTCTCCATATCAATCACAAATTATAGCTTTATCAAGTAATGTGGAGGCAGCAGTGTAGTAGAAGTACCAAATACTGCCACCTGCAGGTGGGAGTTAGCATCACTTAAGCCCAATGTTCTTGACCAATTTTTGCAGAAAATTTGCAATAAACTTGACAAAATGTGGGGATCTGTTGATTTTGTGTGAATTTCCTTGAGGGCTGGACGATATGGCTGAAAAATGTATAAATGCATAAGCGTTTCATATCGGTTATCCATCATTTTCTTTGTTTTAGAGTGAGAGTTAGTTGAGGTCACCAACCTAGTTAAGATATTTGTGAAAGGTTGAGCAGGTAAATCTTCTGCCTACATCTCCCAGAATGCTGTGCGGTTAGGGTGAGTTTGGTGAAATTATAGAATATTCTATCAGACGTATTACCTGTTGATATTAATCACTTGTGTATTGCGATATATAGTATTGATTTATTGCCCGTTCCTAATTTCCATGATTGTTGAATTGTAATAAACTAAAGGGACTGATGTAATTTGCACTACAAAAACCAAAAAAGTATTTTTGGTCTAATTTCAAGCGCAAATATCTTATTACACTAGAAATAAGACAAAACTAGCTTAAAAGTAACTTCAGCAAGAAATATGAGCTTCTTTAAGTCAATAAATCCTTAATATTGGGGGACACAAATCTATTAGCTCCTACTTCAAGATTATTTCACCTAAAACATGGAAAACTGTGATGAAAAACTTTTTCATCAGATTTATTCTCTTAAAACAACCTTTTATATCTTGCTTGTAAGTTAGTTGTGTCTTATTTCAAGTGTGCTAAGATATTTGCACTAGAAACTAGACCAAAGAACTTGGTAAGATTTTGATGTTTTGCAGAAAAACTGCTTTGATTTGATTATAAAATGTTTGAGCACACTGTCTATTTATGCATCCCACAGGAGTCTAGAGGGCCATTTAAAAAGCAATGGCGGGCCAGATTTGGTCCCCAGGCCTCGCGTTTGACACCCCTGGTGTACAGTGTATCTCCAGGAAACGCATAAAGTTTCTTTTCCAGTTGTTTTCCTGAAGAACAGCCTTGTAAAGGTCAACGGTGGTTGGAGAAGTTCACTTTTCTGCCAGGGGTGTTTTGTTCCTGCGACGTGTTCGTCCCTCAGCTGATGGCCTTCAGAGCGCCATTCCCGCTCTTTTCTCTTCACTGAAAGGACTCTCGAGTGGAGTTTCCTATACATGTAGTCATTGTTTGACAGTCTTTCCTCTTCCTCCCTTCCCTCCTTCCTCTCTTTCTTTTCTCTGTTCTTTCACTCTTGTGTCATGGTGGGAATAAAAGCTTGGAGGAAAGCTTTTTTTTTCTGCTAACAAAGAAAAACTCGGATGGAGGTGGAGGGAAATCGCAAAGCACAGATGAGTTGGATTGGGGGTTGCTGTGTGGCATTCTTGCCCTTTCACAGTGGTTTGGTACCTGGTGGTTTCAGAGGCTGCATGGTGACCTTTGACATTGGGACTGGCGGGCCTCAGTGGCGGCGTCAGCTTTAATTAGAAAGCCACACGACTCGACGCTTCGCAGAGCCTCAGATCCCAGACTACAGATGATCCAGTTCAGCAGAAGGGATGATGGACGAACACTGCGAAAACACAAACTCTTACCAAGTATTTCTGGTCTCGTTTCTAGTGTAAATATATTACTACACTTGGGAAAAAAAGGATAAAGTAACTTGTAACTTTTTAGCAAGTCAGTAATTGCTTAATATTGACGAAAAAGTACTACTTCCTCTGGTAGATTATTTCACTTTTAACATGGAAAAAATATCTTGTTATAAGTGAAATGATCTGCCAGTTGAAATAGTTCTTTATGAAATATTAGTTGCCAGTTTTTTCTCATTTCAAGAGAACAAAATACTTGGTAGGATTTTGTGTTTTTGCAGTGCACAGAGTTTTGCAGTGCACAAGAGCTCTTCCAGACGAGCTGGGGTAGTGACAAACTGGCACTTATTGTGTCACTGGTACAAAACATAGCTAAGCTAAAGCGATTAATCGAGTTAATCATGATTAATCGATTATTAAAATAATCAACTAATTTAGTAATCGATTAATCGTTAACTGGATCATACACTGGACTCGAAAATTTTTATTTATGATGAAAGAAAAACAGAGTCAGAGCAGAAATGAATCCAAAGCTGTACAAAAATATATAATTTTTTCATTTTATATTCAAAAAAATCTGTAAATATTTTTACCCAGAACTGCTCAAGTGACTGTTTTAGCTTCACCTGTTTCAAATTATTAAAAAATCTTTAATCAAGTAATCAGGTAATCCAAAAAATAGTTGATAGATTGGTATTACACTGTATTGATGTTAAGTCTAGTAAAAAACACTGACCTTAGAAGTTTGGTTTTTTTTGCTGCAGATGCATCCTTTGATAAAAATTATAATTTACCAAAGAAATACTGTGCTATTGCATTTTAAGTAATGTGTTTTTTTTCTCCTTTAATGTATTTCTAGTGCAGTATAAAAGGTTTGAGTGGTTAAATTAAAAATCTGTAGAATGTGTCCATTTGAAATAAATTAATCGCCAGAATAACCGATTAATCGATTACTAAAGTAATCGTCATTGCAGATGATGGTGGACGTGTAAACTGTAGCGCTGAGGCAGACGTCCAACATCCGTTTTTAATTCCAGTCATGCCATATGTGGATTGAGATGTCTTTACCTTTTGTTTTGCACATTTTCTGCCCCGCGCCTTGTTGGATATCGGAATTGATGTGAAAAGCGTGTGAAGACGGCCGTAAATCTTTATTTCTGAAAATTTATCGCGTGTTGAAATGAATTGTCTGCAGCTGCTTTCTGTTCTCTTTAAAATAGTCAATGCATGTGGAATTGATTGCTGTATACCACAGAACCTTTTCTGGTTCAACAGCACTCAAAACAAAGCTTACCTCAGCATTTCTACTTTCTGCATTTTGTTTCAGTCTCTTCACATTTCTTTCTATGAAGGCTGTTTGGGAGCAGGAACCGTGAAGAGAAAGGTTCTGGACCAAATTCTCCTGAACATTTCCAGTGTTGATGTGTAAAAAATAGATTTATTGCTCTGTTGATCAGTTCAAAGACAAACACCTTCAGTTCTGAATTTCTACGATTAGAGGTGATTAGGGTTATTTTTCTGATTAACCCATAAATACCAAAAGGTGCTTAATAGATCTTATTTTAATCAGGTGAAGCTAAAACTGCCACTTAAGGAGTTCTGGGTGGAACATATTTACAGGCAAGGGGTTTTTTATTGTCTTGAATGCAAAATGTACAGTTTTTTTGTTCCGCTTTGGCTTAATTACTGCTCTGAGTGTGTTGTTCTGCTAGAGAATTATAATTTTATGAGTCTGAATGCTCCTGTTAACGATGAAGTAATTTCTAAATTACTTGACTATTATTTCAAAACTCGATTAATCATTCCAGTCAGGGATTTAATTGTTACCAAATTGCTGTATTTACTATCAAATTCGTCCATCAGTTTGGTGGATACAAAGCATTTTATTTTTATTTCACTCATTCACACTTTCAGGTTAGCTTTTTAGCTAATGTAAGCTAAAACTGCCATTTGAGATGTTCTAGAATATTTTTGCAGAGAGTTTTTTTTATGTAAAATGTATACATTTCTGTACAGTTTGGGCTTAATTACTTCTCTGGGTATGTTGTTCTTTCTGCAGCATACTTTTTCTGAGTCTGTATACTCCAGTTAACAATTAATTCTTAATTATTTCAATAATTGATTAATCACTATTAATCGTTTCAGCTCTACATTTTTGCAGATTACGGTTAGTTTACCCACTTGGATTTGTAAGACAGTTCTGCCTTCGTGAGTTTTGTGTAACTTTTAGCATTAAAACCTAAACATTCTGACGTCTTGAGTGGCTACGGTAATATATTAAGGGCCAAAACAATGAAATTGTTCTGTTTTCTAGTTGAGTCTTTTCCGTTGAATCACTAGTTGTCTCACCTGCAGCGTTTTTGACTCTGCCTTGTTCAGAGAAAACAAAATTACCTGCCATCAAACTGTGCAACTACTGACCTCTCGCAGCGAATAATTGGCAAAACTGTTCTCATGATGGCACAACTGGAAGAATTAAATAAATTAGGATTGGTTTTTTCTCTTTTTAAGGCACAAACTAAAATATTTGCCCTGGCGTTTTGTTGGAAACAATCATCTGCTGTGTGTGAAAGATACATTTTTAACAAGAAACCTGGGAAGCCAGGCAGAATCCTTTTAATTAAACCAGGAAAAAGATTGTCAAGCAAATGAAGTGAGATGTGAGGGATGCAGAATGGGTGCAGGATGAAAAGGAAGCCGGTGCAGGAATACAGCGGGGGATTAAAGACAGTGAGCGAGTGTTACAGACCCCTGGCCAGCTTGCTGCTGTAATGAACATTAGGGCTGCGGCATAAATTTAATGACCTGTGAAACAAACAGCGAGGCTGCGACCAGCGCCTCTGAATGCTAAGTGGCTCTATTATTAATACCAGCTCAGAGATGCAGCCGTGTAAACACACTGATGGTCTGTTTCCCCTGCGACGCCTGCTAACTACACGCCGGTCACGTGACCAGGCACTCCGAAAACGGGGTCACGTCTCTTTGTACCTGCAAAATTAATGACACATTGTCCGTTAACCGTCTACCTGCGCCAGCTAACAGGAAATGAATAAGGCTGCGGCTAATGGCCGCGCAGGTGAGTCTCCTCTGTAATGAATGGCTCAGCGATGGGGCAGGTGAGGAAGTGGTAATAAATGGCTGCTTTGCAACTTGCAAATTAACAGGTTACCAAATGAGTTTTGTGTTTTCATGCTTTTTGCTGTTTGGAGACATCAGTTTGTACAAATTGAGGTGGAAAAAAACGGGGATAAAGCTGTTTAATTAAGCAACTACCTGAAACCACAAGGAGGAAAAACAATTACAACTAAAGGAAAAAATTACTTACAGAAAAATACCAAAAGCTGTTTATTAAAGGAAGTATTAGATTTGTAGTTTCAACAGTGGATAAATGCTAGAACTGCAACTAATGATTATTTTAGTTATCGATTAATTGGTTGTTCTGACAGTTTATTGTCAAAACAAATAATTAAATAAATTCTTTAAGCATTAAAATATACATTTTATATTTTACATAAATATAAATATCCTAAAATGTACATAAAATGATCAAACGGTACATTTGTAGCGGTTGAATCTGCAGCTAGAAAAACAGTGCAGTTTAGGGCTGAGCTGTTGATTCTTTTGTTATTATTAATTGATAATCGGATAGCAAAATGTGTTTAATAGATTTTTTTATTATTTGAAAACTTTCTGGTGTTTCTAGAACCCACCCAAGCCGTTTCAAAAACTTCCAGAGTGTAATGTCACAATTCATCCATCACTGCCCCTTACCTAGTAACCCAGTCAGAACTCCAGCATGTTTGGTCAGCTGGTTTTTATCACTTTATACAATGGCTGCTGGAAAAGACAAGTGTTTTGTTGTTGACTTACCATACAGAAACCACTTGCTGCTTTCTTGTTGGTTGTGCAGGAGGCTCCACTTCTGCTTTTCATAGATGTATGGTTGTATAATTCCGCATCTGTTTCAAGAGCTGAAAATAGGCAGAACGGTGCAGACTAAAATCTCATTATCTAAGAAAGACTTTGTGCAAAAAACAGTAGTGAATATGTTTTTATAGCCCAAATATCTATCCTAACATGTTCAAAGAAGCATAACAGGGTTTCCCCCAGTGTATTATAAGCCTGGCAGGCCACCAGGCTTTACTGGTGCCCCCACCAGGCTTAGCATTGCTTATTTATTTAGGTTTTTTTTTTTTTTTTTTAAGACTTCATAGTTGGTGTTCAGATATTAATCTTCCAATATTCCAATAACAGATAATTATCAAGTGATATGTTCAGGTTTCCTGTCAACTTTAAACATTTTTAACTCAAAAACACGACGGGCTGCTGGATGATTGACTGCCTTAGCACCCAACCACCAGGCTCAGCAAGTTTTCTGGGGAAACCTTGCTTAATAAGTCACCTTCGAGAAAAAAAATCACGATGCTAATGACAGTACCGCAACTCTGTTGTTTCCAAATATATATATATATATGTGTGTGTGTGTGTACATTTTATGTCTATTTTCCTACATTTGTATATTTCTGAAAATGATGGACATAATCTGTAAATTGTGTTTCCGATTCCCTTTAGTTGCTTTTTATTATTTAGTTTTTTTGGTGTGTATGCATCTGTTTGTGTGTTATCATTCCCGAGAGCATGGACAGATTTAAAGCGACGCAGGTTTAATTAACCAGTGCACTGCAGCTTGTGAGCATTTGGAGGCTGGAAAAAACCCAGCATTACCTAGAAGTGCTGATGCAGCTGAATCTGCAACAACAGGAGGATGCAGCTTGAGGGTTTTAAATGCAACATTTCCCACGAATAGAACCGAAAACTGTTTAAAAAAAAACAGTTTCAGTTGCTTCCACCTCATCCAACACATCATTATCCTGGTTTAAAACAGACACATGGGTGTTTGACATCCAGATCTGTCCACCTTTGTCTTCCCCCCTTTGTTGTTGTGTGTTTATTTGTGTGGGGTGGACTCAGCAGGATTTGACTTGTTTTCTGTCCCATGCTGCGTCTCATGCTATGAGCAGATAAATATTTAAAAAGTAGAGAAAATCCTCAGTCTGTGTAGTTGCAGTGGCCAGAGGTGGAGGAGCTCTGCGTTAGACGCAACTTTATCACAGTTGGGTTTTTTTTTTCGTACCTTAACATGGATTTGGGGGGTAAAGTGTCCCGGGCTGTCAGGGCCATTATTCTCTGCAGAGATTGGTGTGAAAGGTCACCAACCTAAGTGCCGGTGCAGCTGAATTCAGCAACCATAAAAAAAAGAACCACATGAATAAGTTATACCATCAATGACAACAAGTCTGGACATGACTCTGCCGATGCTAAGTGCTGCAGGGTTTTCTGATGGAGAAGAGGTGCAAGCTCCTGAGTTTTTTTTGTGCAACTTTTAGGGGAAAGAAAGCATTAATGATTCAGGATGGAGTGCAGCAGGACCGGCTGAGGCGAAGGCTCCATCAGGCTGTTTAGGTGTGTTGGTTTGTCCTCTAAGGAAAACAGTCATTTCTTATTATAAGCAGAAAGTAAAGAAGCAACTTTTAGCTTTGATTCAACTCATCTGAAAGCAGAGAAAAAATAACCTCAAATACATGCAGGATTTCTTCAAAATTACATGTTTCAGATCATCAAATGCAGCCTGAATTGATTAATCGAATTAATCATGATAACTCAATTCTTGGAATAATCGTCAGGTAATTTAGTAATCAATTAATAGTTAACTGTAGTTGACAGTATTAAGGACATTTTCCTGCAGAACATACTCAGAGCAGTAATTAATCCTAAACCTCTTTCTGTTTTAGCTTCACTTCTGTAATAACTCTTATTTAGCACCATTAGCTGTCCAGTTATTGATCACTTAGTCCAAAAAATAATCATTAGATCTGTATTGATAAGTCAAGCAGAAAGAGTTGTTCACATGTTGGTGTTAGAAGTATTGTTGGTGTTAGAAGTATTGTTGTAGCTGCAGCTAAAACAACATAACATAGCACACATTTTACCATCTTAGGCAATAAAATGTTTATTTTCTTACTCAAGAAAATATTTGTTGTTGATTCAGAAACCACTTACTGCAATCTTGTTAGTTATGCTGGAGGCTCCACTTCTGCTTTTCAAAGGTGAACGGTTGTATAAATGCGCATCTCTTTTCAGCCATTTTCAAGTGCGAGTTTAAACGTTGAGTCAGTGGCCAGCAGCAGCTTATTTAGATTTAAAGTGACAGAACGCCCTAAAACAGCTCAAACTGGACTGAAATTTTATTATCTAACAATAATTTTGTGCAGTAAATGTGAACATGTTTCTGTGTAGCCCACAGGCCTATTCTAACCTGTTCAAAGAAGATGTTACTTTCAATGTCTCATTTTCTCAATTTTGAATAGCTTTGAATCAAAAACAAATTTTGAATCAAATTGTGAGATGCTAAAGATTTCCACCCATAACATTAAGGTATGTTTGTTGTTTAAAGTATTAAAATATGCAGTTTGAAGCATTTTTACAGAGGATCTGGAGTATTTGTGTTTGATAAACAGCTGAAACAAAGTTTAATCTGGGAAATAACCTGACCAGCATTAGATTTGCCTTAAAACAGGTTTACGCTCCACAAACACACGTGGTCTCCCCCTCCTGGGCTTTTCGCCGCTCCATCACCCGCCCTGCTGTGTGGCCCGGAGGGAGCGGTGGATTGTCTGCAGAGAGCCATCCATCACAGTCGCAGCTACAGCTCCGTAAACAGAAGGGCAGCTTACTGACTGATTTCTGCTCGGAGGTGATAGCATTCACACCGTCCTGCAGACACTTCCATCCCTTCCTGCTGACCTCCACACTGCTTTGGTGGCGAGGTCGCCGCTCCGCTTATCTCCCCCCGCTGGATTTAGAGCGCTGATAACGGCTCACTGTTGTGGGAAGAAAACAGTAAAAACCAGAAGAATGTGTCTTAAAACGATGAAGTTACACATTTATAGCGTATATCTTTAATAGATTGTTAAAATTTGTTAAATCATGTTTTACTATTTAGTGCATTGTGTTCCGGCCAGATGATTGTTTGTGTTGCGCAGTGCTCTCACTTACGGTGTTGCAACATAATCTGTGACTGTTGCAGTTTTATAGCATATGTTGCCATACCTATTGTCACAGAAGATGTATCTTATCAGATATGGTGACCATCCTGTAACTTACAGTAAAATAACCAGGAGTGGGTGGAGCACTCAAAAATCGTACTCAAATAAGAGTAGCGCTAATTCGACATATTTTTACCCAATTAACGTAGTACTGTAATCTACTTAATGTTCTGTTCTTTGTATGAGAAATGTTTCAGTGTTTCTTGGTGTGGAAGCGTTGTCAGTTGCTATGGCAACGCGTCTGTGTGTAGCGTAGCGAACACAAAGCGTGAGAAAAAAGTGGTTTTGAGTTATTTAATGGTTTTTCTGCGTTATTCTCCCTGTGATGTGGTGCACTGCACTCATTTAATAATACCTTCGTCTCCATGTTTCATTCAGCTAACAGGATTTTTCTACCATGGCAGAATTTCCTGATGTAAACCATGACATGCAGGGGTGTGAAGTTTTGCAGTGTTGTCACTGGTTCTGTGTTCTGACCCGTTTATCGGTCCTGGTTTCTGTTCTTTCCTGGGCCTGTTGTCGCCTCCGTTTCTCTCCGAAGTCCAGTTGTTGTAAGGTCAAGACAGTGTCTGCAGACAGAGAGCCATTTATCTGCTCCGGCTTGATCCTGTGTGATCCGTCCAGAATCCCTCTGCATCTTCGGCCCCTTGACCTTTGACCTTTGCAGCAAAGCCTGGTCGGCTTGTCATGTTGGGACAAGGTGGAGCGTGCTTTAGGCTCTGAGCGCCGGCTGCTTTTCTCCCCTCGCTATCCTCAGGAGGAAAGAGGTTTTCCTTCCCACATAAGAGGAAAATAAATGCTGATGTAGTAAATAAATAACATATTTTAGGCCCTTGGCTGTAGAGTTTTTCTAAAGAATAACCGTTAAACATTTATTTATCAGCACCATCAGTGTGTTACAAGTTTGCCTGAGGCGGTGTAGTTTTTATATACGTTCTGTTTAATGTCTGATGTTTTCTGCTGAGTCAGAACCTCCAGATAAGAGATTTTTTTCTGCTTTGCTCAAAGAAAATCCCTGCTTCTCTGCGCTTTGCAGCCTCTGTAGATTAGAGTGTTAGAGTTTTAGATGAATCGAGGTTTTATCAGATCGCAGCCAAAGCGTTGGACTCGTCTGGATGTTTTCAAGCCAAAGGTTTGGGGTTCAATTCCCAGAGTTTGGATGTTTCCTCTGTACTGGTACAAAAAAAACATGTTGGGGTTGAATGGTGATGCCAAACATCCGTCCGTCTGTCCTTCCATTAAAATAATGTAAACATCAAATTGTTTTAGCCACTTTTTAGATAACTTCTCTTTTACAAACTGAGATTATGTACTTTCAAATTTTACCACACCGTTGTGTTTTGGGAATGATTTTATCTGTTGACTGATTAAACTGTTAGCGATCTGCTGCTGCCGTCTGATTAGACTGGATGAGATCTTTAAAGTACTTTATAGATAGAGAGTAAGGAAAATAAATGCATGTACAAATATCAAGTATAATCATAATACATCAAACTTATATGGTGCCTTGTATGAAACTCGAAGACGCTGATAAGGTATTAACTAATAAATTAAATATTTAGCATCTAAGTTTGTTTTTATGTTGACGATTTTCTGAATCATCTCATCCAGGCAGACAGAGGAAAAACCAGACATTTTTAAAGTCATTTCCATTCAAACCCTCCTTCTCTCTTTGTCAGAAATGAAAGTTTGTTGGAAGCAGCTATTTATTTATTTTTATTAGCTTCCAGACCTCGTCTTTGTGTGTGTGGAAGGAGAACCATGTGCAGGAATGTCCTAAAAGACGCACCTGTGTGTGTGTGCCACAGTTTCAGATCACCTTGTCCCGTCTGTGGAGCAGAACTGGGGAAATGAAACCATGCCGGTCCATTTTTGTCACTCGATTCCCAGAGATATTATCCTCCCCCCTGCCTCTCCACGCTGCTTTTTCCTCCTCTGCCTCTCTCCGTACTTACATTGTTCCTCGGGATCAAGTTCATGGAGGTCGAGGCTGGAGGAGGGTAATGGGACCCTCGTCCTTGTGTCTCGGCCCCAGCCCCCATACAGCTCCTCTGAATAGAACCCAGATTCCCTCTTTCTTTACTGGTCTGGTCTCCAGTTTCTGCCGAGCCGCATCGCTTCATGGCAGATGCATATTTCAGAGATTTAGTGTTCACATGTGGTCCAGTCTGTTTTCGGATAACGCACTGCTGCTCCTTCCAGTTTGATGTGCAAATACCACTCTGACAAACATAATGTACATATCTAAGGGTGATATATTATGCTTCCTTTAACCGGTTAGGATAAGTCTACGGTCTACACAAAACATCTTCATTACATTTTTCTTTTGCCCAAATTCTAACAGTATTTCCTTTCAGAATGAGCTGCTTTAGGGCGCCTTGTCGCCTTAAATCTAAATTAGCTGCTGGCCCAACCAGCGTCTACACTCGCACATGAAATTAGCTGCAAACAGATGTGCAATCATGCAACCATACATATTTGAAAAGCATTAGCAGAGCCTCCTGCACAACCAACAAGAATGCAGCAAGTGTTTTCTGAATGAAACGGCTCATTTTCCAGATAACAAAAAAACATGAATTTATTGCCAAAAAATGGCTGGATGTTGTTTTTTAACGCTTGTTGATTTTTTTTTTTTTTTTACCTTAAATGCAAAATGTACTTAATTCTTGCTTTTAGTGTCTTCTTTCATCAAATTCTTTATTATACTGTTTACTCCAGTTAACGATTAATCAATTTCTAAATTTGTTAATGATTATTTGAACAATCAAATCAATTGCATCAGCTATAATTACAGTTAATGCGATTTATCTGTTGCCAATTGCTCCGTCGTTTTGGTAGATGAAACATTTTAGTTTTATTTCTTACTTCTCCATATCAGACTCACTTTGAGGTTTGCTTTTTGGTTTCTTTACTCTTTTGATGGCTGAACTAATCCAGTCTATCTCTGCCTGCTGGAAGGTTTGTGGATGAGTGTGTGTGTGTGTGCGTGTGCAGGTGTGTGTGCGTGTGTGTGTTGCAGGATGGCGGATAAGGAAGCAGATTCTTAGAAGATGCACTCTGAACTCCTCTACTTTTATTTGATTTCCTGTTACAATGTAGGGCGCTCACCCCGTCTGCGTTTTTTTTTTTTTCCCTCCTGAGTTTCTCGCTCACTCAGCCCTGAGAGCAGTGAAGCGCTGCCAGTGGCCGGCTTGTTTGAGAGCAGCTGTGTTTGCTGTGAGATCTCCACTGTGGTTGTTTTACGTTAGCAGCCTGCAGGTCAAACTGCAGCTGGAAAGGCGTGAACCGCACCGTCCCCATGGCTCTAGCCTCTCCTAAGTGGGCTAAGTCTGGTGGCTAACCCTTGGAGCTTTTGTGTTTGGCGGCAGGATTAATCCATTCCACACTCCATCAGTCACTGGGCACAGGTTATTAATGCAGTGACAGAACGAACGCTCGCCAACACGGCTCCTTCACCCCTGCGACTTCCACTTCGTCCCCAAAGTTTGCAAAGGTGGCCTTGGCGTTGAGAGGCCATTTGTCAAAGCACAGGCAGAGTCTTCGCTTGGCTCCTTTTAATAAGGCTAGCTGGGCTCTGGGAGTTCAGGGCATGCACTCTGCTTTGCACATGCTCATGCAGTCCTGAGTGTCAGCCGCTGCATCCCGCGGGGCTTATAAAAGTCCCATTAACATGGCCGCCCTCATTGGTCCTGACAGGTTGATCAATTAGACCGCGACCCCGGGGCCGCTGCGACTCAGAGGTCATATAGGATGGATGGCCGGACCTTCACACCACTTCTCAGCCTCCCGCTCCGCGTTTCAACTGGTATCTGCGGCGCAGGTTGTTCATCACGGCCAGCGAACGGCTTCATGCCGATGTTTCAGGAGCGGCGCAGCTGCAGGTGAAGGATGATGCTTCACCTGAGATGCGTTCGATCTTCCTTTGATAAAATACAGGGAGCGTAAAAGTTTCCGCCTGCAGGAAGCTCCTTCTTCTTCTACGGAACGCTATTAGAGGAAAAACTGGGGGAAAAAACAATTCCTACTTTTTCCAGAATTCTGACTTTTTCTCTCTCAAAATTCTGATATTAAATTCAGAATTCTGACTTGAATATCAGGATTATGACCTTCCTTTTAAGAATTATGTTTTTCCCTCAGTATTCTGACTTTTTTCTTTGTTCTTATATTCTGTTGCAGTGTCAAAGTTCTTAACTTTGAACACTTTATCCATCCTTAACATACCTTTTATCACGGCCATTAATTTGATAGTCATGCTTTATTTTGAAAATCCAAACATAATATTTCTGATTTGATTCCATCAGTAGATTGTGTTTATAAGTTATTAATGCTTTATATCAACATGTTTTGAACATCACCAACTGATGTTAATATTTTATACCTTTCTTTAACTCATACTGGTTTTTAATGTGAAACAAATTCAAATTGTAACGGATAAAAATTCTCGACTGTTGTTAGTATCACAAGTTCCTGTTTTGGTAGATTTAACAGATTCAGAATAGAATATGAATTTTGTGAGTGACTTTGGTATCAAATTTGAGTGTTGTTTGGACTTGTTCTGCATTTTAAAGCGGCCATCTTTGTTCCGATCTCCATCTTAAGCAGTGAGGTCAAACTTTACAGGTGTTTAGTACACAGAGTTCACCTGACCTTTACAGCCTGAGTGTTTGCTGAGTGCGACACACCTGGAGGAGGCTGAGAGTCTGCAGTGTGTTTGGTAAATAGTCGACACTCCACAGAGCAAATGAAAGTAGCTCAGGTGTGTGTGTGTGGGTGTGTGGGTGTGTGTGTGTGTGCGTGTGTGCGTGCACGTGTGTGTGTTTGTCTTTTCATGTGGAGCTAATAAGAAGCAGATTTTCCAGGTGTATTTTTCCCTTATCTGCTTTTACTTTTGCATATTCAGCATTTCTGTTCAATTTAATGTGAATTCAGGTCATAGATTATAACAAACCTCCATCTGTAAAGAAAAATCTGCATCCAAACAAACCAGCAAAAGATTAAAAACAATCAAACACACAGCAGGAGGCAATATTGATGGACAAGAACCCCAAACTGAAGAATCAATGTAAACACAATGATCATCCAAGAATAAAGTGCTGAAACCTCTGGGTTTAACACACAGATGTTACCATGGAGACCTACTAGACAGGCACCTGTCTCAGGAATTTAAAAGTTCTCTGTGCCAAGCCGAGTCTGCCTGCCGTTGAAGACCAATTGTGAAAAACAAACTAAAATTATAAAGAAGGTAAAATTTCTCTTATTACACCAGAATGCTTTACATAGGCAAAGTCTTTGTCTCCATTATTTGTTGTTTTATTTCTTGTCCATCTTTGTCCTGCAAAGACTAAGCTATACAGATTTTCTAATATTCAAAACTTACATTTTTTTTGTTTTATTTTATTTTATTTTTACTGAACATATAAAGTACAAGAACATTTTACACTTGCAGGAAATTTAAAGTAGCTGTTTCTATCTTTTATTTATTTATTTATTTTTGCTTGCATGTATAAATTGCAGAAAAAATTCTCCTGGAAAGATCTTCATGTAGTCTTGCTTTTTTAATCTACGGAAGAGCATTAGGGCCACTGAAAATTTTTTAAAATTAATCTCAGCATTCTGACTTTTTGATCTCAAAAGATTAAAGTCAGAATTCTGAGATTGAATTTAGAATTCTAAAAAAATAAAAAGTCAGAATTCTGAAATTAAAGTCAGATTTTATGTTTTCATTGCCCTTAATCCTGTCCGTACTAATCCATCCTTTGATTGCAGAAGCTAGGATTTTAGTTTACATAACATTTCATGGGATTATCCCAATAATCTGATTTTCAGAGCATATGTGATTTGTAAATCTTTAAAAACGCAGCCTAAGCTCTTTATTATGGGCTTTATTTAGGTTTCCTTGCAGCGTTTTTGTCATTAAATAATCAATCACTTAGTTATTTCCGATAAATCAATCAGTCCAGTCTTCCTGGATGTGAAAGTGCTCCTATTTCTCTCTTCGCTTTGATCCAATGAGCTGTAAAAATGGTTAAAATGATCCATCATGGGAAGGAGGAGTCTGGTATGTAGTGCATAATGAGAGGAATGAAGCGTTGAGTTCGTGTGCGCTCTGTTTTCGGGGCGCCGTGGACCCAGAGCGCGGCGCTCGGGGGGAGCAGAGGGTTAAGAGCGGTGTCACACCCGCAGAGACGCTGCGCCTCCGTCCTAATGATGTCCACCGGCCTAATTGAATATTGACGTTCTGCGCGCGAGGGCTAAATAGCTTCTGTCTGCTTTACCTCCGCCTGCTGCAGCGTTTTAACCCGCCTGCTCTGATGATCGTTAATGCGCCTGTTACCAAGGTTACGAGCTTTTTGTCCGTTTGACGCAGCTTTACTTTTTTTTTAAGTGCTGTTGTAGATGTTTAATTAAAGAAGGCATTTTGTTGCATTAAAGTGACAGCTGAAGTCTGCTCCTTCTTTCTTTGTTTGCTGCTTCCATTTCAGTGATGAGCGTCATCCATGGGCGGTTGTAGATGGGGGCTGTCACGGGCCCATGGCCGCTCTTATTGCCTCTGATTCAAGAGATAATGTAAAATCTATTTATTTTTTATTATCATGATATAAACAAATTAAATACAAGTATTAAGAAACAAAACAAAATGTGTGAAAAGAGTGGAAAAAATACATTTTACAGAAACAATTTTTAGTTTCAGATTTTGTCCTGTTTTTTTTTTTGTTTGTTTGTTTTCCCCCTCTTTAATTTCAGACATTTTTTTCTCTGTTTCAAACATCTGCGGCTGTTCGTTACAAATCGAACCAAGAAGAAAATGTCAACACATGAGACACAAAAATGTGACACTGACAAATTTGTGCAACATGTTTAGTCCTTTTTGTTATATATATTTTTCTTAAGCCAATCACACACATATAGAATATCAATATGTTTTTCATTTTCAAACTTTGACACCAATGTAGCGCCATAGTTCTGCAACCTTCAGCTTTGGAGCTGAAAGTAGCTCCTTGTCTGACTTCTCTCCCTCTACTGGTCCCATCCCTCTCTACTGGTACCATCTCCCTCTACTGGTCCCATCTCCCTCTACTGGTCCCATCTCCCTCTACTGGTCCCATCTCCCTCTACTGGTCCCATCTCCCTCTACTGGTCCCATCCCTCTCTACTGGTCCCATCTCCCTCTACTGGTCCCATCTCCCTCTACTGGTCCCATCTCCCTCTACTGGTCCCATCCCTCTCTACTGGTCCCATCTCCCTCTACTGGTCCCATCCCTCTCTACTGGTCCCATCCCTCTCTACTGGTCCCATCTCCCTCTACTGGTCCCATCTCCCTCTACTGGTCCCATCTCCCTCTACTGGTCCCATCCCTCTCTACTGGTCCCATCCCTCTCTACTGGTCCCATCTCCCTCTACTGGTCCCATCCCTCTCTACTGGTCCCATCCCTCTCTACTGGTCCCATCCCTCTCTACTGGTCCCCAGTAGAGAGGGACCAGTGTAGTACAGTGTAATCCAAGCTGCATCCCAGCCACACAGGAAACAATCTCCCGTTTCTGTGTCCAGGATGCCATTAATCTGGGCGCAGGTTAACAAATGCGCTCGCATGGAAGGTGTATTTCATCTGCAGGCAGCCAATAACGGGACCGTTGTGTTGTTGGTCGGGGAGTAGCTCCACTTCAACACGTTTTTACTCACATTAAAATAAAAACTGCCCAAAAAGTTACTCAACCAAATTAAATAACAAAAAACACAATGTAACTAATATTTACAGACAATAATTCAGATATACTGGGTCAGGTACTTCCAAAAGGCTCAGCAGGTAGAAAGTAAGAGAAAAACAAAGTTTGCTCACAAACAAGAAGTCTTTCTTTGTCTTAAGCTGTAGATGCGTCTGCATCTTATGTTTTTGTTTTTCTTCTGTCAGTGAATTTTCTTGCACAAACGTAGAACAAATGTTTAAACCCAGTTCTGTTTGATTCGGGTGATGTGGTGGGACCTCTGACCTCAACCTCTTATTAATAAGAGCACAAGTGAAAATGTCAACAAAACAAACATGATGCAGTTAATTTACACCAATTTGTTTGATCCCATAAATGTAGGAGGGGCTTTTTGACCTTTGACCTTCAGAAACATTTATTAATATCTTAAGAATGATGGCAACACAAACACCATTTTGTTTGATCTGAAGGAGGTGTGTGTTGATCTCTGTCCCAGTGCTCACAGGGGTAAAGGATCCAGAAATTGTTCTCATCCAAGAGGACTGAAAATTACGGAAAAAGATGAGGGGCTTTGAAAATTAAAAAAAGATGATCTTTCTCAGAATCCTGACTTTATCAGTTTTGTTTCTTACCATCAGAATTGTGATTTTAATCCCAGAAATCTGACTTGATTTATTTTTCTCCTTTTCAGTGACCCTAATCTTCTTCTGTAGAAACTTAAAAAATTTTACTCAAGTAAAAATAAAAATTACAGTGTAGTAAAACAATTATTTTTCCAGTTAGTTACTCAGAAAAATGTAACTTGGATTCCCATATAAAAGCGTCTCTGTAGCAGAAGTCTGTACGTGTTTATTTAACTTCTGCTTCAACAAATAGTGATTTATTCATTTTGTCAGGAATGGAAGTGGGTTGAGGATGTTTTATTTTTTAAAAACCAGAGCCAGATTCTTAACTGTGCTGGTTCTTCCTACCTGACCGGGTCCAGTTCCTCCACGGCAGCGGTGCGTTTTCATCTGAAAAGCGGCGATGCCTCTCAGTAATCCATTAGGCTTCCATTAGCTCCGATTTGTGTGATTAGTTTTAATTAATCAGTTCGCTCCGTGACCTGCCCCCCCTCCTGCCTTCTCCTCACATTTCATTTCTACCCTCATTCCTCAGCTCTCCACCGACCAGCAGAACGAGGCGAGCGAATCCGTGACGAAGCTCGCCGAACGAACCGGGTTGTTTTTGTGCTTTGTGTGGTTCTGAACCAGAAGGGATTGTGATCTCATGTTTTACACATCCCGCTCCCCTGGAACAGTTGGTATCGATTAGAGCCGCGGTGTCCATCCTTCACCCTGATTTCCCCCCGGTCAGGCGCCACCCGCCATCTTTGCTGCACATCTCACATTCAAACGAAGGTTTTTATGCTTCGTTTGAAGAAGCAGGTCTGATTACCTGCTGAGGTATCAGGATGATGATCTGTCTTCCTTTCCTCCCTTCTCAGGACTCTTTCTACTATTGAGATAAATGAAAGATCAATTTATCCACCAGGCTTCGCTCCATTTCTCCTTCTCTGCTTTGGTTTTATTGGATCTGCTTCTGTCTAACTGGGGCTGTTGCAACAATTACTAATCAAATCGATTAGCCTGACTATATAATATTCTATATGTAATCAGGAAAAAAATGTGGAAATTTCTGATTTTGGAGAGTTGAAAATTTGCTTAAAAAGTAGAAATGTTGAGATTAATCTTTCTAAAATGGTCAACTATAATATTTTCTCACTTTCAAAAGTTTAAAATTTTAGGTTGAAATTAATCTAAAAATTTCTGCGTATTTTTCTCGCAAATTTTCAACTTTTAGAGCTCAGAACTTTCTGAGTTTGTCTGGTAAATTTCTGAGTTCTGAAAGTCAAAATTGTGCAACAAAAACTTTGAAGAAAGAATTTGGAGTTTCAAAATTTTAGCATTTTTGACTTTTGGAATTCAATCAGAAATTTTCCACAAAAAAAAAAAAAAAAAGTAGAGCATTTTTCGAAACCTGAAAATTATAAGATTAATCTCAGAATTTTTTTTTTCCAAAAATATATTTTTTAAACTTTCTAAAATAAAACAAAACTTTCAAAACTCAGAAATTTCCACTTTTTAATTGACCTCAAAATTCCTGAGCTTTTCCCACATTTTGACTTTGAATTTTCTTATTTCTAGAACATTTCTGAGACTAATTCCAGAATCTCTGGGTTTATTGGTTCACATTTTTGACTTTTTAAACTCAGAAATTTTCAAGTTCCGTCTAGAAAATTTCTGAGATTGATCACAAAATTTCTAAGTTTTTTGATGGAAAATTACTCTTTCTATCTGCAGTGGCTCTAATTCTTCATTGTCCAAACCATTTGGTGAATCTTTGCAGCCCTAAACGCGCCCCGTGCATGATTTGCTGTATTTCTTTATCTCTTGTAAACCCGTGAATCCGTCTGTCCCGCTGCGGCGGATCGAGGTTTTCTTTGTGTCTCCTGGGAAGACGCTGCCTGTCACCGTGGCGACGCAGCCTCCCATCCAGGCTGCTGGAGGCGGCCCAGCTGCTGTCACTCACCCTGCAGAGGGAGCAGCGGCTGACGCTGATGATAGAAATTCACCTTTTCTCTCCTACCAGGCCTCAGCAGATGCTTTTAGCTCCTACGATGAGTTAATCCTTGCTGTGAGTGCTGGAACGTAACCAGGACCTCGTTAGCTTGTTCTCTGGGTTAATTTGTTGTTGTTTTTTTTCTTACAGGTGATCTGTCATGCTTCACTGAACAGGTTATGATAGATCTATGGGCGATACAAAACATGATCATTTTTTGCACAAAATCATTTTTAGGTAATACAATTTTATGACACCTCAAATCAACATTTACACTTGCACTTGAAAATGGCTGCAAACAGATGCACAGTTTTATAACCGTACATGTTCAAAAAGCAGAAGTGGAGCCTCCTGCACAACCAACAAGAATGCAGGGAGTGGCATCTGAGTAGTGCATGAACAACAAAACACTTGCCTTTTCCAGCAGCCATTGTACAGCGCATAGAGTGGTAAAACCAGTTGACCAAACGTGCTGGAACTCAGCTTAGGTTGCTAGGTAACGGCCTGGGTTCCCCTGGTGTTGCTAGGTAATGGGCAGCGCCTGCTGATTTGTGACGTTACATTTTGAAGGTTTTTGAATCGACTTCTTTTTCAGACACCAAAAACATGAGCTTATTGCCAAACTGGCCGAGTGTTTTGGCTTTTTTCTAACTGATTTCTGCATTTTTCTAGTTATTTTGACCTGAAAAACGCAGAAATTATCCAAACGTCATATCATCTTCACTTTGCAATACTTTTCTGCTTATTATGCAGCTTTACTCAGATGCAGTCAGTGTTTACTGTAAGAAAACACACATTTTCTTTCTTCAAGATAACCTAAAAAATGCAGAAAAACGATGCCACTGAGGGGATCTCGGGGCTGCAGATGTCGTCCCACCATGAAATAATGATTGATGATGAGAATTTGATGATCGTACAGAATGTCTGTTTGAAACTTCCTTTATACATCCATGTCAGTCAATACACCATAAACCGACGGGAAAAGTGTTAAAATCTGTCATGTTTATTGCTTCTGGAGCCGATTGTTGACTTTTGTCTTTGTGATGCTAATGCGGTGCGCTCGTCCCTCCCCCGTCTGTTTCTGCAGGACTCCATGGTTCAACGGCTGGGGGTTCAACCTGCCTCGGGGTCAGTCTCTGCTGGATAAATGGAACCTCGTCCCCGAGGGCGTCGACATCCTGATGACCCACGGACCGCCGCTTGGTGAGTCCAGTCAGCCAATCACAGCTCCCCTCATCGCCATTAATCAAACATTAATCAATAATCTGATGTGCTGATGTGATGTGATGGGCAAAATGTTATGTTTCAGTTGTTGACTGTGTTTCTATGACTTTGTATTTTTATGATGTAAAACACTTTGAAATGCCTCGTTACTGAAAGGTGCTACACAAATAAAATTTGATTAATTGATTGAACGTCTGGAGGAATAACAAGCTGGGCAATTAATCGATCAATCAACCTTATCGATTCATCAATATTTTTTAAGATTTAATTATAAGTAACTATTCAGAAAAAGGTAAATAATTCCTTAATATTGACGAGCATCCTTAATAAGACGGAGCGTCGGCTCTGCAGGCGGAGCGTCGGCTCCGCAGGCGGAGCGTCGGCTCCGCAGGCGGAGCGTCGGCTCCGCAGGCGGAGCGTCGGCTCCGCAGGCGGAGCGTCGGCTCTGCAGGCGGTGGCCTGTGGATTTGCTCCGTCGTTCAGTATTTGTGTTTCCCTGCATGGAAACGAAGTAATCTCAGACTTTTCTTGTGGTTTTCGCAGCAGATTGATTAGTGTTTCCTCCTGGCTGTTTGGGTCTCGGTTGTTTTTTTCCTCGTTTCTACTCTCCATCTGGCTTTATTGAGTGATTTCCTTCCCTTTCGCCCACGGAGGCTTTCTGCTGCTGCGGCCGTTTGATTGCATGGAAACTCAATTTCTGCTGGAGAGGGAAGCAAACGGGTTCTGGAGCCGGTGAGGAGAGGTCTGGAATCATCTGGACCGGTTTAAACGTGTAGCTCCAAAGGCGCCATGTTGGCAGGATTTCACAGGGATCGCAGAGAAAAGCTGGTCTGACGGAAAAATCACTGAATAAATAACATTTATAAACCGTTGGTTCAAATATACACTGTAAAAACACAAAATCTCACCACTTACTATTGGGCTAGTGTGAATATCTTACCATTCAAGGGTTAGGGTTTATTAATCCGTCCGTCCATCCGTCCGTCCGTCCGTCCATCCATCCATCACTGCTGTTATCTATCCGTCTTTCCAGTCATTCGGTCTTTTTATCATCTGTTGTTTTCTTCATGCTGTTATTCGTTCATGACGCCTGCGATAAATTCAAGCTAAAGCTTCGTTTTAAAAATGATTCAAATATGAAAAACTTTGATAAAATGTTATTAATACTTAATTCCTTATAAGTGGATGCCTGGATAATTGCAGGTTTTCTAAATTCACACATAATTTTCTCTGCAATGAAAAAAAATCTGGTTTCAAAGTTTAGAACTTTAAAAATAGAAAAATTAACTTTAATTAAACAATGCATGAAGGAAACCCTATAAATGCTTTGTTGTTTTGTTTCCTGGAGATTTGTAATATAGTTTATAACACAGTATAGTTTCAGACTGTTGTCTTTCAAAGGTATTGTTCAGAGTACTGACATGTTTTATATCTAAGAGATAAAAGTCAGTAAAACGGTGAAATGAATGTATTTTTCAGGTTTCAGAGACTGGGTTCCTAAGGAGCTGCAGCGGGTCGGCTGCGTGGAGCTGCTCAACACGGTCCAGAAGAGAGTCCGGCCCAAACTTCACGCCTTTGGAGGCATTCATGAAGGTAAACAGAAAATACAGGTCTGGGTCAGCTGTAAAAGCACTGAAGTCACATAAAGCTGAAATACACTGTGCAAGACATATTTAAACTGGTTATTGATATTCTGACTTTTTTCTCAGAGTTATAATTTAGTGTCAATTTATGTCAGAATCCAAATAAATAACCAAACATTCTGGGCTCTATTACTATTATGTTGTAAACATTTACTTCCTTGTTATAAGATTTTCAAACCTGCGTTTCATCCCCACTGAACGCCGGTCCCAAATTTATTTGGTAGATTTGAGTTTTAAGACTAGAGTTGCCTGTTGCAGCAAAAACCATTTAAACAATTGTGATTGAGCGAATAAAGTCAGAATTCAGAGGAAAAATCTAAACGTTAAGAAAAAAAGACAAAATTCTGAGGAAAAAGTTTGAATTCTGATTTTAAAATGTCAGAATTCTGATCAAAGTTAAAATTCTGAGAAAAAAGTTAAAATTCTAAGTCAATTCTGAGATTAAAAAAAAGGTGGAGATTTTGAGGGAAAAGTTTGAATTCTGATTTACAAATAAATAGTCAAAATTCTAAGAAAATTGTCAAAATTTAGAATAAAAAAATCTAAGAAAAAGTCAAATTTCAGAGATTAAATCCAGAATTGAGGCTGTTTTCCCTCAGTGTTCCTCCTCCCCCTCCCGTAGTTTAGTGATGTATTCTGACGGCGTTGGTCCTTCCAGGGTACGGCATCATGACGGACGGCTTCACGACGTTCATCAACGCGTCGACGTGCACCGTCAGCTTCCAGCCCACCAACCCCCCCATCGTGTTCGACCTGCCCAACCCCTCCAGCTCCTGAGGCCGCCGCCATCGAACGCCGCCGTCAGGAGGAACGACTTTTCTACGAAGAAAAAAAAAAGAGATTCAACTGTTTCTTTGCAAGTTTTTTTTTTTTTTTTTTTTTTTTTTTTTTTGCTTTTGGAGAAAAAAGCGACGGGAAAACACGGCGCTAAAGGAGAATATCGGTGTTTTTCTGTTTGTTTTATTCTTATTCTGTGCCAACAGTCCAGGCTTTTTGCCTGGCATCACTCCATCATATTTGATTGTTGAAGAAGGTGAACGAGTCCCTTAAAAAAAAAAAAGAAACATGGTTTTACTGGAGAACGACGAAACATTGAAGTTGTTTTTGTCATCTTTAAACCAGCAGAACGTTTTGGGTTCGTCCCACCGGTATTCTCCTTTTTCTATGAGATTTTGTGGTTAAACAATCTTGCTCTTGATAAATATTGGTCAGAACTGTAAAATAAATGACGCTTTGTGAATTTGTACAATTTCTTTACGGTTTGGTTCGGCCAGACGACGGATGCCATTGTTTTTTATTTTACATTGTGTCATACGATAAATATTCAGTTTCTGTTTTGCTTTCTCGTCAGTTCTTTCTCTCCTCCTATTGGCTGACAGGGACGCTGCCTTAAACTAGCTTTAATGTTCTTATTTATTACCCATCATGCACCGCTGAACAACACCTGACGATCGGCGGGACAAAAAGCTACGAAAACAGCCACAATATTCACTTTTTTATCAAGGATTCCTCATCTGATTTGGAAAATGTATAATATCATATATATAAATTATATATTCATCTTTTAAAACATCTGTACTAAAGTTGTGTTTTGAAGAAGAAAAAAAAGATTTTCTGTATCTTCAGTGCTTGCATCATTTCTCCATGTTTTTGTAGAAACGGTCACAATCCAACAGGTGTTTTCCCTGAAACACGCCTGCCTAAACATGGATAACAAAGTGTAAAATCTGATAGTTTTTGTGTTTTATTGCTTTTTTTTTCTAATTTTGCACTGTGTGTAAATGCAATCTTGCTAGCACAAAAAATGTTTTGCCAATAGTCGTCTGAACTCAGCTGTAAATGCTCTTTTTCGTGCTCTCTCCCTCTCGCTGTTTCTCTGATTGTATCGCCATGGAAACGTTAGTTCTCTTTCAGTTTATTGTGATATTTAGCTGCCTTTATATGCAAATAAAATTGCAAGATTTTTACTTAAAGTTTTTTTTGAATAAGTGAAGATATCCGTCCAACTGTTTATCCAACCAGCCATATATATATATATATATATATATATATATATATAACAGTGTTGTGTTCAAGACCACCTAACCCGAGACCAAGACCAGAGTGTATCGAGACCGAGACAAGACCAAGACTTTTAGGGTCCGAGACCAAGTCAAGACCAAGACCGAGGAAAGTCGAGACCGAGTCAAGACCAAGACCAGCGGCCGCGCTACATGACACAATAAAATGTAAAATATGATCGAAATTGCTTCTCAGAATAATCTGAAAGATCCATATTCCCATAAAAACACCTAGATATTAAATACTTAATACATTTTACCAATATTAAATATTCCATTTATGTGCTAAAAAGTGTGATGGTCTCGTGCCATCCCTAAAAACATAACACCCTGGGAATTTGCCCATATTGCTCATATAAGAATCCACCACTGTCTGCACCATTAAACATAGCAATTGAGGCAATGCCCTGATGGTAAATAACACTCAACTATGAACACTGACCAAGGAGCAACAAGCAAGAAGTAACCAAACAGAAGGCGCTCATCGGGACTGTTTTCACTCTCTCCCAGTACATGAAGCCAGGTAGTCTGACACCATGGCAGACATTACAGCTGCCACTTTGAACAAAAACAAAGAGCAATGTGCATGCTCTGCGTGCTCTTTCGTTCTTGTGTTTTAGTTATTTGTTAATTTAAATATCAACGTACATAATTAAATAATGATGCAGTGTACACAGAGCATTACTAGAACAAAGAACGGGTGTTCTGTCAGGTCAGATCGTCATACACTTAACACGAACTCACGGTGTTCTGTCAGATCAGCATACGTTGTCAGATAGTCGTACGCTTAGCTCAGACATGCATACGCTGTCATTACCATATGATTTTATTTAATCAGCAACATAGAATCATGACGTAGATCATCATACACTTGGTTAACAGTTGTATGGCATCCAGCTGCAGCCAGACCTACTTTAAATACACTTTGAAACCACGACAACGCATGTATATCTATCTAGTTATCACATTATGTCATATTATAAACAATTTAATGACTTATTTTCGTCATAACTTGTTGCATATGCTGAACTGACAACTCTGACGGTCGGACTTCTTAATGCGCATGCGCTGGCATGGTACTCACTGCATGTATGCTAGGAACATAGAATCATGACGTAGATCTGTTATTAACAGTTGTATAGCATCCTGACTTAGCGGTTAAGTGAGTTTTACACGGGCGTGTGTTGTAGCTGACTCCAGCTGCAGCCAGACCTACTTTAAATACACTTTGAAACCACGACAACGCATGTATATCTATCTAGTTATCACATTATGTCATATTATAAACAATTTAATGAATTATTTTCGTCATAACTTGCTGCATATGGTGAACTGACAACTCCTCTGACGGTCGGACTTCTTAATGCGCATGCGCAGGCATGGTACTCACTGCACGTATGCTATTCTGACAGCGTATGGTAATCTGATAGAACAACGGCTCTCAGTGAGTGACACTCCAGTCCTATCTAATAAATAAAGAGCCGTGGAGAAGAATCGACTGTTTCTGAATGTCACATCACTATATTGCAGACTTTTGGACATAGCGTTGTGCTATATGTGCGACAAGTCAGTCAACATCTCCGCACAATAATTCAGGCAGTGAGTGACTTTTTTTCATCACAAATTCTTATGTGTCTCTGTACAGCTAGCTTTGCTAACATCACGTTAACGGAGCTTACCTTCTTTGAGCTACTTTTCTAAGTGACGAAAATAGTTAGACGTTGTCCCCATCGTCTCTGAAAGGAAGCGCTGCTGAGTTAGCTCTGGCCATCGGATTTCTTACTATTTATGCAGCGCTATTATATTACTGACGATTAGACAAACATTTTCTGCTGCTGAGAGAAAACCACTGCGCATGTCCTGGAGCGCCCCGTGCGAGTGAAAGGTGGGGAGGGGAAGGGGAAGGGGAGAAACACGTAGTTGCTTGGATTTTAATTGGTGCGTTTTGCATCCACTGAAAACAAAGATGTTAACAAATAAACTGGACAGTTTGCTGCACGTTTAGTGATATTTTCACAGTTGCGGTCTCAACTGGTCTTGCAATAAAATGCCGAGACAAGACCGAGACCAAATGCAGTCGAGTCCGAGACGAGACCGAGACCATCAGAAAACGGTCTTAAGACCGGACTCGAGGCCAAGACCGATCTCGAGTACCACAACACTGATATAATAAAATTCAACTAAAAATAAATAAAAAGTACATAAAGAAATATAAACATACAGACATAAGTTTAAAACATTCAATTGTAGTGCCTAAATAATATTACATATGACTTGAAATCAATCGCAAATGACGTCACTGTTGTCCAGATGTTCGGACAAAAAGCACAAACAAGATGGCGTCATAGGAAGAGCGTGTAACTGGAAGATGAGGACTCCCTAGCAGCTTCGTTTAAGTATTATCTGATACAGAAGCTCAGTGTAGATAAAGTTAAACGATGGTTGAAATGCAGAGGCCTCGAACTGAGCGGAAAGAAGGCAGCGTTGGTTGACAGGTAGGGGTTTTTTGGCTCAGTACTGTGGTAGCTAGCACTCGTTAGCACTGAGCTGTCTGGGCCTACCGCCATGTTCCCGCACCGGTGAAGGTAGAAATATTGATTCAGTTTTCCAATAGAATATCAATTTGGGAAAGCCTTTGAATCGATTATATCTCCTGTCGCGCCATGGTTATCAGCTAGCAGTGTCACCAGTTCAGCTCGGTGTCAAATAAAACAGTTTATCTTGAGTTTATTTGCGGTTGGAAAACAACTATTGGTGGGCCTTAAATTATACATATTAATAACCTGAATCAGCTGATCACCAATAAAATAAGAGTCACAGACGTTTTTCCCAAAGCTCAGTTTACCCTTGTTTGTTTGAAACTAAAATGGCCGCTGTTTTAAATTTAGTAGTTTGAAGTCATTTGCGACCGGCGCCATTAGGAGCTTTTATTTTATTTTGTTCCATTCCACTCATTCATTTCAGCTGCGTTACTTACCAAAAAACTGCACGAAGGTGTCCCATATTTCCTTAAATTAAACTGATCTTTTCTCTAAACATAAGTGTAAATTTATTCAAGACAGGAAGTCATTTTCCATCAGCCACATTGCAGATTTTCATCTCGACTAGTTTGAAAATTTTTGCTAAGCGAATTTATGCTACTCCTAAAAAAGTGATAATTTTAACAAATAAATTATGTTCCATGTAAACATGTATTATGCTCCACCTTCAAGTGTATAAGAACATGAATACCTGTTGTAAAGAAAAGGAAGAATTAGCTTCCCCTTCACCTTTTAAGTAACTTCCATTCTCCGAGTGTTAGGAGGATCTCGGGTTAATCCGTTTTGAAAGGTTTCAATTTCCCCTTTGGCCTCTTCCACTTGGCCCCAGCCCTCCGTTTTGTGCCGCCTTGCAGCAACGGGTGTCCCGTTTCTTTTGACAAAGGAGTTCCTCTCACTCCCATAGATGGAAGATGGAGTCAGAAATCCCTTACTGTTGTAAAATGTTTATTTTTTCTCTATTTTTTGGGTGCCATTCTTTTGTGGATTTGCTGATATAAACCTAAAAATTTCTGAGTTTTATCATGAAATTTAACTTCTGACAGCAAAAGAAATTAAATGAGTCAAGCAAGATCTTCCATATTTTTGTCAGATGAGTGCAAATCCAGCCGACTCCACAAATATCTTTGTACACTTGGGATAAGACAAAACTAATTTGCAAGTAAATTTTCTTCATATTAATGAAAAAGATCCACTCGCTGATTATTTCATTTATAAGAAGACATTTTTCCCATGTCATTAGAGAAATAATCTGCCAGTGGAACTACCATTTTTTCATCAATATTAAGGAATCATTGACTTGTTACTTGCAAGTTAGGTTTGTCTTATTTCAAATGTACTGAGATGTTTTCAGTAGAAACTAGACCAAAAAAGCTTGGTAGGATTTTGAGTTTTTGCAGTGTAATACTTTACTCCCATTGCAGATATCAAATCCCAACATCCATGCAAACTCAGAACATTTTAATCTCAATGTTGCATCTCAACATGATCAGGAGACAACATGATTTAAGTTAGTAGGACTGGGTTATATTTAAAGGTTTATGCTGTCAGGGTTTGAGTGTTTAGGTCTGAACAACAATCCCGGCAGAGTCAAAGCTGCTATGTTCATCGGCGGCCGACGTTAATATGATTAGACTGGATTATGGTAATGTGCAGGGGGATCTGGTGGGTGTGGGGCGAAGCCATGCTGCTCTCGTTTCGGGGGAATACTTAATTGGTTGGGCTGCTTTGATGTGCTGATGTGGGAACTGGGATTCTTGTCGTAATTCAAGCTGATTTAATTTTTGGCGTTTGAGGATCTGGGCTGGCGACAGGTAGAAAGGAACGAAACCTGAGGAACGCGGCGAATATGGAGATACGTCTGGGTGGGAGCAGACATTTTGTTCTTTTCCATGACTGAATGTGAAATATGAAGTCAGATCTCATTCAGCCCCAGCTGTCGGACATTTACTATGGTTAAATTCTCCCAACAGACACTAATTCATAGTAATACAATTATTCTAGATTTTTTTTTTTTTAACCATAAAATATATCTTTTCTCACATTAAATACTACGACACTACTACAACAACAAGGAAATTTCTAAGGTTTTATTTTGGTGGAAATGTACTTTTTTTCTGTCTACAGTTGCTCTAATGTGCCGTCATACAACTCAGCAGATTCTGCCGTTACCTAGCAACCTCAGCAGAGTTCCGCCCATTACATAGCAACCCCAGCAGAGTTCCGCCCATCACCTGGCAACCAAAGTGGAACTCCAGCACGTTTGGTCAGCTGATTTTACCACTGTATGAGCTGTACAATGTAAAATTTCAGCATTTGGAGCTCAGAAATGTTCTTGCTTTTTGTAGAAAATTTCTGAGATTATTCTCAAAATTTGAGATTTTTTTTTTTTTTTTTTTAGCAAATTTTCACTGTTTGAATCTCCCAAGATTTACAAGGTTTTCCTAGAAAATTTCTGAAGTTAATCTCAAAATGTTTGTTTTCTTGGTGGAATCTTAATTCTGACAGCAATGTGTTTGCATCCATTTTCAGTTGGGTGACATAAAAGCTCTAAATCTACATTTGTACAAAAAAATGTAATGAACATTATTTTATGTAGACCAGAGACGTATCCTAACTTGGTCAAGGAAGCATAATAGGTCACCTTTAAAGAATTATCCAAGTTCTTTGATTTAACTTCATTCAAACTTTAACAAAAAAAACATTTTCCCCATGATGAAACTATGAAACCTTTTGATCAGAAACTGTAAATCCAAACCAATATAAACCACTTTGATCAAATATTTATTCTGAAAACACAATAAATGAGCCCACAAGTTGCGGATGAGCGCATGGAAAGCATGAGTCTTGACAGAAAGAATAAATTTATGGCACCTCTGCTTGTGCCAAATGAGCTCCAGATTACAATAATACCGCTGGTGAGCAATTAAATCCTTCTAAACAGAGCAGGCAGCGCTGGCACCGGGTCCTGCCCCGCATCCATCAGCTGGAGCCGAAGGCTAACCCGACAAACACAAACATCTCCGGCAGCTGCCCGCACAGGGACAATTATCTGCCGGAGAGAAGAGACGGAAATGCAACCAGAAGTCCTAACAAGCGACCCGAAACTTTAAGCTTTTCAGATTTAATGTAACTCTGACAGAAATGATCACATTCTTCGGTTTAAAGTAGCAGCAACATGCTAGCACATAAAAATGTAATGAATGCCCCTTCGTTCACACCTCGGACCGGCTTCTTCACCATGGCAACGGCGGCTAAAGCTAATTAGCATCCTTATGGTTAACAGAACCGTGAAGTAGCATCAATTAGCCAGAAAGATTCAGTTCTTCATGATTTATTCTCTGAATTTTTACCAAAAATACTGGCTTGTTTTCAACTTTATGGTACTTTTATAGAAAATAAAATTAGATGTGAATATTTAAACCCATTCCTTATTATTTTTGACCACGGAGTATTAACGCTAAGAAAATAATTAAATATTATGCCGTTATTCTCATATTATTCTGACTTTACACTAGTTAACTGAAATAATTTACAAGTGGTACTTTTTTATCAGTATTAAGAAATTAATTACTTCTATCTTACTAAAAAGTTAGTTTTGTTTTGATTCAAGTGAACTAAGATATTTGCAGTAGAAACTAGACAAAATACTTGATATGCTATTGTTATTTTTGCAGTGTTTCATGCATTTTTGTGCATGAAAACACTGCAAATCTGCAAGTAATATCTTAGGACACTTAAAATAAGAAAAACTAACTTAGACCTAACTTTTGAGGACAATATAGGAGCTTGTTTTAAGTGAATAATCTCTTAATATTGATGAGAAAGTACTTGCAGATTATTTAACTTATAAATGGGGGAAAATGTTTTAAGAGAATTTTTCTGCCGGTGGACGTAATATTAAGGGATTATTTACTTAAAACAAGCTCCTATGTCTCGCTAAAAGCTACTCATAAGTTAAATTTGCCATATTTCAAGTAATATATTTGTGATAGAAAATATATCTAAAATTTGTAAGATTTTGTGTTTTTGCAGTATTCTCCTCTCTCTCAGCTTTAATTGTAAAACTTGATTAAACTGGATCTAAAGTTCGGCGGCTAATTATTTTTCCCAGTTAATTATTTCCCCTGCAGACGGGATTGATGAGGCCATTCTGCGTTGAAAGAATCTCTCTGAGCTGATTGAACCGGGGGAGAGTTGACCCCCTCCGACCTCCATAACAATACATGATTATCACAAGTGGATCTGCTGAGTGACTGCGGATGATTAGTACCTCCGTTGTTGCTTTGCATCGCCGCCGAAACAAAAGCTACATTTGTCTAATGGTATATAATTTACCTCCTTCCTGATTTTCGCTCTCCTCCATCTTTCTCTCTCGCCGTTGTTTTCAAAGCACCTTATTGATTAATTGTGTGGAGTTTTAGAAAATTACAGTGATTACAGTTATTAGCTGCTGTTGTTGCGTTACTCGCTAATCAAGAACACTGTAAACGGACAATCAATACACCTCACACACCGTGGAGTTTCTGTCCTCATGGAGAAAGTTTTAACTTTGTAGAAGAGGAGAAAAAATAAGTAAATAGAAATAGAAGATGAATATCTATAAGGAATCAGAGGAGATGATTGCTTAATTACTGCAAATTACTAAATAATCTGAGCGTTCATTTTGACTGGTTTGTAGGCGGACCAGAGTTTGATTTTTTTTTTTTTTTGTCTAAATCAGAGTTTGAAACACAAAATTACATGTGAAGTCGTTAAAAAAACATCCTCCATCTACTTCCTGTTGTTGTCATCTTTGTAGTTTTCGTCAGCAGTAACATCCGGTTGTTGATCGTGTGACTTGAGTGACGCAATAAAAGTGTTTCCATTGCACTTTAGTGAAATAAACTAATTTATCAAAGAAAAAAACTAACTACGCCATCCTAGTACCAAAACCTATCAGAAAAACTAATTTTTTTTAAGTTTTTGTGGTTTCATTACAGATGTGTGGAAAACTTTCCCAATATTCCACTAATGTCAAAAAAACACAGTTTTGCAATTACCGTATTTTCACAAGTAATTAAAAAACATCCTACAACTACTTCCTGTCGTCATCTTTTCCATGCTTTCCATCACTAGTAACATCCAATTTCCATTGCAGCTTTTTCTAAATAAACTAAAAAATAACCACATTTTTTATCTTTTACAAATGTGCACAAAGCTTTCCTAATATTCCAGTAATGTGATTTTTTAATTTTGGTGTTTTCATTAAATAAGAAACACATTTAAAATCACACGTGAATAACTTTGTTCAGGCAGTAAGTCATACAAAACATTCTCCAACTCCTTCCAGTTGTCGTCGTCTTTGTGGTTTTTGACAGTAGTGACATACGGTTGTTATTAGCGCCAAAACTTTTTATCGAAACACAAGAGTTTCTTTCAAAATTGTTGATTTTTTCCATTACAGATGTGTAGAAAACTTTCCCAATATTCCGCTAATGTAATAAAAAAAAAAAATCTGCAATTGCTGTTTCCACTAAATAAGAAGTGAAATTAGAATCACACATAAAATAAGTTTATTAATGCGGTAAGTCATTAAGAAGTATCCTGCACCTACTTCCTGTCTTCTTTGTTGTTTCCGTCAGTAGTAACATCCTGATGTTGATCATGTGGATTTAGCTAATAAATTTGAAAAACTAATTTAGCTAATTTGTTTTTCAAAAATACCAATTTGCACAATTATATGGTCACTGGAAATGCATTTATTGAATCCAAATGTTTCCTTGTTTTCAGGTGAATTTTCCTGTTTTCCAGCGTTCATTAGATCCATTAGGCCAAATTACTTGCTGCCACTGATGCGCTGCCTGCTAGCCTTGATTTAAGGAAGAAGAGCTAAAAGAGCTGAAGCATTTTCTTGTTTTAATTACCCCCCTGTTACTCCTTTGAAGCACAGAAACATCCTTCATACCTCTCATAACATCGTCTTCTGCTCCTTGAAAAGCCCCCGACCCTTAACGCTGCTCTTCATTCCAGCCATAAATAACACTTTCAAAAAGCAAATCAACTTATGTAGCTTATAATTTGTATTTGAGAACGTACACAACTCAAGATCCACTTCTGGCTTTTCTTTTGACGGAATTTAACGTTCAAAATAATCTGAAAATATAATAATTTAGGAGTAGAAAGTGGACCTTTGGGTTTGAATTTCTCACTCTCCAAGGCCAAGACTGAGATTTCTGCAGCTGCATGAAGGAGCGTTGCATTTGGAATAGGAATCTCGGCTATTTACAGTTTCTTTTCGCTTGTCGTTGGACAAATAAATGCAAGAGCCTGTTTCATATTTAATGTTAGCTCACTGAAAACCAGCAGACCTTCGAAGAAGCGGGTCGATGGAAACCAAGATGTAAACAGGCAGGCAGACAACAGGGAACAGCCGCGCAGTGCAGAGGTTAATACTTCATTAATGTCTGATTAATGTCTCCAAGCTGATTAATTCAATTGAGCCCTTTATTAAGCAGCTCGTATTAATAGAAATGAAGAATTCCCTCAGCGGGAGATGTTTGTTGCCATATGGGGCGCTTTAAGGTTGGGAAGCAACCGAGATCCCGACTGCAGTGGCGAGAGGGTCAGCAGGGTTGGAGGAAACCTAATTTGAGGGGGAAAAAATGGTTTCCCAGCCTGCGATATGAAGTGACTCCACAGAGCAGGCCCAGCTGGATGCTAAAAGCTCACAATGAATAAACCATGGAGTCGGAGTTGCATGCAGGCACTTCTGTGTGGTCTGATGCAAAAAATGTCACATATTTCACTAGAAAAGGTGAATAAATGGTAAAATTCAGGATTTGCACCAATTTAGGATATACGATTAATCGTAATTAATCAAATTAAGCAGATCAATTATGATTAATCGCGATTAATCGTTTATTGAAATACTCATCAACTAATTAATTGATTAATCGTCAACTGGAGTTAGAGGTGGGCGATACGGCTGTTACAATATTTTGTGGCTCTATTACTATAAGGACGAAAGTGACGATAAGAACTATTTATTTGTACTTTTTAGGTACGAATAATTTTTAGGTAGGCTGAGTAATATAAATCAGTAGCAATAGTCTCAAGACTCGCTTAACCTTTCACTGCTATCTAAGTAAGGTTGGTGGTTTCAACTAACTCACTACCTAGCAACTCATTCATTCCTTGGTTACCTAGCAACTCATTCATTCCTTGGTTACCTAGCAACTCATTCATTCCTTGGTTAGCTAGCAACAGCTTGCTGGGTAACTTGCACAGCAGCAGTTTAAGGTTTCGCCTTCCAGCTGTTTAAAAATAAAAAACAATGGTGTGGAATGAAAACTGTGGATAAAACAGGAAAGGTTACGTCACTACCTCACTACCATTTGCGGAACTATTTCAGATACTTAAAACAAAAAACTAATCAATAATTATTTATATTGACAATTATCGATAACTTGTATGAAATGCCATATCTTCCAGCATTTCCTTTTTCACTCTTACTTTACTCTTACTTGAGTAAAATAATATTTCAAATAGTTTGATTATGGCCTCTTAATCCTTCTCAGATTGATTGCCAACAATAGTTTCTCTATTGAAATTAAAGTTTTACTTACCGATAGTGCTAAACATTTTAGCCACGTTTTTAAACTGGTGGAAAACTAGGGATACAAATCACATTATCCAGGATTAAAAAGGTTAATTTTACAAGTGCTGCTTTGAAAAATCTTTAGATGAATATAATTATGTTTGAGTCTGAGGGTCATTTTAACAAGAATTGAGTGCTGAATTATCCAAGAAACCAAACAAAACTTTTAATTAAAGCTGCTACTCTTGTAAAAAATGAAGAGAGGTAAAGAGAGGTAAGTCGTTTCACAAGCTTTATTTCAAACATCCTTTCCTGACCAATTTCTTTTCTCCACTGCAAATAAAATCAGGAATTCGGTTTACTGAACAGCCTAAAGGATCTAATAGCATATTTTTTTGTCGTCTTTTGTTCTGTGAAACCAATCAGCTGGCGCCAGAGTTTCTTCCTTCTCTAGCTGCAGCGACTCGCACACAGAAACCCGCGGACTGAAACTCGCTGAGACGCAGCACAGCTGTTGTTGTTGGCACACAGTGTCAACTGCGTTTGCCCTGAAAGTTAACAGCAGACACTCTACTGGAGACATCACCTCGCCCTCGGCCGCGCCGCCGCATCGCGACAAAGGCCCGCTCTGTCTCCGCTTTGGAGGCTTAATTGAGTACGATAACCTCTGTGTCACCGTTTTCTTTTTTTTTTTCAATCAGGCACTCTTTTTTTCTCAACAGAGCTACACAGAGGATTTCAAAAACAGAAAATATCAAAGCCTTCAATGGCTTTCATTGAGTGAAATAAACCAAGTTTTTGTTTGTCTGATTATCAAGAAGTCAACGCTAAGAGAAAACCTTTTGACTTCTTAGAAGAAAAAACAAACTCTGATAAATGCTGTTTAGTTTTACTAGAATCTTCTTTTTTTCAGGAGTAAGGCACCAGTTGGAGAAAATCACACATTTGTTTTCTTCCATGCATATTTTTTCACCAATTAAAAGTTGTGTGGTGTACTACAAGCGTCCAGTATGCTACTTGCAGATACAGTGGAAGTAGGGCTGGACAATATGGCTGAAAAACGTGTCGCGATATAATCGTTTCATATCAGTCTATTGATAATTATTGATAGGTTTTTGGTTTTAAATACCTGAAATATCGAAATGGTGGCAAGATCTTTACTGTTTTACCCACAGTTTTCACTCCTTTTTGTTGTTTTAAATTTTTAAGCAGTTTGGAGGCACGGTAGCGAAATCTTAAACTGCTACCTAGCAACAACAAGCTACTCAACATGTTGTTGCTAGGTGACCAAAGATTTTTTCTTAATTACTGCTCTGAATGATTACTTTTTTCACCAAACATGCTTTTTTTGATTTTGTATACTCCGGTTAACGATTAATAAATTCCTAAATTAGTTGACGGTTATTTTGATAATCGATTAATCACGATTAATCAATTCAGCTCCAGTTGTTGTAAGACATTTTCAATCAAAATAAACATTTAGATCAGTGGTCCCCAAACTATGGCACGCCTCCACATTTGGTGTGGCCCCCTGAACAATACCTGAGAGCATCTAGGTTTTTTGTTTTTTTTCATATACCGTATTTTCCGGCCGATTAGCCGCTACTTTTTTTGTAAGTTTTGAACATGCGGCTTATATGTGGATTTTTCTTCAACCACCAGGGGGCTCTTTAGCAGGAAGTGAATCATTGGAAGTCAAAATTGGAAATAAAAGAAGAAAGCGCACATTAAAATGAAATTAGGTTTTATAGGGAATTGAAATTTGAGAATGTTGTTGGTCAGTTAAATAGCATTGAGGGGAAAAAGAAGATTTTTCATTTTTTAAATATTACTGGGATCAATATGAGAATTTGAGGCATAGATATTAGGATTCAGTAGATGGCAGTAGTGCAACAATAATGGATGCAAGCTGCCTAAAGAAGAAGAAAGCGCCCATTTTAATTTTGCACATGCTAGTAGCAGACACAAAGGATCAGCACTTTTACCGTTACAGTTCGGAAACTACCGTAATCAGTTCAGTTAAATCTAATCTTGGCAACTTTTTCAACCGTAATAAATGTGATATTCAATTGACCTATTATGACTCAGACTTTGGCTGTCCGCCCCCCTCTGCTGCTGCTGCTGCATCGTTGTGGACAACCTGGAGCGGCAGAGATGTCTGCGGCTTATATGTGTATGTTTACTGGTTTTAAAAAAACTTTGGGGTTGCGGCTTATAGTCTGGAAAATAGTATTTATTTCATAAATAGTGTTATTTCCTGCGTTCTGAAAAACAATACATTTTTACATTTAGGCACTCCTGCAATCGTCACACTTTTTCTGTTACAAACTGACTCTGGCCGCCACCAGAGAAGGGAAAGGTTATGTGGCCCTCACAGGAAAAGGTTTGGGGACCCCTGATTTAGATATTTAGTTTATTTTAATGAAATTTGGTAAGTTGTTTCTTTTTGGTGCTGATAATAGTTTGCACTTAATTACCTCCTGAGTTAATTAGCTGTTCTTCTTCACGACAAACCCTTTTTTTGTTTTGTTTGTATGCTCCAGCTACCAATTAATCGTTTACTAAATTAGTTGTCCATTAATTTCAACAATCAATTAACCACGATTAATCATTTCAGTCCTAGTTTTATGACATTTTAAATCAAAGTAAAGCCTTAGATATCTTTCATGGAGTTTATTTTTATGAAATTTGGTAAGTTGTTTCTCTTTGATGCTACAGCTGAGATTCATCCATTTGTGTGCTCTTCTCAAATGGAATGAGTTTTTTTTTTTTAAAGTAATTACTCCATTTTAAAGCATTCAGGCGATAATAGGAATTTCCCTTTTTCTCCTTTGGAAATCATTTAAAGTCAGCAAAATTGACGCAACAAAAAAATAGTAAAAGGCCGTTTTGATGGTGGGTATAGGTTAACTTACGGAGGAAAACCTTCTGGTTGGAAAAAGTGACATCTCCGTAGCGTCGGATGATGTGCGCCATGGAAATCCCATTTTTCTGGACCTGCAGAGAAGGTCAAATTGCCTTTGTTCTCTGACTAATTAAATCTCGGGTAATTACTGCGACACTGTGGATGTCAGGAAAAATAGATGAAGAGAGAGATTCAGGAGCTATATAGATCCAAATGAATGAAGGCAACATTCATCACAGATTTCATAAGAGCCGGTGGGTAATGGGAAGACGCTGTTACGACCTTAATGATGGCTGATTTGATTGGAGGGTTTTTTTTTATTCTTCGACTCGTTTTCTAAGCTTCACAAGGTTCACCAGCAACAGAGTGAACAGGAGCTCAAAGAGCTGAAGGAGCATTCATCATTGTTCTTGTTGCTATGCGACTCACTAATTAGCCTTAGCAATCTAACCTGAAGAAACAAAGGGGATAAGATAGTTAAAAATAAAAATGCATTGCAGGAAGGAAAGTAATTGCTCCTGTTGTTCCTGATGTAAAGGTTGAAGTTCTCCGCTGAGGTTTCTGCCTCAAATCCCTTCTTTGATTTTTGAAGGATAAAAATTCCTTTTAATATCGGATTAGTTTTGTTTCTTTGTTTGTCAATATTTTTATTTCTCAAACTGATTTGTTTACTGAATTCAGTAAATCAGATTAAAGCTGAAGCCCGGAGGCAAATATCTGTTAATTTGTAAAACTGCCTTTTGATAAACTTTGAACAAGCACATTTTCAAGCATTTGGAGCTAAATTATTTAAATCTGCAGAAAACCAAAATTTATTCTTCAATATCAAGAGGGCAGAAGTTTTAAAGTCTAAAATTCATAGATCTTACATTAAATCGCAAAAACACAAACTCTTACCAAGGATCTGTGGTCTAGTTTCTAGTGAAAATACCTCTGTACACTTGAAGTAAGACAAAACTAACTTACAGGTAACTTTTTAGCAAGATATAGCTGCTTGTTTAGAGCTGATAATTCCTATTGATATTGATAAAAAAAGTACTAAATACGAGTGAAAAATATCAGTTTTATTTCAACATATTTTGAGCTTGTTTCAGAAAAAGCTGCTCTAGAGCCTCTTGTCACTTTAAATCCAAATAAGCTGCTGTTAATGTTTACACTTGCATGTGAGAATGGATGCAATCAGATGTGCAATTATTCAATCGTACATCTTTGAAAAACATAAGTGTGGCCTAGTGCACAACCAACAAGTATACAGCAAGTGGTTTCTGGATGGTAAGTCAACAACAAAACATTTGTCTTTATTCCAGCAGCCATTGTACAGCGCATACAGCGGTAAAACCAGCTGACCAAATATTCTGGAGCTCAGATTGGGTTGCTAGGTAACGGGGCAGTACTCCTGGAATTGGGAGGTTTTTGAAATGGCTCATTTTCCAGACAGTTAGGTGGGGTTTTTTAAGTATTTGTCTGTTTTTAGAAGCAGTTAAAACCAAAAAGGAAGCACAAAAACATGCAAAATAGGACTTTGGTATAACAGCCTCCCTTTGGGTAAATCACAACTGTGTAAGCTTGCTGCATGTTTTAGATAAGCTAAAGCTGCATGTGCAACAATCCTCCAAACACATGCTGCCATCTTAATAATAATCCTCCATAATCTCAATCTTACAGTTAACTGTCGTTCTCTTTCACACATAAAATAAAACCTATCCAAGATTCTGCAGAATGTTCTGGCAGATTTCTTGATTTTGTGTTGCAGCCTGAGTCCGATGTGAAGGAGGCAATAACGGTAGGGTGATGCTTCATGTTCAGCCAAACCAACCTGCCAGGTGGGGGCTCGCATATTAGATCCATAATTCACTACATGGATTGAATTTCCTCACTGGATTTGGAGCAAAGCAAGATCCATCAAAAGAGCCGGGGAGACCTCAGTGACCCTGAAATTCAACAAATAGAGCAACATTCTGATTTATGATACATAACACTGATTATTTGCCAGTATAGACACGTTGCATGTCATTGTTTACATGTGGAAATTTCATGCACGTTTGCAACGCTGGAGGGTAAAAAGACGATTCCTTTACATGCCATTCACAGCCGCGCTGCCACGGTGGGACAATTAACTAAATGAAACCTGGAGATGAAGGTATTATTAATTCAGTGCAGTGAGCCACAGCTAAGGGAAAAATAACGCAGACGAACTGTTCAACAACAACTCAAAACCTCTTTTTCTTACTGTCCGTGTTGGCTACAGCTACGGGCAGACATGTTGCCATAGCAACTGACACCACCACCACTAAAGGCGCTTTCGCACTCCACGGAACGGTACGGAACGGAACGGTTCCAGCCCGGTTGTGTTCGCATTATACTGAGGGCGCCATCGAAGCGGTGCCGGACATCATTATTTTTAAAACTATAGTAGTGAGAGCCAGCTGTCAACGGAAAATCAACGTCTGACTCCATGACAACCAGCGGCCAATCAGCTGCTGGTTCTAAGCAGAACCGCTTAGAACCATGGA
This sequence comes from Poecilia mexicana, assembly GCF_051168715.1. NCBI lineage: Eukaryota > Metazoa > Chordata > Actinopteri > Cyprinodontiformes > Poeciliidae > Poecilia > Poecilia mexicana. The sequence goes on along the minus strand of NW_028263372.1, from coordinate 33,974,330 downwards.
ACCACAGCTCTTGTGGTTCCATGGGGCCGGGTGGAACCGGTCGCAAGTTGTAATGCGAACACGCTCGGAACCGTTCCGTTCCGTGCGAAAGCGCCTTAAAAGTATCAGGATTCAACACCAAAACACAAACATTTCCCACGCAAGAACAGAACATTCAGTCCGTTAGGTTTATGTTTTCAGGCTTGATGCTTATTTTGCGATTATTAAGTGATTGCTGTGGTAGATTAGCTACCGTTTCTTTTAGCTAAGCTAACTCAGCGGTGGTAGATTAGCTACCGTTGCTTTTAGCTAAGCTAACTCAGCGGTGGTAGATTAGCTACCGTTGCTTTTAGCTAAGCTAACTCAGCGGTGGTAGATTAGCTACCGTTGCTTTTAGCTAAGCTAACTCAGCGGTGGTAGATTAGCTACCGTTGCTTTTAGCTAAACTAGCACAGCGGTGGTAGATTAGCTACCGTTGCTACACGGGATCTTGCGTGTGTGATGTCACACTGCAACATGTCTTTTTGTGAAATGTTATGCATTCATCTACAAGTAATTTTAAGGTTCTTTGTCATCAGAAAGTAAGTAAGATTGGCCCTAATCTCCTTCCGTACCATCTCCACGTCAGGATTTTTCATTAAAAAAATACTCCAAGTTCTTGTTTGTAAATGCATCAACTTCTTTCACTGAAGCTTAAACCTATAAGAGAGAATAACACATAATCTTAAGTAGTTTATTTCTTTCATAACATCCCCTTGCTTCAGTGTATTTGTCTCATCTTGGGGATGTAATATGCACGTTGGTGGTCAGCTGGATTCAGTTTGATCACACGCTTCAAAGTTTTGTGATCAAACTGCTTTTGTCTGAACGTGTTCTTGAAGGGAACACACTTTGAAGTTCAAAATATGTATAATTTCAGTTTTTCATGATGTCAATTCTCTTATCCGAACGGATTACGAGCTCCAGAGCCGCCCTCGGGGTTTTAGAGTTGTTCTGGCAAGGCAGAGGAGTTCTGACAGGGGACGGGACAGGAGGTGTGTTCATGCATATTTAGGCGCTTCTCGTGTGAGGCGAATGTGGCTGACTTTCTTTGAGATTACACAGATGCAAGGAGAGGAGAGCGCGCAAACTCCTGATGATGAAAGGGGGAAGCGAGATGTTTCATAGATGGAAATAGGCTGGGGAGAATGTGAAGGGTCTGCTGGGTAAAACTGGTTCAGTGTTGGAGTTCAGCGACGTTTCAAGTTATGGAGAGATTTCTGTGAAACTTTGTGTCTTCAGAGGAAATGCAGCTAATCAGATTAAAGGTTCGTTGTCGAACATGTCACCCCGTATTTGTGTTTTTGTCCACATTTCCAAAAAAATTTAACAGAATCTTCATCATTAGATTAATGCAACAAGTAAATGTGTCAATAGTGCAAGAAAGAAATTGTGTTTCTACGGAAGAAGAATAGGGCCACTAAAAAAAGACTGAGTTCAGACTTTAATATTTTTATTCTTGACCAAGAAAGAGGAGCTTGTTTTAAGTTAATCATTTCTTAAAGGGGCAGCATACTGTAAATGTAACTTTAACGTTACATCATGTTTTAATGTTATTCTTCTATCATAAACAAACCTGAAATGTTGCTTTGATTCATGCATGTTTGTGAAATCATTTAATCTCCAGAGCAACCATTCAGCTGTTCAAAACGCCTGGTTGGACCTGGCTCCGCCTTTAAGGACGAAGCTTCAAGGAGCTTCTCTGAGCTTCTGTCTCAGAGTAGCTCTCACTCAGCTCCTTCAGACTAGCCGGCAGCAATTAGCAAACACCTGGTGGAGCTGTGCATCAGCTGAGCTCGTCACAGGAGCTTCTTCTGAATGAAACGCTGATAAAAACATCATTAAAGGGTTAATAGAGGTTAATAGAGAAGCTTTGTTGTTTAGAGACAGAGGATCAGTTTCAAGGCTTTAAATTACAAAGTCAAATTTCTTTGAATTTTCTATTTGATACATAAAACATTTTTTAAATGCATTTTTATTTTGTTTTTTAATTATGTAAAGCACCTTGAAATGCCTTGCTGCTGAAATGTGCTATACAAATAAAATTTGATTGATTGAACAACTGAAGGTTTATTGGTTGTGCTATAAAATACATACCACTAACTCTTTAAAATGGTGAAAAAGTACTAGTTAATTTTGAGCAACACATTTTCACCATGTTATAAATGAAATAATCTACCAGTGTAACTAGAGTTTTTATATTTAGTCAATATTAAAGATTTATTGACTTAAAACAAGCTCATTTATCTTGCTGAAAAATAACTTGTAAGTTAGTTTTGTGTTATTTCAAAGGTATTAAGACATTTATGGTAGAAAGTAGACCAAAAATACTTGGTAACATTTAGTTTTCTTGCAGAGTAAGAGATGCGCTTCCCTTCCCATGTGAGATTCAAGCCAATAAAGCAAATGAATGGATCAACTCAGAATTAATCATCTTTTGCGTTTGGCAATGTTTTGAACATGTTTGAGCTTTCCACATGCAAGGTCTTTTTACCAACTACCGTAAATCTGTTCAGGCTTTATTTTTAACCTCATTAAGAATGAGATGCACACACCCAAGGCCACTCAGACAAACCCAGATTGGTTGGTGGTCTTTGTTACCCGCAGCAGTCCTTTTCCAGGGCTGCAGAGGTCAGACTTGAAAGCTCTCATTGGAAGGAGAGAAAAAACTCTAAAATGATGAAAGTAGGGCAACAGGGAGAAGCAACAGACTGATGGTCCTCAGTAGGCAGAGAGAGGAGAGGAATCATGTCCTGGGGGAGGAAGGAGACAAATGTTGAAAGAGTTGTTTGTTGCACTGATTGAAAGGATTGTGGAGCCGACGGAACATTTTTTCGACGCTTTAATGCCTCCTTCCTGCGCGTATTGATTCAAATTATGTACAAACACAAAAATATGCACAGCAGAGACACACAAATGCGTGCGCAGGAGTTGTTGTCCCCAGAATCTGACGCATGTTTTTATTAAAGTAAGCAGCTGTTCGATAGCGCTAAGGAGTAATGCAGATTGACTCTGGCGTAATTATAAAACCCCTGCATGAATTTGGTCCTAATGGAAGCTGAACACTTAACCCAGATTAAATGCAGAAGAGCAGATCAATGCTGAAGGACTTTTTTATTTTTCCTCCTCCACTCGCTCTCTCAGAAACGTCGCATTTACATATGCAATGCATCTCCGTTAGGATAATCACAGCGAGCCGTGAGCCTTGGGACCCGTCGGGTGGGGATACCTCACAGGGTTTTACAAATGAAGATGCATGTCTGGAAAAACCTTCCAGCATGAAAAATGCACCCAGGAGTCTGTGCACACAAATAAACATGAAAACTCAAGTCTTTGCATGCATAAACACAGCACATTTTCTGGTTATTTATATGATTAAAGCAGCCACAGGATGCAAGGAGCGCAAAAGTTTCCTCTTGCTTAAGGTATGAGGAGACAACTGTGAGTTTTCTGGGAATATCAATGTCCTAAAACAAGTATGTATAATCCAGAAACTCCATGATTTGAACCAATATGTGGTTAACTTAGAGCTGCAACCAGCGATTATTTTAGTTTATTCTGACAATTAATTGTTTATTTGATGATTAATTGTTTGTTCTGATGATTAATCATGGCGATTAATCAGATTTTTAACCACTTAGACTTATTTTATACATTAGGAATACATTAAACATCTAAATAAATAATTCAATTAGTTTTTTAAAAAGAAAAGTAAACATTTTATTCCATAAATGCAACAACGTAGGATTTCTTAAGTGAACGATTCTGCAGCTAAAAAGTCTTTCTAACAGATGGCAAAAGGTGCTGAATTTTTTTTTCTTTTTTTTTTTTTTTTTTTTTTTTTTACAATTTGAACCAGGTGAAAATAAAACTACAACTCGGGGAGTTCTGAGTGTTTTCCTCCTAAATGCAAAATATATACATATTTTTTTACATTTTTAACTTAATTACTGCTTTAATTGTTCTTTTAGCATATTGCCTTTTTTCAGTCTCTATACACCAGTAAATGATTAATCAATTACTAAATTAGTTTTGATGATCATTTCAATGATTGATTAATCACGCTTAATCCAATTATTTGCTTCAGCTCTAGATTCAGTGGAGAAGTTGCTGTACTCCTTTCCGTCCCTGCAGAAGACGTCTCGTATAAAGGCTCATGTACGGAAGAAGAATAGGGCCACTGAAAATTCAAAATTAATTTTGACTTCTCAGAATTCTGGCTTTTGATCTCAGAGGATTAAATTCAGAATTCTAGAATTCTGACATTTAGCGCCAGAATTTTTTCCTCTTAGTGGCCCTGATTGTCTTCCGTACTCATGTTGGAAACAAATTAGGCTTGCAAACGTACTCATACCTGTCATCCTATTTGGCACCTGGGCCTTGAGTTCATCACATGTGAAGTAGAAAGATGAAATTGTGTTAAAATGCCTTTGCTATGTCTCTTTAAATAGCACAAAACTTCAACAAAGCCCTAAATTATTTAATTTAATAGATAACACATGAAACCCCTTCGTCACCGGAAAGGCAGCCGATTTTGTGCTGCAGTGTTGGAGGAAGCATCGCGCTCTGCCTCTCTTTTGTCTGGCCCATTGACATGTAAATGTCCTCCTGCTATACGGCATCAGCAGAGAGAAAAACCACCGAATTGAAATGTCAATAGTAATTTTTGGCATGCAAAGGACATCTGAGAGTCAAGGGCTGCCTCCCGGGAGAAATGTAAAAACCGGAGAGTGAGGGAAGTACGGAGTGTGTGTGTGTGTGTGTGTGTGTGTGTGTGTGTGTGTGTGTGTGTGTGTGTGTGTGTGTGTTTGTGCGTGCGTTTGCGCGTGTGTGTGAAGGCGATGGAGAATTGGAAGAGGATGGGAGATGTAATAGAGGGGCAGATAAAGTGGAAGTCAGTGTGATGGAGGAGAAGAAGAAGGGGGAGTAATGGCAGTCAGAAGGTGAGCTGTCAGACGGGAGGGACAGTGCGATCCTCCGACGGCGGGGGGAGGAAGAAAGATAGAGGAAGGACCGCCGCACGCCGCTCCTCCTCTGGGATTCTCCTCCTCTTCCTCCGCCGCTGATGGACAGGCTGAAATACCGCAGGAGCCACCTCCCGTAATGACTTGATGAATGAGCTTCTCCAGCCGAAACCCCCACCTTCACTCCTCCTCTGCCTTTTCCTCGCCAACATGGCCGCCCCCCGCGCTCCCGAAGCAGCATCAGGCGGCAGGAAACTGCCGTGATCCGCAGGAAACCGCCGCAAACCACACTCACACTGCGACATGTTTACATAAAACATGCCAAAAATGACTGCTGCACCGCAGAATAAGCAGCTGGGATGTACGGAAGATGATTAGGGCCAAAGAAATATTTTTCTCAGAATTCTGACTTTAGTCCCAAAGTTATGAGTTTTCTCAGATTTACGATTTTGTCAGAATTTGGACTTTCTCAGAATTCAAACATTTTAACAGAATTTTTATTTACTTATTTCAGAATTCTGATTATTTCTGAAAATTGTGACTTCTTTCTTGGAACTAGAATAAACGATTCATGGACCATCAGGCAGATTGACTCTTAAAGCTCAGACCTACCAAATAAATGTGGGTCAGTTTTTCAGTGTGGACAAAATGCAGGTTTACAAATCGGATAACAAAGAAGAAACAGTTAAGTAATTATTTTCATGTACGAACAGCTTAGTTCACATACAACTAAGAATACTTGGTTATTTGGATTTTGACAGAGATCAACACAGAATTAGAATTATGACTTTAAAGCTTTAATGTTATTTTAGATTTTTAATATATTTTCTGTATGGAAACAGCTCAACTGATTTTATTTTTTTTTTACTACTAACGTGTGGATCTCGCTTATCTTATTGATCAAAATCGGCCGAGCTTTGTTTGCTTTGTGTGGTTTGATTCTGCAGCACTATGCGCTTCATGCTCAGCAAAGTCATTAATACTGGATTTTCAAATCAATGGCTTTGGCTCTGTCTTGTTTTCCAAATCAATGTTGCTGCTTTTATTTTATCTGACATGTCCTTTGTGTCCCTTTGTGTCCCTGCTGAGCAGAGAAAATGTAAACTTTTTTTTTTTTTTTTTTTTTTACATGCTGGGATTAAAAAGAAAATGGCTCTGGTATGAGAATAAATCATGGAAATTATCTGTGGCACGGCCAAACATCTGCAAATTTCTGTGAAAAAAAAAAAAAAGTTTGACAAATTAGAGTTCTGAGTCCAAAATGACAAAAATGCTATTTTAGAGAAAAGATGTCAACTGTTTAACAATCGGACCGGTTCACACCGGTCTGAAAAGAACAGGCCATGGATGTGGAGTCAGGCCATTAATTTGTTGGCGCTGAACGCAACACGAGTTTCTGCTGCACAAAGCTGCATGAAACTTTGACTAGACGGCTGATGCATTCATGGCTCATAAGTCATTTTCCTACTCATAACATGTTGGTCTTTCCGACGGTTGAAGGTTGAAAACCTGCAGGAAGGCGACCAAACGCTCAACACTGGACTGAATACCATGCAGTTAAGATGATTTCATGAAATTTTTATGTAGTTAACGCTTTTCTTGTAATTATGAAATCTTAACTCATAATTATATTTTATATATCAAAATTATTTTATTGTAATTATGAGCTTTCTTCTTGTAATTTGGAAATATTACCTTGTAATTTTACATCTTTTCTCAAAATTATGATTTTTTTTTCTCAAAATTATGAAGTCTCACAAATAGAACATATTTTGTTGTAGTTTTTAAATCTTTTCCCGTAATTATGAATTTTTTTCCATATCTCTTGTCATGATTACAATATCTTATGTTGTAGTTACAATATTTTCTCTCATAATTTTGGGATTTTATTGTAATTGAGATTTTTTTCTCTTAAATATTAAATTTTATTTCATAATTGTGACATCTTTTCTCATAAGATCCAGACCTCTGAATCTCCGGGTCTTGTAGTGACGAGATAAGGCACCTATGTTTTAAAAATTATTTTTACAAAAAATAAATTTACTTAGAGAACATGTCAGTTTTGAGAAATCTGGCGTTTTGATTTAAAAAAAAAAAAAAAAAAAGCTTTTTTTATCAAAATGTTTTTTGATTAAAAAAAGTTTTTCACTAGATCATATGGTTTTTCAGCTGTTTCAAATTTCACAAAACTGTAATGAAAACACTTTTCGCACGAGTCACATGATCAACAACAGGATGTTACTACTGGCAGAAACGAAGAAGACGACAGGAAGTGGTAGGAGGATTATGTTTATTAATGATTTATTGCGTGAACAAACTCATTCATTTTTCATTATAGACTTTAATGTTTGTTTTTTAATGGAAATTGCGAAATTATTGGGGATTTTAGACATTAGCACAATATCGACAAAATTTTGCTCACATTTGTAATGGGGAAAAAAATGTATCGTCAACAAATAATCCTCAATATACCAAATAAGATAAACAGAGTAAAATACAGATCCCAGAGTCATAATGAGCGCTCTGTGTCTCCCCTGCTTGTGATGAACATGAGTTTCTGTATCCAAACGCCCTGCAGCAGACAGCTGACCCTCAGAGGTTGGCGGTTCAATCCCAGAGCTGCTCTCTGTCAGAGAGCATGAAAATCTCCAGGACAGGTCACGTCAGGACAAACAGCAGTCATAATAACAGAGCAGGGTGTCTGCACGGACCAGCTGGGGCTGGGAAACGAGACGATAGCCAGGCAGGAAGGAGGGCTCAGCAGAAACAGACATGAATGAAGGAGTGAAGGGATGAAGGAGTGAAGGGATTTATCTCTGAGGAAAGCGTAATCTGCCCGGAAACAGGAGGCTGCATCTTTACGTACAAGACTCGTCCTTCCAGTTTGGCCTTTTGGAGACGAAGCATGAAATTTATACATATCACACACACACACACACACTGTGGCTGCATCAGTGGCAGTTATGCAGTTTAAGTCAATTTAATGGTTTTAAGTCAGAATAAAGTTAAAGTAGCATAAAATATTTTATGTTTATTAAAAGTTGATTGTAGCCGTATTGTTGTTTTAAAATGCGTATTTAAAGGTTGTGCAAATGTTTCCAGTGTTTGATGTGCTGTTTGGTGTAGATCTATATTTTCAGTTACTGGCAGCATCCTTTCTTTTTCCAGTTACTAGAGAGATTTGGTAACTGGATTCTTAATTTTTTATTTTTTTGTCAGAATCAAAATTGTCTAAATTGTTTATGCACCATCAGTTCTAGTCTAAATCTATCCTTAAAAAAATAAAATCTACCAAATAAATGTTTGGCAGAGGTCCAGGGCTGCACATCCTATAGCAAGGAAGAAACAGTTGTGAAATCATTTAAATATTCTAAGAACATCATAGACCAACGCCTAACAATACTGAGGTGTATTTATTTAGATTTTGACACAGAATTAGAATCATGATTTTACATTCAGAATTCTAAGAAAAAAGTCTGAATTTGACTTTTTCATTTTTTCTGTTGGTGTAGATCCTCTTCGGTAGGTCAGAGGTCATGCCCACTCATGTTTTATTTTGCTCTGCCTCCCCGCCAGCTGTTGACTGCAGAGAGACGCTCTCTGTGATTCAGAGCTGGGAATTTGTCATTTTAAAGTGTGGGTCAAACGGCCTCTCAGGCTATTGATTGGCTTGTCCTCCCTTATTACTCCCCTGTTATGTATTGCACCCTCCGTCAGAGCTGCGACAGCCGCAAACGCATTAAACCTGAGCTGCTTCGATCCTCCATAAAGTGGCGCGCCGCCGCAGCAGCTGCTGCGCTTCGCCGGGAGCAGATGAGCTACCAATCAAGAACACGGATGCAATGTTCTCGTCGCTCCGCTTTCCGGAGTTACGATCGGTCCCAGAGAGGATCTACAGCAGCCCGACTTCACCTCATAACACAAGGTTATTCACAACTTTCCTTTAAAAAACGCCTGGCAGTGAGGAAGGAGAGTCTCCAGGGTGAGGAGACTCTCCTGTGATCCTGAGGATAAGAAACTTTAACTGCGTCTGGTGTTCGCATGTTTGATGCTTTCTTTACTTTTACATCTGGAAATTATGCGAAAATAAAATAAAGGCAATAAAGACACAAAGTGACCGGTAGAGGGAGGACGCCAAACTCGTCTTCATTTTGTATGACGAAAGAAATGTAAATTTCAGCCAAAAAATTCTGAACGTTTGAGTTTAATCTCAGAAATATGCTTGAAAAATAACTTCAAAATTTCTGAGACAAAAGTAAAAAAATTATGAAAAAGACTTCAGACATTTGGAGGTCAATCTTAGAAATTTTCTACAAAATTTTAGAAATTTCCGAGCTCCAAAATTCAAAACTTTGTAAGGAAAAAAAAAACTAAGAAATTTTTAGATAAGTGTCATAAAGGTTCTAGAAACAAATGTAGAAAAGTAAAAAATTAGCTAGTAAAAACCGAAATTTTGAGGTTAACCTCAAAAATTTTCTAAAAAAAAACAAACAAACAAAAAAACAAAAAACTTTTGTGCTGTTTGCTAATAAGCCATTTTATTATAATAATTAACTATTTTGAGAAGTTTTGTACTTGTCCGCTACGTTTTCTCACTTCCCGAGGGCTGAGGGCCCCTTTGTCCTTAAACCTTAGTGTCGCCCCTGGATGATCCTGTGGACTTTAACCATTTCTTTAAGATTAATCTTTAAGTTATTCATGATGTTGTATGTTAAATATCAGCCATATTGAGAAGGTTTATGTTCAGATCAGACCAGACCGTTTCTTTGTTTCAGGCGACTGAAACAAATTTACACATGAACAAAAACGTGTTTTTATTAAAGGCCCGGTGCAGATGAGCCAGCAGTGTAACAACAATTTGATGTGGCGAAGTGGTTTTAATAAAGGTTACCTCAGAAGTTCATCTCCGTCTGCAGGATGTGCTAATGGGAGTCGGTCCGGCGCTGAGTGAGTTTGTCTCCGCTGGGTTTAAACGTCGGTTGTTTATCAACACTTTAATATGACAACTGTTCGGTTTCTGAGGAGGGTGAAACCTAATGCTTTTTAAAAATGCTTTTTTTATATAGGCCTACAGCCTTTTTCATACACTTATTCACACCAACAAATATGTTTACTGAAAACATAAGGGCTCAAGAAGAGGAGACCTGTTTAGTGCAAGTCTTCTGGTGTTTTCACACCTGATGGTCCGGTGGACTCGGTTAGATTTAGGAGCAAAACGGCAACTTTTTTACATTTTCAGCCGCTGAGGTTCAGTGTCTCCCTGCGTTGTGCCAAACGATCCAAACTGTTTGCCGTGCCATTTTTGTTTACATTTCATGGAGAAGGAAGTTGCTCTCGGTGTCTTCTTCAGTGGTTTTTGCATCACTTCCTTGGTTATTGGTGCAGCGCCCCCGCAGGCGAGGAGGGAAACAAGTTTATCCAATTAGTTGCAATTTTGATTCCTAATCGAACTAAGTCTTCCAGACTACCAGGTGTGAAAACTGGATTTAATTCCTTGTTAAAAAATAAGTTTGATTCCTAATTTTGACTTAAAGAAACATAAAATGCAACTGAAGCAATAAGACTTTGTCTCTCCAAGGAAATATAAATGCATCTCTGACAGCACTTCTTCCATTTCTTGTTCTGAGATATCTCACCCTCCAGCTACAAGATCCATCCGTTTTTTTTCTTAATAGGATGAAAATAAACACAAGAAAAATGAAACCATTCTTAACCCTGGACCACCACCTCATCCTTAGCCGACCCAGCGTTTGGTCATACCACTCTGCTTCCCGTCCAGAAAGCACAAAGTCTGTTACATAATACATGACGGGGAAGGGCATGGCGGCCGAGCGCTGCTGAATCAGCTGCAGAAGCTGCTCTGATCGGACATGATGAAGCCCAGCCTGTCCTGACAAGCTCACACAAACCCCGAGAGGAGCACTTGGTCACCCACCTCACCGTCTGCATGAGTGCTTTCAATCTGCCACTCACCGCTGCAGGTAGGGGGCATTAGGTGGGCTTATCACCCCGCTGCTGTCTGGATGTCCATCTCCCCCCAAACGCACCCAGAGCTCACTGCCCGTTTGTCACAAAGCGCCTGATCAGTGGCGCTTTATGACTGCTAATGAAAAAAAAAAATCATCTAAACTTATGTGCTTGTGTACAATATCTACAACAGCGTGTCAGGGAAAATAGAAAAATGAGTAAATTTCTCTCCAAGAATTCAGAAATTTTGAAGTTGATCAAAAATTTTCTAGAAAAAAAACTTCAAAATTTCTGAGTTTAAAATGTCAAACTTTTGTGGGAAATAAATCTCAGAATTTTTGTCAAAAAAGTCAAAATTTAGACTTTAAGCTCAGAAATTTCCATGTTTTTTCTAGAAGATTTCTGAGGTGGATCTAAAAATTTGGGAGTTTTTTTTTTCTCACAAATGTTGAACTTTTCAAGCTCAGAAATTTGCAAGTTTTTCATGAAATTTTGAGATCAATCTCAAAATTTCTGAGCTTTCTGAATTTCTGAGCGGACTTCTACTCCTCCTTTTTACTGATCTAATGGCCTTAATATGACATCATAATAATAAACAAGAAAAAAGAAACTTACAAATTAGTGTTTCCAATAAAAATTTTCTAGAAAATTTCAGTTTCAAAAGTGGAAAATGTTCAACTTTGAGAAATCCTCAGAGTTGTGGAGTGTAAAGCTGGTCAGCGTGTTGCAGGTTTTAAGCCGCCTGTGCTGTGAAACTGCATCTGTCTGTCTCTCTCTCTGCCTCTCTCTCTCTCTACCTCTCTCTACCTCTCTGTCTCTCTCTCTGTCTGTCTGTCTCTCTCTCTTTCTCTCTCTTTTTAATGAAGGACATGATGAGGTGAATCCGGGTTAAAGTCATTATCGCTCATTGATTTCCCTCATTAAATCGAAGATGTAATCACAGAGGTGAGGAAGGAAAAACGTTACTCGGGTAAACGAAATATCAAGTCTAATTTTTTTGTTAAAAGGCCTTAAGAACCCTTGTGAAACCTTACAAAGCAAATTTTTATTGCTTTTAAAAAAAGGCTAGAAGGCAATAAGCTGCAGAGAAGTGTTTAATGACTTTATTATGAAACCAAAGAGATCATTAGTTTTTCATTTTTGTAAATCACACTTAAATGGTAACCAAATCAAAACAACTTTATCTTATTAGTGAAAGAAACAGTAATTGCCTCTGAGACCTAAAACCTCCTACAATAATATTCTGTCTTTTAAAACACTGTGGGGGCATTTTGTTCACTCTTGTTTGCAAATTAATGTTGTTTTTTTAGCACAAATTCTGATTAATTTTGCTGGATTTGAGTCCTGACTTTGACTAGGACATTGCAAGGTCTTCATTTTGTTTAGTTTTGTTAGCCAACTTCCTGCTGGGCTTCACATTGTCTTGTTTCTGGAAGTGAAGCTGATGGACGAACATCCTCCATGAGCAGAGTTCAGTTAATTAATTGTGATTAATTGATTATTAAAATAATCGTCACCTACCTTACTAATCGATTAATCATTAACTGGAGTAAAAAGGGTTAAGGCTCAGTTTGCTGAAAGAGTAAAACACTCAGAGCAGTAATTAAGCTAAAAATGTACAAAATATACAACTGTTGTGATCTGTGTTTTTCTGTGTAGTTACTTTGAGATTTTCTGTTTAGTCCTGTTTCCCTGAGTCTCTGTCCTGTCCTCCCTGTTGGTTGATCCCAGCTGTGTCTAGTTTCCTGATTACCCTCTTCGTGTATTTAAGTCCACCTGTTGTCTCTTGTCCTTCTGTTTCCAGTGCTACTTGTATTTATGAGTTTGTTACCGATTCTTTATTAAAATAATTTTCATCATGACTACCTGGGTTCACCGGCGTCTTTCTCACCTACAACCACACACCATGACAGAAGGATCTGACCAGAAACGGTGAGGAACGTGAAACACATCAACATGGACCCAGTAACCATCCCCGCGGCTCCACCGGTCTACCCATTTCTCAAGTCTAAGGACATTTATAATATCGAGTTTGAGGAGGATTTTTATTTTTTCAACCTGTTTCACGATGGCACGTTTATGTTAGAACTAGTTCAAGAGCTCCATGAGGAATTTCTACAAAGGAAAAGCTTCACCTCACCTGTTCCAGCTCGTCTTTCCGCTCCATCACCTCAGCTCCATCACGCCGCCTACGCCATACACTCTTGCTGCCCGTCTCCCGTCGCCACAGTTCCCGTGACCTTGGGGTTCCAGGTGGCCAGGCTAGCCCCGGGACGCCAAGCGGCACGGATGGTGGCATGGCCCGTCCCGGTGGGTGGATTTCAGCCCCCAGAGTTTCCCAATGCTCCGTCAGAGCGTCCCGGTGCTCCGTCCGAGCGTCCTGCCGGCCGGTGTTCTGTCAGATCAGTATACGTTGTCGGATAGTCATGCGCTAAGCTCAGACATACGCAGTCATTACCATATGATTTTAATCAGCAACATAGAATCATGATGTAGATCATCATACACTTTGTTATGAACAGCTGTATGGCATCCTGACTTAGCGGTTAAGTAGGTTAATGAGTTTTACATGGGCGTGTGCTGTAGTTGACTGCAGCTGCATCCAGACCTGCTTTAAATACGCTTTGAAACCACGACAAGGCATGTATATTTATCTAGTTATCATATTATAAACAATTTAATGACTTATTTTCGTCATAACTTGTTGCGTATGCTGAACTGACAACTCCACTGACGGTCGGACTTCTTAATGCGCATGCGCGGGCATGCGTACTAACTGCATGTATGCTATCCTGACAGCGTATGGCTATCTGACAGAACACCGGCCCCTCTGCCGGCCTTCCAGAGCCTCCAGCCGGCCCCACGGGCTCGAGCATCTCCTGCTGTGGCGGCGGCGACCGCCGGACCCGCATCCTCGTGTTCAGTTTCTGTCCTGAGTCTCTGTTTCGGCGTCTTCCCTGTTGATTGATTCCCAGGTGTGTCTCATTCCTTGATTTCCCTCCCTGTGTATTTAGTCCCGTCTGTGTTCCTCGTCAGATCCTTGTTGTACGTCGAATGTCGTTTGTCTGCCTCCCATCACAATTGAACTGTAAAGTCCTGTTGGATTAGCGCTCTTATTTAGTCCTTAGTTTTTCAGTTGCTCCCGGTAATTAGCGGTGTGCTAACTCTCTGCCTGCCGCCTGGACTGTGCTTGAGCTCTTTATTTCATCATCACTAAAACACCCCATGACAACAACAGCAACTATAAACAAATCCAAAACACAAATGAAGAAAACAAACATGTGTTGAGATCTAATCACATAAACAATAAAGAAATAAAATTAGACCCATAAATGAAAACCAAACATCTCAGCATCGCAACACTTTTCTTCCATTTGGCTGATTTTACATTATAATGAAGCATCTGAATCTTTTAAAATTAAATTTTAGAATTAAAGTTGTTCCCGTCTCAATCTGCAGTTATTTTCCTGCCTGAATATTTTCCCTGCATGACTTTAGTGTCGAGTTTCACCATCTTTATGGCAGTTAAATTAATTTGAAAACTCATACAAGCTTTACCAAGCAATACTACTAAAATTATCCTAAAAATTATTTTTTTTGTAAGATTTCAAACTAAAAACTTGGAAAATGTTCAAATATATCCTGACGTTTAGTCTCTACACTGCAAAAACACAAAATTATAGCAGGTAACATTGGTCTAGTTTCCAGTGCAAATATGTTCACTAAAAATAAGACAAAACTGGATTACAAGCAACTTTTCAGCAAGATAATAGTCTGGAAGTGAAACTAGTACTTATTCATTAATATTAAGAAACTATTGACTCTAAATAAGCTTCTGTATCTTGCTGAAAAGTTACTTGTAATCCAGTTTTAAGTGAAATTAGATTTTTCCATTAGAAACAAAACCAAGAATACTTGGTAATGTGTTTTTGCAGTGTAGCCATTTTAGGTAAGACGTTCATGTCTTTTCTAATGCACCTAAACATTAAGCAAATAGTTATTGTAAATCTCAGTTCAGCTTCTTGCTCGTCCCAAACATGATTCATTTTTAAGACCAAGCATTCTCTCAGGATTTGAAGCCGGATCTGCATCAGGTTTCCTTCATAATCAAAAATCTGCAGGAGAAATCAAATTACCTTCTTCAGAGCAGACGGAGGAGCCGCCTGCCAAACCTCTGAGAAATTTCATGTGTTTCAGCAGCGCTGCCCACAGAGGAAAACCCAACATCATTAGTGGAGTCATGAAATTCAAGACCAGCTCATGAATATGTCAATACTTTACAGGATTGTGTTTTTTCCCTTTTAATTGGATGACTACAGAATATATTTTTAAAGTGTGCACGTTTATTTGGAGATGCAGCAGATGTTGCAGAGCTTTCAGTCCGATCAAACAAACTTCATCTGCAGATGGACTGCTCAGGGCATCATGTCCTTGAAATGCTCTGATTAAATTAACCAGATTTCTTTATGGCGGTTGTTGCTTCCTCAATTAAATCAGTTTACTGTCATGTTTATGAAGCTGCAGTTTCCCTCCTTTCTGTTCACTTTTCATCAGCAGTGTGTCCAGATAACAAGCAGGATCTTTGGGAGCATCTTTTGTCGTTTTCACCACCTGCAGAGAGGATTTCCTCCCTTAGTATCCAAACAATTCCTGGTCTTTGAGTTGCTAAAGCTGCCTGTTTCATGCTAACTGCTAAAACTGCTAAAAAGTATCTATTGAATTTATCAAGGTATGTGTAAATACATGGGATCTAACCAAACTTTGCTCCATTATTATTAAAGGCGACCATATTATGCTGCATTTCATGCACTAAATTATTCTTAGATAATGAGATTTTAGTGCATTTTATGACGTCTTGTCTCTTTAAATCCAGATAAGCTGCTGTTGGCCACGCCCCCCTTAAGTTTACATTCACAGGTGAGAATGGCTGCAAACAGATGCCCAATTATACAACCATACATCTTTGAAAAGCAGAAGTGGAGCCTCCTGCACAACCAAGAACAATGCAACAAGTGGTTTCTGGATGGTAAGGCAACAACAAAATCCTTCGTCTTTTCCAGCAGCCATTGTACAGCTCATAGAGCGGTAATCCAGCTGACCAAGTGAGCTGGAGATCAGCAGTAAATTAAAAAAACAAAAATCTTGTTATAAGTGATGGAATTTAGAACTTTTTAAAATAAGTATTAAGAAATTATTGACTTAAAACAAGCTCATAAATCCATCTGAAATGTTTCTTGTAAGTTAGTTTTGTCTAACAAGAAGCTTGTTATATTGCCCGTTAATACTTTAACGGGCAATATAAAAGCATCATGTTAATATAATCAAAAGTTGATTTTTCTGCAGTTGAAGACGTTTTCACAGCACAAATAAGGTGAAAATCTCATAATAAAGTAAAATTTGATCATTGGAGCTAAAATAAGCAAATTTAATGCCGTCTTCAGAGAAACTGTTATGAGAGCAGATCTAATGGTGAAACTGACACCATCATTTCAAGCGTTGGTTCAGTGAGAGCGAGTAATTCGCTCAGCGACCCGCCGCCGCGTTCGCAGCCGGACCCGCCCAGACTCTCTGGAGACAGGCGCAGATATGAAAGTGAGAAGACCTCGGTCCAATGAAGTTAATTATGCTGATGAAGAGCGAGGTGACCAGAGGGACTGAAGGCTGCAGCTCATCATGATGCAGCTGCTAAAGAAGGAAACAAGGAACGACTCCTTCTTCTTTCTGTTTGATGATCATAAAACTCAACGAAACGTGACGCACTGCAAAAACTCAAAACCTTATCAGGTATTACTGGTCTAGTAGTTTCTAGTGTAAATGTTATTACACCTAAATTAAGACAAAACTAACAAGTAACTTTTCAGGAAGATATAGAAACAAGTCATTAAGATTATTTCACTTATGACAAGACATTTTTCCCATCTTATATATAAAATCATTTGCCAGTGGAACTGGTACTTCTTTTTAATTAATCAATATTAAGGATTTATTTACTTAAATCAAACTCTTATATTTTTCTGAATATTTGCTTGTAAGTTAGTTTCGTATGATTTCAAGTGAACTAAGATGTTTGGGCTATAAACTAGACTAACATTGGTAAGATTTTGTATTTTTGCAGTGCTGACTCTTCCTCTGTTGCTGAAAACACTTTGAAATATATGATCACTGCAAAAACACAAAATCCTACCAATTTTAGTCTAGTTTCTAGTGCAAATATCTTAACTCACTTAGATTAAAACAAAACTATCTTACAAGTAACTTCTCAGCAAGATATAGTGAATAAATGTTGATTAAAAGTATACTAGTCCTACTGGCAGATTATTTCACTTATAATATGGAAAGACGTCTTGGTGCAAGCCAAATAATCTGCCAGTGCTTTTAAAATTAACATTGAAGAATTATTTACCTAAAACAAGTTCCTGTATCTTGCTCAAAAGTTCCTCTGATTTCAGAGGAACTTGTCTGATTTATATTTTACTAAGATATTTGGACTAGAAACTAATCAAAAATTTACTTGGTAAGATTTTGTGTTTTTACAGTGCTGAAATGTTACTTTATGCCTCAAAGTATCAGTTCAATAAATTTCCATCTCAACTTTGGCCTAAATCTGACTGACAGACTTTCTGCTCAGAGCTCAGATTGTTAAACTTTAAAAAGAGAGAAAATGGAAAAACAAGTGGAAAATTTTTTTTTTTTTTTTTTAAAAAAAAGGTCATTTAAGTTTGGAAGTTTATGTTTATAATTCTGGACAAAGTTTATTGAAATTTAAAGTTTAATTGTTTTGCTGAATGTGAATCAGTAGAAAGGGATTCACTCAGATGAATTCTGTAAAAGAAAAATCATCTTCATAGTTCGGATCGTCATTAATATCTTTTACTTTCTGAGCTTAAAACGGAGAACAGTTCGGCTTCACGTATATAAAATGAGTCCAAACACAGAAAACGTAAAGAGATTTCTTCATTTCTTTATTTACTTCAGCAGTAAAATAAAAACTCAGCATTGCATTGGTCGTTTCCCAAAGTGTTTTTGTGATTTTTCACAACAAAAACTTTGTTTTCTTTAATCACACCAGAAACATGTAGAGGAAATCTGTAGGAGGCTTCATCTCCATCCCATGTGACAACAAATCAATATTCCATGAATCTTTTAAATGAGCCTCATGCCAAGGCTGCAGCAGCTCAGCATGTAAGTTATTCTAACACAGCTGGAGTTTATCATCTGCACTGCAAAAACACACACTCCTGTGTTTTTGGTGTAGTTTCTGACCAAATATCTTGGTGCACTTGAAATAAACTAAGTAACTTAAACATCTCATCAAGATAAATAAGCTTGATTTGAATCAGTAATTCTTTAAAATAGACAAATAAAAATACTGTTTCCACTTGCAGAGACATTTTCCCAAGTGAGATAATCTACCAATGGATCTAGTATTTTTTTTATTAATATTAAAGAATTATTAACTTAAAACATGCTCCTACCTCTTGCTGAAAAGTCACTAAGTTAGGTTAGATTTTATTCAAATGTACTAAAATATTTGCACTAGAAATTAGACCACATTTTTCACAGATTACCAAAAGATAAACGAAGCATTTTATCTGGCGTTGCTAGGTAACGGGCTTGGCTTCGCTGGGGTTGCTAGGTAACAGGGCAGTGCCTGCTGATTTGTGACTTTCCGTTCTGGAGGTTTATGAAACGACTCATTTTCCAGACACTGAAAATATTATCTTATTTCCAAATAAAAGATGGCTGCTTTTTAAGGGCTTGGATTGTTTTTAGAAGCCGTTGAGACCCAAACTGAAGAATAAAAACGTGAATTAGGTCACGTTAAGACAGAACAACCCTCTAAGCAAATGTTGTACTCAGTTTTCTCTCACCGACTACTTCAAGTTTCTTTTCCAACTAATTAGGAATGAATTTATCACCACTAAACCTATGAGGTAATGCTGACTGCTCAGAGATTCCTGCTGGCGCGGCCATGTCTGATGGGAAAGCGGCGTGTTTGGTTGTCTGCTCCGCCTCACCAGCAGGTCTCCCTTTGATAATTCAGTGGCTGGGTCATGGTCTGGTTTTGAACTCAAGGTCTTGTGGCATTCCAGGTCAAAGGTCAACCCAAACAGTGATGAATGAAAGGGGCGGGAGGGGGTCAGCCTTCGAAGGCTGACAGGAAGCCAGCAGGACCAGGAAGGCAGTATTATTCTACATGTGAGTGTTTTTTAAAGACAGTAACACACACACACACACACGCAGTGGCTAGTAATTGAAGGTAGTGGGAGGTACGTCAGTGGAGGGAGGATTAATTTTCAAGAATTTAAGCTTGGAAAACCAAAATACCTAAGACTGCCACTGAGATGGATTTAGTTTGTGTCGGTTAGAGTTCAGGGCAGAAAGGAGATTTGTTCTGGAGTTCATGGGAAGAATTAAGGAACAGCATTACCTGATGAGATCACAGCAGATCTGAGAGCCGCTTTAAACGGGATAAATAACGTTTTTTAACTGAATTGAATTAATGACAGATTGCTGCATCCTCAGTGCACAAAGCAGCGTAACCGCAGATCCTTTGCAGTCATATTCGGTAAATTAGAAAATGGATTCAGATGAGGCCTGTTTGTCAGGAAAAAAAATCACATTTTTACATCACATTTTACATTTTTCTATTTCCATTTGGTTTGTGATGTTTCTAAAATCATCCAGATCAATTAAACAAACACCCAGCCAGTTTTTGACAATAATTTTATGTTTTTTGGTGTCTGGAAAATGAGCCACTTTAAAAAGCTCTGGAATGTATCATTACAAATCATCAGGTAGTGGGCCGTTACCTAGCAACCCCAGCGAAGCCCAGCCGTTACCGAGCAACCAAAGCAGAGCTCCAGTACGTTTGGTGAGCTGGGTTTACTGGTTATACATTTATTCCCAATTAGTTTAAAACAATTGGAAGTAGATGGTGCGAGAAAACTGAGAGTACAACTTTTGTTTAGAAGGTTGTACTCTATCTTAAAGGGGAGCAGTTATGCAAAACTAATATTTTGCACATTTTTGTACTTCCATTTGAGTTTTTACTGCTTCTAAAACCATCCCAACATTTTAAAAAAGCAACAAAAAAAACAAAAAACAACAACAAACAAAAAAAAAAACACCCAAACCTGCTGTGGCAAAAACTTAATGATTTTTTGGTGTCTGGAAAATAAGTCATTTCAAAAATCTCTGGAATGTAACATCAATGATGCCAGGTGAACCCTAACCCTGTTACCTAGCAACCTGAGGTAGAGCTCCAGCCTGTTTGGTCCGGTGGTTTTACCACTGAGGCACTGTACAATGGCTGGTGGAAAAGACAAATATTTTGTTGTTGACTTACCATCCAGAAACCACTTGCTGCATTGTTGTTGGTTGTGCAGGAGGCTCCACTTCTGCTTTTCAAAGATGTATGGTTATATAATTGCACTTCTGTTTCCAGCCATTTCCAAGTGTGAGTGTTAAAGCTGATTTGGGAGGCGTGGCCAGCAGCTTATTTGGATTGAAACTGACAAAATGTCATAAGACAGACTAAAATCTCAACATTGAAGAAGGATTTATTGCAGAGCATGTTTTGCATCACCCATTATTAAACTATCCTAACCTGTTCAAGGAAGCATAGTTGGTCGCTTTTCAGAAAATTATCCCAAAATCTCCCAATCAATTTTTTATCTTTCAAAAAAAAAAAAAAAAACAGGAGTGTTTACTAGAATGTGATGAGAATGAGTGGAAAAACACCCAAAGTCTAAGGAATATTTTAATTGAGACTCTTTTGAAGGCATTGCAAGAAACTGTCTGCTTTAAGACAAATCATGAAGAAATCCACCTTAAGCTCTGGAGTTGTGAGTATTCACAGCATTTCCAGAGCAGTTTGGTCTATCAGCGCTCAAACACACATCCTCTACATGCTTTTTCTGGATGGCCCAGCTTCCTGAATGGCTCTATTTCTGTTGACCCCAGGCTCACAACAAAGATAAAACCCTCCGAGGCGTCGCTGCGTGTCCGGTTGTAAAAACACTAATTCACTTCTCATTTGCCTCTTCTCTTTATGCCGCCTGCAGATGATAAAGTCTTGTTGACCTTTACTCCTCCTCATTGTTATGACTTCCTCATGACGACTCAATTACCTCGGTCAGGGGCGGCCAAAGCTCTTTTGGGGCCCTGAGCAGATTTTCATTTTTTTTCTCGTTTTAACTTAGAATTACCTAAATTATTTCTATTTGCTAAATGCTAGAAAACTTGGCGAAATCTTTTTATTTTTATTTTATTTTTTATAACTTTCCTTGAATTCAAAAGTTTGCATACATTTCGTCAGTGTCAGTATCTTTTGAACTGTGTGAAATGGGTCAAACCTTTTGGGTTCCCCTAAGCAGCTGCTTAACTCACATATGCCTCGGGCCGGCTCTGAATTAAAAGTAAAACCATGATTTTGTGCATCATCTATAACAATAAAGTGTTAAAATGAACCAGGGAAGATTTTTTTAATCATCAGTGGCAGGCCTCAGTGGACAGAAAACATAAATGTAATTAATTAATTACACTTAATTAATTAATGAGACACCAGCTAATTCCCAAGCTCGTTGTGGAAGGTTAGAGTCGAGGTTAAGCTACAAGGATCCTGCTTTCTTTAAAATAGAGCGACTAATAAATCCTGTGAGATGTCAGCAACGTGTTCAGTTTAACATTTTACTCACGAGACTTTTATATGCAGCTCCCTGCATTTTGTTAATTAAAATTACAGTTTTCTCTGTATTTCACTGGGATTTTACCTATTATATCAGGAGTTTCCAAAAGTTTTATAACAAGATCCTCGACCAGGGGTGTCCAAAATGCGGTCCGCGGGCCATTTATTGCTCTTTGGTTAATCTTTAGTGGTCGCAGAATGGCACAAAGGCTCTGACACTATTTGTCATTTTTTTAGAATAATATTTTTCATTGCAAGTTTTTATTGTCTTAAACTTCAAATAAGTACAACACTGAATTTTTCATTAATTCGTCTATTTTTTTTTTTTGGTTTTTGCTTTTATTTTTCTCTCACAAACATCTAGTGAGTTTTTACTCAGACTTGATCGCACCCCATTATATTTGACAAAATGCAGCAAAGTTTGTAGAAGAAAATTTGTATTTTCTTTCCAGGGAGTAAACTAAAACACTTTATATATATTATATATTCAAACATAAAATATTACAGGTTTTATTTGTTGTTCTGAAAGTAAAATACAAGAAAAAAATCATAAAATCATATTTCAGGTTTTTTAATTGGGGAGGGGGAAGAAAATTATTGCAAAAAGTTTGGACTCAACTGAAATGAAATATCAAAATATTAATGGGACAAAATACAAAACAATTAAGAATAATTTTACTCTCCAGTTTCAGGCTTTGAATGCTTGAGATGAAGGAAACACTTAAAGGTCAGAGCAAACTAGAAAAGAGATTAAACCTTTTACACATTTTACTTGTTTTGTGTTCTAACAAACTTTTTTTGCTCGAGAATAAAAAGTTAAATACATTTTTGCAAAGAAGAAATATATTCAAAATGTATTTTTGCTTCATAACTTTCATTTTATTAAATAACCTTTCATAAACGAGAAAACCTTCTGATTTAAGATTAGCCAGTAGCGCCATCTACTGGACAGCTTTTGAAAATGCAGGAGCCTCGGTTTTATTTAAAATTACTGTTTGTTTTCCTATTTCAGCTTGATTATTGAAATTAAACACCATATATGTTTGATTAATTCCATTTTTAAGAAAAAGAATAAAAGTTTTGACATAAAGCACTATAACTAATATAACTTATAATTGTTAGCTAAACTAATTTAAGTTACATTTTAGAGGTAAATAAAGATGATTCCCGTCTTTTAATTATAGGGTATAGTGTAAGCAGAAGATGCAACATGAGGTTAATAAGTAAATATGTTTAGGTTTTGTCCTGCTGAAATAAAAAAAAAATAACAGCATCTCCATGGTAACAGCCTCGTCAGGTGAGTTATTTGGTCCATTTTTAGCTTCCTTTTTAGCAACCTTTCCCAAAGTTGCAGTTTAATGCTGAGTTGTTCCTGCCTTCCAAACTGGAACTGTTTTAATATTGCACTTGCTTTATTTTTCCTCCTCTGAGGATATAAAGTATTCATGTTTACTCTGAATAATGCAGGAAGCGGCTACAAAAAGTCTGCGGGTGGCAGTAAAACAGCAGTAAAATTAAGATCGATGTGGCGTGTTCCGGAAGAAGAAAGGAAAGTGGAAATTGATTTTAACCTTTCAAAAGAAAATGTGTCAAATTCAATGGAAAACAAAATTGTATCAAACCAATATTTCGTGAAACACTGGACTCGAAATTATTATTATTATTATTATTATTATTATTATTAGTAGTAGTAGTAGTAGTAGTAGTAGTAGTGTGTGTACAGGTCATAATGGTTTTTGAAAGTTTAAAGTTGAAATAAAATGATACATGAATGAATAAAATGGATTATGTGTTAATTAGAAGAAAAAGCATTTTTCAATTAAAGTTGGTAATGTTTTTCTGTTTTAATCTTTAGTTTATATTTTTATTCTTATTTGAGCCTATTACTGGAAAAAATATCTGAAATTACAAATCAAAAAATAATTTGTATATTTTCATGTTTTTATGCTTGCATTTCACCCTTAGATCAAACTGTTTACATTCCAAATGAGTCCAATTAAAGTTATGTTTGCCTTCTTCATACTGATGAAGCTTGCTATAATAACTAACAAATACAGGTTTTAGCAGTTTTTCAACTTTTTTCCATGAGAAAATTGCATTTCATTAAATTTTCACTAAAAGTACCAGTAGTAGAGTTTTAGATTTATTTTTCCAGCCAATCGGTTGGAAACTATGCTTCTTTTCACTTCATTTTCGACAAATATCAACATCAATGTTTGTTTTATTTTATTTTTAAACCTAAAAAAAAGCACATCAAATGTCCATAAAGGGTTGCCTTTTATTTTGAAAAGCTCTCGGCGGAAGTTGAACCTGTGTTCCAGATGCAGGAACTTTCGCTTCGATTCGCGACACCGAGATGGACTGGAATGAGGGCGGTAATGTACGTGGGATTTACCTTCATTTGCTGCTTTTTATTATTCTGTTGTGAGCTTGTGGTTCTTTTGGGTCAAACGTGACCCGCATATTTTTGTTTAATTGAGGTCAGTTTAGCGGAATATTAGCATTGACTAGCTAAGCTACCGCTTAGTTTAGCCCACGGTGAGTTGCTATGACGCGGAATAACCTGTTCAGGCTGATTCAGAAATATTATTCCTGCTTCATTTGTTGTAGTTTAACTAGTCCTTGTAAGCTGAAACCAAACTGAGCCGTTTAACTAACCAATCCCACCTGAATTGGCTAAATTACCTGGCTTCCCTGTAGGGAAACCAGCAACGTTTCGGCTTTGATATTGTAATTATGATGAATTGACAGCCAGCTCAGCATGAGTAACAATTTCATAGCCTGATTTACTCTGGTTATCCTCTCCTTTTACCAATAAAACCCTCATATATGTTTTATAAAAGTATTTATAAGAGTGAAACAATGTTTAGGCGTTCCATATGTTGCCCTCAGATAAACCTATTCTCTTTAAGTCTGACGGATAAAAACCCAACTTCCAGGAAATTCATCCCATTTCCTGCTGAGAGCCGGAAAATGAGTTCAGTTTTCTCTCATTACGTTTTATTTTGTTTATAATGACATATAAAGTTAATTCAAAATCAGATTATCAGTTTGATCCAAACTAAGGTTTGACCAAAATACTCTGCATGTATAATCTATGACATAAAACAATATTTTAATTAAAAAATGCTTTATAAAGGCGAGAGAGAAATTAAATGTTATTCTAGCTAATTTTATGCAAATTTATACAAAGAGTTGTTGTAGATCTTGATGGCTGTGGGCAGGAAGTATCTCCTGTAGCAGTCTGTTTTGCAGGTTTTCTGTGAAAACCTCTGACTGAAAGCACTCTGTTGTGAACAGAATGCTCAAAGCTTTTTGAATTTTCTCAATTTTATGAAGAATACAGCTTTAAAAAAGCGCAGCTGTAAAAAATGCATCCAATACAGACTCAAAATTGGGAATAAAGAAGTTTGCTTTGAGTGTCGAGGAATAAAAATGAGCTTTTAAGTGAGAATTGAATGTGATTGCACAATATTTCTTTAAGCATTGTGCTTTTATCTCCTCTTCCTGGACCTAAAATACCTCTATAGAAGTGTTAACTGTAATTGTCTGCTGTCTCACTTGCTAAACTTTACAGCTGGTACACATTGAGTCATTTTGTAGTAAATTTGTTACCTTCTCCGTCTTGCAATTAGTCATCCAGACAGCAGCAGGTGTTCTGGGGTAAAGGGCAAAACTTGTGAAAACATATTTTAAAAGACTGCATAACTGGAGGTTATTTAGGACACCATTAATTACATCTAATACTAAAATAAAACTAATTTATGTTGGACGGGTTGCAGACAAATTGGTGAACATCTACATGTTTCTTCAAACCCTACTTGCAAGGGTTAAACTTTATATTAAAGTTTAATTTGACACTTAATCTAAAATTGTATATGTTCAGTTTGATGCCAGTGGATGGACTGGAAAATATAAAGTTAAGATACTCTAAATCTATTTTACAGTTGGCTTAAAGCACTGCCTCCAAAAACTGTAAGAAATTGACATAATGGAAAAAAATAATAATAATAATAATGCAAAACTTAATTTTTAATTAGATTTGTTTACAGATTAGTGGGCTTCTGTCATTGATCACTTCAAAAACACAAGTATATTTGGTGTATTTTCTAGTATCTTAGTAAACTCAAAATAAGACAAAACTAACTTAAAGTACCTTTTCAGCAAGAAATAAGAGCTTGTTTTGAGAAAATAATTCCTCAATATTAAAGAAAAAGTACTGATTTCACAGGCTAATTATTTAACTTATAACACTGGAAAAATATATTATCATAAAGGAAATAATTTTCCAGTGGAGTAAATACTTTTTTAAAATCAATATTAAGGAATTATTCACTTAAAAGCTCTTATATCTTGTTGGAAAGTTACTTTTAAGCTAGTTTTGTTTTATTTCAAGTATATGAAGAGCTGTAAGCTATAACAAAATTGAGTAATATTTTTATTTTATTTTGCAGCTGCCTGTCTTCACTTGATATATATTTATGCTTATTTACCACTTATTTTTTAAATGTGACTCAGCATTGTGGAAAATATGCACCTACCCACTTTATTTGTTCTTACAGGATTTTGTTCTAATGGCATATTGAGAGAACAAAACCCAGTTTATTTATACTCAACCAAATAAATAAATTGGTTGAGTATAGAGAGCCTATAATAATGTGTAATTATTTACTCTGTATCCATAAAATCGAACGTCTTTAGCGTCTCTTGTAGCGGTTTGGGTTTCCACGTTGCAGGGTCACAGCCACGGGCGTGACGGCTGTCACCATGGCAACCCGGGTCACTCTCACAGCCACGGGCCCAGAGCTGCAGCCTTCGGCGGGATGACCAACATGTACATGCCTGCTTACGGGCAGATGGGCAAAGGTCCGGACCCGGTCATGGACATCAGCCAGCAGCCGAAAAAATGGTCACAGATGGATGACAGCAGCAGCTGGGACATCATCAAGGCAACGCAGTGAGTGTTGCTTTCCTCTCAATGCTAGCTACGCTTCCATTCAACTTTTACATTTCTGAAGTAAATTCATTTAATTTAAACACGCCAATTTTGAAAAAACGTAATTTTTAATTAAAAAGTCTTGATGCTATAATGAGGTGGATTTTCAACTATCGAAATTGGTTTATTTCACAAAACTGCAATGGGAAGGTTTCTTTTTTCACATCACAGAAGTCACATGATCAACAGCAGGATGTTACTTCTGACAGAAACGACAAAGAAGACAGGAAGTAGTTGAAGGATGGTGGCGCTGCATATTTTTAATGGCTTATCGCCTGAACAAACTTAATTCATGTGTGACGTTAATTGTTTTTCTTATTTAATGGATACATTAATATGTATATGTAATGTGTTTTTTAACATTAGTGGAATATTGACAAAGTTTTGCACATATTTGTGATGGAAATGCAGCTACTGTTTTCCAATAATCAAATGACTTTTGCACTTGAAAAAGATGAGAATAAAAGTTAAAAAATGAAGAAAGTAGGAACTAAAATTAGCTTCTGAAAAATATGCTGCAGTTTAAATACTTTAAGACTCAAGTCAAATAACAGGAGCAAGTGTTCAGTGACATTATATTCCTATTTTTGCCAAGTTTTTAGTAGAAATAAGTGCTTTAGCTTAACTGAATTCAAGAAAGTTACAGAATGTAATAGTTTTATTTAAAATGTGAACAAAAAAGCCTCCCATCTTTGTCTTTCAGGTAGTTTAAGAAAACTGTTTTATTGTAACTGTTAGTCTTTTTCTTGCTAATTTAAATAAACTGTAGTGAATAAAAGGTTGGGTTTTTTTGTATTAAAGGATTTTGTCTAAATCTGATAGAAATAACCTGTTTTACCAGTTCAGTGCACTAATGACCGTTTACTTTGATTCCACCATATTCAGCCAATAACAGGCTTTCTTCATGTTGAGCTGCATTTTTAGTGACTTTATTCTGTGTGAGTATGTTGTCTGTTTTTCCCTGGTCAGGTTTGGGATCCTAGAGCGCTGTAAGGAGCTGGTGGAGGCCGGATACGACGTCAGGCAGCCAGACAAAGAGAACGTGTCTCTGCTGCACTGGGCGGCCATCAACAACCGCTCAGAGCTGGTCAAGTAAGTCAGAGTTTCTGAAAGCATCTCTACCTCAGTTTGTTGTTTTATGATGGTTAAGTCATAACAAAAATACACCAACATGTTGATTTGTTACAGAGAGTCACTGTGACCAACATTCAAATCAAGATATATTAAATATGATGCTTTTACACTGCAAAAACACAAAATCTTACCAAAACTTTTTTGGCATAGATTCTAATGAAAATATCTTAGCACACTTTAAAAAAGACAAAACTAACTTACAAGTAAAATTTTCTTCAAAATATAAGTAAATAATTCCTTAATATTGATGAAAAAGTTCCACTGGATAATTATTTAACTTTAAACACGGGAAAAATATCTTGTTAAAGTGAAATAATCCCAGTGGAAATTCTACTCTTTCAACAATATTAAGCAATATTTAGTTAAAATAAGCTCCTATATCTTGCAGAAAAATACTTAAGTTTACCTTATTTCATGTGTGCTAAGATATTTCCAATAGAAAGTAGATCAAAAATACTTGGTAGGATTTTGTGTGTTATTGAAGCTTTGTTTAGTTTAGTTTATTTTTTTAACTACAGATTATGGTCTCAAAATTTGATTGTTTTATACTTTTTTACACTTTTAGATAAAATCTATGTAAGAAGAGCTTAAACACAAAGATTTCTCTGTAAAGTCGGGGGTTTTGTGTAATAAATCAACGTCTTTTTGGTGTTTTTTAGATATTATATGTCCAAAGGGGCCATTATTGACCAGCTGGGTGGAGACCTGAACTCTACTCCCCTCCACTGGGCCATAAGGTTGGATTTATTGATCTAATTTGACTCATTAATTTAACTGCAACTAATGACTGTTTTAGTAATTGATTAATGTGTCAATTAATAGATTAATTGTATTAAAGAATGGACATTCTACACATTTTATGTTAACCAGATTAGCAATTTTTATACAATATCAGGATCACATTTTAAATGTATTTAAGAAAATAAATATTTTATTGCCTAAAATGCAACAACATGTCACTTCTTTTGTAAATATGAACCAGGTGAAGCTAAAACTGCCACTGGAGTTTTGGATAAAACACATATTTACACACAAAGGTGTTTTCATCTTAAATTAAATTTTTTATATATGTAATGTACAGTTTTGGCTTAATTTCTACTGTAAATATGTATTTGTATTTTCAGTAAATTGCCTTTTTTGAGTTTGAGTACTCCAGGTAAGGATTAATCAATTACTAAAAAAATTAGTTGATGAATATTTCAATAATCAATTAATCACGATTAATGAAATTAATAATTTCAACACTAATTTGTATTCAGATGAGTCATCAGTTGTAAAATTCAGCATTAAAAAATACTAAATTTGTTGCATTTGTAGGTTTAAATAGACGTGTCACAAAGCAAATTTTGCTGGATGATAAATTGTTCCAGAAGTTATTACGATAAGCGATGATAAGAACACATTCTCAAACTTTGATTTCTAACAAACATTTAATTTTGTAGTCTGAAGACATTATACATATTTAATATAAACAAATAAAATGGATACTGAAGTCTCTGTAAGCAGAATTACTCTTCACAAAAGGAGCTATTTGGGAAAAACTATTCATCCAAATGAAAATTATCAAGCTTGTCTCAATTTATCAGGCGATTAATTCATTTGTTGCTTCTTGCAACACGCTTAGGTTTAAGTGTATTTGCTGCAGAACTGATTTTCTCCTCTTCCACTGGTTTTCCATGATGTTTTCTCTTGTGTTTTGTTTTTTTGTGTGTGAACAGACAGGGCCACCTTCCCATGGTGATTCAGTTGATGAGATACGGAGCAGACCCGTCCATCACAGACGGGGAGGGTTACCGCTCGCTCCACCTTGCCATCCTCTTCCAGCACATGGCCATAGCCGCTTATCTCATGGCTAAGGGAGAGGTCAGATTCCATAAAGTTCATTTTTCCACTGAGTCAGCTGTTGTTTCTTTTATTTGATCTTTTTTCCCCTCTTGGTGCTTTGTTATGTTCAGGAAGTGGATGTGCCTGACTGTAACGGACAGACACCACTGATGTTAGCAGCACAGAAGATTATTGGGTAAGAGGCTTTGTTTTCTTCTGCTTCTGGTTACACTTATCTGAAAAATCTCATTAGAGGGAACCTACCATGCAAAATTTACATTTACACACTTTTGTACTTCCATTTGGGTCTCAACTGTTTCTAAAAAAAAAAAAAACAGCCCAAGCACTTGAAAACTTCTGGTGTTTTTTGTTTTTTGGACATTGTCTTTTAGTTGTTTCACAAAACCTAGCAACCCTAGCGAAGTCCAGCCCGTTACCTAGCAACCCTAGCGAAGTCCAGCCCGTTACCTAGCAACCCCAGCGAAGTCCAGCCCGTTACCTAGCAACCCCAGCGAAGTCCAGCCCGTTACCTAGCAACCCCAGCGAAGTCCAGCCCGTTACCTAGCAACCCTAGCAGAGTTCCAGCATGTTTGGTCACCTAGTTTTTTTTCTCTGTATGCGCTGTACAATGACTGCTGGAAAAGAGACGTGTTTTGTTGTTTCCTTACCATCCAGAAACGACTTTCAGTTTGAGTGGAAGGAAAAGGTTTCCTCTGATTTGTACTGCTGTTACTTTTAATGCCTAAAGTATAGCATAAGAGTAAGATACGTTGTTTTAAATCAGGCAGAAATTATGGTTGTAACTTTTTCCTTCCTTTTAAACTGAAAGAAAAATTTGATTTGATCTTGAATTCATCCTTCTGTCTCTGACTATCCAGTAACTTTCCTAAACTTTAATGTTTAAAGGGAATCTGTAATGCAAAATTCACATTTTTGATGTTTTTGTAGTTCCATTTGGGTCTATACTGCTTCTAAAAACAGCCAAAGCTTTTTTTTTTTATAAAATTTGGCTTTTTAAAAACCTACAGAAGTCGCATTTGACGGGCACTGTCTCATTACCTAGCAACCCAAGTCGAGCTCCAGTACTTTTGGCCATGTGGTGTTTTTGGCTTTATGTGCTATTTTGTTGTTGACTTGACATCCGGAAACAACTTTCTACATTCTTGTTGTTTGTGCAGGAGTCTCCACTGATGCTTTTCAAAGTTGTACGGTTGTATAATTGCTCATATGTTTGTGCAAAAAATGTTGTGAACATGTTTTGTTTTGCCCATAAACATTTTCTAAGCTGTTCAAGGAAGTGTAACAGGTTACCTTTAATTAAATAATCAGCTGTAAAGTGCTAACATTTCATGTTTTTCTGCTTCAGGCCCGAACCCACAAACTTTCTCATCAAGAACAACGCCTCGGTGAGCGCTGTGGACAAAGTTAACAGGAACACGCCGTTGCATTGCGCAGTGCTGGCGGGAAACGTTGACGCTGCCCACATCCTGTTGGAGGCTGGAGCTAGCGTGGACGCTGAAAACATCAATGTGAGTTTCACACGTTTCAGAGAAAAGTGAAGGCTTCTGTTCGTTTGTCTCTCTGTGGGACAAATGCCACATGAATACAATTTGTTTTGAGATGGCATGTTTTTTGTTTTCCACTTTTAGCTTCAGACTTAACCTAATAACCATTTTTATTAGTATTTTACTGATAACTGAACTAAAATTCATTCAGTAAACATCTTTTTGCTTTAATTTGAAGTAACAGATTGATTTCTCTTTCTTTTTTTCCTGTTTATTTACTATTATAATTTGAGTTAAGATAAATTGTTCCCTTTTGATTTGTGTGTTTCTTCCTCAGGGTCACACACCCATGGATCTGGCCC
Organism: Poecilia mexicana; assembly: GCF_051168715.1. Taxonomy (NCBI): domain Eukaryota; kingdom Metazoa; phylum Chordata; class Actinopteri; order Cyprinodontiformes; family Poeciliidae; genus Poecilia; species Poecilia mexicana. The sequence goes on along the minus strand of NW_028263372.1, from coordinate 33,942,870 downwards.
GCCAGGTCCAGAGCCCGCTGCTCATCCACATGCTCAACGTCACCAAGCATGAGAGGATTCGCTCCAATTCCCGCTGTTTACGCTTTATTCTCAGATACAAGGTAGACTTAAGGCTCTTGATGGTACACAAACAGAAATCAGAACCGCTTTTAACATTGTTTTGTTTATTTTTTTTAAAGGTTTTGGTGCAGTTCCTGTTTTGCACAGCCATATTTGGATGTATTGGTGCAATATTTGACATGAACTCCGAGTCCTGGTTGCTCAAAAGCATCTTGTTAGCCTGCATGGTGGGAGTGATTAACCTGGCCTCGAGGTGAGAACCGGTTTGCCTGCAGATTCAAATGTAAATGCAGGAGTTTGGATGTTGATCAGAACCATTTGCATTTAAAACAGGAACTTTCCAAACCCAGATTTTCAGTCTCTGCTGCCGCCGTCGTCTCTGATGGCTTCAGTCTTCTGGATGCTCGTCACCTGGTGTCTCTGGTTCCTGCCAGATATCCTTTCTGTTCAAAGAAACAAACATTTTTGTTTTGGTTCTTTTTACGAAGAAAACTTTTTTTTTTCATTATCATTCAGATTGTCAGTTTGAAAGGAATGTAAATGTTCTTCCTGATTTGGACTGCTGTTATTTTTGATGCCTACGCTGCAAAACACAAAATATTACCAAGTATTTTTAGTCTAGTTTCTAGTGCAATTATTTTAGTCCAAAACTAACTTACAAGTAAGTTTTAAACAAGATATAGGAGTTTGTTTTAAGTAGTTACTTAATAATGATGAAAAAGTAGTTTTGTCTTACTTCCAGTGTACTAAGATATTTGCACTAGAAAGAAGACCAAAAATACTTGGTAAGATTTTGTGTTTTTTGCAGTGTAAAGTATAACATAACAGATATGATGTTTTATATCAGGCAAGGATTATTGTTGTAACTTTTTTTTTTGGAAAGTTGGAAAAAACATTGATGTGTCCCTGAATTTCTGTCTTTCTATCCAGTAATTTTCCCAAACTTTAATGTTTAAAGGGAAAATTCACATTTTGGAGGTTTGTAGAATACAATAAGATAATCTTTTATTAATCCTGCAATGGGAAATTCACTTGATACAGCAGCACCGTAACAAAATATGCCCAATTTAATATTAAAATATAGGAAAAAAAACAACAACCTCATATGAATAAATGACCCATGGATAAAATTAAATATGAACCTGAAAACTTGGGAGACTTTTAAATGCAGAATAAATAAACACATAATATGTTCTTATTCATATTAATTATGTACATCCATTTTGGTTTCTACTACTTCTAAAAGCAGCACAATACTTTAAAAACATCTGAGTTGTGTTTTTTGGCAGTATGTTAATGGTTTTGGAGTCTGGAAGATTAGCCGTTTTAAAAACCTTCTGAATGTTAAGTTGCATTTCACAAGGCACTGCCTCGTTACCTAGCAACCCCAGCAAAGCCTAGCCCCGTTACCTAGCAACCACAGCAGAACTTATTTGGATTTAAAGTGACAAGAGGTCCTAAAACAGAAAGGAGGTCAAAAAAAGGCAGGACTGAACATCTCATATGTAGTTAACTTGCTTTGTACAGTTTATAAACCAATGCTAACCTGGTCAGGGAAGCATAACACATCATGTTAATAAAATGAGTTTTTCTTCTTCTTTCTTTTTTTTTTAAGTTTCTTAACTTAAATCCACATCTATCCAGCACAGCAGTTCAGGTGCTGTTCACCCTGAACGCCACTGCTTTCCTCTACTACTTCCTGCGGACCTGCCGGACGGACCCAGGTTTCATCAAAGCCACTGAAGAGCAGAAGAAAATGGTGGGAAAGGTCTTTAAATTTGTCGACCAGTTCAAGGCGTCTTACAAAGAACTGTTTCCACAACTTGAGACCTTTTCTGTTTGGGATTCAGAACGTGGTGGTGCTGGCCGAGGCAGGCTGTTTGGACCCCAGGGTATTTTGCACTTCCTGTATGGTGAGGCGATCCACAGGTTCAAAACTTTAATGCAACGATGAGTTACCTGAATTATCTAACATGACTTCCACTATTGCAGGTTAGGAAACCACTGAGAGCTGTTCACTGCTTCAGCTGCGATACATGCGTGGCAAAGCAGGACCACCACTCTGTATGGACCAACACCTGCATAGGTACAGATGAATGAATTATAGAAACGTTTTTACTCCACTGAAAATGTAAAATCTGCAACATTTTTTAGTAAAGCAAAACATTTTAAATGGATTCTTATATGCAATATCTAGATAAAAGGCTAAAACCTGTAGATTTTTATAATTTAAACAATATTTATATAAACAAGTACTACAGCAAGTATTTTCATTATGGCAAAAATACAAAAACAATTTTTTTTTGGTTTACTTTTTTGTGGAAACATCTGACTCTGCTTGAAATAAGATAAAACTAACATACAAATAACATGTCTGCAAGATATTACCAGATATTACAATTTCCTTGAAAAGGATTAATAAAGTATCTATCTAGCAATTTAACTTAGTTTAGCTTAGTTTGTTTTAAGTCAGTAATTCCTTAATATTGATGAAAAACTATTTCCACTGGCAGATTATTAAAAATACATTTTCCCATGTTTCCCATGCAAGTTATGCTGAATATGAACTATTATCTTGTTGTTCCAGGTGCCAGGAATCATTACTATTTTGTGCTTTTGCTGCTCTCCCTCTCCATGATGGGGGGCTGGATGATCTACGGTTGTTTTTCATGTGAGTGACTCAGCTGAAGTGGAGCCACAGAAGCTGGAGTATCGATGTAATAAGCAGAAATGTTGCTGTGTTCTCAGACTGGGCCAGTCACTGTTCGCTGCGTCATGAGGAGCAGGGTGTGTGGGGCGTGGTGTCGGCTGTGGTCAGCTGCTCTCCCTGGGTGCTCGCCGTCTTTGTGCTGTCCTTCTACCACACCTGCTGGTCCACTTTGTTCCTGATTGGGCAGCTCTACCAGGTGACGCCTGGAATGTGTTGATGAGTTTTAAATACCATTTAATTAGTGCAATGGACTCCATACTCAAACTGATTAAACTATTACAAGATAACTACAAAATGGACTTCTTAGACAAGTCAGTTTTTCATTAAAAAATGGAAATCTTAATTATCTGTTGGTAGTTTCAGTAAAAACAAACGGGGGATGTATTCTTGTACTTCCATTTGAGTTTTAGCTGCTTCTAAAATCAGACCAAACGTAAAAAAAAACTAGTTTTAACAGTAAGTTAAAAGCTAGACTAAAACTAAACTAAAAAATTGTTTTTTTCAAAAACGTCCAGAATGTAATGTCATAAATCAGCAGCCACTGCCCTTCATCTAGTAACTCCGATAAAGCCCAGCCGGTTACCTAGCAACCCCAGATGAATTCCGCCCGTCTCCTAGCAACCTAGGCTGACTAGGCAGCACTTTTGGTCAGCTGGTTTTCATTGCTGTATTCAATTCAATTGAAAAATACTTTATTGATCACAAATGGAAATTAAATGATGTTGTAGCTTGTATTAATTCTAGATTCTTCATTAGGGCTGGGCAACATGGCTGAAAAACACGTCACGATATAAGCGTTTCATATCGGTCAATATAATTATTGATTAGTTTTTTGTTTTAAATGTCTGAAATATTACCAAGCTAGTGGCATAATGTTTCCAGTTTTTACTTCATGCAGTTGTTTTTTATTTTGAGCAGCTATGATCTACGGTGGCAAAAATTGAAAATGTGCAAGCCACTAAAATTGTTGCTAGGTTACCAAAGACTGAGTGAGTTGAATCCACCAACTTAGCTTAGCTACATGTGAGAGGTTGAGCGGCTAATGCCTTTCCTCTGCCTACATCCCCCAGAATGCTGTGTGGTTCTGGATCGGAGTTCAATTAAATTATTGAACATTCTGCCAGACTCATTATCTATTGATATTGATCATGTGTTTATTGTGATACATCTTGCTGTTGATTTATTGTCCAGCCCTACGCTGTCTTGTTACCTTACTCATTTGATGGACATTTTGTATGTGGAATAATTGTTTCTTTGTCTCGGTGCAGATTGCATTCCTGGGATTAACGACTCCGGAGAGAACTAATCTGTTGCTGCAGCAACGGAGAATGAGACAATCTGGATCCCTGAGACAAAATCCATTCAAGTGAGTTCACCAATATTTCTTTCATTCTTTATCATAGGTACTAACTGGTACTGGAATCTTGAGGCAAGTTTTTATTTATTTACTGCTTTTATTTTACACTTTTAGATTTTTTTTTTTAGATTAACCAATTAATAATTTGATTTTTAAAAAATTGCATAATAGGATATATATGCTACATGCAAATAAAAGGTTTTTCCATTTTAAATTCAAAATGTATATATTTTTGGCATGATGACTGCTCATCATTCAGCAAATTGCATTTTTCACTTTCTTATTAAACTGATGGTTGTAAACATAAACAAACTGAAAGTTAGAGGACGAGTTCCCCATTTCTCCATCTGATGGACTCTCTTTCTGACCCGTCTGCCTGCAGCATGGGCGTGGTCCAGAACCTGGTGTCGTTTTTCCAGCTGCGCTGCTGCGGCCTCTGCAAGCCGGCTGTCGTCGACTGGACGGCCCAGTTCCAGCCCCAGCGGGACCAGTACCTGTTTGATCAAATCAACATGGTCTGACCTCCTGACCTCCGCATGTCCGGGTCGGACTCTGCTTCTGGACCAAAAGCACAGAATGTATTTATTTATTTTTCCATCCGTTGGCTCCTTGTAAAGAGAGACATTACGATAGTAGAGGTTGGTGTAGATGTCGTCTGCTGCTGCCTTACACTCGACCAGAGAGGGTGGAAAAGGAAAATCCTTACGGCCTGAATAGTTCTGGGCATTTTGTGCTGTTTTTATGGACACGTTAAGCCTATTTTTATCATCCTGGAAGAAGAAACAATCTTTGTAAATGTAAACGGTTTGGTTTTATGACTTTTGTAAAAGCTGCATGCGTTTCATAACAAATGACCATTATTATATACTTCAATAAAGAAATCATGTGCCTGTCTTTTTAACTGTTTAGAGCTCAATTTCACTTGGGTCTTAATAAAAATGTAAAAAAAAAATTTTTTTAAATGACTGAAAACTTGATAAAACTCATGACTAGCTGGATTTAACCTATTGGCTGCCATTGTAGATAGAAAAAAATAAGAGTAGGTAAATTTCTGCAGGTAAACATGGAAACTTTTAACACTCGGAAATTTCCAAGCATTTTTCTCTAAGATTAATTCAAAATCTACTTTTTCTGAAATATTTTCAATCTTGTAAAATTTAGACTTTTGAAGTTTCAAAAGTCAAAAATGTTCAACTTTCCAAACTGAGAAGTTTCCAAATTGTTTTTCTGGAATATTTCTGAGATTAATCTCCAATGTTTTACTTTTTTGGTGAAAATTTCCAACTTTTATTCTATCTGCAATAGAAAAAAGGTTAATCAAATTTTAGTTTAGTTTTTTTTTTTTAGATTAATTTTGGTTAAATCTGGATTGCTTTTCACCAGTACACTCCTTTGAAACTTCTGTTTACTGGGACTTTGAATTCAGATCAACAGGCTAAGATTTTTTCTTTTTTCAATTATGAGAATAAAGTCAAGAACACAGATGTAGTAAAATGAGAATAAAGTCAATTGAGAAACAAACTGAGCTGGTTGTATCAGATCTTGATAACGGGAAGCTTTTTATCTCATTGAAAATACATTTTTCTCATAATTTTAAGACTTTCTTCTGGTAAAAATGACTTTATTCTGCTAATACGACCATGGTCACAATTAAACAAGCATTCTTGTAGCCTGGCCTTAAAACTGTCATTCAATTCACAGAAGGGGTGATTGAAATAAAAGCTACTTTTGGAAAATATTTTCTGTCATTACTAATTTTTATTTTAGAAAAGAAAAGAAAAAAAATCAAATCAGAAAATTTATTTTGAGCCCCATCACTAAGCTATAACTTTTACTTTAATTTGTTTGGAGATTATTAATTTTGCCATCTGTTACTGGCTGCTCTTTTTTTTTCCAAATAAGGTTTTACTAAAAATCAAAATTAAAGTATGACTTTTTTTTTTACCAGCTGAAGAAAGAAGTGACATTACCAGAATTTATGTAAGCTGATTTAAAATATGTAAAGATTTTTTTTCTCAGGTATTCAAATGAAAAATTAGCACATTAACACAATCAACTTTAGTGCTTTTGTAATAAACTTCACTTCAGAATAAATTTCAATGTAACAAAATGCTTTTATTTAGTGTTTTACAAATTTTTTCCCATAATTTTCAGAATGTTGCTGAGGATTTGGTTTGTGCTGCTCCATCTTCCAGTTTTGAGACTCTGTGATCGGGTTTGAGCTTCAGCAGAACCACCAGTTTATTCTCGTTCCTCCAACATGGCCTCGTTTCCCAGACCAAATCCTTTTGGGCCGAAGTTTTTGGCATAGCAAACTGAAAAGAGAAACATTTATCAATGTCTCTGTTTCATAGAATACCGTTTATAAATGTTCTTTTGTGTCAAAGGTTTAATTTTCCATGTTTTTTCTAGAAAATGTTTTAGATTCATCTCTAAATTTTGGAGATTTTTGGTGTAAATTTACTACTCTTTTTTGTTTGTCTATTTTCACGTCTATTACTAGAATATTATACTGTTCAATAATTTCACTGAACTCCGACCCAGAATCGCACAGCATTATGGGAGATGTAGGCATAGGAAAGACATTAGCCGCTCATCCTCTCACTGCTAACTAAGCAAAATTGATGGAATCAACTAACTCATTCTTTAGTTACCTAGGAACGACTTGCGTAACTTGCAAAGATTTTACCTCTGTGCTTCATAGTTGCTCACGAATTTAAAAACAGTGGCTTTAAGTGAAAACTGAATAAAACAGTAAAGGTTACGCAACCTCGAATATTTAAAACAATAAATAAACCAATAATTATTGATATCGACTGATAAGAATCGCTTATATCGTGATAATATTTTCAGACATGTTTGTGATGACACAGTGCAATTGGGATAGAAGTATAGTAAAGCTTTATTTTACTTTCTTCCAACATAGGACTGGATATAAGACTCATTAAAGGTAGAATTGTATTTTCCCAAGCAGTGTATATGGTTTTAGACTCTGTAAATAAATGGCTTCACCTTTACAGTACAGCTCTCCGTCCTTATCCGTCACTGTGGTGGACTCCAGGCTTTTACCACACAGAGCGCAGCGGAAACAGGTTTTATGCCAGGCCTGAACACACAACATAAATGTTTATTATTTTGGGGTGGAAAAAAAAGAAATATTTGTAATCATTTATCATTTATTGTGACAAATATCTTCATGAAATATGTTCCTATCATAAGAACTCTGATTTATCATCATGATAAATTCCTGATTATGTATAAAACCCCCAAAACAGTCCGTATAGTCCGGATTGTTACTTTTGCTGTTATCTTCATTGTTTGTTATTCTAAATATGATTAAATGCCGTTCCTGTGTGCTGCTTAGTGTTACAAATCATGCTTCTTTACGCGACTGGTGGTGACCAGACGAAGCTTATTAAATGGGGACGTTTTTCAAGAATATTTTGTGTTTGTATGGATATTATCACTGTGTCATACAGTTAGAGCCATGCAGTTACTTAGAAAAGCAGTAATAAATAGTTAATATCGTCATCATTGTCATTATCACAAAATATGGTGATGAAACTTTAAGTCCTTATCACCCACGTACATTTATAGTTTTACGTGAAAAAAGCCATTGGGAGACGTATTCGCTTCTCCGCTTCCTATTGGACGAAAGCGCACCACGTGGTGACATGCAAACCCCGGATATTTTCCTTTAGTTGACTGATTTAGTTTAATTTTCCGCAACATACGTACATTAAAACTACCGGATCACCATAAAATAAACATTCCACGGTCCATGTTCCTGTTATAGGTTTAAAATGCTGTTGAAGTTTGTGAACCATGAGTCAAGCTGAGTCTCCCCTGAAAGACATCGTTTCCTCCCCCGTTATGTGGCTTCTTGGCCTTTTGGCTAAGATCAAGTGTAGTTTCTGTTCTTATCAGTTATCTGATAGTCCTCTATACGAGGATCATATATTAAATTGATTTTTGAAACAGGGAGATGGAATAGGGGCTTGCTCTGTCCGGTCCAGGCATCAACCTGGTACTGCAGTACCTCTGGGAATGGTGCGCCCACTCTATACTGTTAAATAACATGGCATAACTTCTCCAAGTCTGTAGGAAGTGGTCCATGCCATCTTGATAAGCAAGCTGAGTATAAAGCATAGATGAGCCATGGTTTCCACACCGGCTAAAAAGAAATATAGACACCTTGCATGTTATAAATATCTGGAAATTTTGTGTACAGCACTGGAGGGAAAAAATTATTTTATATGATATCCATAGCCGCGCTGCGAAGGTGGAACAACCCCGTAAACAAAATGAAATTATTAATCTACAAGGTTCTAGTGACTGGCAGAGTATCATCATTTGAAAACAGTTTTTTGCTTCATGTTAAAATTTGTTTAACAACCTGAAATGTCTGAAAGTTGTGCATAAAACAGAGTAAAATGCTTGTGACACTAGCAGTTGTCAGCACCACAAGCGTTAGCAAATCATTTCAGTCTTCTGTCCTTCAGCTACACAAAGTAAATGTTTGTTAGTCTGCGTGTTTCATTGTAATTCATTTTAACTCCTGGTATTTTAAACTAAAGTTTTCATTTTCATTCTTACCTTTCCTGCTCCCATCACCTTCTCAGCTGCGTACACCGCTTTGGAGCAGCGGGGACAGCGGTCCGAGCCACCGAACTTCTGCGAGAACTTGCTGGCTTTGGGGTTAGGAGATGCTTGTCGAGGTTTAGAGCTACAAAGGAAATTAACAGACAGGTAAACATCCCATCAAACCACAGCCAACCATTTGTATTATTTTAAAACTTGTTATTCAGGTTTTCTACATTTCTTTCCTTTCAAACTTTGGTCTCTAAAACGTTATTTTTGGGCCAGATTGTTAAGTAACATTCAACGGGCGCTGAGCCGTTACCTAGCAACCCCAGTGAAGCCCAGCCTGTTGCCTAGCAACTCCAGCGGAACTCCAGAACATTTGGTCATGTTTTGGTCTAGTTTCCAGTGCAAATATCTTACTGCACAAAACTAACCTACTTGTAACATTTTAGCAAGATATAGAAGCTTGTTTCAAGTACATAATTTCTTAATATTGAATGAACATGTTCTGTGTCAACCGTCAACCTGTCTTAACCTGTTCAAGGAAGTCTAGTAGTTCACCTTTCATGTGCTAAATCAACTAATCTGATTTGATGACCTATTTGGTGTTTAAGCCGTACTTTTGCAGCTGCGGTTCTCCATCCTGTCCCAGAGGATCAGAGCTCAGCGCTCCAGCTCCTTGTCCATATCCGTAGCCTTTTGGCCCGTATTTCTTCCCGTAGCACGACTTGCAGTAAATCTCAGACTCGTGTGCTGCAACCGTGGTGCTGTCCAGCCCTTTTCTGCAGCTCACTGTGGCAGTAAAAACAGGACAAAAATGTTTTATCCAAGTCTCAGGCAACCTCCATTGAAGCGTGTCCAGACTGAGATATGTACAACGTTGTATTAGGGCCATTGTAAATAGAAGAAATTTTTAAGAAACTAAATGTCTGCTAAACAAATCTCAGAAACTTTTTAGAAATAACAAGAAAAGTTTCGAGAGATCCAAATTGCTATAAAAAAAAATTCTCATTTTAATATTAATCTCAGAATTTTTCTAGAAAAGAAAAGGAAATTTTCAAGTTTTTTTTCTCACAAATTTTTAAAATTAGTCTCAAGAATTCAGATTTTTTTTTTTCTAGCACATTTCTGGCTTTTTAAAACTCAGAAAGTTCCTTAATTTCTTTTTCTACAAAATTTCTAAGATTAATCTCAAAATTTTTGAAGATTTTTCTAGCAAATTTTCAACTTTTCAAACTCAAAAATTTGCTAGATTTTTTTCTACAGAATTTCTGAGATCAGTCTCCAATTTCTACGATTTTAGCAGAAATCGACTTCTCTTTTTTAAATATCTCCAGCAGCCGTAATCCACCGTTGTAGGAATGTCATGTTGGAGGAACAGAAGTTAAATAAAGCTCCCATCTCAGCGGGTTTATCAGTCAACACTGACAGCACACAAAGTCAGATGTCTTGTGTTGCTATTTTCAGGAGGACACTGGAGTGTGAAGTGAATGTTGGGGAGAAGATGAACACTTAGCAGGTGGGATGAGTTTATCACAGACGGCTTTCAGAGCTTCCCGGTGGAATAATGGATCCATCACATGGACACCAACAAGCTGGGAGGATTTGAGTTTGAGCAGAGCACAGAAGCATTCATGCCCTCATAACCATAATATAACCATAATATAACCTTAATATAACCACATCCTTCAATACATATAAGTGGGAGTTTCCACTTGGATTCTAGGATGGTGTATCAGGGCCATTGTAGGTAGAAAAATGGGGGTACATTTCAACCGAAAGAAGAAAAATAAAATTTGAGAAGTTCAAAATGTGCTAGAAAAAACTTGGAAATTTTAAAATGAATTTCAGAAAATTTTCTGAGAAAATTTGAATATTTCTCAGTTTGTTTCAGTTTATCAAACATTTTTGATTTTTGAAACTCAGAAATGTCCAGGAGTTTTGTGAACGAATTTTCAAGTTTTCAAACTCAGAAATTTCTGATGTCTCAAATTCAAAATTTTTATTTTTTTCCAGAAATTTCCTGAGATTATTATGAGCAGGGTTTGCTTTGAACATCAGAGCTCTGTAGGGCTGGTCAGTAAATCAATAACAATATATATTGCAATATATATCAATTGTTGCATCCAGTCAATTTGAATGAAGTCAGAACTGATGGTATTAATCTCAGAAAGTTTCTAGATATGGTCATATTTATACACACATCCAATGTTTATGCTCATGTTTTTGGTCTAACCTGTATGGCGTGGTCACTTTCACTAATATGCACTGTCCCTGTTTCACATAAATAAATATTTTTAAAGTGAGAAGAAGTAACCAGAATCCTTACTGCAGATGAAGCAGGTTTTGTGGAAACTCCTGCTGTTGCACTGGATCTCCTCAGCGTGGTAAACCGTTTTCTCACAGGCACCACACTTGGTGCCTCCGCCCCAGTTTGGCATCTTAGAAACCTCTGATATTTATCAACGCCTGAACATAAGGCTGAAAATTAAAAATAAAAATCCTGTTAATTATTCTTCAGTCAAAAAGAGAGCTGCAGAAACAAAAATCTAATCAATTTACCTGAAAATTCAGACAGTTTTTAAGCTGAGTTTGCTTAAAATTAGAAATCCAACTGAAACAATTAATCGATTAATCACGACTAATCGATAGTTGAAATAATCGTCAGCTAATTTAGTAATCAGTTAATCTTTAACTGACGTACGACTGTAGAAAAGGCAATTTGCTGAAAGAACAGTAAAAGCAGAAATAAAACCTGTTTGTAAAAAAATATAATTTTGTCATTTAAGGTAGAAAAAGACATTTTGTCTCTAAATATGTCCTACGATTTCAGAAGCAGTTTTTTTAGCTGCAGATTCATCCTTTGCTAGAAAAATGGTCAAAAGTTCACCAAAGGAATACAATTTTCTTATTTAAAAAAGAAATTAAATTTGTTTATTTGCACTTTTTAATGTGTTTCTGACCCTTATGAAAAGGCTTAAATTTTAAACCTGCAGAATGTGCCAATTTTTTATCTGATTAATTGATTGTCAGAATAATTGATTAATCAATTACTAAAATACTTAAATGTTTACCTCCTGAAGATATTCTTATATCATCACTATCTGTCTCACAAGTCTGATTCTACTGCTTAATTTTTAGATTTTTGTTTATAAACAGCAAAACTAAATAGTTTTCTCATTTTTGTTGATATTATTTGTGATTTATCGACGTTTTCTCACATGCCAGGTGTTTTTCCAAAGAGGCTGTGAAGGTTAGACTGGCCTCATGTTTCCACCTCACATGGCTGGTATGTGGCATTTCAGGAACAAAAACCAGCCAATAACATTTTATTTGTAGGAAGATTCCTTTTTAAAAACACAAATGTAAATAGGCACAATTTTTCTGTGGTTTTATTGCAAATTAAACATTGTTCTGATAAGTTTGGTTAGCAGCTGACAGAAATGAAATGGTTCCTTACCTTGAGTCGAAGCCTGTGGGTTTGATGTGGCTGTTCAGGCTCCCAGGCGGGTTAAATACGCTCCATCGGCCCAGACCACCGGTGACGCTTCCCCCTAAAATAACCTGTGACAGATCCAAGCCCTGCGCCTTTTTATCGGCGGCTGAAAGAGGCCTGAACATCAGGAGCTCAAACATTTGTTTGCTCCGACAGCTGCGTCTGCGTGGCATCTCCTAAACCGAGGGATTAAATGTCACAACAAATGTTGGTTTGGATGACAAGGGAACGATTTCTGATGGAAAAGCTAAAAATATCTGATGGTTTTACAGCTATGGAAAGATAATTGAACTGAGCTTTTAGTTTTTAGTGAGTATAATTTGTATTATAAGATTTTAACGTTTCATAAATTATGAGCTCAAAATAACAATGGACCAAGCTCTAAGCCTTGGGGAACTCCAAGAGAAACGTTCAAGATCAGTGAATCTTAGCAAACATTTTGTAACAGTTTTGTTTCACATTTATTGTGTGGAGATGATGGGACTGAAAAAACTGAAAATTAATGCATTTATTTTTTTAATTGATGTAATCTGACATGTTTTTTTTAGCTGTTTTCAATATTTACAATGTAATACTTCATACTGATGCACCGTTAACCATCATTACTGATGTATAAATCCTAAGTCTGAACAATTTAATTAAAAAACTTATTTAGTCAATTCCGACATGCGGGAAATTACTTATTAGCTTAACTAGACAAAACATCAGTGCATTAAAGAAATCTGAATTTAAATTCAGATTTCTTAGTTTCTATTGAAATCTACATAGTGAAATTTCATAAAGTTAAAAGAAAAAAAAAACCAGGTGAGTTGATCGTTTTTAGAAAAATCATTTTACAATTTATTCAACATTTTACAAGGAGTAAGACATCACAAACAAAAGTTTGTTTCCTCATAAATTAAACCCATGAAATAGTAAATGTTTTCCTAAAATGCTTCAAATATTCACATAGTTCAGATTTCTACTCAGGGGCAACAGTTCACATGTACATAAGTGCAAAAGTGATCTCAGTTTTACTACAACAATGAAGTTTTTACCAATTTGGTTAATTTAAAGAAAACCCATAATATCAAAAGCAAAGAAAAGCAAGAAAGTCGACAGCAATGAAAAATAAAGATGCAGATTTTAGTTTAGTTCTGGAAAATGTCCATCAGCGCCGACGGAGCATTAGGGCCAAGAAAACAATAAAATCATAAGAATAAAGTCATAACATTAGGAGGATAAACTCCTACGACCACAAAGCTGAAATAATACAAGAATAAAATTGTAACATTACGAAAATAAATTCATACGGGAATAAAGTTGAAAAAATGAGAATAAAGTCGAACTACAGGAACAAACGTGCATGTATGACTTTATTCTTATAGTATTTTGACTTTATTCTCATAATATTGCGACTTTATTCCAGTGATTTTATTTATTTTTCCTTAGTTTGGCCCTGATGCTCGTCGTAATCAGCATCACGTGCAGCAGGGCGGTAGTGTTCCTGGGTATCTGAACTGGTTTCGTATCGGTTTCCCACAAGTCCGCTGGGCCTCAGCCAAAGTCTGCTTGGCAGCTATTTTTATGACTGATAACAAAAGGCCTCCAGGACGCTGTGAAATGTTCAGAGGTGACAAAAAACATAAAGAAACTAAAATCACAACAAGAGCGCGACCCCCACAGGCCCAAACATCAGGAGTCCTCGGCCGAGACGTCCAGCTTCCTCTGAGGGACGTAAACAGTCCTGGAGGCCGGCTGGCCGCTAGCGGTTACCATGGCAGCCAGAGGCGAGAGCGGCACCGGCGTGTGGAAGAAGCTGTGCTGAGGGAGACCCGACGCTTTCGGCGTGGCCATCAGAGGCTGAAAGACAGAAAAATAAAAGAACTGATGGGAAGGAAGGCTGTGAGATGTCCTAGTTAAAGTTTGCACCTCTGTTTTTTATTATGATTATTATTAAAACTTGAGTTTAGAAATGTTCCAGCTGCAAACAAACGTTGCTCGGCTTCCTGAGGAATGACATGATTATCAGATAATCCACTCTGAACAAGAAAGAAGCCAAAGGAGGAAAGGAAACATGGAAGGAAGAAAGGAAGGAAGTAAAAAATGAAAGAATGAAGGAAGGAAATAAAGAAGAAAGGAGGGAAATAAGGAAGAAAGGAAATAATGAAGGAAGGATGGACTTCAACAGAAAATATGGAAGGAAAAAAAATAGAAAGTACGAGGAGGAAGGAAGCAGAGAAGGACTGAAGGAAGGAAGAAAGAAATGGCCGCCAACAGTAACCGTGCACATTATGCAAACTCTTAGTCTGCGCCGATCAAGATCGGCCGTTTACCTGCTGCAGGCTTATCAGAGTGAGTGGCTGTCCAGGCAGCGCCGGCTGGACCGGAACCGGCGAGATGGGCTTGATGAACACCAAGCCTCTCGGCTGCAGGCCCAGCGGACCCGGAGTGGCGCCGGTGCCCTCTGGAGGCTGGGAGGACCCGAAGGCGCCGGTCGGGCTGGAGATCAGACCCAAGTTCTGCAGCGTGAAGTTCAGGATGGCCGGGCTGGGACTGCTGACCCGACTGGGTTGGTGTGGAGAGGAGACAGCGGCAGCCAGGGGTTTGCCCAGGCGAAGGTTGGTAGGGGTCACTTCAAGGGCAGCGGCCGATCTGGAGCCTGAGGAGAAGATCAATCATCAATACCGATTCCAATATCGATCTCACTTATCGATTCTCATTGAGTTAGGAGATAGTTCAAAATGCGCACAGTGTTGTATTTAATTTAAAAAGAAAATTAAAGCTTAAAAATAATTTATTTGTCAAATTAACATCTGAACATGAAATGCTATTTTTTTTTTACAAACAGATTTTGTGCAGATAAATTTTCCTTTTTCAGGAAAAAAAATGACAAAACCAAAACTCACATTTTTGTACATCCAACTGGGTCTCTACTGCTTCTTAAAAGGTTGAAATAATCCAAGAATAAAATTAAAATAATCCATGAATAGAGTAATAAAATGAGAATAAAGTTTGAAATAAAAATACAAGAATAACGATAAAAAAAATATAAAAAATATATGAGAATAAAGTAAAAAAAAAAACAAGAATAAAGAAGAAATTATACAAAAATAAAGTAGAAATAATATGGGAATAAAGTTGACATATTAAAATTTTATTCTTTTATTATTTCAAATTTATTCTCATAATTTTATTTTTCTTATTTTCTTAGCATCGCCCTAATACTCAGTTGAATTTTTTAAATTCAACATATTATAAAAATTTTGTCATTCCTGCTATAGGAACACGGTCGACCCTCTTATGAGAGAAAACTGCATTTTTTAAAATAAAATGGCCGCTCATAATCTGGGATTAAGGTGGAGGTATTCACCTGCAGTCGGAGTTTGGTAGATGTAAGAGGACTTGTTGCTTTCTTCTCCAGAGTTTTGTAATTCCTTGTAGCTGATGAGGGATTGCTGAGAAATTGGGATTAAATATCCGGCTGGAACCAAAGTCTGTAGAGAACGAGACGGACTGGATGTTAAACCAAACGGTTTTCCCCCCTGAACCCAGCAGAGCCGATCGCTCACCTCAGAGTGGATCTGTCCAGGTGTGAGCGGCACCGCCCGGACCGGCGTGAAACCCGCCTCGAGGTCAGAGGTCACCAGCCTGTCGTCTCTGTCCAGGAGGTTCTCCAGGCTGTGCTCCAGCGTTGGGCCAGCAGCGCCGCCGCCGCCGGGGGTGTTGACGAACTCCGGGTCCAGGTGGAGCGCGCGAGGCGAGGGCCGGCTGACGAGGTGAGCGCCGCGTCGCGCCTTCAGGCGGGCCTGCAGGATCTCACCGAGCTTCGGAGAGCCGTCCTGCACGGAGCGAGGAAACGTCAAAGTCAGGGGTCAGACGCCGACGCCTCAGGGAAAATCAAGCTTTAATGGTGAGTTTTCAAACTTTTCCAGCTAAAAGCATCAAAAATGTTTCAGTTATGACATCATTTATTCTATCAATAATGTCTTGGTATGGGCATTCTGCAGCAGGAACGAGGTAAACTGACATGGTGACTTAAAAATGTGTCTGTGTGAAAATATCTGGTTCCAGCTGCAAATTACATTTTATAAATGCACTGCAAAAACACAAAATCCTTAAAAGTATTTAAATTTCAATTAGTTGCTTTAAAGGTTTGACGAGTGCTTAAATGTGCTTGATTATAGAAACTGAGCAGTTTTGTATTTAGGTGCAATTTGACATTTGATTAAAAGACTACACTGCAAAAACACAAAATCTAAATATTTTAGTCTAGTTTCTAGTGCAAATATCTTAGAACTTGAAATAAGAGAAAACTAACTTACAAGGGAATAACATTAAAAGACAGTTTTTAAAATGAATTTAAGGCATTTTAAGGATACGCCCTCCTAAATGAAAATAGTGAACATTACCATGGCAACCGCCCTCCATGCATCGTCCTTACCTTAAAGTTGGGGTCGGGCCGCCTGGCTTTCGAGGGGCTGCTCTCTGCAGTGGAACCCGAACGTTGGCGTTTGAGCGTCAGAGGACTGCCGTCGGACTCCCTGGACGCCGGTCGG
The DNA here is from genome assembly GCF_051168715.1 of Poecilia mexicana. Classification (NCBI taxonomy): domain Eukaryota; kingdom Metazoa; phylum Chordata; class Actinopteri; order Cyprinodontiformes; family Poeciliidae; genus Poecilia; species Poecilia mexicana. The sequence goes on along the minus strand of NW_028263372.1, from coordinate 33,926,125 downwards.
CTCTTCGCCGCAGACGGCGCGCTCGGACTCTGGCCGGTTTTGTCCTCGAACGTCATGGAGCGCACCGCAAGGCTCGTGGGCTGCGGCCTGGACAGAGCGTTGGACCTGAGGGAGGACGGGTGCAGGTAGACGGCGTAGGGTCCGTTGCCCCGCTGCTGAGGCAGCAGGACGGGGATCAGGGGCGAACACTGCGTCGGGATGAAGGTGACGGCGCCGGCAGCCTGTCCTGCTAGCGGCGTGCGCGGCGTTAGGTGGACTCCAGGCTCCTGACTCGGTGCCGTTAGCGGCACTTTGGGCGGGTCCATGTGACCAGAGGCGGGTGGCGGTAACCTCTCTGCTGCCGGGTCTCTCTCTGTAGCGGCCGGAGTTTCTTTTGGCCTGGAACAGAGGCAGAGCTCTGGGTCAGGAACCAGCTTTCTCCTCATTTTGACACAAAATCAGTCTGCTAAGCTGGCTACTGAAACAAAAACTTTGTTTGGCAAATCTGCAGTGGACAAGAAATGGTTTACCAAGAGTAACGGAAAACGCTAAGTGAGAATATCAGACACAACATAGTTTATAAAATTATCCATTATGCTTCCCTGAACAGGTTGGGATAGGTCTAAACATGTTCATTACATTTTTGCACAAAATCTTTCTTGCATAATGAGATTTCAGTCTGTCTGCAAAACCAGCTGACCAAATATGCTGGAACTCATCTTAGGTTGCTAGGCAACGGGCCAGGCCTTTGCTGGGGTTGGTAGGTAACAGGCCGTGCTTTGTGAGGTTACAGTCCAAAGGTTTTTTTTCATTTTCCAGACACTAAAAAACATTAACTTATTGCCAAAACCATATAGGTGTTTTTTTAAAGAGCTTGTTCTGTTTTTAGAAGCAGTTAAAACCCAAAGAGAAACATAAAAACAAACAAAATGTTTTAAAAACAGAAGCTGTAAAACCCCAAGGAGTGCATCAATGAAAAAAATACAGATTTTCCAAAAATAAATTTGATTTATCGTCTAACTCTAGCAACAGGACCGTTATTCAGACTGCTACGTTCTGCGGCTCCATCTCACCTCGACTCCTGATCAAGTTTAATTTTACAAATAGCAGCAAGTTGGGCCATTTTGCTGGGAACATCCACATTAGCTGGATCACCTGAGAACAAAGGAGGAAATAAATGTGTTAATCTGACAGCCTGAAAACCAGAGAGGTGCCTCCTTCCAGCGCCCCCTACTGACCGAGGACACACTTGGTGGGACTGCTGGGGGCGGAGTTGATTTTCCGCCGGTCGTCCTGAATGCTTTTCGCGAGCTTTATGAGGGACGGGTGCCGCGTGAAGCTGCGCTTGGCCCCCGACGAAGGAAACAGGTTTTTGGCACAGTTTTCCACAGACGGCTCAAGGACTCGTTTCTTCTGGGATGGAAACTCGGACGAGGATTTTGACAAATCTGTTACAGAAGATGGAGAAAAGGAAATTCTGTAACCAAAAAGAGATGAATCACTAATTTTTCAAGTTTTCTAACTTTTCCAGATTAAAAACAATAGAAACTAAAACAAGACATAATTTATTCCTGTTATTAATAATTTCTTGTGATGGTATTTTACATTCTATTTCAGGGCCAATTTAAACTAAAAAATAGCTGAACTTAATGTAAATAGGAGTAAATCTCAGCCCAAAGGCTCAGACAGTTTTAGATTCATCTCAGAATTTTTTTTAGAAAATTTCTAAATCTTTTTAAATTTCTGAAAAGTTGAAAATTTGCAAGAAGATGTTGAGATTAATTTTCTGGAAAACTTTGGAAGTTTCTGCGTTTCAAGTAAAATTTTTTGTATTAATTTTTTTTCACACACATTTATGTCTTCAAATGTTTTTCTAGAAAATTCCTCAGATTAATCTCAAAATTTCTGGCTTTTTTCTCATTTTTTTTCTTTTTCTCGTAAATTCTCAACTACTGAAACCCTGAAGTTTCCTTATTTTCTATAAATTTTCCAAAATTAATCTCAGAAGTTTGTTTGGGGAAATGTTTCTATCTAAAATGACCCTAATACGCCGTTATATGTCAAAGAACAAAAATACAAATTTAACAAAAATATTCCCAGTTTTAATAACTAACATATAAATGCAAGACCGCTTTTATTTTATGTAGATTGAGCCAGTAGGAAAAATAATCATTCATTTTGTTGAACAAATCGATTTGTGTAAAAGTAAAAGATGTTCCTGCTCAATTTAAATGCTGAAACACAAAATAAATGATAACTTGACTTTCTGTAAACTTTCCAAACCTTAGTGTGTTTCATGCATGAATTACTGTGCGTGAAAACAGGAAAGATTTGGGTCGATACCTTGAACTGGTGGAAGTTCTACCGGTCCGATCCATTTAAAGGCCGGTTTCCTTCCTCCAGCTTCTGTAACGTGGAATTTCTCAATCAGCTTGAGGCTCCGCAGCACGTTGGCTATGTCGTACAGCCGCCTCACTTTGGCTGCAAACACACAAGCAAGCAGTTAAACCATCTACTGTCAACACAAGCAATCATTTTACAGAACTAAAGTAGTTACTCCTCTTTTTCTCCATCTACAATGGCTCTCATACGTTGACATACATTATTAGTTAACCGATTTGAACCAACTTTAAAACTTTAATCAAGAATTAATCATAAGTTGATGAACTGTTTGTCCAGAGATTGAAGAAAGTCCCGTTTCTGTACTCACTCTTGAACTTGCTCTTGTCCTGATCTGCAACATGATCTTCTCCTATCAGGATCTTTGCAGCAACGTCCAGACTGACCACATGAGGGTTGGAGACCAGGAACAGCATGACGAACTTCTGGCTCATCACCCGAAGAGATTTATCTTTCCTACTGTTAACCGATGCTGGAAAGAAAGAAAGGATAGAGAGAGAACATTTAAAATCACCATGAATGGATTTATTATCAGGGATACTCTACGTAGAACAGAAAGGAGTAAATGTCTGACAGACTACAACATTTCTGTTTCAAAAGTGAAAAAATTGTTAGAAAAAAAAACTCAGAAATTTTTACATTAATCTAAGAAATTTTCTAGAAAATATCCCTATAAATTTCAGTGTTTAAAAAGTTTTAAAATTGATTCTAGAAAATAAATCTGAATATTTCATATTAATCTCATACTTTTTTTTTTTTGAGAACTTGGAATTTCTGAATTTGAAGTTAAAAAATTTCCAGAACAAACTCAGACATTTCTGGATAAATCTCAGAAATATTCTAGAGAAAAGCCTCCAGAAATTTCTGAGTTTGAAACCTAAACCTAAAAAGAATTGAGAAATCTTTTTAGAAGTTTCTCAGATTAATCTCAGAAATAAAAAAATAAAAAACAGAAAAAAAATTAAATTTTGGAGTTTGAAAACTTCATATTCTAGAGAAAACTCAGAAATTTACTTTGAAAGTTGAACATTTTCTAGAAAACGTTCAGAAATGTTTATGTTTTTTCCAGAAAAATTTCTAAGATTAATCTCTAAATTTCTGAGTTTGCTGGTAAAACTTTACTCTTCTTTTTTGTCATAATAATCTGTAAAACCGTTTCTGTTTTCACCTGCTTTGAACTCGACTCCTGGATGCTCCACGAAGAAGAGCTCCTTCTGCTCGCCGCCCTCCGCCTCGTTCTCCTTCTCCTCCTGACTGAAGTCGAACTCCCGGTCCGCCATGCGCTGCCGGATCTGCTGCATCTGCTGGCCGTACCGGTGCGTCTCGCCGACGCTCCTCAGGATGGCCAGCGTCTCGGCCAGCTTGGTCCGGCCGTGCCAGGAGTAGCGGTTCTTTGCCGAGCGGCTCACCATGTGGAGGCTCTCCAGAACGTTCATGATGTCATAGATGCGTCGCCGCTCCACACCTGAGGAGACCAATAATTAAGAGTTGTCCAATCAACTGAAAGGAAAATAACTGATTTCAACTAACAGACAAAGAAAATAATTGAATATTTACAACGGCCTGTTAGGACCACTGTAGATGGAAAAAAGGAGTAAATTTCCACCAGAAAACTTAGAGATTTAGAAAGTCAAAAATTTTGCTTGAAAAAACTTAAAATTTTGTGATTGATCTGAAAAAAAAAAAAAAAAAAACAAACAAAAAAGTCCACAAAAACAAGAACATTTTTGCATTTCAAAAGTTGAAAATTTGACTCCAGATTTTTTTCTTGGATATTTCTGAGATTAATATGAAAGCCTTTTATTTTTATCTTTGCTCCACTGACACTACAAACATAAAAAAATTAGTGAAAGTTGACGCTGCCCCACCAAACGCATAAAAAATGAGCCAACATGAAGAAGACAATCTCTCAGTTTGTGTCAACCACTTTCACCTCTTTCCAGTTGACGACTGGTGTGAGACTCACAGGCTCCTTGGTTTCAGTTTTGGCGTCTGGTGTTGCAACATATTTTTCAAAATGGCTGACATAGTTCAAATGGAGAATTTATGTTTGCATCAGATTTTTTGTGCAAACCAAAAAGTCAGATTCAGTAACCAGTAATTTGCTAAATAAAAAACTTTGCTCCAGTAACAGTACAAAAAAAAAGAATAATAATAATATTAAGTGGATCATCTCTCAGTCTGTCACACACACATCAGTTTTAGTTTTGGAAATTGATTTTTCTGCATATTGTTACTTTACAGTTGTCTGAGTAAGATGAAAACATGATCAACATAAAGTTAAAATCATGAAAATCTGTAACATTTTGTGTCAATATGACGGCCATCTTGAAAAATGTTAATCATCCTGAAATTCAAGTGAATAATGAGAAAGTTTTTATGTTTGTATCCTCACTTTAAAGACTGTTTTTACAGCGATATGCAGCACTAGTTGAAGAAATGCAGACGTACTGAGCTCCGTAGCGACGTCGTCCAGACAGATGTCAGTCAGAACTGAATCCGGGTAATCTGGGTACCGGGCCAGAAACTTGTGACACAATAAACCCAGACTCTTATCTTTCCTGCTGACCATTTTCTCCGACTCATCACCGTTTTCTGAGTCCTAAAAGAAAAAAATACAATCAGAAATACATCTCAAACATATCTACTCAGCAGTACTGTTGGTAGAGCTGTTTACCTGTGTCGGGTCCAAACCGTCCCGGTCGTCGGCGTCCATGCACAGCTCCTTTTCCCTGTTCCGGATCTCAGGACTGGCAGCGCTGATCAGCATTTTAAGGTTGGAGGTCGGCGTCCAGGGGTCAACTGAACCAGCCTCCGCTCTCTTTTTGGGCGTCGTGAAGGGCCCCATCGAGCAGCCGTCTCTTCTGATTTCTTTGGAGGATTTAAAGAAATTTGGGCTCAAACAAAACCATCGTCCTAACACGGTGGAGAAAGAACACTGATCAGACCCCCAATATCAGTTAAACAGGTACATAATGACAACAAAACACCACTAACAGTCAGTATTTTTACTTCAACTGGTTATCAGTACCATTATTTTACTTTATATAACATTCTTGGGAAAAATAAGCTTTATATTAACATTTTTAATGTTTACATTTTTGTTATTTATTCAAACCCAACTTTGGTAAGCCTAGTGTGCTAGGATAACTTCTAATAATGTAAAAGTAACTTAGTTTAACAAACATTTCAGACTAAGTTCTTCAACTTTCTCATTGTTTTTCACATTATAACCACAAACTTCAGTCCATTTTATTGAACATTGGTGTCAACATTTCTTTCAACAAATATAAATCTGAAAAATATCTAAATAAAATCAGCCTTCAGAAGTCACCTTATTAGTTAATCAAGCTAATGTGCAGTTCAATCTGAATATAAATCCAGTTCTTCTGTGAACCATCAGTGTACAAACAGCGTCATAACATGACAAAATGTCAAAATGCTTGTACTCTACAACAGATTTATACCTTGTTAATATGCAAAATAAGAAGTTTGGGCATCCCTTCTCCATTAAAGGCTTATTTTCGAATAGAAGAGTTCTAAAATAGCTAAATAAAGATCGATTATTTACCACCTGTCTGTGCTGAATCGCATGAAAGGTACAAATTATTGAAAATATGTTTTAAAACTATATAAACTAGTGCACAGATATTGGCGGTAACTGACATACATTCCATCGAATCGCAGCGCTCAACGGCTCAGAAAGCCCCGCCCTATTGCCAGAATCACCCAATGGGAGCTCGGGCTGAGACAGCGCGGCGGAAGTGAATGTCGGCCCGCGCAGGTAAGCTATTTTTTGAAATGCTTGGCGCGGAAGATATCCGTGCAGAAACAGCGGCGGATTCCGCTAAAATCTCACATTTAAAGCCACAAACAGACTTATTCGAGAAGCTTACGGCCAAGAAAGGAACGCTGGCTTTTCAAAACCGTTTAGATTTAAGCAGAGGGAACTCGCAAAACGAGTTAATCTAGTCACGATTCCGCACTTCAACCGCTTTAAACTTTGAGACACTACACATAGTTGGATGTTTTCTGTTAACCACCAAGGAAACATGAACGCTTTGTAACCGTTTACACTTAAAATACTCACCAAAATCCACGAAGCGATCCTCTTCCTCATAGAAAAATTCCCATCTTCAAAGTATTACTCCAAAGATGAAAGTTGTGCCGCTAAATCGTGCTTTTAAAGTGGAAAATTGGGATTTTCTTCAAGCAGAGAAAAACACAAAGTCCGTTAGTTTTTAACATTAAATCTACCCGTCTCTTGGTTTCCCTCCTCCTGCCAACATCCGCGTTCTTGTGATCAACTTTACTACAGTTGTGGGGAAACTTTGCCCAGTTTGTGATGATGACCACCAGCATCTGACCCGCCCAGTTGGCGCATGCGCACTAAAGCTTCCCCTTCCTGACGCCAAACCGTGAAAGAGGCGGGTTTTTAAAATCAGAAACTATTTTTTCCTCACATTTCCCACGTCTCTGTTGCTCTGCGCCCATTCGGCGCCAAAGCCAACCCGGGAAAAAGACAAACCTAACAAACCTAATCTGGTCCAGGACTTACATAATCAGTTGTTATATCATTGTCTAATCATATTTTTTATGAGCTACATCAAGTCCACGCTAAAAAAGTCTCACATATAATAAAGAAAATATAGTTTTTAAAAAAGGTACAACTGTGTTTTTATACGACTATTTAAAACCGAATAATTACCACTTGTCCAACCATTTTAGTTTAATAATGGACAGAAAAAGATGAATATATGATATTTGGTGAAAATTGTAAGTTTGTAAATTTGAAATAGTTCAAAACTATTCAAATGTGCAAGGAGTCATCTACCACGGCCACTGAAAATAAGTTCCCGTTTTTTGTAGAATTTTTTTAGATTAATCTCAAAATTCATTTGCACCTTTGCTGTCACTTTTTGTCCTGGGGCAACTACAGGCCAGGCACAAAATTCATTATATTAAAAATGCAAAATTAGTTTGTGATTTTTTTAAAATTTTGTTTTATTTGCTCAACAATTAACAACATTTTAATGAAATCCAAACAAAGAGCTTCGAACTGTTGCCGTATTAAAATAAAAATAGACAATTGTTTTTAATTTTGTTGGCCAAATTTTTACCATGAAAACATTCATAAAAGCAAAAGTTGATTGAGCAGAAATAGAAAAGTGTAGCAAACTACTGTCTGTTTGTCATTGTCAATAAGAGTCTGTTTTAATAACTCACCTAGTTAAATAATAATAGTAATAATGCTGATAGTCTGTTTCTGTTATTACATAAAGAATATAAAAAATAAATGATCCCTGTAGTTTTTGTTTTGCATAATTAGTGTTCATATGTTGTATGATAATATCTTTTATCTGTTTGTGTAGTTGGTAATGTATTTCTGAAAGCTAAATGATCATAGAGTGATCAAAGGTACATTTAAAAACATTTTAAACAACCATGTGAAAAAATCTTAAATTAAGTTTTTTTTCACATTTAGACTCTATTCAGTAAAGTTTTGATGGGTTTAAAAGATATATTGATAGGTAATGCAAACTTTCTGAAGGCATTTTAAAGTTTTTCTTTGCAGTTTAACTTGTTTTCCCCTCATTTTCAGTGCGGCTCCAGACCATTTATGAATTTATAATAAATATAACCAAGGGAGGACATGTGAAGGTTCTGGGGGATGAACTGCAGTTTATTTCTATGAACTCTGATGGTCTGGTTGCCATGAGCTTCCTGGTGCCCCAGGGACTGAGGCATTATCACGTTATGAGGCCGGGCCGGCCATAGGCACATGCGAGTTAAGCAGCTACACCTCCAGCAGCCCCCAAAAACACCAAGCTAAAATTAAGTAGTAACTCGTTACATTTTCTACCCACTGAATGAAAAATATTAAATTGCCTAATGTTATTTTTTATTTATTATATGAATTAATGTCATTTTGGTCCTTAAAATACCAAAATTTCCACTAAATTTTCTATTTTGGTTCCTCTGATGATGTAATTTTTTAATATTAAATGATCAATAATTTGATCAGTTACTCAGTTCTTGAGTGGATTTTTTTTACCAAATGCTTTTTTACTCTTAATCGAGTAATTTTTGGATGGCTGCTTCATTTTTACTTGAGTAAAAATATGTCTAAGTACTTCTACTCTTACTTGAGTACAATTTTTGGATACTCTACCCATCTGCCAAGCTAGCATGATAAAAATATAAATATTTAAAATATAATAGAATAATAAAAAAAAACTAATAAATACTGTTACAGATAGAAAACCTGTTTCTATGATTTTTATAGTTGCAGAAACAGCAGGTTGTCTCCAGTTAAATGCCTGTTTTAGAAACTTTTGGACTCATTTTCAGATCCCTTCATTCGGTGAAGTGGAGAATAATTCGTCCTGCTTTCTGTGCTGCTGCGATCGCGATGCTAATGTCCTCGCTTTGAGGACAGTCGTCCAGTTATCGTCCAACCCGAACTGAATGAGACATTGTTGTCTTGGGAACAATGGAGGCTGAAATCGCTTTAAGTTACGTTTTGTGTTATCGATGTGTGAAAATGGACAGACTCTGTGGTTTAAAGTTATACAAAACAGATTAGTTTAACTTCGATTTATTTGCTGAAATTGAACATTTCTAAGAACTTTAGATTTTTGATCTGGCCCAAAATGGAAATGAGTCTGAAAAAGAGAAGCTTGTCCGTGAGTTACACCGCAGGTTTTCTACTGCGCTGCAAGTAGAAAACCTTGAACTCCAGAAACTTCAGGATAGAAAAGCTTATCTGCAGAAATCAGAGGAGGACGTGGCGCTGATCGACAACATGAGAGCAACGAAGGCCGTCCAACTTGACAACGCAGACGACGAACATTTGAAGACAAAGTCCTTCCCTCCACCAGACCCAATTGACAAACTAGAAAAAAGATCCCTTCCCAACTCAATTGGAAAAAACGTAGGCAGCGCGGTGGTGCCGCGGTTAGCGCTGCGCCTTCACAGAGATGATCTGTGTGGAGTTTTCCCCGTGTTTGCGTGGGTTTTCTCCGGGTGCTCCGGTTCCCCCCGCATCTCCCAAAACATGTCGGTCAGGTCAGTTGGTCGCCGTAAATGGAGCCCAAAACAGTTTCAGAAACTCCAGACTGAATGAACCGTTTTGCGTTTTTCCCTTCGCTGTTCTAGCGGCAGACGGCTCGATGCCAGGACACACAGCTCAAAACGTATTGATTTAAGAATTAAAACTCTTCTTTTAATTATAATGATTTCTGTTTATTTTCACTGTACTTGTGCTTTTATGGTTTGTCCTTTAGTTTTGCCTTTTATACTCACTTTTTGTATTGAATTGCACTGAATTGCAGCTCGTTATGCTAAGTCCTAATTTAAAACAGATTAGCAAAAGGATAATGCGGTGGCTTTTTCAGGGCGGCTGTGGCTCTGAGGGTAGATGGTCGTCCTGTGATCAGAAGGTTGTAAGCTCGATTCCAGCTTCCTCAGCCACATGCTGAGTTGCCCCGGGGCAACTCAGGTTTGTTTGTTCTAAGAAACAAGTTTTATCAAAGATAAAAGCTACTGTGTGATCTTTCTGTTAGTCTTTATTTAGAATAACGGATTCAAGATAGTATAACAAACTTAACAAAAAAGCGCAATTTAACATGAAAAGCTGTAGGAAAGGGAAAAAAGAAGAAGAATCCATCAAAGTATGAAAACAGAGAACGTAATCAGAAATCATTTCTATTTCAGAAAGAAATCGATTCTTACATGAAGACTTTGTAATAAATATAAAGCTTTTGTGTTGTTGAGCTTATGAGTCGTCTGCTGCTATAAAGAGAAGAAAAAAGAGCTAGAAAACGCCTAATTCATTTCATGTTACAAAACAGCTTTATTCCCCTCTCTATCATTTTCTCTCTTTCTTACATAATTAATAGGTTACTTAGTACACACACACACACACACACACACACACACACACACACACACACACACACACACACACACACACACACACACACATCCCCTCCATGGGCTGCCACCTTATCGTGGTGGGAGGCTTTGAGTGTCCCAGTGATCCTAGGAGTTGGGGCTTCATGCCTCCCAGTGCAGACGGTCCCAGGTGAGGAACCAGACCAAGTGCAGCCCAAAGATCCCTTATGATGAATACGACCATTGGAAACGGGTTTACATTAAACATAATTATGACATTATTAATTATGACATTAAATTGTCATAATTTACAAAAATCATGCAAAGTTGGCACTTTTAATGGACTTTTATTGCAACTTTTAGAGTAACTTTGCATTAAAAGTGTCATTATTTACCGAATGACACTTCATGACAACAGTCATAAACATTCATACAGACTGCTTCATGTTTATGACAGTGTCATGTCAGTGTTATGCACACCCCTTCAAATAAAGTGTTACCAAAAAGACTAAAATAACTTACAAATACATTTTAGCAAGAAATATGAGCTTATTTTTAAGTCAATAATCCCTTAATATTGATGACAATATTAAGAAATATTGTCATCAATATTCGACTGGTTTTGATCATTTTTAAGTGACGTGTCTCCACTTCGTCACCAGGTGGCGGTAGAGCACTCCTTATGAAGAATCACCATGACAACACGCGTTCGGCTTCAAGGATGCTGAGAGAAAAGAACACGAAGCACTCTGTGACGTCATGTGATGACGTTGGAAAGAGAGCGAGCGGGACCCCGGTGCTGCCTTCAGGCGCTGCTCCAAAATTTTAAAGCCGACGCCAACAGGATACATTTACTGACTTTCGGAATGTAAAAAGGAATCATATGAAGCTTTATTATTAAATAAAGGATTGTTGTGATTGTTTAAAATACATGGACGTTTGTATCGAAGGCAAGAAAATAAATGTAAACATTTTTACTCAATTGTACAATGGTGAAGTTTGCAGTTTTAAGGCGAGTTTGACCCTTAAAACACTTAGTAACTGTTTTTAGCTTATAACTTTTTAATAGTTGGCTAAAAAATAAACAGCCATAAATCACAAGGAGAAATATAAGCTTATTTTCCTTTGATTTCAAACCTATGGCAGCCATTTTGAAAAAGAAAAAAAAAACATTAACCCCCCAACTCTCATAAACAATGAAAACTAAAACTTATGTTACCAAGCGGAATCACAAAATGCTGGACGGTTAATGCAAATAAGTGAAGTGATGATGAGTTCAGTTACATTTTACTTTACTTTATTAGAAACTTTTTAAAAGAAAAGTCCAACAAACGTCCAGTACAAACTGAAGATACAGACATTAATAAATGCTGTTAGCTTCTCATGCTATGCTCCTGTTAACTGTTAAGTTGGGATTTGCAACTAAAAATGAAATAAACATAACTGTATTCCAGTTTAAATTTAAAAACAACTGACCTCATATGTAATATATCACCAATATATGCTGATAACAATGTGTTTCTCTGCATTTTATGCTTATAAACAAGGTAGCAACACTATTTTCCCATGTTACAAGTGGAACTAGTACTCTCTCTTAATAAGTATTATGGAATTATGGGTGCTGTGGTGGCGTGGGGCAAAGCACACCCAACATATTGAGGCCTTAGCTCTCATGGTGATGGTCGCAGGTTCAATTCCCAGCCTGGTGACATTTGCTGCATGTCCTCCCCCTCTCCCATTACCCTCCTTCCTGTCAAACTACTTTCAAATAAAGGCCACTAGAGCCAAAAAACCCCTTAAAAAAACAAAGTATTAAGGAATTACTTACTAATGGAAAGTGTACTAAGATATCTGTAGTAGAAACTAGACAAAACATATAAGATCAAAATATCCACCATTTAAGATTACATAATCAGACAGCCCAAAATATAATGTTATGTGGAAATTTTGGTATTTTAAAAATGAATATGAAAATAATTTATGTAAATTACAAAATAAAGCAAAAGAAACATTTTTTCCAAGTCAATTTCTTTCAAACTAAAACTCATGAAACTTTAACAAAAACCACAAATGTGTGAATTTTTGCTTTAAACAAACTTATTACTCAAGTAAAACAACCCCAAATGCAGTGAAAAAATATAAATAATTTAGTATATTTAAATAACTTTGTAGTAGATTTTTATTTTAACTAAACGAATCTAAACTAAACATAGTAAAATTACTATTAAAGGTAATTTTCCCCTCAAAAAGTTATTCAAATAAATGCAATGGATTAAATATAACTTACTTCACACGTCTGAAAAACTTTTGGTCTATATAACCCAACAAGTTATAATTTATTAAATGAATTACATTTTCTAACCTGGACAAATAACTAATTCTCAAATGATCTCACCAAACCAGAAGATGATTAATTCATTTCCCTCTTTTTCTTCTTATATTCTTTCAGATTTTTCTCGAGCTTTCCTCGCCGCTAACTTTTCCGACAGCCCCTGAACGCATCACCGGGCTGCTCCGCTTGCAGCTTGGAGCGGGCAGCGCCACGCATGAGTCAGGGAGCGACCTCTGAAGGAAGCGGAGCATCTGGGTGAGCATCTCTTCATTCCGTGTCTTTTTGTTTTTCTTAATGTTTTGGTCGGATTGGTGAGTTTACGGGAAGCTCGGAACATCCGTCGCTTTTTTTGCGTCTCTCTGTCAGATCCTCAGTGATTCTCCTGCAGGGATGCTGCGGCGGCAATTTGTTCCACATTGTAACTCTTGACTTGATGTCTGTCAGGGCTGAGGAGCTGCTGCAGATTATGACTGCTTTCATCGCATAAAGTTGGATTATTAAACGAGATTTCTGACGCTCTGGGGGGATGATTTAAGAGCTGCACCTCCAGCAATTAGGCGGCAATTTGTTTAATTAGCTAACCTGCTTTCTGTGACATAAGTTCAAATGGAGCGTTTAAAGGCAGTTGCTAGAGAAGAAAAAGTTTAAAATTATTTACATGTCATATAAGATGTATATTTTTTAATTTCATTATTCACTTTGAATTGATTTCTATTTATTTTTATTTATTTATTAGCATCATGGAGTATATTCCCCAGAAAACAGAAAATTTAAGGCCACCAAACAAGATTTCAAACATATGTTTTAGGGCCATGGTAGATAGAAAAAAAGGAGAATTTTTTTGCCAAAAATAAACTCATACATTTTCTAGAGATAACCTGGAAATTTCTGAACTTGAAAAGTAGAAAATTTGCAAGAACAAATCTCAGAATTTTTAATATTATTTTTGACATATTTTCTTGAAAAAAAAAAAAGCTTAAAATTTTCTGAGTTTGTAAAGTAGAAGATTTTTGATATTTGGAAATTTTTCTAGTAAATTTGAGACCTCAAAGTTTCGGATTTTTTTTGTACCATTTGTTTTAGAATACTCAGAAATTTTATAGGAAAAAACAAGAACAGCTATGACCTTCAAAAGTTTTCTAAAAAAAAAGGAGACTAATTTAAAAATCGTCTAGAATTAAGACATGAAAATTTCTGATTTTCAAAAGTCAATTTTTCCAGGTTTTCTGAGTTGGCAAAGTCAAAAATGTTAAACTTTTGTAACTCAAAATTTCATAGTTTTTTTTCCTCTCTTTTTTTTAGAGTAATTGCAGAATTTTTTTTAGAAAAACAAGGGAATTTCTGAGTTTGAGAAATCAAAACATTGCTAGAAAAATCACAAACTTTGAGATCAATCTGATAATTTTTCCAGAAAACACTACATTTTTGAATTGCAAAAGTTAAAAATTTTCTCAGAATTTGGAAATTTTGAGTTTCTCAGAATTCTGACATCTTTCTCCAAATTTTGACTTTTTCAAGAAATGTAACTTTTTCTCCTTAGAATTTTTACTTTAAACTTTTGACATCAAAAGTAAGAATTCTGAGAAACTCAAAATTTCCAAAAGCTGAACATTTTTGACATTTGGAAATTGTAGGTCTCAGTATTCTGGTCCTTTTTTTCTCTATTTTTACTTTTTTTCTCAGAATTTTTACTTTTTCTCCTCACAGTTTTGACTTTAATCTCACAATTCAGTTTTTTTTCTCAGAAATCAGAATTCTGAGATCTAAAGTCAGATTAAATTTTTTTTGTATTCAGTGGCACTAATCTTTCTCCGTAGGCCACATCTTGAACACGTTGTCAGGGAAAGTTTTTCTCTCTGTTCTGTTCCAGAGAAGCGTCCAGGTTGCATCTCCATCAGGATGCCCTCAGCACCGTTTGGGATCAAATCTCCAGAGCGTCCATGATGTTTTTTTGCAGCGTCGCCTCGGGCGCGGACGCTCGCTCCAGTTCTGCTGCTTGGGACCGGGAAGCGCAGGAAGCCGCCGTCAGGAAGCATTATGCCTGAGGACGCGGCTGAGGTTGAGCGTCCCGTTTTTGACGAGTTGATGGACAGGAAGCTCTTCCGTGCCTGTGGATTTGACATTCATGCACCGTAACTGGGATCAGTTGGGAAGGTGGACTGAAATACTCTGTTTCCCTTCGTTCCTGGAAAGGTTTGGTTTTTGGGTGGGAGTTCGGGGTCAAAGGTTGGATATCTGGCGGTTGGATAAAGATGGAGGCCGGAGCGGAGGCGAGCCCACATCAGCAGCAGAGGAGGAAGCCTGTGCTGCATGGACTGGAGGACCAGAAGAGGGTGAGTTAACCAAACAATCTTCTGCTTCTTTTTTCCCACCACCGCTGCTTCTGGCTGGTGTTTCCCTGAGAAACAAGCAGAAGAGTTTAAAGTTTACTTCTGGCAACATGGAAGCATGTGTGATTGGTTCAGAGCAGCAGACGGACCACATAAAGCAATCTGGGATGGTTTTCTGGTTGCATGGAAGAATTTATTAGAATTTTCTGACTTTGAATTTGAACTTTAATCTCAGATTTATTACTTTAAACTTCTGCGGTAGGATTAAATGTTATCGTAACTATTTCTCTCCATGTTGGCTGTTCTCTGCATTTTAATGGAAACATTTTTATATGGAAACATTCCTGCCGCTCAGACAAAGTGAATTTAGCCTGTCGCAATAAGCAGTTAGTATGATAAATTAATTTCCATTCCAGTGAAGAATCTTAATCCATGTTGTTTGTGGTTTCTGGGTTCTGTGTTTCATTTTGGATATTAAGTTTGTAAAATTAACATTTATTGATCTAATAAAAAGCAAACTTGTGTTGTTATGTCCAGGAAATGAACAACAATATTATTGTTTTTCTCGATAATCACTGGAACAATTTATCGTCCTGCAGATTTTGTTGCTGTTTGTGTTGCTCTGTGGTAAAAAGTGTGCATGTTTTGGAAGCTGGTGCATGTTTTCTCCGTTTTCCATCTCGTGTTTCGCCACCCTGAGGTTTGTTGCTGATTGCAGAACGCAGTGTGATGTGTTGGGTCATGATCCTGACGGTTTCATCATTGTGCTGCTTTGTATCTGGGCGCTGTTGCAGAAACACTCAGAAATGTCAGAGGATCTTGTGGGTTTTTTCTCTCTCTGTCGCTCAAAGTGAGCAGAGATTTCTTCTTCTTCTTCTTCTTTTGGCTGTGATTGATTGGATTGGGCATTAGTCGACTTTGTTTTTAAAGCAGAGGTACAGCGAATTGCTCCTGCTGTGCTGCGGTGGCCGTTGACATGCAGGGTGGCCATAATGTGCAGAAAAACCCAACCAAATCAAACGGGGTTCATGCTTTCTTCATGCTCTTATGTTGTGGTTTATTGAAAAACGCTATTTTGTGGTTGAGCCGCTTCTTGTTTTATGAAATTGTGAATGTGTTTTATTGAATTTGTGGGTCTTTTTCATGCAAGCTGAACAGATCAGAAACATCTGTTTGGATTTTTTTCCTTGCAAATGTGCAAAAAAGGGATTTTTAAGTGCAGAAAAGCTGCTGATATAGTCTACGAAGTTCTCTCCAAGTCAATAAAATGATTTTAAATTGGTCTCTAAAATAAACCGGAAGCTGCATAAGGATTGGAATCACATGTGAAAACCTGACTGCGGCATTTTGTTTTACTAAGACGAGTTTATAGAGCATTGGAATAATCCAATCTGAATAAAACAAAAGAATATATGATTATTTCCAGCTCAGAGCGTGAGATAATAGAGCTTAGTTTGGAAATATTTCTTAAAAAGAACCAATCAGTCTTCAAATGAGCAGTTAAAGTGAAACCAGAATTAAAGTTTGTTCCAGTAAAAAGCAAGCAGGCATTTTTCAGGTTCAAAGGTAATTATTCAACTATGAGCCTCCTACGGCTTTTAACATAATCAGATATCTGAGGTTTGGCATCAGCCGATGGGAAAAACGGCTCAAAAGGACTTAAAATGTTTTTTTTCTTTAAAACATTATTTTATAAATGCAGCAAAATGGCTTCACAAGCTGTTCAAATATGTAAAAACAACTTTAAATTGTTTAATCAGTGCATTTAGGTGAATAACAGCAAAATAAATAATAATCTGAAACGGATATGAACTTATAAAAACAAAATTAAACAAACCTTCTTTTAAATAGTTCAGAAAAATAAAATAAATAATAAAGAATGACGTCACTCAGAGCACAAAGCATAGAATTAGACTGAATAGATCCGCCCTTATGGAACGTTACCAGACCTGATCTAGAATATGTTTTCAATATTGGGACCAATCTGTGGAGACATAAAAACTGAAAGTCATCTGCATAGAAGTGACTAAAAATGTTCCCAATATGCAACAAAAACAACAGGCACCAAAACAGAACCTTGAGGTTCACCAGAAATGGAGCCATTGAAAGTCAGGCTGGAAAAATGTCTCCGTTCTTCAAACATACATTTCCTTAAGCCACTTAGTGAAGCTCTCTTTTTATAAAACTAACTTTACAAATGTTTGAATCAAGAATTAACGTCTAAAAATCAGAAAAATGACATGAAATCATGTTTACACTGCAAAAACACAAAATCTTACCAAGTCATTTTTGTCTACTTTTTTAGTGCAAATATCTGAATACACTAAAAATAAGACAAAACAAACTTAATATCAACTTTTCAGCTAGAAATAGGAGCTTGTTTTAAGTCTATAATTCCTTAATATTGATGACAAAGTTCAGGTTTCAGTACTTTTTCATCAAAATTAAGGAATTGTTTACTAAAAACAAGCTCCTTTATCTTGATTTAGAAAGTTATTTGTAAATTAGTTTTGTTGTATTTCAAGTTTTCTTAGATATTTGCAATAGAAACCTGATCAAAATTACTTGGTCATTTCAGACCAGTTTGAAGATTTTAAAATAAAAACGGTGTATATATTTCTTTCTTTCTTACCTGTGCTGGTCCTTTTCCCCTGTAAATTATTGATTTGATCAGGTGTGTTAAATGAATCACCTGGGAATATGTAGAACATGAATATTAATTCAGTCCCAGCTGGTGTTTTCCCCCGATTTCCCACAATGCCGAGCGTCTCAGCGGCTGCTAATTGACTCACAGAGAAGCTCCAGAAATCCCAGAGTTTCTGGGATTTCAGCACAAAAGGCGGATATATACCTGAAAGCTCATGTTTTTTCCTTTCTTTCCTTGTTGCTATGGTAACCAGCTCTGCCTCCATTCATAAAGTGATTTTATTTACTTTTTTTTTTCAGCAGCAGTGAACGGATAAGTGATGGAAAGCCTTCAAATGATGGGAACGTTCAGTTTAACACTGAATGATGTTTTCTGAAACAAACCGCGTTGGTTGCTTTTATAGATCAAATATGGAATATATATTCAGTCTGTATTCAGTTCATTAGAAGTGAACACATCACATTCTGCACAAGTTGCTAAAGCTAAGAAAAGCCATTATGCATTTTTTCTATAACTGCTTTCCTGTTTTACATTTTCATTTTCTACCAGGTCAGAGTGTGAATTGTGTTTGGTGTGAAGTACATATTACTAAGAAGTTTATTTTCTTCTTCAGATTGGGTTTTTATATTTGTCTATTCCTGTCCTTCTGTTCATTTTGCGCTAATTTTGAAACTTTTTGGAAGTGACAGACCTGTTCTTTAACTGCTGTTAGGGCCAATCCAGAGGCCACAAATGGCCCCCGGGCCACACTTTGAGCACCGCTTATTTAACAAGACAGGAAACGCACAAGTTTAAAGTGGATCTTCCAGAATAAAAGCCTGTACTTCAGTCTGCAGAGGGACCCAGTTAGATTTTTAACGGCGTCAGCAGCCGCTGGCGTCCCGGCGGTCTCCGTGGAAACGAGGCTGAACCGATTCTCGCCTTCGCTCTTAATGGACTTGAACCAACTTAAATAAACTGAAAGCGGTGTTTTCACAGGAGCCCATTGTTGAAATACTGGAGCAACAGTCAGCGTCCTTCAGCAATTACCTTGGCTTTGTGGGTCTGAGGTGCTGCGTGCGATCCTCACTCTGTAGGAGATAATTGGATTTTGTTCCCTCTGTGGATCTGCTGCCACACGTCTCCTGCTCTGCGTATTAATGTTCGATGAGCAGCAATCACAGACCTGAGCGGAAAAGGCCTGAAACGGATGCATTGCATCACGAGGAGCAGAATCGGGGCTGTGTGTTCGATGGAGCAGAACTGCAGACTTTGTTGCTGAATTAGTCGTTTGATATTCATGGTATTCATTAAACATGGATTTTCTGGAATTAGCTCTTTAGTGCAGTGAATCGTCCTGCAGCTGATAAGATGGAGGACCTCAATTAAACAAGGTTATTTAAACATTTATTATGGAGTTTGTTAGCATACACTGCAAAAACACTAAATCTCACCAAGTATTTTTGGTCTATTCTATCTTGGCTCACCTGAAATAAGAGAAAACTAACAAACAGGTAACTTTTCAGCAAACTAGGAGATTGTTTTAAGTCAATTAATCTTTAATATTTTTTTAAAAATTACTAGTTCCACTGGAAGATTATTTAACTTATAACAAGATATTTTTACCATAATAATCTGTCAGAAGAACTAGCTCTGTTCAATCTGTATTAAACATTATTTACTTAAAACAAGCTAAAAAGTTACTTGTAAATTAGTTTTGTCTTATTTCAAGTGAACTAAGATAAGTCAAATAAAGATTGACAAAAATTACTTGGGAAGATTTTGTGTTTTTGCAGTCGTCTGTGCATTTTTGTGCCACACACTGCAAAAACACACTAAGACAAAACTAACTTAAAAATAACTTTTCAGCTTGTTTTAATCAGTCCTACTGGCAGATTATTTCGCTTATAACACATTTTTCCAAGATTAAAAGTGAAATAATCTGGCAGTCGAACTACTTTTTCATCTATATTAAGGAATTATTGACTTAAAACGAGCTTCTGTATTTTGCTGAAAAGTCACTTCAGTTTTGTTTTAAGTGTACTAAGATATTTTTAACAGAAACTAGATGGAAATACTTGGAAGAATTTTGTGTTTTTACAGTGTATTCTTCCATTCTGCGTCAAAATGCAGAAAATAAAAGCTAAATTTCCAAGTTTATAAACAGAAATGAACAAATGCTTCTGCTGAGAGGTTTTAAAGAACAAACCATTAAAAAGATCTTATCTGGCATTAAAATAAGACAAAACTAACCAACAAGCAACTTTTCAGCAAGAGATGGAAGATTAATTTACATCAATAATTCCTTCATATTGATGAAAAAAATACAGAAAAACAAAAATTATTTCACTTATAATCTGCCAGTGGAACAAGAGCTAAGAAATTATTGATGTAAATTAATCTCACATTTCTTACTGAAATGTTACTTGTTATTTTTGTCTTATTTAAAGTTTAAGATGTTACTAATAAGAACTATTAAAAAATCTTGGGTAAAATTTTGAGTTTTTGCAGTGCAAACCAAGATCAATTCAGGATTCAGGATTAGTTTAAATAAAAGCTATGTGGTTTTTTTATTTATTTTTCCCACTCATCTGCATCTCTCACTAATTAAAGCTGCAGAATAGCAGCAAATAGTCGAACCGAACCAAACCAAACGGACCTTTCGAGCGAACAGCGAGGAAGGACTGTTTCCAGTCACTTTTATTGAGCGATTAGTGTCAGATTTCTGTTCAATAATCGATTCCTGTCTGAAATATGGATTGGTTTTTATCTGAAAGATTCAGAAAGTATTCTCTGTCTCTCTTTTCTTCTTTTTTACAGCTTGTGTTGTTAAAATAATGTGATCCCAACTGTTTTGTGACTAAACCCACTGAGAGGTGTTAAAAAAGACCAAGAAAAACACAGAAAAACGCCAAACGCTGTGAGAAATCTCACCATATGTTTGCCATTTGTGGTGCAGTTTGATTCGGCTTCCAAAAATAAAAACAATGAAAAGCGGCTCAGTACTGTTGGGTTGAATCTTTCATTGGGTCTCTCTCAAGGCTTTGTTCACGCTGCAGCTTTTCTTCGCTGCTCTCTCAATAAATTAATCATGTTCATCCAGACCTGCCGTTCAGCTTCAGGTTCGTTCTTAAAAACAAAACAACAAAAATGAATTCAGAGGACGAGATCTGCTCAGAATGAGAGAAAAAAAGTTGCTGTTGCTTTTATTTATGACGTATTATTGGTTACAAAAGAAGATTTGAACTTTATGAAGCATGTTTAGATATGACTATTGCATCCACACTGCAAAAACACAAAACTTTACCAAGTATTTGTTTAAGAGTTTCTAATTCAAATACCTTAAGACTCTTGAAATAAGACAAAACTGACTTAACAGTAACTTTTCAGTGGCATAAAATAAAGTTTTAATCAGAAGTCTTGTTTTAAGTGAAATAATCTACCAATTGAACTCATACTTTATCAATATTAAGGACTTATTTATTTAAAACATTTATTCATTTATTGCTGAAATGTTACTTGTAAGTTATTTTAGTTTTTTAAAGTGTATTAAGATATTTTCAGTAGAAACTGACTAAAATACCTTTCTGTTTTTGCAGTCTATGATTTTTGACATTAAATTTGATTTACTGCAACCAAAAACTTCAAAGTTTACTATTTTTTATTTATTTATTTATATTATTGTTTTAAAATAAATTTAGTAAAATAATCTGCCAGTTTAACAAGTTATTTTTCATCAATATTAGTGAATTACTGACTTAAAAGAAACTCCCACATCTTGCAGAAAAGTAACTTGTAAAATAAAAGTGATTTTATATTTCAGGAATCACAACAATCTTCTGCTTTTGGACTGATTCTGTTCATGTTAAACTTTTATTTTGTCCTGAAAGGATTTTATAAAAACTATAAACAACATTAAATAAAAATGAGTTACAGATGTTTTTAGGTGAATCTGTCCCTGATTAGAAATTTATTCCCGTGATTTTCTACTTTCAGCGTGAATTTAATGAAACTTTAGTTGTTTTTGAGGCTTCTGTTTAAACCTGTCGCAATAATTAGTTTTTTAAGTGTATAAAAACATTTAAAGTTGTGTGGGTGACATGTTTTTATGGACTTTAGGTAATGCCGTTCAAATCAGAAGACATGAGTCAGCATTTACACTAAACAAGTGTAAAGATCATTAAATGGTGAATAAAAGTGAAGGGAAAAATACTTTAAAACTTAATCAAAGGGCAGTACTATGTAAAACTCACTTTTATTATTGGCATTGCGTCGTGTTTTAATGTTTTTCCCTCATCGAAAACAAACCTTGAGTGTCAGTTTTTTATGCCTGCTTGCGAAATCGTTTAATCTCCATGGCAACCTGTACAAAACTCCTGAGTGGACTTAGCCCCTCCTCCAAGGACGAAGCTCCTCCTCTGAGCTGCAGTTTCCAAACTTCAGAGCTGCTTTCTGCTTCACGGAGCCGCTCTCCCTCATTCAGCTCCTTCAGACTAGCCAGCAGCAATTAGTAAACACCTGCTGAGCTCATTACAGGAGCTACTTCTGAGAGTAAAGCTGGGAAAACGCTGTTAAAGGGTTAATAGAGGAGTCAAGATGGGATGACTTCCTGAAGGTGGAGTTTCAGAAAGAGCAGGGGATACTTAAAGAGACAGAGACCCAATTTCAAGAAGTTAAACTGTGAAGTAAAATTTCTGGAAGGGATGTGTGCAAGTCTGACACGACACTGTGATAAACACAACACCTGTTATGAACATGAAGGAGTCTTCATGAATGTCTGACTGCTGTCATGAAGTTTAATTAGGTAAGTAATGACACTTTTAATGCAAAGTTCCATTAAAATGTGCATTAAAAGTGTCATTATTTACTGAATGATACTTAATGACAACAGTGATAAACGGTCAAACACTCCTTCATGTTCATAACAGGTGTTGTGTTTATCTCAGTGTCATGTCTGGTTTATGACACCCCTTCAGATAAAATGTTACCAGATTCCTACTAAGTCATTTTAGTATATTTATATCACTTCATTATGCTATAAAATGTAACTCTGTCTTGAACATTCGTGGCCCGTTAAACAATGACCTCCAGTCTTCAGTGATGCAGCATTCGACTCCGGCTCTCAGACGTTCGTTGGACCTGCCGATCCTCCATCTTCTCATCTGTTCGGCTGGCCTGTTGCCTGCATGTGAGGGGCGAGGGGAGGCCGACGATTTGTCATTTGATTGATTGTGGAAGCCGAGCGCTGTGCGCCGCTGCTATCTGAAACTAATTGAATGTAATATCAGAGCGACGGGACGGGTGATGACGAATGGCCAGCCCTCTGACTCTTTTCCTAACATCAGTGATTACAATCTGCAGTAAACATGGTGGTTCGCTGCAGCTTTCCGCTGTGGATCCGAGTGTTAAGCACTTTCCTTTTAGGATTTGTGGTTGACCTAAACGGATCAGGATGGAGAGCAGGTTCTGGTTCTTTGCGATAGGAGGGGGAATCTAAATGCTTTTCTTGCAAACCAGGCAGCTGCAGAGGAGAGATGGAGGGGATTTATTTATTTCTTTTTTTGCAGAGGACTGTGTTTGCCCAGTCATGCAGCACTGACGAGCCTTGGGAGCGGGGCTTTAAACCGGGGGGAAGGGGAGGCTCAGAGGGTGGAGGTCTGAGGCTGGGGGTGGGGGACGGTGCAGCACCACCAGGGTCCCGGTCGGCCCTCTGGAGCCATCTGGCCTCTTCCTGGACCCGGAGGGATGGCGAAGGACAGGTGGCAGGGGCTGTTGGTGTTGACAGGACTTCTGCTTCAGGGCAGAAACATTGGATAGGTGGGCTTTATCAACCCTTATCCACATGCAAAATGATTTATCAGCAAAAAACCAGAAAATCATTATTTAAGTTATCGATTAATCAATAATTCTGACGATTAATTGATTAGTCTGATGATTAATCAAATAAAAAATTTACTTCTGACTCATTTCTGCTTGAATTAACATTGATTCAGTTTAGGGCTGCATCTGTTTAATATTTGGAAAGCAAAATTATAGTTTTTTTATTTTTACCGTGTGAAGCTAAAGCTGCGACATTTCCACGATTTTGGGTGAAACATTTAAAGACAAAAGTTTTTTTCATCTTAAGTGCAATATACACATAATTTGGCCAATTATGGCTTAATTGTTATGTTATTTCAGCAAATTGCCTTTTTAAACTCTGCAGTTGATGATTAATTGATTTCTAAATTATTATTTCAACAATTGATTAATCGTGATTAATCGTTTCAGTCCTTACAAGATAAAACCTGCCAGTTTGTTTGGACATATTTTTCCACGGTTTTAAATTCATCTTCTCATCTTTCACTGTGATGAAACAAACATCTCTGGGTTGAAACTACAAAATGGGTATTATAATTTATATTTTAGGCTTTTACGCCTTAAAACTCATCTTTAAATCACAAAGAGGCAAAAGTAACGCCAGCAGAAATCCAAACTGTTTTCCACTAGGGCTGCAACTAAACATTATTTTAGTAATCGATAATAATCTATTGATTATTCTGACTGTGAATTAATTAATCGGAGAAAACACTGGCATTCCTTCAGTAACTCCGATTATTTCATATTTATTAAAGGAATGCTACAATATTACAATTCACACAATAAAATGCTTATTTTCTTATTTAAAAAAGAAACGAGTTATTTGCATCTTTTAATGTATTTAAGTGAAAAATCTTTTTTTTATTCAATTAATCGCTTGTCAGAATAATCAATAGACTAATTGATTACTAAAATAATCATTAGTTGCAGCTATAAACATGATTAATATATTTTTATTACTTTAAAACTGTTAAAATATAAAATCAGATGTTATGCATCACTGACTTATGTAGGTTTTCAGTAAAATAAGTTAATTAAAACTTCTTAAAAATAACTTGGAGTTCCACAAGGTTTAATGTTGGGAATTTGAGATTTAACAGTAAAAACAGTAAAAATAACAGAATATAACTGCTTTAAAAGCAATTTTTCCACAAAAATCACTTATTTCACCTCTTTAAAGGATATAATTTTTTGTCTTTCTGGAAAAACTCAAAGAATTTTTCTGTCTTCATGAAGCAGTGATATTTTTAAAACCCCAGTGTTGTCTGCAGCAGGTCGTGTTGTCCCGACTTGTCGCTGTAATCCGTGTTTCAGGGTCGGAGGGGGGCGGCAGCCGGATTCTGGTTTAGTCCGGTTCAGGGGAAACGGTCAGCGGATGAACAGGTGCTTCATGTCGCTCCTGTGGTGAAGATGGGAT
This sequence comes from Poecilia mexicana, assembly GCF_051168715.1. Classification (NCBI taxonomy): domain Eukaryota; kingdom Metazoa; phylum Chordata; class Actinopteri; order Cyprinodontiformes; family Poeciliidae; genus Poecilia; species Poecilia mexicana. The sequence goes on along the minus strand of NW_028263372.1, from coordinate 33,901,286 downwards.
TCCTCATTTCAGACACAGGAATCACTTTCATCATCCATGGCAACTTGTAAAGAATAAACAGCAGATTTTATACAGAGGCGATTGGAAAGATGATCTACGTCCTTTAACAGGTCAGAATGGGTATTTTTGCACAAATCTGTGCTGTAACTATCTAGACCAGACTGTGAAGCTCCCAGTGATGCAGAAAGAGAAAAGCTGTTATTACTGCGTACAGTAATCACGTTTTGACTTGTTTGTAAAGTGACAAAAGGAGACAATGGTAAATTGGTGCTACAAGAATAAGTCGAAATAGAATTTTGTGAAAACTAAAACTAAATTAAGTTGATTTATTTAACTATTTTTAATTTATGTGTAACATTGAAGCTGGTATTTTATTTTTAATTATTATGCTGTGAAAATTGATTGCTAATCAATTCTTAAGGTGAAGAACTGATTGGAGGGAAACTATTTAAATTATTTCAGTACCAGATACTGAAATTGCTGTCTGCTAGCATAGAAAGCTACTGCTAGTTCTACTTTCTATACTACTACCAGTATAGAAAATTACTACTAGCTTTCTATGCTTGTATACAGTAGCGGAACAAGTCAGCGTCGGGCCGGGGGGCGGGGCCAATCACCGGGCCCCTAAGGAATCACCGGGCCCCTAAGGAATCACCGGGCACCGGGTCCCTAACCCATAACCGGGCCCCTAACCAATCACCGGGCCCCTTACGTGGAGTGAAACTGAAACCGTTTAAGGGGGCGGAGGGTGGGGTGTATTTAACAGTAAATACACCCTTCTCAACAGGCGAGGGCGCACTTTCTCTGTCTATAATCACATATTTCAATGACTTGAAACCATTCCTCCCTCCCTGGCACTTCCAGGCCCAGGCCCCCATCCGGCCCGGTTTGGGGGGCAGCAGCCCCCCTAGCCCCCCCCATAGCTCCGCGCCTGCTTGTATAGAAAGATACCATGAGCTTTCTACTAGTTCTGTGTTACTACTAGTATAGTAGTAGCTTTCTATGTACTTCTATTGTACTATATACTACTTGCATGCTACTAGTAGTAGCAAAGAAAGCTATTACTTGTGTAGTAGAAGCTTTCCATGCTATCACTACTACTAGCCTTCCATGCTAGGAGTAGCTTTAGTGATGGCGCTCTTGATTATGATTTTCCCATTAGCTGGACGGACTGCTCATAATCCCTTTGGTTCCTACAAAACCAAAAAATCTTAAAACTGTTTAAAAATTGTAAGTCATATTATCAACAGATTTACTAACAAATGGCACAGGAAGCTATGATTAACTTTTTATGCTAGTAGTAGCTTTTTGTGCTAGTTTCTGATGACACTTTTCCCAGTAGCTGGATAGAAAACTCATAATGCCTTTGGTCGCCAAAGCCTTATGCAGAAAGATATTAAAACCGTTTATTTCAAGTTGTATTATCAAGAGATTCACCAAAGTTATTGCATGTTTTGCTAATATTGTTCAGCTGTAATAAAGCTGATAAAGAGCCTCTTCCTGTTCAGATGTGAATCGGCAGCAGGACGTCAGATCAGTGTGTTAGGCCGGTTTTACGCGTTGACGTAATCCTTATTCTGCACAAAGACGCCGTTATCTTGAGTCTGCAGAGCATGTTTCCAGAAGAGGCTCCCACACCTTCTTGGTGTTTTCCATTCCTGTCGTCCCATCTTCACTCTAGGAAACTCGCTGGAATTCAATTTTACACACCAGGAATTCCAGCTCTGATAAGGACGAATGGAGAGCGGAAAGAAAAAGGTTTTCATCTGCAGCAGCAAGTGTGGAGCCAGAGTTTCCTCTCGCTCCTCCAGCCAATCTCTCCACAGCCTCTTAACCTCGGCTCCATTATGGACGCCCTGCGTAAATCTGCCACGTTTGGAGAGCGGCTCGAACAGCCAGGCGTGAGTTTGGCCCGGATGACGCCCAGCGAGGGAGAGGAGCAAACGGCTAGCTTGGTTACAGGAAAACACTTGGAGGAAATCTGTGAAATTTTGCCAAATCCCTTCAGAGACGCAGAAACATAATTGGTATGCAGGTGAAAATCGCAGCTAAGGAAGCATTGAGAAAATTACTGTTAGCTCAACATCGGATGATGTTTTTATCTGACAGTTTTTCCAGCTCAGAAACCGTTACAGCTTGGATTATGAATGACTTTTTATTATATTCTGCTTTAATTGGATTTATGTTCTTTCACAGTGGTGCTTTAGGGCCATGGGAAAAAAGATACTAAATTTCAACCAAAAAACTCAGAAATTTTGGGTTTAATCTCAGAAATGTTCTAGAAAAAAACATGGAAATTTCTAAGTTTGAAAAGTCAAATTTTGAGATTGGGGGAAAAAACAAGGACATTTCTGAATCTCAAAAGTTTAACATTTTTGACTTCTGAAACTCAGAAATTTCTTTTCTAGAAAATTTTCTACAAAAGCTAAAAATTTCTGAGCTTCAAAAGTGAAAAAGAATTTGATAAGCTAAGGTAGGTGCTGGATCAGATGTTTCTCCTGGTCTCAAACATTCGATCAGGGAAACTAAATGACCTCTGAGGTCACACGCAGGTCAAAGTCTCTGTACTGAAGTTCCTGTATTTAGGGGGAAAATAATGAACAAGCTAAATAAATATGGATTTGAGTTTTTAATCGTAACGACAGTTGTGTCAAATTGTTCCAACAGAGAACGAATGCGTTGCTTTGTGTGCTGTTGTAACATCAGAGCTACAGCTGAGTGAACAAATTGTTCTTTATGGGTCAGTAGTTTCACACAATGAATGCTAATGAGGTGAAAAGCAGTCGATTAAATCAAGCAGGTTTCTTCATCTGCAGCGTTTCCATATTTTATTAACTTTTCTACCTTTTGTCACATCAAAATCAGATGGAAAATGTATTTAAATGTGATTTTCTGTGAAGCTGTTCATAACTGAAGTGGAAGGAAAAGAATAAATAGTTTCTGTTTTCTCCAGATAAAAATATGAAGAGTTTTTCTTGCTTTTGCATTCAGCCTAAAACATTTATACACGAGAGGCGACTTCAGTTGCACCTGCAAGTTTTCATCCGATCAATCGCTGGGATAATCGGTACATTAATCAATAACTAAAATAATTTAGTATATGGTTCCTATGGTCCCTATACTTTTTGTCATTATGAGGCATTTCCAATACTTGTTTTTTATTTTCAAATTATTGATGAGTAATCAAAGTAATCGATAGTCATTATAGTTGATTAATCATCAGAGTAATTGATACATTAATCCCAGACTAAAATAATCTTTAGTTGCAGATCAACATATTGTCATTTATCTTAAAAATTAAATTAAATTAATGAAATTACTCAAAGCAGAGTTGGGTAGTAACTAGTTTTACTCAATTACACTTGAGTAAAATGTACTTTTATTACGCTGTACCTTTTACTTTTAAATTACTTGAGTAATTTTATTAAGTTTTTCTACTTGAGTAAAATTTTACCCACTGAATGAAAAACATGTTTTAACCAAAAATCCATGTTCATAACTGTACACACACCTGCAGTGTTTGTCCTTAAAATACCAACATTTCCACTTGCCTTTATATTTTGATGATGTAATTTTTAAATATTAATTGATTCAGCCTCCCCTCGGTTACAAACATGAACGAGTTTCACCACTGAGCTGCATCCAGGCACCGTTTCCCCCCGCCTCCTTTTCCATATCAGCCCCCATCGCTGGCATCACTTACCCGGGTAATCAATACGCGCTCTCTGCTGCTATTGATCCGGGACGGCGTGCGCACAGCTGCTGGGGCCGAGGACCCAGAGACGGACGGTTGATCAGCAGCACCTGGTTCTGGAAACGCGGCGAGATTAGGGAAGACTGCAAACATCAAAGCCTGTTGGGTTATACTGCTAACGAGCGGTTGTTAGGAAATCAATCTGCTGCAGGTCAACAGCTTCATTTGATGCTGTAATGAAGTGTGTCATTGAAGTGTAATACAGAACATAATGGATAAATGAAAGTATATGTAGCTTTTAATTGACAATCAGAGGATGTTTACTTAGAGCGCCCTGATGTAATGCATTAAAAGATCGTAATTCAAAGTTGGCTCAAAATAATTTGAATTAAAAGTTGCCAGAGAGCCATAAAGATAATTTATTCTTACTGATAAATTATTCAATTATGTGTTTCTATTTTCCATGAAGGCCAAATTAATTTAAACTGCTGCATTCATATTAATCTGTTGCCATAAATATTTTTAGTCTCCACAGTTTATTTTATTAAACTTTTAATTAAAAGGTGCAACTGTTTTATTTCAAAGTTGCTGCATATTTTGGTTACATGAAGCTCCAGCTTTTGGTCAGCTCTTCCCAAACTACAGGTGTTTCCACACCTGATGGTCTGATAGACTCGGTTCGACTGGGGAACAAAAATGCAACATTTGTTACATTTTCAACTGCTGCCGTTTGTTTCACACATCGTGTCAAACAAACCAAACCAGTATGAAAGACATGTTCTCCTCCTGGCCTGTGGGGGCGCTGCACCAAGAGCCACTGACGGAAACGAGAAAAACCTCTGAAGACTCTGAGCTCAACTTCCTCCTTCACAAAATGTAAACAAAAACGGAGTAGCGTCAGATTTTAGTGGTTGCAAGTTTAGAGGAAGATTAATCTAAAAACTTTGACTTTTCAACCTCAAATCTTTAGAAAAAACGTGGAAATTTCTGAGATTAATCTCAAATTTTTTTTCAAGAAAGTTTCCAACTTTTGAAACTCTGAGAATTTTCAAAAGTTGAAAATTTTCAAGTTCTTCAAAAGTTATTTTTCTTGAAAATAACCTGGATTTATTTAAAAACTTTTTATTTTTCTAGCAAATTTTAATTTTCCAAACTCAGATTTTTTTTAAAAAATGTATTAAATTTATCTGAGGTTTTTTTCTAGCAAATTTTTGACTTTCAATCTCAGACATTTTCTTATTTTTTCTAGAACAATTTATGTTAATCTAAAAATTTCAGAGATTTTTTGTCAGAAATTGACTATTTATTTCTCTATTAATGGCCCTAATCATAGGTGTCAGACAAATCATCGTTTTTTAAATAAATAAGTCACTACAGACACCATTTAAATTCAGTGTGTACTCATAAACCTTGTGCTGATTAAATTAGCCATAAAATTTGCAAACTGAAGTCAGATTTCTGATAACTCCTCCTGCTGGCGACGGATAATATGACAGAAAACTGAAACTGCATCCTTGAATTGAATTATGCTTCATTTTATCCTCCTTTTCTGGACATATTACCGTCTGTCAGAACCAATCAGTAGAACCAAATCCAATCTGATGCGTTTGCAGCTGATTGATTCCTGCGCGGTGTAATTAAATTGTTGCTGTAGCTGATAAGGACCATGACTGCTTAATGGTGACCCAGTATCACGGGAGCATCTTCGCACTGACAGATCAGATGAGGGAAGTGGCCGGGATTTCTGTTGTATCTTCATATTTTAAAGATTAGGTTTAAGGTGTTAAAGAGTAAAATATAAATTATGTGAAAGATGATTGTGGGAATCAAGGAATATGTCCAAACGAAGCGAAAGCTTTTATCTTACGGCTGAAACGATTAATTAGTTTCATTGTGATTAATCTATTATTAAAATGATCGCCAACTAATTTATTAATTAACTGGAGTAAACAGACTCAAAAGAACAACACACAGTAACTAAGCCAAAATTGTTCCAAAATGCATTTTGAATTTAAGACGAAAAAACAAACCTGTAAATACCTTTTATAACTCCTCAAGTAGCATAGTTTTAACTTCACCGATTCAAATTCTGTAAATAGAATCTCTTATCAAGCACCTTTTCTTATCCAATTATTAATCGGTGAATAAAAAATTAATGAATAGATTATCATTGGTGTACGATGAAGTCGAGCAGAAAGGTCTGAGCTTTTCACATGTTAGAAATATTTTTTTACCTGCAGATGAGTCCTTTACTACAAGTCATAGAGTTCACTAAAGGAATGCATTTTAGTCAATTAAATGTTTATAACTAAAAAATATAAAAATAAATTATTTGCATCTTTTAATGTATAAAAAGTTTTACATAAGGAATTATAGAATTTGATCCAATTTTGAACCGATTAATCAGTAAATCGATTAATCGATATCTAAAATAATTAATTGCTGCCCTGTATCGTCATTATGAAGCATTTTCAGTATTGAATTACGATTTAGACAGATTTCCATCTTTTCCTCTGATTGTCCAGTTTCCAAACCTTTTCTGAGCTTAATGAGATTTTTAAAGCTCCATCAGGTGGAGATAAGTTGATACTTGGACTTTAGTGTGAAACAAGTGTTTCTCTGTTATGTCTTGTCCTGCTGGTTTCTTTTTGTCCTCTACAGGCTGAGGTGCTTGTTGCAGCTGGGGTCACCCAGCATGAGGCTCAAGGACGTTGCAGTAATTCAATCTTACCTGTTAACAGTCCTGTAGCTCGTAATCTGATAAAGCACCTCAGATACTTACGGTGGCCGACAGGTGCAAATGCGCAGCAACAGAGAAAACATGCAAACAAAAAAAGAGACGCAAACAAATGAAATCCAACAAACAAGAAGAGATGACGCAAACAAAAAGCAAATCAAATGCAGCAAACAAAAAAAAGATGCAAACAAAAAGCAAATGAAGCAAACAAAAAAAGAGACGCAAACAAAAGTCCCTCCTGCTTTGCTCGACCAAAACAGCAGAAGTTGCCTCATCAGCACTGTGGGATATTGAATAAATAAATACATTACTTTAGTGAACCAAAATATTTACAGCTATTTACTGTTTACAGACTTAATATCTGTGTTTCACCTCCACTCTTGCTTGCTTTTTGTTTGCGTCTTTTTTTGTTTGCTGCATTTGCTTTTTGTTTGCGTCTTTTTTTGTTTGCTGCATTTGCTTTTTGTTTGCGTCTTTTTTTGTTTGCTGCATTTGCTTTTTGTTTGCGTCTTTTTTTGTTTGCATGTTTTCTCTGTTGCTGCGCATTTGCACCTGTCGGCCACCGTAGATACTCGCTGTAAACGCTTTAAAAAGACACTAAATGGCTTTTGTTAAATCCACAATGTGATTTGACATTTAGAGGTTTCACGTATGGATGTGTTTATATGAACAGTGATCACTGTCGGATCCATAAAGAGCGGGTAAAGACGCTGATCAATACCCATCACAGTTCAGCTGATCAAATATTTATCCAGGAAGAGGGAGGAGAATGGACTTCCTGTCGGCTCAGACGAGCTGCGTCTCCTCAGGTTCTCCTGCCAGAAGAAAAGGTTTCATCAGGTCAATTCATAGACTTCGGTACGGAAGAATATCAGGGCCTCTGGGGAAAGAAAAAATAATCCTGACTTTTGATTTAAGAAGATTAAAGTCTGAATTCTCAGATTAAAGTCCAATTTCTGAGAAAAAAAGGACTAAATTTAGACAGTCTGAATTCTGAAAAAAAGATTATAAGGAAAAACATCAAAATTCTTAAAAACATTTTGTCTATTTTTCTATAAGACATGGAATCTCTGCTTACAGTCGAACGTCTTGTCCATATGTAGCTTTTTAAAAAGCTGTGTCTTTTTAAAACAATGTTGCAGAGATATTTATTCTTATAATCCTGTTCACACCTGATGGGTTTAAGAAAAGTCAAATCCGCTGAATTATACTAATCAGTGATGTATCATGCCCAACCCATAGGGGGCAGTGTAGCGCTAAGGTAGAATCTGTCAGACAATCACAATCCTTCAAAACAACCGCGACTTCCTGGTAGGAATTAAACATGGAGCCATTTCAGCAGGATATAAAAGGAATTATATTGTGTAAAACTAACATTTTGCACATTTTATTGTTCTGCTTTTAAAAATGCTTTAAAAACCCCAAACAAACAAACAAACAAACAAACAAAAAAAAAAAACACAGCCTTTGTTTAGCAGTAGGTTGATATTTTTTGGTGACCGGAAAATGAGCCGTTTCAAAAGCCTTCAGAATGTGACGCCACAAATCGGCAGACAGCCCGTTACCTAGCAACCCAAGTGAAGCCCAGCCCCGTTGCCTAGCAACCAGCACGTTTGGTCAGCTGGTTTTACCACTGTATGCGCTGCACAATGGCTGCTCAAAAAAACAAGTGTTTTGTTGTTGCTCTTCAGAAACTACCAGTTTAATTCTTGTTGGTTGTGCAGGAAGCTCCACTTCTGCTTTTCAAAGATGTAAGGTTGCGCATCTGGCCAGCAGCAGAAGCTTATTTGGATTTAAAGTGACCAGATGCCCTAAAACAAACTAGCATCTCATCATCTAATAACTCACCTTTAAATATAATTTATCTAATTTCTCTACATTATTTTCTCATTCTGAAAATGTAACTCTGATGAACTGAAGTGCAAATAGTCTTTCTTTAATTTTGAGCTTTAATCTAATTAATTTCATTAACTTCCTTTAAAGTGCAACGCTTGGCTGCTTTGTTTTCCAACCTTCTACAATGATGTTTAGTCAAGCAGAAAGAAACACATTAGCAGCTCCTCCTCCTACAAGATCCACCCAAAGCATACATGATGATAACAACATGTTAATTTCTCTGTCTGGGAGCCTCGGCTCTCTCTCTCTTTCTCTCTGTCTCTCTGCCCCACATTTTGGGGAAGTTCCTGTTGGCAGAGATTGCGCTTTTATCTGCGTTTTTCTCTTCACTCCTCCTTTTCCAACAAGTTTAATGATGTTTGAGTCGCTGGGATAATTCACTGCTCTCCCATTGACTGTCAGCTTCCAGCTGTTTCGGCTGCTGGCAGGCCGTTCCTAAACGGTCTTACGCCAACACTTCCTGGCTCACTGAGCTGTGACTCGGGCAGAAAGGGGGTATTGGAGGGCGGAGGAGCTGCTGTTAGTGGCCTGAATGTTCTGGCTGCAGAGCCCCCCTGCAGCCGCAGTGATAACAGACTGATAGGGAGCTGCTGTTGCGGACGAGTTGGACACTTTGATGCATTGCTGCGCAGGAGCTGAGAGGCAACATGCTGATGATTCAGAGATTAATGTTCCGACTGTGTCAATAAGCAGGTGTTGGTTTTGTGCGGCTGCCAGATTCTGGCTGAAACATATTTTACTGAGCAGGAAAAGCGAAATGTAGCAGCTTGTTCACAGTTTTTATGTCGCTTTGCCTCCCACTAATATTGAAATATAATGAATCACTTTTTTATACATTAAAGGGGACCTTTTATACAAAATTTGCATTTAGTATATTTCTATGCTTCCATTTGGGTCTCTAAACAACCCAAGTGCTTTAAAAATCAAAACAAAACAAAACACCTGGTATTTGGCAATAAGTTGATGTTTTTTTGGTGTCTAGAAAATGAGTTGTTTCAAAAACCTGAATGTTCAAAGATATGTGGTTGCATATGAATCATAATTTATTTTCTTAATATCTTCAATCTGTTTTTTAATTGCGCAAACTAAACAAAATTAAAACAAATCACCAAGCACTACCCGTAACCTAGCAACCACAGCAGAGTTCCACTGTTACCTAGCAACTCAAGCGTAGCTCCAGCACGTCTGGTCAGTTGGTTTTACCTCTGCATGGAAAAGACAAGTGTTTTACTGTTGACTTACCATTCAGAAACCACTTGGTGGTTGTGCAGAAGGCTCCACTTCTGCTTTTCAAAGATGTATGGTTGTACAATTGCAAATTACTTGGTAAGATTTTGTGTTTTTGCAGTGTAATGCCCCCTTAAACAAAAGTTAAATTCCTCTGTTGGTAATTATGTTTTAAAATGTTTTTAACATAATATTTGGAACATAAAGGTTATAATTTGTAACAAATCCAAGTGGCTGCTAACATTTCAAATGTTTTAAGATTTTCTTTTGTGTTGCAGCCTGTAAATTAATGCATTTCTGCCAATCAGGCTTCATTTATTTTCAGCAGCAGGTGCTCTGTGTTAATCTACTACAGGAAATTAAATTAGATTTAACTGCAGTTGCATGCAGAATGAGTCTGAGTGCTAATAAACTGTAAGGTGCAGTACCCTGACCTGATATGTGTGTAAATATATTATGTTGTAGCAGTCGATTGCTGCAGAGATTTTCTGCACCTGCCACATTTGGCTGCATCCATAATGCAAATGAGTCTCTCTTGGTGTTTCCACATCTTAATTTTTGACTAGAGTAAGCACTTTGGACAAAATTTTACCAAAGATCTGTGAGAGCTGCAGGTGAGTTTTATCAGAGCCACCGCTTCCTGTTTGTATGTGCAAGAAGTGAGGGACATTTATCAAGCAGGAAGCTTCCAGGGGTCAGCGCGCCGTCCAATTCTTCTCTAATGAAGAACACAGCTGAACCAATCAGAGCTCTGTTGCTCTGAGGCAGCCAATCAGGCAGGTGAGGCTGTGCAGGATTGATGAGAGGAGCGAGTCCTGATGAAGGATCGCCATAAGCTGGCAGAGATAATGCTCCGCTCAATGGAAATGCAATAAAGCCTGAATGCAGCTCGGTGTTGGCTGGTTGATAACAGTCGTGCAGCAGGAAGCGTTGAAATGCAGCGTGAGACTCCAGAGCTTTACATGTAAAGCAGCAGTGAAAATAGGATGATGCGTGACTGTAAGCAGACAAAGAGTGAGCTGATCATTCATATAAAGGACAGCTACTGAAGCTCTGCTGCCCACAGAACAAAGATGATACTCTGGTTTAAATCAAATCAATGCAACTAAAGATAAACGCATGGATGAGTTTCTTTAGATCTCCCTGAGACATTAGTCTGAACATTCCTGGAAATGTTCTTCAGGTGATGGAAGGCCGACTTTGTAACTGTCTTTATGTGACTTTGAAGGTTCAGGTCAGAGTCCATCACCAAATCCATGTTTTGGGCCTGATTGCTGGTTTAAAGTTGTAATAACTGAAGCTGTGCGTTGACTCTGGATCATTCCTCTTTAGGTCCAAAGATGATAACTTCAGTTTTGTTTCTGTTCAGCTGGAGAAAGTTTTGGCACATCCACACATTTATCTGTTCTGAGCATTTATTCAGTGACTGGATGGTTCAGAGTCACCTGGTGACATCATAATGTAGAGCTGTGTATCATCTGCATAGTTCTTCAAACATTTCCTTGAGCTCTAATTCCTGTACCTCCAGCTGAAACATGAGTGATTTACAATGTCCAGACATTCCAGTGTCTTCCAATAAATGTATTCATAACATCCAAATCTGTAGTATCTTGTACCAAATTCTCTCCAATAGAGCTTTAATATCAAACAATAAATGTATAAGTAATTAGACTACTATGCTGACAAAGTGTAAACTACAGTAGACTCAGATTGTACTCAATATTAACAAATTATTAACCTGTAATGTTTAAGGACTTCAGGACTTAAATCTTGGTTTTCCTTCTGCTACTGAAAGGGAAACCAATCTGTTGTTGCACAGTTTTATCTGGCATAGTTCCTTCAAGACAATACACAGGGCAAACCTGACCCATCTCTACCAGCGGCTCGCCTGTCAGACATTGAGAAGGACAAATTAACCCACTAGAGTGCACTGCCGAGAGCGGCGGATTGAAACAAACACTTTTTAACGTTAAAATAAACTGTTTATAAATCACATTATGGAGGCAGGGGCTGTGGTCGTTCATGCCGCCCCCCACAAACTGCCGCCCTGGGCGTTTGTCCGTGCCACCCATATCAGAAACCGCTACTGTGTGGAGAAATATTTCTGTCATGTCAGAATGAAGGAAAACATCAGCAGTGATTTCCTTTATGGGTCCTGGAACACAGAAATCTACATTTAAACCAGAAAAATAAAGAACATAACAGCAGAGAAATCAGAACTATGAGTCCTGATCTATCTGGGTTTCCAGAACTCTGCAGAGGATTCTGCACCAACCCAAACTCCAGCCAGTAGCGGTTCAGTGAATCTGGTCTGGACTCTGTGGAGGAGAGTCATGGTTTCAGAGACGCTGTAGAAGGACAGAATACCTGCTCTGTGGTCCAGGTACACTCCGACTCTGGAGGGAACTGGAGCTGAGATGGGGGTCCAGATGTTGTTGTGACCAAAACTAAAACTGTTTTGGGAACAAAATAATGCCCAAGATTTGTCATTAAATCCAAGTCCACATTCATTCCTCCATCCTGCTCTGCTGATATTCTTGTATGTGACTGCTATACGACCCTGAAACCCGCTCCTCTCCACCTCCCAGTAACAGCGTTACTGGGAAGTAACTCAGTACTCTCTACTCAGAACCTGACAATAATCAGTGAATCTGTTTGGATGATTAGAATAAGGCTGACATTGATTCATGTTTATCACCTTCCTGTTGCCCTCTGATAGTAACAACTGTGTGTTTGCTGTGTTTGGATCCAGAGTGATTTCACATGAGTATTTTAAGAATCCAGCTCTGCTCTGTGGTTCTGGTCCTGGCAGTAAAACATCCACATCATTAAGTCTATGTAAGATGTTTGTCCATGAGTCTCTCAGGACGTCCTGTAGTTTATCTCTGAGCTTTGACACAGCTGCTGTCACGTCCTCAAAGTATCTCAGAGGACGGCCAATGATGCTGGATGAGTGTGTCGACTTACTGAGTGTTGGCAGTGAGGGGTAGTTGAGGAGAAACTTGCTGTGATCCTCTGTGTGTGAGAGCTGCTCCAGCTCAGCGTCTTTCCTCTTCAGCTCAGTGATCTCCTGCTCCAGCTTCTCCTGAACATCTTTGATTCGACTCACTTCAGTTTCCTGCTGGGATCTGATCTGCTGCTTCACATCAGAGCTTCTTTTCTGGAGGAGACGGATCAGCTTGGTGAAGATCTCCTCACTGTCCTCCACTGTTTTATCAGCAGAGTGATTGATGGCCTCCACCTCCTGTTGAAGCAGCTTCACATCTTCCTCTCTGTCCTGGATTCTCTGCTGGATGTTTCCTCGTCTCTCCTCCAGCTCTCTCTGCCTCTCAGTCCTTTCTGCTGCAGCTGAGACTGTGATGTAGGTTTTATGTCCATCCATGGTGCAGAGATAACAGATGCACCTCTGATCAGTGCGGCAGAAGATCTCCAACAACTTATCATGCTTAGAGCAGATGTTGTCCTCGAGGTTCTTGGACCGCTCCACCAGCTTGTGTTTCTTAAAAGCAGCTGAATCATAATGAGGCTGAAGGTGTTTCTCACAGTAAGAGGCCAGACAGACTAAACAGGACTTGATGGCTTTCAGTTTTCTTCCAGTGCAGACATCACAGGCCACATCTTTATGTCCAGCATAGCAGTGGTCAGCAGGAGCAGCTTGGAGTCCAGTCTTCTTCAGCTGCTCTACTAAAGCTGTTAGCATGGTGTTCTTCTTTAGCACAGGCCTCGGTATAAATGTCTCCCTGCACTGAGGGCAGCTGTGGATCCTCTTCTGATCCTCTTCATCCCAGTGCTTTTTAATACAGTTCATGCAGTAGCTGTGTCCACAGGCAGTAGTCACCGGATCCTTCAGTAGATCCAGACAGATCAAACAGGAGAAAGTCTCTCGGTCCAGCTGATTCTGCTCCATTTCTGCTCTCAGTCACAGTGATTCTGAGATTCATTTCCTGAAAACAGAAACAGGTTTGAGCTCTTACCTGTACATCACGTGTCAGAGCAGAGAGGCTGCAGCCAATCAGCTTTACCTTCAGCCGATGCTGGATAAACGCAGCATCAAGGTGTGTTGATGCTGCGTCTTTAATGGAAAGATGGTCGGCCCTCTTGATACAAGAGAAAAACAATTTCTAAGAAAATGTCCGCTTATCAATGAATTGTTAGTCGATACAAGATCAATCATATTTAGATTAACTCATTAATTGATAACTTTCATTTCTAGTCATTTAGCTAAAGTGACTCTGAGAAATTAAATGCTGATTTTTCTTTTTTTTTGGCATATAAAATTTAAACTAGCATACTCAGAAATAGGCAAAATACCCAAAAATTGTACTCAAGTAAGACTGGCACTACTTAAACATATATTTACTCAAGTAAAAGCAAGAAGCAGGCATCTAAAAATTATCCAAGAAGAGTTAAAATGTATCTGGCAAAAAGTCTACTCAAATACTGAGTAGCTGTTAAAATTACATAATCAGACGGACCAAAATATAAAGGTAAGCAGAAATTTTGGTATTTTAAGGAATAAAATGACAATAATCCATATAACTAACAAAAAATAACGTCAGGCAAAAAGAAATGTTTTCCAAATCAGTTTCTTTAAATATAAAACTTATGAATGCAACAAAAGCTGCAGGTGTGTGTGTCTGTGTCTGGCAACTTTTTTTTTTTGTTTAAAACATATTGGTTTGTCATTCAGTGGGTAGAAAGTCCCGAAATTTTGCTGAAGTAAGAGTAACTATACCTACTTTATAATAAAATTGCTAAAGTAAAAGTAAAAAGCACAAATTAGTAAAAAATAATCCTAAAAATGCATTTTTAGGATTATTAAAAATAGTGACTCAAGTAAATGTAATTGAGTACCGTAAATGTAACTAGTTACTCCCCAACTGCGAGTGTACCAGGCCCTTTACAATTTGTAGTTGTGTATTGACACAGATTGTGCTTTAGGAATTTAGGAATTTGACAGGAAATCCAATTAAAAAATGGTGTTAGTTTTGATGAATCCATCCTCTCTAAGTTGTAGCTGCTGTGAGCGCATGTTTCCATTACTTCCACATGAAAACCTTTAGTCAGGTGTGTTTCGACATGATTGAGCTTTGTGCTGCAGACCTTGAAGAGTAATTATTGAACCGTTGCATTTCTTATCCTACAGACTTGCCAGCAATGCCGTTGCTCCACATTTCAGGTGTCTTATCAAGGACATCCCAAGGTTTGTTGGCTTCTTTTTAAAAGTGTGTCATAAGAGAAAAATCCTATAAATGAGCCTTCACAGGCTTACGGCCTCGTTTTGATGGAACTTTTTACTGTGAAGGCTTTACTAGCCTGAAAAAGACCTTGAAGGCCAGTGTTTTTGCTCCATTGGTTTTCTTTTTGGCAGTTTATGCTCCATAATAGTTTAATTATGGAGTCGCTGCCTTGGTTTATTGGACCTCAGCTAGTAAGATTTCTGTATTTTGATCAGGGTTTAAATAGTTTGATCAAGGTGTTAAATGTCTGGTTGACCCTTTGTGGCTTTGTTACAATGACAGTCTGTCAGGTTTCCACTTAAAACTTTAAAGGTGATCTATTATGCTTTCTTGAACAGGTTCTGATAAGCCTAAAGGTGATACAAAACATGTTCATTACATTTTTTTGCTCAAAATCATTCTTAGATAATAAGATTTTACGTCTCAACGGCTCAATGTTTACACTCACAGATGAAAATGGCCTCAAACAGATGCGCAATTATATAACCTTACATATTTGAAAAGCAACACTAGAGCCTACTGCACAATTAAGAGTGCAGCAGGAGCTTTCTGGATCAATCAACAATCCAGACTTTTCCGGCAGCCATTGAACAGTGCAAACATTGACTGATCAAAAGTGCTGGAATTCTGCTTGGGTTGCTAGGTAACGGACTGGGCTTTTCTAAGGTTGCTAGGTAACGGCACAGTGCCTGCTGATTTGTGAAGTTACATTTCAAAAGGTTTTAATTGGTTCCACTACAAAAACAAAATTTCACCAAGTAATTTTAGTTTGGTTTCTAGGTCAAATATCTTTGAATACTTGAACTAAGATAAAACTAACGTACAAGCAACTTTTTAGCCAGAAATATGAGCTTGTTCCTTATTATTGATGAAAAAAGCTAGATTCATTTGCAGATTATTTCACTTGTAACATGGAAAAAATATCTTCTTAATAGTGTAATAATCTGCCAGTGGAACTAGTACTTTTTCACCAATATTAAGGAAATATTTACTTAAAACAAGCTCCTGTGTTGTAAGTTTGTTTGTACACTTTAAGTGTACTGAAATATTTGCACTAGAAACTAGACAAAAATACTTGGTAAGATTTAGTTATTTTCCAGATACCAAAAACCTTAACTCATTGCCAAAAACCAGGTGAGTGCTTTTTTAAGCACTTTGGCTGTTTTTGGAAGCAGTAGGAACCTAAATGGAAGTACAAAAACATTAAAATGTGAATTTTGCATCATACCTCCCCTTTAAGTGAGCTACTTGGAGACAGAAAAACGTCTTTCGAACTAATTTGCTATCGACCAGAGTTGCTGTCGTCTTGATGATTTATTTGAAGTGAGAAGTGTTCATCACCGCAGAGGAAGATTACTCCTCCATGCCGAGACAATCCTGTCTCTTTCTGTCTCTCATCATCTTTATCATCTTCCAGAGCAAGGATCCATCAGTCCTTTCCACTTAAACACGTTGTAGTTTTTCTGTCCTTCTGGATGTTTATTGATCCACATCTTCCTTTTTCTCCTCCTGTTAGACACTCGAGGTTATTGATCTTAGTGTAAACTTTACAGTTCCTGAATTTAACTTCATATGACATGAAGCTGTTGGCTTGAGCAGAAAAATACCAGTAGAAAAATGTCAATTTAAGCATAAAAGCTTTTTTTTTGCTCAGTAGCCAGTTTTTATGGCCGTCAAAAATCATTATGTACTGAGTTAAAACGCTGTTTAAAAGGTAATTATATACACATGATGTATCGACCAAATTACCCACAATGGCTTTCCATTATACTAATAATAAAACGCATTATAAAACATGTTCCCTGTGGAATGAAACACTCCTAAAAGTAGAGATGCTTCAGTTGTAACCAGGCAGTTTTAAGCTTTATTTGTCAATATAAAAGATGAGACGCAGATTTATTAAGTATTTGCAAATAGAAAATAATAGAAAGCTTTAAGAGTTGGTAAATTATTCTGCCAAGGAAATAAATCAATTTACTGAAGATAAATGTATTTAAAAAAATAAACACATAGTTATGATCAGGAAGTAAATTATATGTTTCTTAAAGAATAAATTTCTGGTTTTCACATTACTAATAATAGTCCTACTAAATGTCAGTTAATTGATATGAAAAGTTGCTTAATAAGTAACCGGAGGCCTCCTGTGTGGATTATAACATCTGTATTTTCTTGACGTGAATGGCCGGGCTTTATGGCTGAAAAACGCATCGCAACATTGCCGTTTCATATCAGTCTATCAATAATTATTGATTCGTTTTTTGTTTTAAGTATTTGAGATACCACCAAACCAGTTAGGAGGCACAGAAGCGAAACCTAAAACTGCTGCTGCACATGTTGCTCAACAAGTTGTCGCTAGGTAACCAAAGAGTGAGTGAGTTGCTAGGTAACCAAAGAGTGAGTGAGTTGCTAGGCAACCAAAGAGTGAGACGGTTAGGTTCAATGCAATGTGAAAACGAATTGCAGCAGCTGAAAATGTTACCAATGTTGCAAATTTGGTCCCAATCCAACCAAATCAGGAAATCACCCTAAAATCCACAGTTTTCAGATTTTAATTCATTACCAAGCACCACTTTGTGTTAATCATTCATGTGCAATTCATGTGAAAAGCCTTAAAGTTTGTGACTCTTATATGAAAATAGAGAAAGAATTTCAACGTCTATGAATACTTTTGCAAGACAGGAAACATCGCCAGAAACAGAACGGAAATATTTATCTCCTCTTTTAAAGATTTGCTTGTGATCGGTGTGATGCATTCAAATAAAATGATAAAACCAGATCTAGATAAGTCTTTGTTTTAATGTTACTGCAGTGGAGTTTTTATAAACTTTAATGGTCTCTGGTGATTTTCTTTTTACCGTAAACCGAGTCGTTTTGGTTTGATCCAGTTTGACATGCGTACATGTCGGGTGTTTGACATTTTACTGGATGTGAGTGAGAATCTGGGACTGTCGACAGGAAAACATGCAAACACTTTGGATTTCTGTCATTCGCTTCCTTCAGGATACAAGTCAGCACTCTGACTAATCCCGGCCTCTCTTCCGCTTTGAGGCTTTTTATCTTAAAGCGCTGGAAACTTTATTATCCGTATAAGTGTGGGAATTGTAGCTTACGGGAACCTTGGTGCTCATCGAAAATTTTACACCTGGTGATGCAATCTCTGGTAAGGCAGCACCAACTAAACCTGATTTAAACTCCAAGTCCCTCAGACATTTTTCCTGTCAGATAATGCTGGGAGATTGGGAACCAACATGAGGTTTCATCCTTACTGGTTCCCAGTAGATCTGGTTTTAGGAGATCATCTTTTGTGAGGAGATTAACCTTCAACATAGTGAAATCCTGCGACACTGGAGGTGTTATCTAAAACTGTTAGGGCTGTCAAAATCAACGCGTGCGATTAATCTGAAAATTTTAACTCATTAATCTTACATAATGCAGATTAATGCTGAGTTATTCAGTGATCGATAGATGAAAATTAAGAAATTTCTATTCTGCTCTGGATAAGGTTAAGTGTTCAGTAAAATGGAAACATACCTGACAGCAATACCAGCTGCATATGGAAGACAATCAGGGCCACTAAAAAAAATTAAAAAATTAAGATTTTAATCTTAAACTCAGAAATCTGACCATAACTGCAGGATTTTGTATAGTTTTTTGTCACAATTCTGAATTTTTTCAGAATTCTTACCCTGATACCAGAATTTTGACTGTTTTTCTCTGAATTTTGACTTTTTTTTTTCTTTTTTAAGAATTTTGACCCTACTCGCAGAATTCTGACCCTAATCTCAGGAATTTTACTTTTCTCAAAATTATGACTTCTTTTTTAGAATTCAGAATTTTTTTTCCTCAGAATTTTGACTTTTCTTAGAATTTTAACTTTTTTTTAGAAAATTCTGACAGTTTCAAAATTTTGGCTTTTTTCAGAATGGTGATTTCTCTTTTATAGAATTTTGACTTTTTTTTTTTTGAATTCTGACCTTAATCCCAGAATTTTGACATTTTTTTCAGAAATCTGACTTTAACCTTCTCAGATCAAAAGTCAGAAGTCTGTTTTTCAGTATCCTAATCCTCTTCCGCAGCCGGAGAGGAGAATAAAATCTGTGAAATAGATTTTAATGGACTTCATAGCTCTTAGCCCTGAATGCAATATAATCACTCAGCTCAACCAGATATTGAGTTTTGTGCGATAACGTATGCACACATGATCTTCATTATGTTTTTATGTAAAAAGTCCTATTTTCCCTTCCAGAAGGATAGTTCATTTCCCTGTGATTTGCCTCAGTGTGACTGTATTAAACCTTCACTGTCTGAATATTAATAAGCATTTTGTGATTTCGTATTTTCAGCACAGCGGCCTGCAGGACCTCAGCAGAGATGAATGAACTAATTGATATGTAAATAAGGGAAGGTGTGGCAAATAGAGTTCAGGAAAGAAGAAGCATGAATCTGTAAAGCTGGAAATTGATTTTCGTTCCCCTTTGAGCTTCGTCTTTCTTTCTATTTTAAATCCACAGACATGACAGCTCTTTGTTTCTCTTGCAATCAGCCGAGGATGAAGTGAACTCAGAGCTGCATGCTGGTTTAAGTTACATTATTTCACCACATTTTGGTTCCAAGTTCTTAACTGGAATGTTTAGCCCAGTTTTTATTATTATTTTATCTCTCTTTTATGATTGAAGATAAAATCCCTGAAATAAATCATAGCTTTCATCTTCAGTTTTCATCCCGGTTCCAGATGTTCTGCTGGGTTTCTGTGAGAACATGAGGTCTTTAAAGTTGTTTTCTTGATCCAGATAGGTGCCTTTAAACATTTCTAAAATTATTTTTTATCCTGATTTAAACACGGAGATGAGACGCGGCAGTTTATTCACACTCAGGGAAGATTTGAAGAGAAATAAGAGACGGTTTGTAGTAAAAATAAATATGTGCAGCTGGGAACGGGTTACGTTTTCCTCCTCTTTTCCCATTTCTTTTAATAACTGGTGGTAAAATAGTTTATCAGCAGGATTTGAACAGCTTTGACTTGATAAATGGACTGCATTTATATAGAGGCTCTACTTTCTGTTCTGCTACTGAACGCACTTTATCAGACACATTTATTCCTTTACAAAGGAAGTAGAAAAGTGATTTTTCTTTCACATATTTACCATGAACTGTCCCACATTTAGACCATTTGTCTAGACCAATGATTAATGCAGGTTATTGTTAAACCTCAGAATCTGAATCAGGTTTGTTTCCTTGCTGTGTTTGTCCAAAATCACAAGGAATGTGATTTTGGTAAAATCAAATTAATTAAAAAGTAATCGAACTCTGGCGTTATGATTACAATTGCACATTAGGCTCATTGCATAAAAGAAAAAAAAACAAAAACGAGTTAATTCTTGCCAATGAGGGCACCTGAGTTTTATTTCTGTTATTGAACAAAGATTTCTGTTAATTCTCGAACGCTTTCAGGCTGAAAGCGTTTGAGAATTATTTTGAAACTTTGACAGTTTATTTCTCAGAAATCTGGTTTGCCAACATTCAAGTGGCCGTATCATTTTTTGATTTTCATGCTGGCCGCACTTTGGACACCCCTAATGTGAATGTTGGATTTAAAATCAAGTATTTCTTTTCGCGGCTTCTTGGGAGAGACATAAAGAAAAAAATCACAAGAGGAAACATCCAGATTCAGCAGAAACCTGGAAGGACAGACAGTAATGTTCTGCTGTTTGTTACACCTGTTTTGTTTCTTCTCGGATCGTTTTTTTTTTTCATGTTTCCCAATGTGGTCCAGCAGATGTTTCCCCTCAGATTGGTTACTGTTCTTCCTGCTGGTAATTAGAGGTTAGGCGGATCCAGGCTGCTTCCCTGGAACATGCTGCAGATGACTGACAACTTGTGTGCTTTTGAAGTGTGTGGTTGCACTCTCCCCTCTCCCCGTCGCTGTTTTTCCTCTACAGTTTCCTCGGCTGCTCACTCTGAGACAGTTGCAGGGTGAATAAATGCTAATGAATGGAAATACTCTGTGGTGTGTGTGTGTGGTTCACTGTAAGGGGAGACGCTGGATGTATATCTGGCTGTTTAATAAAGCAGCACAACTTTTCTTTTATCTGTTTTTGCTTGAATTGGCGCTGCCAGCAAATACAAAGCTTAACGTCTGACTTTGATTTAACTCTGCAAACACGAACGTCTGATTTATTTTTGCAAGTGTGCGCAGTTCTGTTGGAGTAAGCACAAGTCACACATGTGGCTCAGGTGTGTTTCGTTTATTAATTTTTCCGCTGCAACTGGATTACAGTTCAGGTTTATTTACTATTAGAGAAGCACAAATTGAGTTTTAGATAATGAGCGTCTTGGATGTCAGGATACGGTGCTTTTATTCTGCATAGAGCTGGAACCAGTCCAACCTGTTATCAAGGCAATTTTATTTGTGTTGCACATTTTTAATTCAAAGTTTTTTACATGATGAGAAGGAAAATTAAACAAGATCTTTAGATATTGCTGGGAAATTAGTCCTTTAATCTTAAAAATGTTCTTCAGGCGTTAGAAGGCTGACTTTGTAACCATCTTTATGTAGCTCTGAAGGTTCAAGTCCATCACTACACCCAGATTTCAACCCTGATTCTTCCAGAATCATGTATAATTTTCTTTCTACATCACAATTGTATACCACTTTGTGTTAGTCTCATAAAATCCCAATGAATTGTGTTCATTTGTGATTGTAATGTGACAAAATATGGAAAGGTTCAAGTGTTTGCAAGTTGTTATATTGACAAAATTAGTCATTTTAACCTTGTTTGTATAACCTTTAATTGTTTTCATCAAAAAAATTACTCATTGTTGAGGGAAAAAAGCCTTTTGGCTAATTCTGGCACATTTACAACAAATAAATTAAATTTAAATCACTAGTTTCTGGCTGTGCGCTGACTTTTGAGCATTCCTCCTTATTTCCAAAAATCTATAATTTCAGTTTTGTTTCCAGTCAGCTGAAGAAAGATATGTCAGCTTCACACATTGATTTTTTCTAAACATCTGCTGAACACATGAATGGTTTCACAGCCCATTCATGTAAAATTACATTTTTATCCAAAATAGTTTAAACTCTAACAGATTGGCTGGAAAGCAACAGCGAATAACAGTTTTCAAGTCTTTCATTTTGCCTGGACTTTGACAAGGCCGCTCCAACACATGAATGAGCTCCAACTGTATGTTTACTCTTGATGGAGGGTGAAACTCCAAGTGTATTCAGGTTTTTCTGAGCTATTACAAGGTTTTCTTCCAGAATTGGCAGGTATTTACCTCCATGTTCTCATAACTTCAGCTCACTTTCCCTGCTCCTGCCAAAGTATGGTGTGTTCAGGGTGAAATGGTTACTTTTTTATCCTCATCTGACCCAAGCACCAGATGTTCTTCCAGATATTTTCTGAGGTATCAACTGTAAAATAGGAAAACATCTAGGAATGTGAACCTTTTGCGATACATAGTTTTACTAAAGTTGTTTTTAAAACGTTCATCTTGTCTTGTTTTGTTCCAGATATACAGATGTAGCCCCATTGTTTTAGACCATTCAGAGTAGCACAGTGCTTAAGTAACAAGAGCATCAATTTAATTGCTAAAATTGAACGTTTTATTCAAAAGTCATATTTCAGATATTTTTATACACTTCCCTTTAGATCTTTGCTGCTTCCAAAAACAATCCAAGTTCTTACAAAAACACCCACCCGTTTTTTGACAATAAGTTTTTTTGTTGTCTGAAAAACGAGTTGTTTCATTTTACAGGCACTGTACCGTACCTAGCAACCCCTGCCAAACCCATCCTGTTACCTAGCAAAGCTCCAGTACATTTGGTCAGCTGGTTGCTTGCGCTGTGCGATGACTGCTGGAAAAGACAAGTGTTACTGACGTAATATTCAGAAACCACTCACTGCAGTCTTGATGTGTGCAGGAGGTTCCACTGGTGCTTTTCAAAGATGTGCGATTGTGTAATTGTGCTTCTATTTGCAGCCTTTTTCATGTGCAGTGTAAACGTTGAATTAGGGGGCATTGCCAGGAGCAGCTTATTTGGATTTAAAATGACAAGATGCACTAAAACAAACTAAAATCTGATTATCTAAGAATGATTTTGTCCAAAAAAAATTTATTGAACATCTTTTGTATAGCCAGTAGACCTATTCTAGCCTGTTCAAGGAAACATAACAGGTCTAACTTAAAGGAAATTCATTTTATTTTCTGGTATGTAATGAAGTACTATAATGAAAATATGAATCCAGTTAGTTAATTTGCCAAGAATTGTTTTTGCTGGTGTATATAACTGTAGCTTTGCTGCTTATAGTACGTTCTGTAAGTAGAAACATCAACATTGTTAGCTAAATGTGGCAGATATTCTGATCTTGACCCACAATGGGTCCTTATAGGCTCTCAGGTTAAACCAGACCCAGATATGTGGCAGAAAAACCCATCCAGTCTGAAATGATCTGGGTCTCAGTCTGGTCGGCATTTCACTTTGTTTATATTTGGTCCGCATTGTGTGTTGGTATTTACTCCTCCTGCCTCATCCGTCATTTCGCCGTGGCCTTCCTGGTGGAATATATCACTACATCCACCTCCATCTCTCCGTGGACTTCACCCTCCTCCACCATCCTGCCACTCTCATCCCCCTTCGCTCATATCCTCTCCTCCCAGTTGTTTCCACCTCATCTCTGTTTTGCTGGAGGCCATTTTGGTTTCTGAGGGGACTTCTCTCTGTCATCAATTTCCTGCTTGAACCGTCGGTGTGAGAAAAGCACATCGGACCCCCTCACCCTACCGGGTTGATTTACTCAACAGCGTCTTTGAGGCAGTGAAACCCTGAGCCTCCAGGTTGTTTTGGTTCATGCTGGGAACTTCTAATGGTCCGCTGGTGAGAAAGGAGTTGGGAACGTAGCTGACGTATGAACAAATTAACCATCGGAGCACAGCCTGGTGCTTCACACTTATAAACACACACAGATACTGAAATTTCAGCTTTAAAGGTGTGTATTAATTCCCTTTTTAGATGTGTTCACACCTGCAGCTTCAAATAGAAAAGAAGCAGCAGGATGTCGCTCTGGAAAAATAGGAAGCGGTAAATTAAAAGAAAACTAGTGAAGAGTAGGTTAAAGGCAGTTTTCTGCAGGAACTGACCAGAAAGTGTGTTGTAGTTTGTTTAAATTCAGTGCGAACCAAAATAGCGAACTCTGTTCTGCCTAAAACCCTCAGTTTTAGGCAGAATCCTAATTTTGAATCCTAATTTGATCACCAAGCGGACTGGAGACCGCTCCAAAAGCAGGAAGTGGACTACAGCGCAGGGCATTCTGGGTAAATGCAACCAAAACAAACAAGAGAGTCTAATGCTGGTGGGAGGAATTGGTTATGGTCTTTTACCGATGACTAAAGCGAAATCCTGCAATGCCAAAATCTGATGCCACTCCATTTTTGTTCACATTTCGTGAAGAAGGAAGTAGCGCTCACATAAATTTAATTTACTAAACATTAATTGGAATTTATTGTGGCAACAATAAAGGACAATTGTTATGGCAACAAATTTATCAGCCCAACAGCAGATTTGGGCAATAATTATTTCAATTTCCTGACAACATGTCTTGCATAAATGTCACATTTTCTTATTTTTCTCATTCATAAAGGAAACGAACTTTTAAACGGCAAAATTATGAAAGAGGATGTAGATTTTGGGTTATTGAGCATCACCGTTTTGCAGCAAACACCCAGAGCAGATTTCAGTTTTTTCTCATTGCAGTGTTTGGTCTTTTAAAGTCGTGCTGTTAATCAGCCCAGAAGCTCATTGGTCGCTTGTTTAATTGCTGTCACATAAAACGCGTTGAGATGAACTGTCCACTGCAGAACGGTGCTTAACCCATCTGTGCTTTTCAGGTGAATGGAGCAGACAAACAATATGCATTACTGTTGGAGTTGGATCAAATTACGGCTGAGCCATTATGCAGTAACTCTGCTTTGATAGAAAAAGTCATTAAATGCAATGAGTTGCAGATGTTATCAGACTGATTAGCCCTCCATTTGCTTTCCAATCACCTTTAAACTGCAATTATTATGAATCAACACACATTGTGACCTTGGTGTGTAGAGGAATTAACAGTCGGTGTCGCATTGTTCATGATGCCTGCAGAGAAACGGCAGGAATATATTATTAAAACTATTTAAACTATTTACAATACGGCTAATAAAATTATTTAGATTACCACCTGCCTTAGTGGCTGCTACTACATGTTATTTTTTATGGTTTTCACAAGGGAGTTTTATATTTGAAATTCATGGGATTTTTCTGCAAAGGTGACAAAACACAAACACAGAAATGCTCTTTGAGAAACTAGCATCTGTTTTTATTTTGCTGGAAAATGTAACTAGAGCAGCGCAAAATAAATGCAATTAAAATCACACATGAATAAGTGTGATTTTAATTGCATTAAAAAACAGGCCGCAGCATCATCCTCCAACTACTTCCTGTTTTCCTCTTTGTCGTTTACATCAGTAGTAACATCCAGTTGTTGATCATGTGACACATGCGAAGTGTAAAAATGTGTTTCCATTCCAGTTTTTTTCCCAAAATAAACCAATTTAAGCATGGCCAAAAAAACAAACCCCACCTCATCCTTTTTATCAAAAACAAGTTTTGTTTTTGTTTTTTTAATTGCTATGTTTCCATTTTTTTCATTTTTTAAAATCTCTTTCTCTTTCTTACTGTTTATTCAATGACACATGCAGTTCTTATTTTTTATTTTATTTATTTTTTCTTTAATTATGTAAAGCACCTTGAAATGCCCTGCTGCTGAAATGTGCTATATAAATAAAATTTGATTTGATTGATTAAACAAATTTATTTTCGAAATGTCAAATTGCGCATTTATACGGTCAGTCGAAACATGCCTACTGAGAGCTCATGTTACCGTGGACAAAATTGTGAAAAACAGTTGTACGTTGACATGTTGGCTAATGTTAAAAGCATGGTGGGTAACCATGGCAACCAGTTTAAAGGCAGGTTGGCTTTTTCTGCAGTCAAGTTGTGTGCGCATCCGCCGTGTTTACAAATAGTCCACCCACATAAACAGTCGTGTTGCTTATCATTATAAGCTCCCTGTTAGTGGTGTGTTTATCTATATGGTTTTCATCGTTCCGGTGTAGTTTCCCTCCGACAGCGTGAAAGGGCTGTGAACTGTTTCTGACGTGTTCTCAGTGGACCAAACATCAGCTGTTTCACTCCCACCTGAGAAAACCTTCAACACTTTCCATTCATCTTCACCATCACAGACAAAGCCCAGAACCTTCGCCGGCAGATAAACGCTCAACTCAAAGAAATACACCAGAGAACGATCCAGCTGCACCCTGAATGCACCACGGACCGTCGGTGTAAAAACTCAGAGCGCACTTTTTACCCATTTTTTTATTTTCCATCTCTTTTCGTTGTTCCTTCTCCCTGGGTGATTGCTGTGACCCAGACGACTCAGCCAGCGCAGAATACAAACAGACTGATAATGGGATCTTACTGGGGTTCTCTGGAGAGCCTCTGTGGTGAAAGGAGGAGAAAATGGAGGACAGATGTGGATGCTGATAGTATTTACAGAGGAAATAAGAAAAGGTGCAGGCATGGCATGTTTTAAAACTGTATTTTATTAGTTTTCTCATTTCATTTGGTATTCTGCTAACAGACTGCACTGAAAAAAATACAAATCCTACCAAATGTTATTGCCTAGTTTTTAGTTTTAGTCTTGGTACACTTGAAATTAGAGAAAACTAACATACAAGCAGCTTTTCAGCAAGATATGGGAGATATAGGCGCTTGTTTTAAGTCAGATTATTGATGAAAATGTATTTCTGATTATTTCACTTTTAACTTGAGAAAAATGTCTTGTTATAAATAGAATAACTCCGCTGGGGTTGCTAAGTAACGGGTTTGGACTCTGCTGGGGTTGCTAGGTAACGGGGTTGGATTCTGCTGGGGTTGCTAGTAGGGGTTGAACGACTACATATTTTTTAAGGTCGACTACATCATGATAATAGTCGAGTCGATGTCGACTAGTCGCGGTGACGTCATAGTGACGTAAGCGCAAACCGCTTCACAACTACTTGGAGGCTTTATCAGCTAAATTCACGGCTAATATTGACCCGCCTCCCGCTTTTACTCAGTCTTTTATGAGGAATTAAAGAGCAATAAACGGATCATTCTTCGTGAGCGGCGGAGAAAAGCTCGTTGCACAAAGTCGGGTCTGACTTTTATTTTTTTTTCCAAACACCGACTGATGCTGATGATCTCTGGATAGCTGCACATTTAGGAGTCAAATTATCACACTGACCACAGTGGTGCTTTTGGAACATCACAAACCAAACTTATTATGAACGGATCCCGTTTGGTTGCAGTTGAATTCAACTGCTTCCTGCTGCTCCTCCTCCCGATGCTCCGCTGATCAGCAGCGGCTCTCTGAACCGACGTGCAGACGGCGGCAGACATCGCCTCTATCAGACCCTCAGGATGAAGCTTGGACTTAGTTTCCAGATGTAGTCAAACCTTTTCTTTACAAGAGACGCTGATCAGTTGGATGGATCAAAAAGCCTGAGATCATGACGCGTTGTCGCACATTACTCCGGTAGTCTTTTTAGGATTTTTTCGGCACTACTTTATTTAACAGCAATCTGACTGTAAGGGGGCGGAGAGAGCGGAGCGGGGCCTGGGCCCAGCGAATGGAGGACGGGAGTCGGACTCCTGCCTGCCGCGGGCTAAAGTCTCTGTATGCGGGGCGCCGCGCTAACCACTGCGCCGCGCAACGCCCCTATTGCGGTAGCCTGTGATGTAATTTACAGTTTCACTTTGTTAAATTATTTACATTTTTATACGATTTGAACTTTCTGTCGAACTCACCTAGTCCACCTTCTTTCATTTCCTTGGAAAAATCTGTTTTGTCACGTGATTGCGACTAGTCGACTGGCCCAGAAAAAAGTCATTGCAGAGAAAAGAATCGACTAGTCGACTAGTCGACTAATTGGTGCAACCCCTAGTTGCTAGGTAACGGGGTTGGACTCTTCTGGGGTTCCTAGGTAACGGGTTTGGACTCTGCTAGGGTTGCTAGGTAACAGGGTAGGGCTTTGCTGGGGTTGCTAGGTAATGGGGTTGGACTCTGCTGGGGTTGCTAGGTAATGGGGGTTGGACTCTGCTGGGGTTGCTAGGTAACGGCACACTGCCAGTTGAAGGTGACTCTAGAGGTTTTTGAAACGGCTCATTTTCCATGATAAAACATGAACTTATTGGCACATTTAAGAAAGGATTGACCTAAAACAAACTTTATTTTGCTGAAAAGTTACTTGTAAGTTAGTTTTGTTGTATTTGAAGCTTACTCAGATATTTGCCCTAGAAACTTTTGTGTTTTTGCACTGATAAACTTGCTTTGTGATTTAGTTTTCTAAAGTTGATATTTTGAATGTAGGAGTTATTTAATGTGTACATTTGTAGAACAATTATGTTTTATGAATATAGAACATCCGGAAATCTTCCTACTTAAAAACATATATATTATGTAGTTTTGGGTTTTACAAAAACTGATATTTTACCAGGATAACTTTTGCATAAACAGGAAAGTTCAAAATGTTGATGAATGGATTTTCTGTTTTGTAAAGATCAAAATAGTAATCACACCAAATCAGGAACCTTCATGCTTAAATTAGCATTTTGAAATTTAAGTCATAGTATTACGAGAGTCAATAAAAGAATAATGTTGCAATATGAGGCTAAAGTTATAATTTTATGAGGATAGTCATAATATTTTGAGATTAATGTCAGGAAACCCAGTCTTACAACAATATTTTAACCAAAACGTTTTCTACAAAGAAATAAAAGCTTTGAACTGAAGGCTTTTCTTAATAATCTGTAATTTACTTTGGTGTTTATAGATTTAAGTCTATAAGCACCAAATCTCATTTCTTGATTGATCGTCTTCCTTATTGACGGTATTTATGTTGGGAAACAGTTTGAGCCAGACTGTAAAAGTGATGGACGCCATCAGCGCCGCTGCCTCTGCTCAGGATATTGACCGATGGTTGGGAGACAGCGGATGAGACTAATGAAATATTAAAAGGCAAGAGACCAGAGTCCATGTTGGGCCCTAAAACGCAGCGACATGAGCTATTGAACCCAGGCTTTTACCACCGCAAAGAGTCCCGCCATCGATCCGGGGACTCTCTGTCTGCTGCGTATTTTTACGATTAGACACTGATGGTAAAAGCTCTTCAGAAGTCAGGAGGTTTTTATTTTATTTTTTAATCTTTTTTTCCTGAGGTGAGTTTGTTGGAAGGAGGAAACTGGAATATGTGAAGAGAAACCCACTTTATGGCTGACTCCAGCTTGGCATCCTGGAAACCTCATCCTCTTTATGAATAATAAAACAGGCGTTGTAAAAAAAGAAGAAGAGGAGGAAAAATCCTGGCTGACTTCACTGGCCGTCTCAGCGTTTTATGTTCATTATCTGACCTCTGCATCTCTGCCTGTTGCTTTGTACGAGCTCACCTGGATGTTAATGTGCAGCCCTCACACATCTGGATAGTTTTTATATATAAAATATATATAAAATGTGTTTCCTGTGTTCTTTTATGTGAAAACCTCAGCCAGTTTCTGCAGGTGAACTGCAAAAACACAACGTATTACCAAGTCATTTTGGTTTAAATAAGACAAAAATGAACTTAGTTACTTTTCAGCAAGAAGAAGCTTGTTTTAAGTAAAGAAATTATTAATTTTGATTAAAGTTAGTTCCATTGGCAGATTATTTCACTTATAACATAGGAAAATGTCTTATTAAAAGTAAAGTAATCTGTCAGTAGAACTAGTACTTTTTCATCAATATTAAGGAATTATTGACTTAAAACAAGCTTTTATATCTTGCTTAAAAGTTACTTGTCAGCTGTTTTAGATTTTTTTCAAGTGCACTAAGATATTTGTCTAAAATATTATATAATATTTTGTATTTTTGCAGTGATTATTTGCATCGTCTATTGTCTATTTTTTACTTAGAACGTATTGATTAAAACTTGGTTTAAAGCCTAATTTTCTAAGCATTAATTTTCACGTTGGCCTGTGATTCAGGCTTTGACCTCTGGGGAAAACGGAGGCGGAGACAAAGGGCAATTAAAATGAATAGCGTTCATTTTGTGAGGATGACCTGACCTTTGTGAGCCAGGATGACAAATAATGGAGGATGTGTAGAAAGAGAAGAGAGGATCCTCCTCCTCCTCGTCCTTTTGTGGAGTTTTGTAGAGATTTTGCAGACAAAAGAACAGGGGGGAGAAATGTCAGTGCGAATGTCAGACGGCTCACATTAAACATTAAGGGGGGATTCGCTAAGTGGCTCAAATACCTCAGCTGGAAAGAAATCCTGTGTTTTAGCTGCTTAATGTGGCGTAATGAGCGTTTTGTAGGCAGTGACTGTGAAGAACAACGAAATCTGAGGAAACAATAAAATTTTACTGATTTTAACACCCGAGTTTTTTTACAAACCTAAATTAACATATTTTAAAATTTTTACATCCATTATTGTTTAAATTAAAAGAGGTGACGTAACACTGTGTGTGAGACAGTTGTCACTATAAAACAGGATTATTTTGGACAAAATGATGTCAGAGTTGATGTGTAGTTTTCTGTTTATTTCAAAATACGTTCATTCATGATACATATTAACTTATCTGAAGAAATTCCCAGTTTCACTTGCGGGAAACTGGGAATTAGCTCATTATTGCGAGAAAATGGGAAAGTAACTCGCTATCTCAAGAAAACAATCCAGAAATTAATTCTTCTGAAGAAAACCATCGCTAAATTAGTTCATCATCTCAAGAAAACCAGAAATTAAATTATCTCGAGAAAATTGGAAGTTAACTTATTACCTGAGAAAACCAGCAGAAAAAAGCAGATGTGGGAAAAGTCCACTTTTGGCTTCCTTAGCTTTCGCTCTGGGATTTTCAAACAGGCCAGTTTATGACATCAATTTCAAATGTTTATTCTTGTATTACTTCGACTTCATTCACGTAATATTTTGACTCTGGTCTTGTAATTTTATTTAAATTTTTTGCATGGGTCTGACATAGCTTGTACTAAATGCAACAGATGTTTATAAAACTTCAGAAAACACGTTGGTTCTACTGAACTTCTCATTGTGAAATTAATTGCACCCTGCTTTCTGCTGATAATGGATACGCTTTTATTTCTGCCTTTCTGTGCGTGTCGTTTTTCTTCACCCTGCAGCGACGCGGTGACGGCCACGTCGCTGTAATTGCTGCCTTTCATCTCTGACAGTTTTTATCTCCAGCTTTGCTCTCAGTGGGGACGAGTCGTCTGTGTTTTTATGTCCATCTCTTTGTCATGATGGGCTGTTAGAGTTCAGACCCCGGGGTTTTGTTTTTGTTTTTTACCCCTGAACCTGCTCTGCTCTCTGGTTGGTGGGGGTATAACAGCAGCCTGAGGCGTGGCACTTCGTACCTTTAATAATTTGAAAGTGACGCTCTCATTGCATGTTGCATCTTCTTCATTATTTCTATTTTGTGACAGTAGCGTTGCTGAAACTCTCACCACCTTATTGCAGCTGAGCAGGGAAGGTGAGCACAGTGAGGATAATTGCAGGTGTTTTAACTTGCTTTGCCTGCAGACACACAGATGGATGCTTGTTCTCTCACCTTGTTAGGCAGCAGAAACATGCAAGAAAGCAACACATTTTTATTTAAAACTGTCTGAAATATGGAGTTTGATTCCCTTATTGTTCACTATGTAGATTCATGTATTTAGGACATTTGCTTTAGGAAAGGGCTGCCCAATATATCACAAAATAAGCTTTTTAAATGTTCATATAATTTAAAGGTGAATTATATAATCATTTTATTTGATAGATAATTCTAACATTATATTGAATATGAAGCCTTTGTACACATTTACATCATTTCCAACAGATTTCTTGCCTTTACGGCAGAAGATGGAAGTGATAAAATGTCTGAAGCATCTGATTTATGATATTATACTGATAAGTCTCTGTTGGGAAAGTTTCTAAAGAATGACTTGTTGCTAAGTCCAAAAAATTGGTCTGATAGGGTGACTGATACGGCTTAAAAATAAAATAATTTTTTTATACCAGATGCAATTTTTATCAAGATTTTTCTTGCTTTGTTTTCTATAAAGAAATTACAAACGTCAGAAAATATTTATTTTAAGTTATTTTAATGATCTCTTCTGATAGTTGGATGACAGAACATTAGGGCCAGGAAACAAGATTATAGTCTTAATATTAGCAGAATGAAGATAAAATTTTACTATAAAAAAAAAAAAATTACAAGAAAAAAGTCATTTTAATGAGGAATAAAGTTGCTGAGATGTAATATCTTCTCAGTTTGAGTGGTTTGATGCTGATGTGTTAGCAGATAAGAGAGCTCCAGCATGTTTGGTCAGCTGGTTTTACCATTGTACAGTGGCTGCTGGAAAAGACAACAGTTTGGTTGCTGACTTACCATCCACTGGTTGTTCAGGAGGCTCCACATCTGCTTTTCAAATATGTACGGTCGTATAATTGCGCATCTGTTAGCAGACATTTTCATGTGCGAGTGTAAACATTGGGCTGGGCGCATCTTATTTGGATTTTAAGTGACATTTGTTTTATTCATCATAAAACAGATGAATCTCATTATCTAAGAATGATTTTGTGCAAAAAATTTAATGAACATGTTTTGTATAGACCATAAATCTATCCTAACCCATTCAAAGAAGCATAATATGTCACCTTTAAAGAGAATTTGCAGTTGGCTGAAATCTATATCTGCAGGTTTAACCTTCATAACTCAAATAATCCATATATACAGTAACTATGAATTCAAATTTCTTTCAAATCAGAGCTACATTGAATTAGTTTTACTTAATAAACAATAAAGACAATCCTTTCCATCGTCTACAGCTGCTCGTTTTTTGTTTTGGCTCGTTTCCTGCCCCTCCACCATGCAGGGACGGTTTGTTCTCCAACCCAAACTGGTTCACCGACAGAGAGAGCCGATCTGGGTTCATCTCCCCATCATCCATGCCTCTGGCCTGACTGGTGCCGCCCCACTGGGAGATGCTCACCTGTCACCAGTAATGAGAGCCCCCCTGCTGAAGAAGGGGTGAGGGGCTGGGGAGAGTGTTTGGATGCAACAAGATGACAGCGCTTTCTGCATGATTGATTGTAGATGAAGAAAGCCAGAACGCCGGGGTTTCTGTTGGGAATAGTGCATCCTCTTGGCTCCTGCAAAGGCTTGTAAACCATCCGACAAACGTGACATATTATGTTTAAGATCTACCGTTAGTGTTCGAACTTT
Organism: Poecilia mexicana; assembly: GCF_051168715.1. Classification (NCBI taxonomy): domain Eukaryota; kingdom Metazoa; phylum Chordata; class Actinopteri; order Cyprinodontiformes; family Poeciliidae; genus Poecilia; species Poecilia mexicana. The sequence continues at coordinate 33,868,156 of NW_028263372.1, read as the reverse complement.
TTATAAAAGCTGGTGCAGGCAAAAACATGTAGACATAAATATAGAGTAAGTGATTTTTAAGCGATGGGAAAAAAGGGATAAACTGGATAATAAATCAGTAATATATATTGTGATAGAGACGTGATCAATATCAATAGATATGACTGATAAAATATTCAATAATCAATTAATAGAATATTAACCGCACAGCATTCTAAAAATATTTCTGTTTAGTATTCCTGCTATGAGTGTAACTTAGTGATGCTAGAATCAGAGGTGAACCTAGATTGCTTTGTGAGGACAGGAAGATTTACTGTTTTAAAACAGATATAATCAATACAGAGTTCACATTTTAAACTGGTTTTGGCATATTGTTTTAAGAGTTACCTTAGATAACCACACAACATTACAAAATCAGCCGTCTGTCATTTTCCAAGGTGAGAGCTCAATAGGAAAAGAAAATTGGTATGATACATTTAGTCTTTCTGTTTTCTGATTAAAAACTTGAGGTGCTTTCACACAGGATAGTTCAGTAAACTTGGTTCAATTGGACATCAAAATTGCAACATTTGTTACATTTTCAACTGCTGCAGTTTCCTTTCTCGCTGCACTGTCGAACAAACCAAAATAATTTAAAAACCTGTCCCCCTCCTCGCCTGTGGGGGCGCTGCACCAAGAAACACAACACGAAAACCCTTAAAGAAGACATGAGTCTGACTTTCTGCTTCACAAAATATAAACAAAATGAAGAGGCTAGTGCTAAGCTAGCATGCTTGTTTTGGTTTTGTTTACCCAGAATGCCCTGTGCTGTAGTTCGTTTCCTGAATTTGGTCCGCTTGGCGTTCTTAAATGCATTTGAACCAGAGTTCCCTTTAACTGAACCGAGACGGAGGTTTGTAGGCAGAGGTCTCTTTTTGTTCTGCATCAGAGATCGATTTCACATTCACACGTTTGTAATGAAAACACAGCTGCTGTTTGATGATCAGGAAATGCCAATGAAATAAGAGTAAACACAGGAAACATTATCAGGTTTAAGAAAAAGAATAACCTTTGTAAATTTTAAGATATAGGGGAAGAAAGAGACAATAACTAGTTATATTTACCCAAACAAGAATCCTTGCCCGTTTGTTGAACATCTCCTTTGCATTGGAATAGACTACTCTGCTGTTAACAGGGAGAAACGTGAAAACAAAGCGCATGCAGAAAGCTGCAGCGGTTGTTTCTAAGCAGATCTTATGTTTCTGTGTTTAGCTGTGATTCTGCTGCAAATCAGAGGCTGCAGATGACCTCCGGCCCACAGAGGAGCCCAGAGGTCACAGAGCGTCTTGGATTAGTTCTTATTCAGTCATTTTGCTTTCAGGAACATTTTCCTGAAAGCAAATGTTCCTGAGATTTCCATGGAGATTTGCTTAAGAATCTATTTTTTATTTTTAGCAACATATATTTGCATAAATTTTGCCCTGCTGTCAACACGTTCATTTCAACGCTGATGGGTGGAAAAATTGAGCTGCATCTGCAGAGAAAGGCATACACTGCAAAAACAATAAAACTTGCCAAGTATTTTTCTCTAGTTTTTACTCCAAATATCTTAATGCACTTGACATAAAACAAAACTTACAAGTAACGTTTCATCAAGCTATAGAAGTTTGTTTTAAGTCAACAATCCCTTCAAATTTATATAAAAAAGTACTAATTACACTGACAGATTATTTCATTTATAACATGAAATAATCTACCAGTGAGACTCATATTTTTTCCCCACCAATGTTAAGGAAATATTGACTTAAAACCAGCTCTACTTGTAAGTTAGTTTTGTTTTATTGCAAGTGCACTAAGGTTTTTGCTCTACAAACTAGACCAAAATCTTTTTAGTAAGATTTTGTGTTTTTGCAGTGTGTTTGTCTTTCACCAGCAGAAAGAATAACAGTGGAGCCGTTTCCCCGTTTTCCCAGCTTTGCAGGTAGTAACTCCACCCTGAGAGCTTGTCACCTCCACAGCAAGACATCTTGGTTTTTACCCTGAGTGTCTGGTGTGTGTGTGTGTGTGTGTGTGTGTGTCTTCTAACTGAATGGAAAGCTGTACAGTTTGAGGGCCACCAACATAGCGCGTACATACCATTAGCTCCAATCAGGCGGCAGTCGAGGCTGCTTTTAATTACCTGTTTGATGAAACGGCGTGGAAAGTGTGAGAACAGCGATTCTCAGGGTTTCTGTGGCGGTATGGAAACGCTGAGTGGCAGATGGAGAAGATGTGAGGAGATGAAGAAGGTTTAGCTCGTATATTGCTCTGACTGTGTCATGGAAACATATTCATAATAACTGTTCAACTTTTCCACTTTTTTGTCACGTCACAACCAAAACCTGGACTGTACTTTATGGGGATTTTGATGGAAAAATGACATTTGCATTTTGCAACGACTCCTAAACATATTATAAATAGCTAAAACTAGCAAAAAATAAAAACTGAAACATTTTTGTTAACTGAAATAAATGGTAATTAATGGGTAAATACTATATAACTACCTGCAACCATTACATGCTTTTTTGAAACTAAAACAATTATAGATATTATTATAGATTTATATTTATATTATTTATATTTTATAGCACCTTAGAACCTTAATAAAATATTTTTTTTTTATCCAAGCACGCTTCGAGTGAAGTTTCTGTTTATTAAACAGAAAGAATCCAGATGATTTTTTTTTTTTTTTACACAAAATCATTTTTAGATAATAATTTAGTCTGCTCAGATCTTCCTAGTTTGAGTTCCTCTCATAATAAACTGTTTTAGAGCGTTTTGTCACTTTAAATCCAAATAAGTTGCTGCTGGCCACGGCCTCCAACTTATTATTTACATAACATTGGCAACCAACAGATGAATAATTATACAACCATACATCTTTGAAAAGCATTAGTAGAGATTCCTGCACAACCAACAAGAGTGAAGCAAGTGGTTTCTGGATGGTAAGTCAACAACAAAACATTTCTGTTTCCAGCAGCCATTGTACTATGCTTACGGTGATAAAACTAGGTGACCAAACGTGCTGGAGCTCAGCTGGGGTTGCTAGGTAACGGGCGGAACTCGGCTAGGGTTGCTAGGTAACAGGCTGGTCTTCACTGGGATTACTAGGTGAAAGGTCAGTGCCTGCTGATTTGGGTCGTTGCATTCGGAAAGTTTTTGAAAAAGCTAATTTTCCAGATGCCAAAAAACATTAACATCTTCCCAGAAAACGACTGGGACATTTTTAAAAGCAGTAGAAACTCAAATGCAAGTACAATAATGTGAATTTTGCATAACACGTCCCCTATATTGCCAGCTCACACATTCTCACACATGCGGCCCAGATGCTTGAAGCTCCTGAGTACGACCCTCCACAACTCGAGACAGGTTGTTTTCATACCTGGAGCGGCGCTACAAAGGCTCCCTCCTGCTGCTGCAGATCACCAGCAGACACTGCGAGTTTACAGCTCCAATTTACAACCTGACAGGCTTCTCCAAGCCTCACCGGCTGAACTCCACGGTGGTCATAAATCCTCAGGATGCCTTTAAAGTAAGTCGCTCAGCATTACAGGTACCTTTGCTAAATATCCTGAGAGTTGTTCCCTATTGTCTGGTTTCAACCACCTGAGGTGTAACACACAGAGCTGGGCGATAAATCGATTTTATTGTATTAATCGAGTTTTTGGTTTTTGATCATTTAATTTTTGGAAAATCAAGATATTTTTTTCCACCTGTACAATCTTTGGGTTACCATAGGTATTAATTTTCATAGTGATGTCATGCACCCAGGGTGGCCATCTTGTTTTGAAAAATTGTATTGTTACATTGTAGATTATTTCACTTGCTGCTACATGGGAAAATATCTTGTTATAAGTGAAATAATCTGTCAGTGGAACTAGAACTTTTTTTAAAATTATCAATATTAAGAAATTATTGACTTAAACTAGCTCCTATATCGTGCTGAAAAGTTACCTGAAAGTATGTTTTGTCTCATTTCAGGTGTACTAAGATATTTACACTCGAAACTAGACCATAAATACTTGGTAAGTTTTTTTGTTTGCAGTATAAAATTGGAATGAAAGGTGAGTGCTGGTGCATAATTTTTCACATCAATTGCATTATTGAATTATTATTCCTGTTACCTTGAGGTGAAATTATCATTTTAACAGTGTAAGTAGCTCACATACAGTGTGCAAAATGGATGCTGTACTTGAGGAAAGCTTTGTGGCTGACATTTTTCTTTTTAATCAGAGTAACTTGATGAACTGACCTTTTTCCAGCCCACACACAGAGCTGCACTGTTATCAGCTCTTTAACATACAGTGGGATGAATGTGGTAAATGAGCTATTGTGCGTTTTCCCCGGTCTGGTATTGAGCTGTGTGAGCTTTTGAAGTGAATACATTGTGATCCCCAGCTATTCACACTTTCCCCATCTGTGTATGCATAAATGTATGCATGCATGTTGTGGGATTGTGACACAGCTGAGCGCAGCAGCTGGTGTTAATATCCTGCGGTGCGTGTTTGGCTGCTGGCGCGCCGACCGGCCAATGATGGCACGGCAACATCAGTCTGGATTAAAGGATCAGGGCTGGTGTCAGACAAACATTGGATTAGTGCTGTAATCTCACCGTCGTTGGCCCAGACCTGAAACTGACACCAAGACGTGTCGTCGTCTTGCTTTCACACCTGCTGGTGTTAACGATCTGGGCGGTGTTCACACCTCCCAAACCAGTTCTAATGAGACTGGTTTGGGAGTTTGTGGCCAATATTTTGCGCATGAATGCCAATCATGGAGCCTCAGGGGTGAAACCAGCAGGAGGAGTTCTGCTGGGTGTAATATGATGTGTTCATACATTTTGGGTGGCAGGTTTATGGTTCATCCTGACATGGGGAGGAGACCATGTGACTGCTAAACAGGGTCTTGGGATCTGACTGCTCTCATAAATTACTCTTAAATTAGATTTATGTATTTTTTTTTGGCTTTTTTTGATTATGCTTCCTTGAACAAGTTAGGATATGTCTGTGGTCTATAGGAAACGTGAACATGACATTTTTTGTTGGACAAAATCATTAATGGATAATGAGATTTCAGATGTTTTAGAATGTCTTGTCACTTCAAATCCAAATAAACTGTAAATAAGATGAACTCAATGTTTACACTCACACATGAAAATGACTGCAAACAGATGTGCAATTAAGCAACACTACATCTTTGAAAAGCAGAAGTGGAGCCTCCTTCACAACCTGCAAAAATGCAGTAAGTGGTTTGTACGATGATGTCATAAGCAAATAGGAAAAAAGGAGTAAATTTCCACCAAAAAACGCAGATTTATCTCTTGAAAAAACTTGGAAATTTTTTAGCTTCAAAAGTCAAAAATTAGTGAGAAAAAACTCCAAAATTTTTAGATTAATTTCACATATTTTCTAGAAAAATACTGCCATTTTCTGAGCTTGTGAAATTGAAAATCTTTGACTTTTGAAACTCCGAAAAACTAATTTCTAATAAATCATTGACTTTTCAAGCTAAAAATTTTTTCCAAGAAAATTTCTATTTTACTCTTTCCTTTAATCTCATTGTACATGAATATTATCAAATTCATTCATTCAGATTTTTTGGCGGACATTTGTTTTATTTCGTTTTCTCTTGTGAAAGTGGCCCTAATGTACTGTTGTACTTTTCGAACCTCTGCAGACATTTTAATCAAATTTCTATCTGAATATGCACAGGAAGCATCACCTTTAGCTAAGACGATTTCACGTTCCTTGGGTTGTTCCTGAGGTTAATTTGGTTGAGATTTCTCTTGTCTGCAGGAATAAAAACTTGGCCATGTCTCTAATTTAACATTTGAGTTGTTTATATTTTAGATGAAACAAAAACCTAGATGCTGTTTATTTTATTTTGGACATGTTTAAATTCTCAGTGTCTCCTACAGAGCTGATAATTCTGACAGTAATTGAAATTTGATGCTAATAAAATAAACTGCTGGTTTTTTGAGTCGCATGCTTTGGGGTTTCTGTTCCGCCGTGACATTTTCTTCACTTTGCTCCTTTCATTTCTCTGCGTTTAGCGTTGCAGCAGCAGGAGAGGAGCTTCGGGGGCTGAACATAAAGAAATTTAACTTCAAAGCGCCTCTTCTCCTCCTGATTCAGCTTTTCTTTCACTACAGAACAAACATGTTGGTGAGAAAAGTGACAACCCCCTGCCAGAGAAAAGAAGACACTATGTCCAATTAATTTTATGCTTTTCAAAAATCATTGTAGCATGTTTAAGCTGTTAAATTAACACAAAATTCATGTTTATACACCAACAAGTATTAAAAATAAATCCCTCCTCAGTCAGTCTGGAGGTTGGGTTTTTTTGGTTTTAAACTTTAAAGAATATATTTATCTAAGGGAAGGTCTTGATTTTCAACTCAGATTTTTTAAATTTTATTTCATGCTGAAATCTGTTTTTGTTTCTCTTTATATTATTATTATTTTTATCTGGCTGTTCGTGGTACAAATTAAACCTCACCACCGTCACACGTGTGTGTTTACGATTTACGACCCAAAAGTACAATGGAGAATTAGAGCCATACTATGAAAAAATTCAAAAAATAAGAAACTAAATTTCAAGAATTAAGTAATAAATTTACGAGAATAAACTCGTATCACAACAACACAGTTGAAATAATATGAGGGCAAACTCGTAGTAATTCAAGAATAAAGTCATATTCTCTAACTTGAATAAAGTCTCATGAGAATAAAGTCCAAATAGTACATAAAGTCATACTGTGGCTTTATTCTAATAAATCTGACTTTAATGTGTCAGAATGTGACAAAATAGAAGAACTTTAAACTCAGAATTATTTTATTATGACAGATTAAAGTCAGGATTCTGAGATTATACTCAGAATTCTGATTTTAATCAATTCTGACTTTTTTTTTTTTAGAATTCTAATAAAAAGTGAGAATTATGAGATTAAAGTCCAAATAATTTTTTATTTTTTTTTATTTCCAGTGGCATCAATCCTCATGAATCAATACATTTGATTTCTTCCTGTTTTGATTCATGTAGTTTGTGTAAGCGAAGGTTCTCATCACATTTGTAGAAAGCCAGAGAATGAAGCTCGGAGGTTTGGTGTTAGCATTCCGCTAACGACCATCGTTAAGCTTCAGAGGTCTAATTGAGGAACAAAGATAATCTTTCACTTGATGAGCTCCATTCTATCCAGAAGTGTGTTTGCGAAGACGTTAACTCCTCCTAACGGCGTATTGGAAGCAAACGCTGCAGTTTGAGTAATTTAGCTGTCCTGACGTCCGTCACCAGAACAACGGTGTGACGCTGACAGAAGGGTTTTCATGTGCAGCTCAGGGATGCTAGCTGGCAGATGTCTCTGTTTTGGCAGAAGTTGTGTTTGATTGCTTGGCACCTCGGGGTTCAGCGGCTGGATTTATAGCGGCGTTTCTGGCAGGCGTTGGTGATTGGCCCAGACTCCTCTCGGTAATTTGGTGAAGCCTAAACGAGGATACTCATGTGACAGCGGTGAAGAGCAGCCCGCAGCATAACTGACATGCTGTGGATAGTGATTCTGCCAGGACACTTGGAGACGGCTGATAAAGAGGCTAATGTGCTGTGCAACTGTCAAAGATTTAGCTGACTCTTTAACTGTACATCATGTAGTTGTAACTTAAATAAGCTTTTTATTTTTTGGTCATTGGTGGAAGGGTTTATTAGTTCTTCAGATCAATTCTGACCCATAATCTTTGCCATTTAATGAACAATTAGCACAATTAAATGCTTTAGATCATCATGAAAATTTTAATTTTAGATAAAGATGGAGTGAATACATAAAACTGTTTTTAAATGGTGATGGACACTTATCAAGGACAGTCCTTGAGGCTCAAAATGTAAAATTTTATTATAAAAAATTTACATTTTGAGCATTTTTGTACTTCCATTTGGGATTCTACTGCTTCTAAAAACAGCCCAAGCTTTTAAAAGACCCCACAAGGTTAGTTTTTGTCAATAAGTTGATGTGTTTTAGTGTCTGGAAAGCGAGCCATTTCAAAAACCTCTGGAATGTAACATCACAAATCAATGGCTGCTGGAAAAGACAAGGATTTTGTTGTGGACTTAACATCCAAAAGCTACCTGTTGCATTCTTCTTGGTTGTGCAGGAGGCTCTACTTCTGCTTTTCAAAGATGTACGGTTGTATGGTTGCCCATCTTTTTGCTGCCAGTTTCTTGTGCAAGTGTGGCCAGCAGCAACTTATTTGGATTTACAGTGACAAGATGCCCTAAAACAGACTAAAATATAATTATCTGAGAATGATTTTGTGCAAAAATACGTAATGAACATGTTTTGTACGTTTACTACAAAACCTGTTTGCTATATTTCATGTTCAAGGAAGTATAGTAGATCGCCTATAAAGAAAAATAATTGTGTTTTTGTTATGTAATAAAATAATGTAATGAAAACATATACCCAATTGGAAATTTTGCCAAAAATGTAATTTAAAGTGAAAACAGCCTAAAACAGCTCATATTGAAAAGAGCTCAAACTAGATAGAGAATCTCATCTAAGAGTGATTTTGTGCAAAAACAATGTAATGAAAATGTTTTGTATAGACCATAGACGTATCCTAACCTCTTCAGGGAAGCATGTTAGGTAATATTTAACAAAAATATTGTTAAAGATGGAAGTTTGTTGGGTGAAAGGCTGGAAATTTTAGATAAATATGTTGAGCTGTATCTAAAATCAAGTGAGGAAACCACACTCTTCATTCCAGCTTTGTTTTCTCGTTCATTTTAACACCAAAACAGATTTATTATGCATATTCACCAGTGCTACCATCAGGTTCCTGCAGCTGCACATTTAACCAGTGTCGGCAAGGTTATGAAAAGTCATCCTTGTTCGAGTCGTAAATCAGTAATTCTGCAGAGCGGCTCTGTGGAAACGCTTCTTTCACTCAGCATTCAACACACAAGCAGACTAAGGCTGCTGTAAAATAGGAGCGAAAGCTACCAATCCCAGGGCTAAAACCTCTCATCAGTTGTTGGGGTCAGAGGTCGGAGTCATGCTTTGACTTTAGAGAAGATGGGAGAAGGAAGGAGGTTAGCCTACAGAGACAAAAAGGATTGAATTGTCGCTAATGAGCACTCAGTATTTACTCCTGTCTCTGAAACTGAAGAAATACATATTTTTTCCCCTCAAGATTATTTTCACTTAAAGTTTTTATTTAGAGTAATACAATTGTTTGACAAATTGTTGTTTATTTACAATCTGCAACAAATTGGGTTTGAGGTTGAACATTTTGAAAGAGTATCCACTTTTTACAAGGTGTTTGTGGCAGCACTGCTACAGAGGAATCGCCACTTCTTTTTTTTATGCAGATGTTAGTGTTTACATTGCAGCACAGCTAGTCATTACAGGAATGTAGAAAAGAATCTGTTCTAATCTCTGAGGTTATTTCTAAGAGTTGTAGTAGGACTGCTTGAGATCTTTTAGTTTTAAGTCTGAAAAACAGAATGAAAAAAAAACATCTCATTTATAGATCTACAAAAAAGGAACTTTTAATCCAGATAAAATAAAAGTAATCAGCACTGAATTTTGACAGTTGACTGCACTGGTTTTGGTATGGGTCATAAAAATAAATGTGAAACATTTTTCTGTACTTTTATCTAACTTGCAGAAGTTTTCTGCTGTTATCTGCAACCCAACCTGTAGATGAGTTCTTGCTCTGTTGTGGCTTATCTAAAATTTCCTTTTTACCTTGAAATTAGGAGCATCTAGTGGTGAAACTTGAGATTGCAAGCAAATACATTCTCATTTTCCACCTTTAAAGATTATAGATGAAAGAAAATGATCAATATTCTTCAGAACATCATATCTTTTTGTGTGTAAACAGATGATTGACCCAGAGTTTGTGTTCTGGGTGACCAATCACTTTTTGACACAGTCCTGGTTCTGATTGGTTTTAAGAAAATTGGCAGCTGCCCAGGGTGACTTCTCCTCTGGGGCGGCACTAGCTGCCACACAGGTTGTGAAGTTAAATCAGAAGCCTATTTCTTTCTTGAACAGTAATTATTTAACAAAGCATAGAATGTTTTTATAACAGTTGTGGGAATTTTATTTGTGTTTCCTGAAGTGTAACAGAGTGAATGATACATTTTTAGATGTTTCTTTGACAGTTGTGCTGTGAAATTTGTGACTTGATCAATTTTGTAATTGAGTATCGGTGCAATTTGTTTTTATTTTTAACTGCATTGCAGACAGCATATCTGTGCCTTGTTTTGTGTGTTTGTAATATCATTCTAGTTTCTTTTGCATTTTTTTTTACAGTAAAATATTAATAGAAGCATTTCTACGTGATCATGTAAATGATGCAGCATGTTGGTCCAGGGCCCCAAACAGGCTAGGACTGTTCTGAACGTTAAAAATAAAGACAAAAAAGTTGTGGAAAAAGCTTATGGGTTATTTTTTAATAGTTTGTGCATGTTGCTAATCGCTGATATTTATGGTCTTTGCTTCATAATCACTGTTAGTGGAGGAAAAAATCGTGACATTTAGGATTCTGCCTGGTCTTTTACAAACTGCTGAGGAGATTTTTTCTGTCTTCACCTTTAGAACAAGTCTGGAGAGATCAAGCTTTTAAAAAAGGATTGATTGTTTTTGTTGCATCTACAGGATCCAGTTTATTCTTGGCACTGGATAAATGTCCCGACTCTTTAAGTCGGCAGAGTTTTACTTCAGCACTTTTGTGTTACTTTTTTGTAGTAGTCAACAAATAGTCCTGATCTGTGCTGCATTATCTCTGTAATTAAAAACAAACTTCTCCTCAGACATATTTGCAGATTTAATATATGCAGAAAATGTTTGAGCTGCCATTTGTAGGAAACAGTTGATGGCATTAGCCTGCAGAATCAAAATAATGACCAGTCTCTCAGCCTGGGGAGAGTCTAGTTAGCGAGTGGCATTTATTATGTGGAGGTGACAGCTTGAAGCTGGAGACGAGATCGGCAGGGATTTCCTCATTTAACAACCCCAGACTGAGATGAAGTGTATGGGGAGATATGAGGAATGTTTTCTGCCAAACCAACCAAATCACAGCTCTGCCACAAATGCTTCATATTTCAGCAAACAGAGGAGATTTTCCACCTTCATTTCTCTTTTAACATGTTTTAGATAATGTAAACTCAGTAAAATGACATACAGATGAGTAATACTGTGGATATTGCAAGGGAGAAATTAAATATGAGTTTATGCATGGATTTATGGAGCTTTGCTTTGGATATGGTGTTTTATAATGAAAGATATCATTGTTTTAATTGGTTTACCACATGCTATAGTGATAGATGAGTATTACTACTAAATCTTATTTAGATACTCAAAACAGCACTATTAATTTTGAGCTTATTTCAAATTGAGCTGTTTTAGGACCTCTGTCACTTTAAATCTAAATAAACTGTTGCTGGTTACGCCCCCGAAACTACTGTGCAATCATACAACCGCGCATCTTTGAAAAGCAGAAGTAGAGCCTCCTGCACAACCAGTAAGAATGTAGCAAGTGGTTTCTGAATGGCAGGTCAACAACAAAGCTCTTGCCTTTTCCAGCAGCCATTGCACAGCAATAAAACCAGCTACTCAAGCATTTTAGATCTCAGCTTATGTTGCTAGGTAACAGGCTGGGTATCGCTGGGGTTGCTAGGTAACGATGCAGTGCCTGCTGATTTGTGACGTTACATTCTAGAGGTTTTAGAAATGGGTTATTTTCCAGACACCAAAAAACATTAACTTATTGCCAAAAAACTGAGTGTTTTTAAAGCACTTTGGTTGTTTTTAGAAGCAAGAAAAACCCAAATTAAAGTAGAAAAACTTGCAAAATGTGAATTTCTCATAACAGTTCACCCTTAAATGCAGCAGTGCAACCAAGAAAAACACTTTTACTTTCCATATGTGGGATCAAATTGGTTGCAGTTTGGAAATCATTGTGGATCATTACCACAAATACAACACGGGTTTGTTATTCTCTGAGTTGGGTCTAAGTAGCTTGTAAGGTAAACACTAGTTTCTTTCTGTCATGTATAGTTTGTTTTTCTTCCTGGAGCAGCACTTAAGGATGTCTTTCCACATTTACTTTCACTCACTGAACTCTCTTTGTTTAGCTTTTTCAGTCCAGCCAGTGCTTGTTGTTTTTTGCAGAGCCGTAACTCCCACCCAGTTGGGGTGGCTGCTGCTCCAGTTGCCAGAGAGATGGTTGCCCGAGTAACACATTTGACAGCTTTTATTAGTTTTTCTTGTCTGCACTGGTGATCTGTGAGGAGGCAGGTCGCACACCAGAGTCCTTGAGTCGATGCCTGGTCTGAGATGAGTGAAAGCATCTCAGCATCCTGGGTAATTAGCACTCAGTAAAAGAAGTCAGGCTGGTCACATGTTCAGAAGGGAGCTGATAAATTGAGGGAATTGACTTCTTGGATCTGCGAAGGAGCCAACTGTAAAGCATTTAGCGGCCATGTCATGGTGCTTTGTGGCTTTCCACCCCCCTCCCTGGGCTAATGAAGGATCCCCTGAGATTTATGTGTCCAAGGTCGTTTTTCTGTCCACCCAGAGGCCAGTGAAGCAACCGTTCTACTACTCCTTTTCATCCGGCGGACTGCTTTATGATAGCGCCTAACCGGCGTATAAATCACAGCAGTGGTCATTAAACTAAAGGGGCGACTGCAGTAAGACGAGTCATTTTTCATATTTAGGATCACTGCATGAGGGCAGCCTTAGTTTGGTTGCTAACTTATATATCTGCATATATTTCAGGATGTTGTGTAAACATAACTGTTTCAATAATGCACCATGTTGGACAATAAATCAATAACATGTAATGTAATAAATCCGTGATCAATATTGATCGGTAATATGTCTGATAGAATATTCACTGAACTCTGATACAGAACCACTCGACCTCTCATGGCTAGCTAAGCAAGGCTAACTCACTCACTCACTCACTCACTCACTCACTCACTCACTCACTCACTCACTCACTCACTCACTCACTCACTCACTCACTCACTCACTCACTCACTCACTCACTCACTCACTCACTCACTCACTCTCCGGTTACCTAGCAACAACCTGTTGAGTAACCTGTGCAGCAGCAGTTTAAGGTTTTGCCACTGTGCCTCACAACTGCTTAAAAAACAACATGGAGTGAAAACTGGATAAAAGAGGAATGGAAACACGTCAGTCTTAAAGAAACTCATTTTTTTATAAGTTTTGACGCTAGGATGGATTTTTGGCTGTGTAGAAAAGTGGTTTATTTCGCAAAATTGCAATGGAAACACTTTTTTCGCATCACACGAGTCACATGATCAACAACTGGATGTTGCTGCTGATGCAAACCACAAAGGAGATGACAGGAAGTAGATGGAGGATTATGGCATAGCATGTTTTTTAATGACTTATCGCATTAAGAGACTCGTCTTTTTAATTTTTTTCGTATTTAATGAAAACACCGTAATTGCTAAATTTTTACGTTTTTTTGACAGTAGAGGAATGTTAACAAATGTCTCCCACATTTCTAACAGAACAAGTGTAGCAATTGTTTGGTCCGTGTTGGAGTCCGTTTACTCTCCACCATAGCAGGAAGTCACTTCAGTTGAGATTATTAGACTATTATGTGGTGGTAAGCAGTTTACTCAGCTCTCACTGATACTGATTATTCCATTCTTTCACATGGTTTTATGAATCACCCCCTCTTCCTTCAGGGTTTATTACCATCAGACGTCGCCACTCCCACCTTCCTTTCTGTCTCACAGCAGAGCACAGAAGGACAGGGGACCATACTGGCTGTAATCTCACAGCTCTAATTCAATTAGTCTGCGATTCAGAGAGAATCATGCAGTGCGTACATGAAGAATTGGGGAAGCAGGGAAAAAAAGCACTGAATCCTTCTTCCTTTGTCAAACATCATCCAATCTTGGGGTATATCCATATCCATTATTCCCACCCCCTACTGTAAATGTGTAATTTATTTCCCACCAGTAATCTTGCGACGGATATAAATGATTCGGTCTAAGCTTCTTTAGAGCAAATTTGTACGTTATCAGTCTGACAGTGCTGCAAATGAAATCAATTAGTTCCTAATGGTGTCTCCAGTGAGCTCTTTTGTCCCGACGCACAAATGCTATATTACAGGGCATGCACTTTATGCACCAGAGTCCTCATTAGGCTGTAAAGACCTCATTAGGACGTATGCTAGGTGTTCAGGTGTCTGCTGACGTTGATTGTTAGAATAAAACAGAAAGATATGACAGTGCAGGGATGTGAGCTCTTAATTATCGGATATCAACATTAAATTAAACCAAGCGTGCATTTAATTATTGGAAGTGTAAAGCGCTTCAGATTAGCTGCTGGTCTTTTGTATGTCTGTTTGTTTTGGTTGAGTTGCTGGGAGTAAATTTAACTTTCATCATGAAGTTCCCTGATGTTTTTCTGCCAGAAAGAACTGCTAACTTATAATGTGTGGGTATGATACGTAAAAATAAACTGTGATAATAAGACAAAAGGAAATGTGTCTATATCAGTTTCTTTCAATAAAAACTTCATGAACTTGAACAAAACTGCAGGTGTGTGTCTGTGTCTGGTGAAACTTTGGTTAAAACATGTTTGTTTTTCATTCGGTGAGTAAAAAATCCAGACATTTTACTCAACTAAGTGTAGAAATTCACTTTTACTCAAGCAAAAGTCAAAATTACAGCGTAGCAAAAATACTCCCAAAAGTACATACAAAAATACTAAAGTGAATGTAATTGAGTAAACTTAGCTAGTTACTACCCAACTCTGGTTATAACCAGAAATAATTATATTATTTCACTCATAACATGTTATAAGTGAAGTAATCTACTAGTGGAGTAGTACTTTGTCGACACTATTAATCAGTTATTGACTTTGAACAAGCTCCTTTGTCTTGCTGAAAAGTTACTTGTAAAATGGTCATTTGTTTAACTTGTCAGGTAGATTTTTTTCCTTTATTATCTTTTATGCTCCAGGTTTCTATCTCTGATAATATGATTGTTAATTATCAACCTTTTTCACGTGATCTTCAACAGGAAACAGTAGTGAGCAATATAGGTTGAAGGGTCAAAGTTCACAGCAGCAGCGGCGGCTGGTAATTGGTCAACTGAGTTTTGAATATAAACACTGATTAGCCCAGAAACGCGCCTCAGGACTCGGTTTCTAACTTTTCCGGCAGTGGGAGTGAAAAAGTTTGGTAAGCAGAAGTTTGTTCTTATTTTCTACTAGTCTAATTTGCTTTTCTTTTTGTTTTTGTCAAATTAATGACTTTGCTGCTGTTTCTGAAGCCGTAATTTGAGTGAAAAAGGATTTGTTTCACTTTACGGATGTGTAACTGGCAGGCTCTGTGGATTTAAGGGGTTTAGGAAAACTGGCCACATTTATAGGATGAAAAGAAACGGTTAAATTGTGGAATGTTTTGGATTTATGAAAAATGATTGTTTTCTATGCATTTATAATTTTAAGATGTAAAATAAACCATCCAGCTCTACTGTGGTTCTTTGGCTCCCACCCAAAAAATTAATATTTTGTTGCAAGAAATGAACTTTACATTTAAACAGAAACTCTCTCTCTCTCTCTGTACCCACCCACACACACACACACACACACACACACGCACACACACACACACACACACACACACACACACACACACACACACACACACACACACACACACACACACACACACACACACACATAAAGGCTTAATTACTGCTCTGAATATGTTATTCTTTCAGCAAATAGCTGTTTTTTGAGTCTGTATAGATGAATTGATTACTAAATTAGTTGATGATTTGTGATTAATCCGATTAATCATGATTAATCATGATTAATCGTGTCAGAGTTGTCTTTTTGTACCTGTGCATGTTGAACATTTTTATGTGTTTTTCGGGGAGAGGAAGAGAAAGTGAAACTTTTGTCCTCTGTTTGATCTTCATATCCGTTTTGTAGTCTGCATGTGGGTTTTTTTTCCAGATGGACTGATTCCTGTAGATCAGAGATGAGACGTAATGCAGGGGCAGATAAGATATAAAAGTCTGGAGAAATGTGAAATGAATAAATGCATAATTCAGAGAGGAAGAAGAGGAAAGTGAGGCAGAGCGATCACCTTGATCTCCGCACCTCGTCGCGTCACAGCGATGGCTTCGTTTTGCTGTCACAGCCAATAAAAACAGAGGAAGCGTTTTTATATCGTATGCTGTCTTTGAATTAAATTACACATGAATTCAAAATGGAAGAAACTGGTAAATTTCTGGATATTCTGCTTAAAGCCTTGCATCTCATTTATTTTAAATGGGTTTTCATATTTTCTAGGATGTGACCATTTTTTATCTTTGGATGTAGCTGACACAGCTTTCGAGTTTAGAAAAATCATAAAAATTTAAAAGAAACAAAGCTGTTGATATTTGAATGTGGATAATAATAATAATTATTGATGAACTAATCAGAGATTTGTGACCAGAGTTTCTCAATTTTTGTCAAGCTTTAACCTGCCAACATCAGTTTTGATCAGTTCTGAATTATTTTTAAGAATTATGGCGTTGCAACCATTCAACTGTGCAGAACGCTTGGTTGGACTTAGCCCCGCCTTCGAGGACAAAGCTCCTCCCCCACTCTGCTCCTTCAGACTAGCCAGCAGCAATTAGCAAACACTTGGTGTAAGTGCTCTGCTGAGCTCATTATAGGAGCTACGTCTCAGTTAAACTCTGGTAAAAATGTTAAAGGGTCAATGGAGGAGCCGTGTTGTTTTGACTTCCTGAAGGCGGAGTTTCAGAAAGAGCAGGAGCTTCTTAAAGAGACAGAGGCCCGATGCCAAGGCGTTAAATTAGGAAGTTTTTTTAAAATTCATATTTGATGTATAGAGAATTTTTATAACTGAAGGTAACATAGTTATTTGTGCTATAAAATGTTTACTTGGAAACACAGTACTGCCTCTTTAAGGAAAACTGTAAAATTTTTTCGATATTAGCAGAAAGTTAGCAGCTGAATCCCCCTGACATGGAAATAATATTTCTTCATGTGTCTATGGTGTAAAAATGCATTAAAAGCATGTTTTAATTCTCAGCTGAAAGGGTAGATGTTATCTCTCTCTGCGATCTCGTTTCTGCAGACCAAGCTGATTAAACGCCAGCAGTACTTTTATTAGTTACCTGTTCCTGTTCCCCAGTGCGCATTACCTTCACATCCGCCCACACGCAGGCCGCAGCGTGTGTGTTTGCGTTTCAGTTTTTGCAGTTTCTGTGTGTGTTGAAATAAGTGTGGATGCGTAGGCAGAATCCCCTGTTGGCTTAAATCAGCAGAGCTGTGCCATTTTTTATTTTTTTCCCCCTATGCTGGTCCTCTTGATAGTTTTTTTTTTTAATTTTAGCTTTGCTGGAGGTGCAGCATCTGTGTCTGTGTGATCCAGAATATAAATCAGTCCCTTCTTCGCCGTCCCGTTCTCTCATAAAAAGATTCAGCGACTTCAAAGGTGGGGAGTCGGGGCAGCGGGAGCGCTGATAAAGTGAAAGTGGGGGTCGCCAGGAAACTCTCAGGTGAGCTGAAGATGTTACAAATGGGTACCAGCAGTCGCATTAATCCTGCCTGGCTTCGCTTTTGTCTCCGCTGCCCTGTTTCATCAGCTTTTCATGTCCCAGAGAAGTCAGATTTGATCTTTCAGTGAAAGGGAATGACGGGCTTTTATCTTTATCCTGTTTCCACTTCCAGTTTCCAAAAGTCTTCCTGACATTCAGCTACAGGCCTGCAGCAATAATCAATAAATCAGCTAACTGCATAATAAATTAATTTCTATTTTTAGGATTTATCGTTTTTCTTTTTTCTCTATATATTTCTTCCACAAATGATGAAAGTCTTCAGTTTGGTGCATTGGGCTCTCTTTTTGTTTACAGACTTTATAATTCATTTTATTTTCTGTTTCTTTTATTACTTTGGATATTTAAAATGTCTTCCAGTTCCAATTCATTAGAATTTAAAGTTTATTGATATTAGACAATGTGTTTTTGCATTTTTATGCCATTATTCTCAAAACAACGATATTATTGTTTATTGGAGTAACTTCTGTGAGTTTTTTATCGTGTCTGTCCTACATTCGGCCCATCCTGGCACTTCACGGCGTAAAACCCGACTTCAGGTTGTTGCTGGGAGGGAAATGTTCATCAAATCACAGACAGGCTCTTTGTCTGCCATTCCTCTTGCATCCTGGTTGCTAAATGTCAGACTTGCTGGCCCGGCGTTGCACTGCTTCGTGGATGACTGGCCTCAGGGGAAACGAGGGAAAACTGATTTTATTTCATGGAATGAGGAGTCTTGACTGTGCTGGACCCAACATCCACCCATCATCCATCATCTCTCTTATCTTCTTTCTTCATCCGTCTCTTGGGTTTAAACTCCTCTCCTCTTGATCTCAGCACAGCGGGAGGAAGAGTTTGGTTTACAGTTCTGCTCAAAACTCTTGAATCATTCTTTATTTGTTTAGAGTTTACTTAAAGAAAGCCACATTAAAGGTGATCTTTTGTGCTTCCTCAAACTTCAATTTGAATCTAGTAAAGCATTAATTGACAATTAAGTTGATTAATTGTTTGGCTATTAGTGTGTTACTACGGTGTGTTAAGGCCATTGTTATTCTATATAAAAACAAAGAGCAAGTTTCCGGTAAAAAAATGTCTGAAATTTTCTAGAAGAACATGGAAATTTGAGCTTGAAAAGTAAAAAAATTAGTACATTTCTCAGTATCAAAAGTAAAAAATTTGCTGGAAAAAAAATTGAAGTGTCAAAAGTTGAAAATTTGCTAAAAGAAAATCTGAAACTTTCAAATTAATCTCAGAAATGTAGAAAAAGAGGAAGTTTCTGAGTTTCAGAAGTAGACAGTTTGCTGGAAAAAATAGTCTCAGAAATTTTAGAGTAAAAATATCTAGAAATTCTTGAGTTGACCAGTCCAACATTTGCTGGAAAAAAATCCTGAAATTATTTAAATTAATTCAGAAATGTTCTGGAATTTTCTTTTATAAATTTGTGTTTTGAAAGTCAACATTGACTAGATAAAAACTAAGAATTTTTTAGATTAATCTCATAAATTAAAAAAAAAAAAACAATTGATAGAAAAAATTAAGAAATTTTGACATTAATCTCAGAAATGTTCTATAAAAAACATGGAAGTTTCTGATTTTCTAAGGTTGAACATTTTCAGCTTTTGGAACAGGAATTTTCTTGTGTTGGTGAAAATTTTCTCGTTTTCTTGCTGTTTTCTTGCTGTTTTCTTGCGCCGTCGCAGTGTTTGGTGTCATCTTATGAGACCCAGATTTCTGTATTTTCGCTTCCCCACAGCTTCACTAGCAGCAGCTGTAATCATTGCGCCGCCATAGATGCTGATGCTTAAAGATGTTTATTGTCCTCATGACAAGCATGATGTTGAATATTGTTTCTCCAAACAGTCGGGCTGTGGAGCGTCTCTGCAGAGGGAACAACCCTGCCAGAGAGGCTTTTTTAATAAATCCTCGGCATGTCCACAGCCCTGTCGCCATGGCAACCCAGGCTTGGATTGTGCGCTTGTGTTTGTGTGTGGTGCTTTGTCTTGTGTGTGTTTTCTTAATTGGACCGTGTGTGAGGTGGGTTTTCTGTTAGAAACGGCTTGGAAGAAACACTAATTTCCCAATTAATTTGTTTTGATTTAAATCGAGTCAAATTACTTATTTATAATGTTCGTTTGGGGGAAACAAAAGTCAATTATCAGATGTACATCAATGTCCTTAAGTCCCAGTGGAGGAGAAATGTTGAAAAAGAAGAACATGTTTTTAATTCTTGGAGAGAAATTCACCTAAAATTAATCGGATGAATTATTTCAAACCAACAGAAACGGATCACTGACCGCTGCCGAAGAAAAAATCATGTGAAAACCCTGATCCAGCTTAAAAATAAATGTGGTTGGCATTCGTAAAATATTCGACTGCACTTTAAAAACTGTGCTGTAAGATTTGGTGTTTACAGATTTTTTTCTTGTTTTTGTTGCAAAGAAGACAAGATGTCACATAAATGCGTCAAAATTTTACCAAGTTTTTGTAGTTTCTGATGCAAATATCTTAGTTCACTTGGAAATAGACTAAAATAACATAAAGTAGCTTTTCAGAAAGATATCGGAACTTGTTTTAAGTTAACAATTCCTTAATACTGATGAAAAAGAACTAGTCCCACTGGCAGAATATTTTAACTTGTAACAAGACATTTTTCCGTGTTATAAGTGAAATGAAATTAGTTTTTGTCTCTTGAATGAGTTTTGATTCTCAGTCCTATTGAGTCTCGGGTTATCCCTGTTGCTTAGCCACCTTTTTTTATTGCACTTTTTCCTTCCACTCAATTTTTCATTAATATGTTTCAAAGCAGAACTCTGTCAGCAGCTGTAGCTTCTTTATCAATAACCTATTGGAGGAATAACTGTTAAGACTTTTATGATCGTGATTTAACATTTTTGTATTAAAATATACGAGTACGTACATATATATTTACTGGTTTTATGTAATATTCTATTTCAAGTTTTGGATTTTCATCATAATCACAATTTACAGGGAAATTTGGAGATTTAACTGTTTTATAAAATTATCAATTGCTCAAGTCATTAAAATTAAATTTCTGAAAACAAAACATAACTTTTCAGATGTTACTATTCATAATGACTGAGTGTTAGATAAGGAAGTAAAATAACGTTTTATGATAGTAAAGTCATCATTTTTACTTTATTTTAACATTTTATTACTTCTCATATTAGTACTTTTTTCTTGTATTTCAACTTTATGAAATACCTTGACTTCATTCTTATAGTTTGTTTAATTTTAAATTTTTGCTCACTATGATCGTAATACTCCATTGTAATCCATTAAGATTTGTCTTCAGAAAGAAAAAGGTAAGATTTAGAACGAAACAATGAGTTGAATGCAAGTTCTTGATGTAAATCAAGTTTAATAAGTAAAAAAAACCTTTTTTAAATTAGCAATAATGAATATTATATATAAAATAAAATGGACCACTCTTTATGTTTGTCTGTAGGCTTATTCACTGCCAACAGTAATAATTTTATTTTGTCTCAGAAATAATTAAAAAGGAACTTGAATAAAGAGCTATATTGGGTTGCAGTAACTGTTTTTGTTAAAGAAAATCTTTGCTTATTGTAGAGAACCTTCAGAAACGGCTTTCCTTCATGACTAGAGATCTGAAAAACTTCAGATCAAAACTTTCTATAAATATCTCAATGTGATCTCAAAGCTAAGAACAAAAATAAAATCCCCTAATAAAAAGCTGAGATCATTTCCCAGCAGATAGTTTTGATGTTTATACTCACAAAATATCAAAGTAAGATCATATAAATTTAGATTCTTAACCGTTTTTAACTGAAAATGCACAAAAAATTAAACCTGAATGCGATCTAATATCTTCTTCTGCTGTAGTTTTTTTTTTCTTCATTTTCTGCCAGCATTTTCTTCTCCACTAACACGTTTCTGGATGAAGAGATTTTAATTAAAATGAGCGACACACTCTCGCTGATTATGTGAGGAAACTGAAAGAAGACCCTGGAGATGTTGCACTGAAAGGCCTGAAGCTGCAAAGCATCACTTTTGTGGAATAATTTAATAAATTAACGCTTTATTTTCTCCCCATCATCCATGTTTTCACGGTTTCCAGCTTCTCTCACCTGCATTTTATTTTTAGGAAACATGTTGATGTTATTTATAACCACAATTGTTTGTTAATGTTTGATGGAGCCTTTGAGCGGTGAGCTGCAGAGTTAATATATTTATTATCTGTTTCCTTTACAAATGTGCATAAATCTTTTTTCGATACTTTGTAGATTTAGATTTTGTAACTGGCATTTCAATTAATTAAGGAATGCTGTTAAAGTCACATGTGAATAAGTTTAACATAATCACGTCATTAAAAATAATGCCTCGCTATAATTCTCCAACCACTTCCTGTTTTCTTCTTTGTCATTTCTGCCAGTAGTAGCCTCTGGTTGTTGCTCTTGTGACTTGTGTGATGCAAAAACTGTTTCCATTGTAGTTTTGCAAATCTATTTTGATACGCCCAAAACAATTAAATGTGAGTTTTTTTCGAAATGTGTTCCCATTAATCGAATTCATTTACATAATTCCACTTTACCCAATATTATGTTCAATGGAAATGTGTGGAAAACAGTTTCAGTTTTAGTGTTTCCAGTTATTAAGAATAAATTAAAATCATGTGAATAAATTTGTTCACGCAACTAGTCATTAAAAACGTTGCACCTCCAACTACTTTCTGTCATCGTCTTCGTTATTTCTGCCTGTAATAACATTTTCCTAGAACATTTTTAAGTTTCTGCGTGGAAATTTACTCCTTATTGATCTACAATAGCAACACGAGTCGCGTGACCAACACGCTGTCGTTACTACTGTAGGAAACGACAAAGTGGACAACAGGAAGTGGTTGGAGGAGGATGATGGTGCAGCATGTTTTTTATTGACTTTAAGTGAACAAACATACATTTTGATTGTGTTTTTATTTAATTAAAACCCAGCAGTTCTTATTTATTTTTTTTTTTTTACATTAGTGGGATACTGACAAAGTTTTGTGCACATTTATACTCAAAATGCAGCCTCTGCAAGTTGCTTGGAGATGTTGTGCAGTGATTTCTGCTTAATTGAGCAGCATTGAATTGAACATGCCTTTTGATTTTTGTTTCTAGCATAAGCAAGAACAAGATCAAACATTCAGCCTGTTTGATGTGCAGAACTGCATGTCAAGTTGAGGTTTGATTTTTCTCCATGGTCTTGATTCAAAGAGACATTTATGGAAAGTCTTTGCATATTTTGTGGTTTCTGATGATTTTAAGAAGTGCAAAGAGTAAAGACTGTGTCAAAAGGTTTGTAGAAGCTGGACTACCAAAAAATACACACAAGTTTTAGACTTACAAGTCAGTTGTGTTTTGTTTTGACGTCTTGTTTTTATGAGCTATAGAACAAATATTTCAATTAGCATCTCCAGCATTTACATGGCATGAATGTTTGGAATTGATATAATTATATTTAATCATTTCTTTGTGCAGAAAATGGGGTTCATTATTTGGGAATTGTTTGGCTTTTTGATTTCAGTCAATACTTAGTGGTCTACAAAATAGTTTTGACATCTGGTAGTCTTTATTAAGGGGGAGCTATTGTGCAAAATTCACTTTTGGAAAGTTTTTAAGGTTCCATTTGGCCTTTTACAGCTTCTTAAAAGAACGCAAGCACTTAAACCCACCCAGCCGGTTTTTGGAACTGAGTTAATTTTTTTTGGTGTCTGGAAAATGAGCCGTTTCAAAAACCTCCCGATAAGTCACATTCCATGGCCGCTGCGCCATCTCAGTTTCTTTGCCCAACAACCACAAGCAGAGCTGCAGCGAGTTTGGTCAGCTGGTTTTAAGCCCCTTATGGACTGTACAATGGCTGCTGGAAAAGAGGAGAGTTTTTTTGTTGGTTTTGCAGGAGGCACCACTTCTGCTTTTCAAAGATGTACGATTGTATGATTGCCCAATTGAATTTATGAATTTGATTTGTTAAAGCCACAGATTCATAATAAGGAATGTTGTTTTAAACAAAACCTTGAAGTGCTTTCATCTAATGATATTCTGTTTTGATCTTCACCTTAAAGATAAAATCCTAAGTGATTAATTTATACCATTGAATTGTAATGCTTCAAAAGCCAGATGGAACAAGAATAATTCAACATTAAAATATTAATCTATATTTTCCAAACAGGCAGCAGATCCAACCAGCCCTTCACCAACAGTCAAATATAGCAGAAAATGGACAAACTTTGCTTTGATATGCAGCTATGTTTGACTTTGAAAAGACAAACCGATCAAATGACATGCTGAGGTTCAACCCTGTAAACAATAATTTGTGTCACAGCAGTGGGGCCAGGCAGATGTAGATGTTTTAAAACTATTATTTTCTCTCTGGGTCCTGAATGGAGCTTGTTGACAGATGGGGGCATCAACCTGTCAGACAAGGATGAGGGAATGCAGATGGATGTTTTTGCTTTAACCTATTAATGCACACGTCTTCTCACCTGTTTGGATATGCAGCTCCGCTTTCCACTTTACATGGAGACAAGCTTCGACATTAGCTGCATTTTTATTGGCTATATTACGGCTCAAACTTGAATTACGAAAATAAATTTGCCAAAAATTGAATATTTGAAGTTAAAAAACTCTAATTTTGATATTATTCTCAGAAAATATCTAGATATTTCTTGGAAATTTCTTAGCTTATAAAGGCAAATATTTTTCAGCTTTTGGAGCTCAGGGAATTTCTAAATTTTTTTCTAGAAAATTTCTGACATTAACCTCAAAATTTCTAAATTTTGGGTTATGGGCTCGCAGTTTGAAGTCCATCTCATTTATCAGCTGCCTGTGTTGTTGTGGAACAAAAAAGCCACAGAATCAATTCTACTCATCTTTTTTGTAGTGATCTGAAAGAGCTGTAGATGTTTTTCGCAGTACTGCAATGGAAACACTTTTTAGTCATGTGAGCAACTCCTGGAAGTTACCACTGGCAGAAACGAAGAAGAAGATGACAACAGGAAGTAGTTGTTGGAGTGGCATGTTTTTAAAGACTGTGTGACCAAAGTTATCCAAAGTTATTCACATGGAATTTAAATTCTAGTTTAATGGAAACACAGCAATTGCAAAATCGTTTTTTTGACATTAGCAGAGTACAAAGTTTTGCGCAGATTTGAAATGGAAGCACAGCAACTGTGACATGTAATCAAAGACAGAGGACTCTGCAGTGAATACATACATGTAGATATATATACATATATTTATATATTTATATATATATATTTATATATATATATATATATATACATATATATATATATATATATATATATCTCGCTCAGCTGCGAGCTCCTCTGTGTGTGAATACGTGAGGATAAATGGCGATACGAGGAGGAAAAGGAATCATTAGCAAGTGAACGTCTTGCAGTGCAGAAGCCAGCGGCTCCGCCCAAGGTGACTCGTCTCGGCGCTGCTGCTGTCAGGACCCGGCTGATTTATAACTTCTTCATGGAAAAGAGTTTGGGGGCCCTGCCAGCTCGAGCCGCTGGCTGCAGGCTGCAGTTACAGAGGCTCCTCTGACAACGCCTGTGCTCCCCAGGGAGCCGTGCTGTCATCAGACCTCATGCTATCGGAGTCTAATCGCTGCGTTATGAGGCTGTAAGTGCTGTCGTCACCGTGTCCCTGCTCCATAAAAGCTCCATCACTGTTCCCTCTTAGAGCCGCCCGCCTCTCCGCATGGCCACTGCCACTTTTATTTCACTTAACGCCAATTCAATTCAAGCTGCATTCTGGTGCTTTGAGATGCAATAATACTGCTCAAAAAACAGGATAAAGTTGGTTTATTATTTAGTGATTTAACACCAAATTGTACACATAAACAGTTTTATTTACTTGGCAACCAGGGCCGGCCAAAGCCTTTTTGGGGCCCAAAGCAGCATGAAGATGCTAAAACCAGACACTTTATCATTCCTAAGTTAGTCTGTGTGAAATGTACCTGCTATCAATAGCTTAATTTGTAATTAGCTTGCATCATATTAGTGACATTATAACTAGAAACTGTTTCCATGTTATAAATGAAATAGTCTTCCAGTGTAATCAGTAATTTTTCATCAAGTACATTAAGTATTGACTTAATACTAGGATCTTGCTGAAAAGTAACTTCTAAGTTAGTTTTGTCTTATTTCAAGTGTACTAAGATATTTTCTCCATTTTTGTGAAGTAAGTAATTCCTTGATATAGATGAAAAACGTCTTGTTCTACTGGGAGATTATTTTACTTATAACATGGGACAAATGTACTGCTAAAGGGGAAATAATCTGCCAATGGAACTAGCACTTTTTCATCAATATCAAGGAATTATTTATGTAATTCAAGCTCCTACACATTGCCAAAAAGTTATTTGTAAACAAGTTTTGTCTTATTTCCAGTGTACTAATACATTTTCACTAGAAACTAGATAAAAGTACTTGATACAATTCTGTTTTTACAGTGCACTGAGGAGAAATCCAATCAGCAAAATCCTCTGCTTCACAGTTAATAAGGCACTCAGCATTTTCCTAAGCAGTCATTAGCTGGATTAAATTACCAGTATTATGCTAACGAAAGCTCTGGGAATCTTGGCGTAAATCATTGTGACACAAGTTATTTACTTATTTCCACCCACTACATGTCAAATAGGCATTAGTGTGCGTGAAATCTGGAAATCTAATGTGAACTTTATGGAAAGGGTTCATGGGAGGCTTAAGGGGAATCAGCAGAAATATCAAGTTAAATGTGCTGTCACTGTCCATTCAGCGTGATCTCTGAACACGGTGCTCCAGCGTGTCTGTTTCGATAAACATTTCAGCTCCCAACGTCACTGTGGAGGATCCCACACCTGCCTCAGTTGCTGCCTTCCCACTCGCCTGCTCATTTGTTCATTTCTCACCTCCCGTCTCTGGAGATTTTTCGTTCGCAGAGATTCGGAAACACAAAACGCAAAATGATGTCCGAGGAGCGATTGTTCTTAAAGAAGGATCTGACGTTATGGGGGGCGGGGGGAGGATTCATACAGACAAGTTACATCATCACTTATTCTCTCCAGACACACTTTAAAGGTGACCTGTTATACTTCCTTCCTTTTGGCACAAAATCATTCTTAGATAATGAGATTTCAATCTGCTCCGTTCAATCTGCCCTAAAACTTTGAGCTGTTTTAGGGCATCTTGCCACTTTAAATCCAAATAACCTGCTGCTGTTCACGGCCGCCAATTTAGCGTTTACAGTCACATAAAAATGGCTGCAAACAGATGCACAGTAATACAACTGTTCAGCTTTGAAAAGCACAAGTGGAGCCTCCTGCACAACCAAGAAGAACGCAGCAAGTGGTTTCTGGATGGTAAAATAATGAGGAGTCATAATACAAGAATAAAGTCATAGTATTATGACAAAGTCAAAAATACTGAGAATAAAGCAGTAATATTATGACTTTATTCTCTTAAAACTATGACTTCACTGCAAAAACAGAAAATCTTACCAAGTATTTTTGCACAAATATCTTAGATAAAATAAAACTAATTTACAAGTAGCTTTTCAGAAAAATTTAGTTTATTTTTAACTTTTATAAACAAACTATTGTTTTAAGACTATAATTCCTTAATATTGATTTAAAAAAAGTTATATTTCTGTTTGTAGGTTTCTTCACTTATAACACAGGAAAAATGTCTTGTTATAATAGAAATAATCTGCCAGTTGAACTAGTACGTTTTCACCAGTAGTAAGGAAATATTGACGTAAAACAAGCTCATATTTCTTGCTAAAAAGTTACTTGTAAGTTTAATTTAAGTGTGCTAAGATATTTGCAAAAACACAAAATCTTGCCAAGTATTTTTAGTGCAGTGTATTAAACCAGTTGACCAAATATGCCGGAGTTCCACTGGGGTTGCTAGGTAACAGGGCTGTGCTCTGCTGGTGTTGCTAGGTAACGTGACTCAATAATGTGGAGGTCTTTGATTTTCATTAACAAACATCAACTTATTGCCAAAAGATCCACTTTGTGTTTTTTTTAAACGTTGGGCTGTGTTTTTAGAAGCCCAAATGAAAGCATTAAACGTCAGTGAAGCCGTATTTCGCCTCTTCTTCCTCCTCACAGAACTGCTGGGATTGCAGAAATCCTCCTAGAGATGATGAAGCACATTTTTTGGCCTTCTGTGATGCTGCTTGACCTTGTTGCCGAAGTATTTGACTTATTGTGGTACCGGTGGGTTTGACCTCCTCTTGCTCTCTCCGTTGGCTGGTTTCCGAGCTGACACATAGCAGGAGTTGTCTTCCGTGATTGGTTTGGACCCCGGGGGGGCAGCTGTGCCCAGAATGCCACTCTGACATTAACGTCGCTTCAGGTCCGAGGGCCGCGGAGCCGCGTTGATCTGCACTCGATGACCCAGGAACCCTGTTAGACGTCACAGCCTTTAGGAACGATGCAACAGAAAATGCTGGGCTGGTTTAATTAGTGGTTAGCGTAATAATTCTACTGATTACTGTGGCGATCAATCAGATAACAAAGTGGGAATATCCTGCAGATTTTTCATTTAACCACTTAAGCAGTTTTTATAAAATATTAGAAATATATTGAAAGACATAATTCCTTTTTCAAATAAAATGAAACTGTCATTTGAGTTCTGGATAGAACATATTTACAAAGTATTTTTTAAATCTTACATGTAAAGTAAGTCTATATTAGTTTTTGCTTAATTATTGTGGCAAGTATGTTATTCTTTCAGCAAATGGCCTCTTTTTAGATTGTATACTCTAGTTCTAGTTATTTACTGAATAATTTGGCGATTAATTCAGTTAGCAATTAATCATGATTAATTATTCATCACAATTAATCGGCATAATTAATTACAATAAATTAATTACTTGTCTTACAAGTAGCTTTTAGCATAAAATAGAAGCTTGTTTTAAGTCAGTAATTCCTTAATATTTATGAAAAAGTACAGATTCACTCGCAGATTGTTTCATTTTTAAGAAGATATTTTCCTGATAAGTCAAATTGAACAAGTACTTCTTTAAAAATCAATATTAAGGCGTTGTTGACTTAAAAGAAGGTCCTATATCTTGCTAAAAAGCTACTTTTAAATGAGTGAGCTAAGATATTTGTACTACAAAATAGTACTTGGTAAGATTTTGTGGTTTTTTTAGTGCATCCACTTGCATGTTGTAGGTTGTGCAGGAGGCTCCACTTCTGCTTTTCACATCTGTTTGCAGCCACTTTCCTGTGCGAAGTAAATGTTGACCATAAATACTTTGTGTTAGGATTTTATGTTTAGATGCTGCAAAAACAGAAACTCCTACCAAGTATTTTTGGTCAACGTTTCTACAGCAAATATCTTAGTTCACTTGAAATTAGACAAAACTAACTGCCACAACTTATTTGATCCACTTTCTGATTATCTCACCTTTAACTTATTTTTTTCCATTAAGAAATTCCTGACTTAAAACAAGCTCTTGCATTTTGCTGAAAAGTTATTAGTTAGTTAGCTTTTCTTATTTCAGATGTACTAATGTTTGGTAAGATTTTGTTTTTGCAGTGTGAACTGGATTCACTCTATTTGGGACCTTTCTATGCAAAATTATGCAAAGTTATGCACATTTTTCCTTACAACATTAACTAAGGACTTGCAAAGCAAGTAATTAATACCTAATTTTCCTAATCAATTCCCCCTGTCTCAATTTCGGTGAAAAACTTTATTATTATTCAATGTTACCTTTTTACCTTTAGGGCAAATCTTCATTTCCTTGAATCTCATGTTTATGTTTCCCATACGGAATAAAAGTAGTTGTTTTGTTGTCAATGTAAGCAACAATCTCAGGAGAAATCGGGACAATAAGCTCGAAGCGATGCAGACTGAAATGATCTCTTTGAGATGATGATAGTTATCATCTGTTCCAAGCAGAGCGGAGCCACATTACCGATTCCTTTCACCCTGACTATATTTGTCCAGCGAGAAACACTCCCCCTTTCCATCGGATGATGGATGATGATGATGGCGAAGGCTGTGTAGGTGATGATGGATGGGGGATGATGATGGCTGTGATAATGGCGAACGCTGGCTTGTTTTTGTTTTTATTTTAAGTTTGGGGCGATGAAGTTGCCTGGTGCTGAGAATCTGAATGCTGTCTGCGCTCTCATACATCACGGCTCTTATTTATCCTACAGGTGTGCCGCCACCTCTGCCAGAGTGACCTTATCTTGTCCTCATTATGTCCACATCATTACACACATGTTCCTGCATATCCGCGGACTCCACACTTGTATAAATAGTAAACTAGGCCAGAGCATCTCTGAGGTTTTGGCTTTGTGGAAAAAGAAAACTTTGGGGCTCCTTCGGTTTGTTTTCCTGCCCTGGTTTTTCCGCCCGCCTCCCCCTCTGCTGCCTGTTATCCGTCCCGTTCGGGGTCATCCATCTGGGGTCACGGGCTTGCAGTTTGAAGGCCAGCTCATTCATTAGCTGTCTGTGTTGTCGTGGAACAAAAAGGCCACAGAATCAATTGGGCATTAAAAGTCGACCTGTCAGCTGGAGAAATTAGATTTTATCTGGATGAATCCTCGGCCTGTTTAGGGACAATAGGAACGTGCAGCGCAGGGTGTCAGTTCTTGTGAAATTAATGTCAAAAAGCATTCAGTAGCAAAAGTAGAAGAGGCGTCACTTTGGTACGAAGTGGAAAAAAAAAAGCCCTGGGCTTGGTTTGGGTTGCTAGGTAACGGCACAGTGCCCATGGATTGTGACTTAACAATCAGGAGTTTTTGAAACGGTTCACTTTCCAGACACCAAAAATCATCAGTTTACTGCTAAAAAACATCTGGGTGCTTTTTTTAAGCGCTTGGGCTGGTTTTAGAAGCAGTAAAAACTCAAATGGAAGTAAAAAAAATGTGTACAAAATGTAAATTTCACATAACGGTCCCCTTTAGGGAGCAAAAGATGAGACCTGGATTTTCCCGGTAGAGGAGGGATTTGTAAGTGGACATAGTAAATATTTAATCACAGTAAATGATGAAATATTTTATGAATATAAAGACTCCAGAGAATCAGTTTGTCTGGATTCAATCTGGTTCTTTACTGTTAAAGTTCTCATGACTGCAGCAGATTCCTAATATGAAACATTTGGGTTAGCAACCACTGAGGGAAACCGCATGTTGTTGTGTCTTTAATTTGTGTTTTATTGGTCGTGGCCACTTTCAAAAATCCCCAGAAATGGATTTTCTTTTAGCTTTCGCTGAAATTCGTGGCACCTTTTCTACAAATTGGTAAAAATCCTATAATTTTTTTTTCAGCATTTAAAACAAAACAGCAACAAAATGTTGTTTGGTTGTCTAAGTCAAGATGTTTAGAGCGTGCAGTCATTACATGACACACAGTTTTAGGTTAATATGAGTAAATAAGCTGTAAATTGTGTCGGAATACCCAATGAGTATATTCCTGTGTTTCTCTGGAGTTGGAGGGGAAGCGCTGGCGTTCTGCCCTGCTTTGGATTTGAATTCATGTATTACTGATGTGTGTGTGTGTGCGTGTGCGTGTGTGTGTGTTCACCTCTGGTATGGAGCCGTCACTGAGCAGTCGGAGACAGCAGACAGATGGAGGGGAGGGAGGCGTCTGCAGAAAACATGTCGGCAGCAGCAGATCCACATTAGATGCTCAGGTGCTTCAGTGGGAGGGAGGAAGTGATGTCACAGCAGAGGGAGAAACTAATCCTACCAACTGACACAGCAGGAAAAAAGAAAGAGCCAGGCTACAGTCTGAAACACGCTGTCTGTGTTCAAATGAGTCGGCACACAAATAAGTTTCTTTTTTCAGGTTATTTTCTCACACTTTACAAATTGGAAAAGTTTTTGCCAAATTTGCAGAACTAATTTATGTTAAATTCATAAATTGGCTCAATCTCATCCATACAAATGTCAGGAATAAAGTCATTATGTGAGAATAAAGTAATAATATCACAAAGATAAAGTCAGGAGAGATAATGTAAGAATAAACTTTTAATAATGAGAATATAGGCACAATATTTCGAGAATAAATTCATTTGAGGATAAAGTCATAATATTATGTAAATAAAGTCAGAATGTTAGGAGAAAGTCATACAAGAATAAAGTATGAGACTCATATTTCAGGAATAAATTCAGGGTATTCTAACTTTATTCTCGTATTTTTTCACAAATTATTCTCGTAATATTTTATTTTATTAATGCTATGCATTTATTCTCCTAACATGACTGTTCTCGTACGACGAATTGTTTTACTTTTACTTTTTGATTGATGGGCTGAATTTCTTACACAAAAGATTAAATATTTAAAGGTATGTGATGTAAAGATTTGTTTACATTTTGAATAAAACTTAAAAAGAAGGCAAAATATTAAATTGTACTAAAAATACACTTCAAAACATATTAAAATGTATTCCAGCAACTGATGCAAGAGAAACAAAAGTGAGGATTTAAAAAATGTGACAATAAAGAGAAGCAGATAAATACCAGGAGAAATCAAAGGCAAATCAATTAGACTTGATGATGCTGATTAAAAATATAATTGACAGCAAGAGAAAATGGGAAGTTTAATCTGCTGAACAGAAATAAAGCGATAAAATCTGAAATTGGTAGCAATTACCCTCCAGTTTGGCCGTAGTTTGTAAGAAGTGCTAAAGCTGAGTTATCTGTGTGTTTGTGTTTGTGCTGCTCCCAGAGGCAGAGCAGTAATGGTTTCATTAAACTCAAACTCATGTATCTTTGTTTTTCCCAGGGGAGAAGCAGCAGTCGGGTTAACCTGCAGAGCTGCAGCAGTAACAGACCGAGCACTGACCCAAAGACTTTCATCTACAGTAAATTCAGTAACTTATCACCATGCCAGAGGAATTTACAAAGATTATTCATGTAAATATTTCTGATTAACTCTGAAAATACTTTATAAATGTTAACTTATTGCAGCAAAGACATGTAAAGATATTCTCGCAACCTAAACAGAAGTTAATGCAACATTTTTATTATTTTAAACTGCAAAATGAAACAAAATTGCAATGTTTTACAGTCCAAGTCTTTGAGGTACAACAGAGTATTTAGGCTACGCTAAGAAAATACAGAAAACTAAGTTACAAGAATAAAGTCATAATACAAGAACAATGTTGAAATAATATGGGAATAAATTTGTAATAGTACAACTTTATTTGGAATATTGTGACTTTATTTTTGTAACGTTAGAACTTTGTTCTCTTAATTTTCTTTTTTATGTAGTATATATCATTTTATAACATCTGAAGTTAAAATATTTACTTGACTAAAAATAAAATGGCACAATGTGCCTGTAAAATACATAATACTGCTTCTTTTAGGTGTTACACTGCAAAAACATCTAACAAAGTATTTTTGGTCTAGTTTCTAGTGCAAATATCTTAGTACATTTGAAATAAGACAAAATTAAAAGACTTTTGTAACTAACATATTGTTTTAGCTTTTATTTTTACTTTTACTTATCTAACAACCCAGAACAGGAATTAGAGCAAACTTAGAATCCAGAAAAAATACATTAACATCTACATTTTAGACTCTTATTCTTCCAACCTAGAAAAGGAATTAGACCAGAAGGTACTTACTTATACTTATACCTACCCTGAATAATAGTATGTAGTTTATATATATTATATATATTTATTTACTTTGGATCAACATTATTAGATTTTTTTTTTGCTCTTTCTTTTGGTTTGTTATTTTGTTTGTATTTCCTTTTAATTCTTGTAAAGCGCTTTGAATAGCCTTGTTGCTGAAAATGTGCTATATAAATAAAATACTCTATATTGATGAAAAATTGCTAGTTCCCCTGACACATTATTTCACTTATAACAAGATTTTTTTCCCCCTTTTTACAAGTGAAATAATCTGTCAGTGGAACTAGAAGGAGTTATTGACCTAAAACTCCGACACCTTGCTGAAAAGTAACTTGTAAGTTTGTTTTGTCTAATTTGAAATGCACTGAGTTATTTGGCCTAGAAACTTCACAGTTTTTGCTTTGTAGAGCCAGAACTGGATCACTGGTCCTTTGCACTGCTTTCTATTCAAAATGAGGGTTTTTAAGACATTCGCACTAGAAAGTAAATCAGTCTTGTCTGTTTTTAGTGTACAGTTTGTAAAAGCAGCTAAAACACAAAGCGGTGCTTCGTGTCATTTGGGGTTTTCAGTCCTCTGCTCTGCTTTCTGGTTTCCACGACTACCTAGATTTTCCCTCCGTCTCCCTTCTTGCCTCTCGTCCATCTCTCTCTCTTTCCCCTCTCTCTCTCCCTCTTTCTCTCTCTCTCCCACTCTCTCTCTCTCTCCCACTCTCTCTCTCCCTCTCTCCCTCTCTCTCTGTCTCTCTCTCTCTCACCCTCCCACTCTGTCCCTCCCTCTCTCCCTCTCTCTCCCACTCTCTCTCTCTCTCTCCCTCTCTCTCTCTCTCTCTCTCTCTCTCACCCTCCCACTCTCTCCCTCCCTCTCTCCCTCTCTCTCTTTCCCCTCTCTCTCTCCCTCTTTCTCTCCCTCCCTCTCTCTCTCTCTCTCTCTCTCTCTCTCTCTCTCTCTCTCTCTCTCTCTCTCTCTTTCTCTTTCTGTCTGTCTCTCTCTCTCTGTCTCTCTCCCCTTCTCTCTCCCACTCTCTCTCCCTCTCTCCCTCTCTCTCTCCCTCTCTCTCTCTCTCTCTCACCCTCCCACTCTCTCCCTCTCTCTCTCTCTCTCTCTCTCTCACCCTCCCACTCTCTCCCTCCCTCTCTCCCACTCTCTCTCTCTCTCCCACTCTCTCTCTCTCTCCCACTCTCTCTCTCTCTCCTACTCTCTCTCTCTCTCTCCCTCTCTCTCCCACTCTCTCTGTCTCTCTCCCACTCTCTGTCTCCCTCTCTCCCTCTCTCTCCCACTCTCTCTGTCTCTCTCTCTCTCATCCTCCCACTCTCTCCCTCCCTCTCTCCCTCTCTCTCCCACTCTCTCTCTCTCTCCTACGCTCTCTCTCTCCCCCTCTCTCCCTCCCTCTCTCTCTCTCTCTCTCTGTCTCTCTCCCACCCTCTCTCGCGCTCTCTCTCTCTGTCCCACCCTCCCTCTCTCTCTCTCTCTCTCTCCCACTCTCTCTCTCCCTCTCTCCCTCTCTCTCTGTCTCTCTCTCTCTCACCCTCCCACTCTGTCCCTCCCTCTCTCCCTCTCTCTCCCACTCTCTCTCTCTCTCTCTCTCTCTCTCTCTCTCCACTCTCTCCCTCCCTCTCTCCCTCTCTCTCTTTCCCCTCTCTCTCTCCCTCCCACTCTCTCCCCCTCTCTCTCTCTCTCTCTCTCTCTCTCTCTCTTTCTGTCTGTCTCTCTCTCTCTCTGTCTCTCTCCCCTTCTCTCTCCCACTCTCTCTCCCTCTCTCCCTCTCTCTCTCCCTCTCTCTCTCTCTCTCACCCTCCCACTCTCTCCTTCCCTCTCTCCCACTCTCTCTCTCTCCTACTCTCTCTCTCTCTCCCACTCTCTCTCTCTCTCCTACTCTCTCTCTCTCTCCCACTCTCTCTCTCTCTCCTACTCTCTCTCTCTCTCTCCCTCTCTCTCCCACTCTCTCTGTCTCTCTCCCACTCTCTGTCTCCCTCTCTCCCACTCTCTCTGTCTCTCTCTCATCCTCCCACTCTCTCCCTCCCTCTCTCCCTCTCTCTCCCACTCTCTCTCTCTCTCCTACGCTCTCTCTCTCCCCCTCTCTCCCTCCCTCTCTCTCTCTCTCTCTCTCTCTCTGTCTCTCTCCCACCCTCTCTCGCGCTCTCTCTCTCTGTCCCACCCTCCCTCTCTCTCTCTCTCTCTCTCTCCCTCTCTCCCTCCCTCTCTCTCTGTCTTGCCCGTCCGAGCGCGCTGGCACTAAAACCTGAACGGGGCTGTTTAATTGGTTCTGTCCCGCAGCAGAGACCCGTCGGAGGGGTGGGGCGGCGGCGTTGGCAGGCTTGTTGTGGATGTGTGAGGTAACGGGCTGCCTGAGCAGCTCTCTGCTGGAAGCCCTTTTCAGCTGTTGTGTTTCCCACACTGCCTCTAATGGACCCGGCTGCTACCTTCCTTTATGCGGAGTGACCTGCCTCCTTCGCCACTGTTACTGGTCCACTCTTCACACTGCGCTGTGGGGTTTGCTTGGATGTTTTGCTCCTGTGTCTGTTGGATGTGGAGGCAGAGATATCTTGGGAGTAGGTGTGGTTTTAGAGACGCTCTTCTCCACTTTCTACATTATTTATCTCTGTTACTACGAGCGTTTACTCCCATATGAGCCTTTTCTGTCTCATGATGCTGAAACCTTGCCTCTTGCAACAAGAAGCATATCAGGTTTTCCTACATTTGATATTTCTCTCTATGTGTTCAAGTTTGCAAAAAACAAACATTTATTTTATTTTAAAATTCAACCCATGTAGAGCTCTGCCTCACAGCTGGTTTATTTTAAGTCTATTTGCTCCCACCTAGTGGTGAGTCATGGTAGGCACAAACCGAAGACAGTTTGGGAGGAAATTTTTCTTTTATGAACAGGTTATGATGGCTCTATGGGCAATAATGTCTAATTGTTTTTTGTTTTTTTTGTTGCAGAGAATCATTTTTGATATTAGATTTTAATAGTTTTAGGGCGTCTTGTCACTTCTGGTCACGAACCCCAACTCAATGTTTACACTCACATGTGAACATGGCTGCAAACAGATGTTCAATTATACAACGGTACATCTTTGAAAAGCAGAAGTAGAGCCTCCTGCACAATCAAAAAGAATGGAGCAAGTTGTTTTGTATGCAATAGAAAAACACAAAAAATTAACAAGTATTTTTGGTGTAGTTTCTACTGCAAATATCTTAGTAGACTTGAAATAAGAGAAAACTAACTTAGAAGTAGATTTTCATCAGATTATAGGAGTTTGTTTTACATCAATATTTCCTCAATTTTGATAAAAAGAAACAACTAGTTCCACTGGTAGATTTTTTTCACTTGTAACATGGAAAACATGTCAGAAGTAAAATAATCTACCAGTAGAAGTAGAAGTCTTTAATCAGTATTAAAAAATTATCGACATATCTGTACAAGTTTGAAAAGCACAAGTAGAGCCTTCTGCACAACCAACAAGAATGCAGCAAGTGTTTTCTGGATGGTAAGTCAACAAGAAAATGTTTGTTTTTTCCAGCAGCCATTGCACAGCACACACAGACGTAAAACCAGCTGACCAAACATACTGGAGCTCTGATTGGGTTGCTAGGTAACGGGGCAGTGCTAGCGGAACGTGACTCAACTACTGGGAGGTTTTTGGAACGGTCATTTTCCAGACACTAAAAAAAGAACAAACTTATTGTCAACATTAATGAGTTATTCAAGCTTCTATATCTTACTGAAAAGTAACTTGTGAGTTGGTTTTGTCTTTCAAGCGCACTAAGATATTTACATTAGACAGTGGGCTAAAGATTTTGTGTTTTTGCAGTGTAAACATCTTCCTCTCTTTAAATATGCATTGAAATTTGTGGTTGTATCATTAGATGTGGAAAAGGCCTTGAGGTTGACATAATTTTTGCCAGGATTTGGTGCTTGCTAATGTTTTATCTGGCCTTAAGAAGTGAAATGAATCCTGATATTAAACATGCTGGTGGTATTTTACTTGACTCCAGGGTTTCCCCCCCGTCAGGCTTCCCTCGGTGCTCTGAGCTGAAAAATGTATTTTTCTGCTGGGAATCTTGCTGTGACGCGTCTCACTCTGCAGAGCTTAATCCTTTTTGTCCACAGAAACAATGAGTGTGAAATCGCAGCCTGCACGGACGTCTTCAGGCAGCCGCTAATCATGTTATATTCCCACACTGCTCAAGGTTGGATGCAAGTCTGCTTCTATATGAAAGCATGTTCATACACAAAAACAATATTTAATGTCGGAATTAGGGAGAGATTTATGCAAATTAGCACATCCTGTATCCCTGGAATACGTTTTTTCTTTCTAGGGAAGAGTAAAGAGATTTTGTGGCATATCCTAGGGAGAAAGAAAAACTCAATTATTGAGGACTTGCTGAGAGTAATTTAATTAAAGAGGCTCCCTGAGTTTCACTGCAAAAACACAAAATCTTACCAAGTGTCTTTAGTCCAGTTTCTTGTGTAAATATCTTGGCACACTGGAAATTAGATAAAACTAACTTACAAGTAACTTTTCAGCAAGATATAGGAGCTTATTTTAGTAAATAATTCCTTAATCTTCTTGAAAAATTACTGGCAAATGCAGATTATTTCACTTATAAAGAGGGAAAAATGTCTTGTAAGTAAATTTATCTGCCAGTGGAACAATGTTGCAAAATCTTACCAAGTAATTCTGGTCCAGTTTTTAGTAAAACTATTGTAGCTCTCTTGAAATATCCCCCCCCCCCCTAACTTATAGGTAACTTATCAGCAAGATGCATGAGTTTGTTTTAAGTCAATAATCTCTTAATATTGATGAAAAAGTGCTAGTTATACTTGCACATTATTTCACTCATAAGACATTTTTCCATGTTTGTATTGTAATTATCTGCCATTGAAACTAGTATATATTTTTTAATCAATATCAAGAAATTACTGACTTTAAACAAACTCCTATATCCTGCAAAAAAGTAAGTAATGTCTAATTTCTAGTTTACTAAGATATTTGCACTAGAAGCTAAACATACTTGCTAAGATTTTGTGTTTTTGTAGTTTTATGTCAGCTTGCATGAGATAATCTGTCCTTTAATGTTGATTTCATGTTGTGTTTGTTAATATTTATGGTTTTTTGTGTTATACTCCCAGAATGACTCTGAAAGTTTACGATGTGAACAAAAATATTTTATATTTGGTTATGAAACTCTGATTCTGCTCTTTCGTCCGTAACGCTGACAGCATGTAGCGGTCGAAGTTTGTTTCAGATGGAACTGAGCCCAGGAATCTGCGGCTGTATCGGCTGGTTGTGTTGTTTTAGGAGCTGCTGGATGTTTGAATGACGAGTCAGAGAGGAAAGACATGAATGAATATTTCAGCGCTTTCAGCCGCAGTGGAGTTGAAACTATTGGTAACTTCAGGAGAGACGTTTGTTTTGGATCGCCCAACTTGTTTCATGTTGGATCAAGGACTAGAAATGGAGAACAAAAATCCTGAGAAAACTAAAATAATATATACACATATAAAAAAGTGAAAACCAGTCCATTTATATAGGCAACGATTAGAGCCACTGGGGAAAAAAAACAACAAAAAAACATTTCTGACATCAAACTGACTTCTAAGATCAAAAGTCCAAATTTTGAGAAAAACATTTGAATTCTGAGATTTAAGTCAAATTTTGAGGGAAAAAAAAAATAATTCTGAGAAAAAAAAATATTCTGAGGAAATTTTTTTTTCAGTGCCCTAATTGTCTTCCATACATTTACTCTCCCAAAAACATAATCTGTATTTTTATTGATGAAGCAAATGTTTAAAACTTCATGTTACTTTTTACCCATTGTCTTCTACATATTTGACTATTTACATTTATAAGTTTATATAAAACAGATTTAATTTAGTAATAATGGAGTTATGCATCCGTTTGAACCAAATTCATCCAGGTCGGTCCAGTTCAAGCCGTTTCCTGTCACATCCGGTGTTCCTCAGGGCTGTATCTCCGTGTCCTGTCCTTTTTCTTTTGACATAATTCACCTGCTTTTTCTCAAATACAACACTCGTCATTTATTGCTGCCCTGATTACTCTAAGCTGTGTATTTCTACATGTATTACACCAAAGTCCTTCTGTAACTGCTTATAAGGAATCATATCCTTGTTTTACATTCATTACCTGCAATACAAGTCCTTGTTTTTCGGAACAAAAACTTAATTCTTTAATTTCATCAACACAACATGATTAACATGCACTTTACCTCTTCCTGTAGGTACACCTGTTCATACAAACCAATTTATTCCTCTAGACATGGTG
This sequence comes from Poecilia mexicana, assembly GCF_051168715.1. Lineage (NCBI taxonomy): Eukaryota > Metazoa > Chordata > Actinopteri > Cyprinodontiformes > Poeciliidae > Poecilia > Poecilia mexicana. The sequence goes on along the minus strand of NW_028263372.1, from coordinate 33,828,638 downwards.
AAGATAATATACAGATGTGGAAAATGAGCATCAAAATTAAAGGGCATTTAATTGACGGGCGACTTTCATGCACCACCATCTTTTAGGTTGTCATGATCTGAAAATGACAATATCCAGTTACTGGTGCTGGCTTTAAATACAGAGACTGCAGGAGAATGAAAAGCCTGGTTCAAGATTACAGAACAGCATCTAGTAGCTCAACTAACTGCTGGTTGCAACAGAGGCATGCAGAACACCAACTCTCCATGCAGAACACACCGAACCTCGAAGCTTATGACGAATACCACATTATATGACAATCGAGGCTGCAATTGACATGGGCTCACCAAAATTGGAAGCAGATTGGAAAAGATTGCCGACTGTAAAGAGTTTTGTTTCTAGCTGCACAATGAGACGGTAAGGTCAGAAGTTAGCATAAACAACAAGGAAGCAGGGATTCACTCTGCTTAGTGTTGAACCTTCAGGCTCCTGGTGTAATGGGAGGGGGATGTTTTCAAGTAGCCGTCTCCACAGGAAGGCATTTCTGAAAAGCCACACCTGATCGGAGGAATCCTTTTCTTTTTTTTTTTTTTTTTTTAATATTGCTAGCTTATTTCTATGATGGCGTATTAAAAACGGAGGGAAATTTTCACCAAAAACGAAGACATTTTTATTAATCTCTGACATTTTCTGTGGAAAACAAGGGAATTTCTGAGCTCTAAAAGCCAAAAATTGTGAGAAATAAAACTAATAAACTTTGAGATTAATTTAAAAAATGTTTTTGAAAAAAATAATTATTTTGACTTTTGAATCTCTGAAATTTCCAAGTTTTTTTTTTTTTTTTTTTTTTTTTTAGAAAATTTTGGATGTTAGTCACAAAATTCATTAGTTTTTAACAGAAATAATTGCCTAACATTGATAAAAAGTAGATTATTTCACTTATTATAAGAAATTTTCCACATAAATGAAATAATCAGCCACTGGCACTAGAACGTTTTCAACAAGCTGCTATTTCCTGCTGAAAAGTTGTTTGTAAGTTAGTTTTGTCTTATTTCAAGTGTACTAAGGTATTTGCACCAGAACCTACACAGAAATACTTGGAAAGATTTTGTATTTTTGCAGTGGAGCAAAATCTGTGAGATTTTCAAATCCTAAAATGCAGCAAAAATAAAACATACTTATTTACATACATCATAAAATGGCAGATGACTTTGTTTTTGTTACAATGCTTTTTAAAATGACATCTAAAAGGTGCCTATAAATAAATGTACTGTAGTTACAGTGCTGTTTGTAATCCAGTGCAGCATCTGCATTTTGTAAATCGACCATGTGTGGGCGCTGTTGCTTGCCCTGAATTTTGAGCCGTTAAATTGAAAAGGAATTTCATCCTCAATAGCAGGTGAAATCTGATATTTTTGTAAAATGAATTTATTTTTTCTAGGTTTTAAACATAAAGCGTGTGCTTACACATTTCGTAAAGAAATATAACCTCAATCTTTACTTTGTCCCGCTGTAAATAATTACTTCGAAACTCTTTCTTGATCATATTTTAGAAAAGATCAAATGTGTCCCTGATGGTTGATCAAATGAAGGAGGAAATAATAAGGACCAGGTTGTAAGGAAAGCTTAAAAAAAAGACCAATAAATACACATTTAAGACTGAAATAAGTTTCTTTGGATCTTTGTTTTTCATCAGTGGCTGCTGTTCAAAGACTGGCTGAGGTCTGTTTGGGTTCAAACAGACTTTAAAGTAGAGACAGACGATGATAGACTGTGCAAAGCCATTCGTGTGTGTGTGTGTGTGTGTGTGTGTGTGTGTGTGTAACCGTCCCTGTAATTGCCGGTAAGTGGCTTAGCGGTATCTCTGCTCTGTTCCTGCTGATAACTGTGCACTCTGCCATTTCTTGTAAAACTGATAAGAAGTTTTCTTTACCTCACCATAGAAGGAAACCGTTCACACAGATGTTCTGGAGAACAAAAACACGTCACAGGCCGAGTTGGAAAAGAAAGAAAATTGGTTCAACTGAATTGTTTTGAAGTATTTAGGGAAAAAATGATTTTTTTTTGTGGTAATTTTTGGCCTTTCATGATCTACATAATCAAGTCTGAATGGTTTTGCCTCAGTTTTTTTTGCTAGTAGGATTGAGATTGGCATTAGCTGCATTTCCATTGACCAGGTAATTGGAAAAATTGGAATTACGAATGTTAATTTGCTTAATGGAAGTACACCAACTTGATAAAGTTTTTGCAGAAGGATGATGTGGTTCTGAAAGACTTTGTTTTGCATCATCCGAGTCACAATATGAACAACCAGATGTTACCACTGCCGGAAATGAAGAAGAAGATGAGAATGCAAAAATGGAGTAGAGTCAAATTTTAGCGGTTGTAGGATTTCTCTATTGTCTTTGGTAAAAGACAACAAGCCGTTTATCCTGCTAGCGTTAGCCGTTTGTTTTAGTCGTATTTACCCAAAATGCCCTGTGCTGTAGTTCACTTCCTGCTTTTGGAGCAGTCTATAGTCCGTTTGGTGTTCACATATACATTCAAACCGCATCAGAGTTCACTTCAACCGAACCCAGACTGAGGTTTATAGAGTTCGATTCCTTTTTCACACTTTCCCAACTGCACCGGACTTTCTAGACCAATGAACTGGAGTCGGATTAAAGCGGACTGAACAGTACCGTCAGTACCCCTACATGTGAGGGTGTGAATGCAGCCTCAGTTGTAATTTGACGTCCTCAGAAAGGACTCTTAACTTGTGTTGTGTTATTGCTTGTGTTGGCCATCGTGCTGGTACCAGAGCAACCAAATAAGTCTGCTGTTTGCTTCAGGGCCTGCTGCACTGCGGCGGCTGCCAAGCAAAGCACTGTCTTGGGTTTTATGGCTTGTGTTTGGACATAAGCGAAGTTTTCTTTGTCCTTTATTTGACTTTCAGCTCCTTCAGGACAGAGGCGTGTGGCTGTGTTTATTCTGTGGGCCGAACATCTGATGCTCTCTCGTCTCTTCCTCTCCCTCCGATGCTTCGCCGCCGCCAGCGCGTCTATTTATACGACTTGTTATCCAGGAGTGAAGCTTTCCTGGCAGGAGTCGCTGAGCTGGGCCACGGCCGCCCCAGGCCTCCGTGCGAGGCATGGCCCGCGTCCCTGGAAGAATCGCCCACTTCCTTTGTGTTTTCTGAAGCCGGTTATGTAAGCGTGTGACCTTCTCAAACTGACGCATGATGAACGCTTTGCAGAAAGCTAAAAACGTCAAAAAGTCAGAGACGAAAATGATCCCAGATGAAAATGGAAGATGAAGCTTTTGAAATCCAGTCAGCTTGGATTTCTTTTTGCTGTAGTCACAGTCATGTTAAACTATAAAACAGTATTAGGGCCACGGGAAAAAAACAAATAAATAAATAAAATTACAAGACTAAAGTCATAATATTACGAGAAATAAAGGATGTGACGTTCTCAAACCGACACATCGATGAAGGCTTTGCAGAAAGCGAAAGAATCAAAAAGCAAGAGAAGAAAATGATCCCATATTTGTTTTTTCAAATCCAGTCATCTTGAATTACTTTTTGCTGTAATCACTGTCATGGTGAACTATGATGGAGTAAAAAACAACAAAAAAAACAATGAAAGTCATAGTATTGTGACAATACAGTAGAAATAATGAGAATAAAGTCAATATTATGACAAGAGTTGGATGAGAATAAATTGAAATATGAGAAAAAATCCTTAATATAACAAGAATGAAGTCATAATATGAGACAAAAAGTTGAAATAATATGAGCGTAAAGTCTTGTGACAATAAATTTGTAATATTTGAGAATAATCATATTACTCGAATACCACAACTTCTCATATTATTTCGACTTTATTCTTGTAATATTACGACTTTATTCTCTTAATTTAATATTTTTCATTTCCCTAGCGCGGCTCTAATTTTCTGTCGTCCTTTTAAAGCTTTAGATTTGGTGAATCTCAGCAGCCTTTAAACGTTTTCCTGTAAAAAACAGTTTCGAACCTTTCAGGCTGAACTTTCCTCTTTAAGCGCTGAATTCAGCGGACAACGACGCCCTTCACAGCAGTGCTGGCCGTGAGGGGAGTTGGAGGTGCGCGGAGCGCCGACGTTGGCTAATTGGAGGAGGAGGTGGTGCAGGGTGAGGGTGTTGGATGCCAGATGTTCGGCTACATGGCTGGCAATGGAAAAGTCGCCCATGTGGAACCGAAGCTGTTTGATTCCCTTCATGTGGCTCCCTCCTCTCCACGTCGGCCGCAGGGACATTTTTCATGGAATTAAAGACTCTTATTTTACGTCATGGGTTTAATGTGAACGCATCACTGTTCGGCTCATGTGGAGCGTGTCTTTATGTTTGGTTTGTGTGTGTATGTGTGTGTCTGTGGTGGCGCCATGCCAAGCTTGTGTTCATGTTTGAACTGTGTCACATGTGCAGTGCCAGCTGTTTAAGGAAAATGGCTCCCTGCAGCGTAATGAATTGAAGAAAACCTGAATAAAGTAGCAATTTACTCCTACTAAAGATATATAGACTCTGACTAATGGCTCAGAATGACGACCATCATCGAGGATCCCATGTGGCGCTTCAAGCTTTATTGTATTATTACTGGAGGTCAATTAAGACACAACACTGAACAAGAGCATTTTAGTTTCCTCTGTGTTTCACCTTCTCACCCTGCACACTTTATGTTTTGGTTTTTAACAAACAAAACACAGAAATGAGGACACTTAAAAACGCATCATATCGCTTATCGTGATAAATATGTTAACAATTTTAATTTATCGTTTTCACTATAAATTCCAATTATTGATGTTTAAAACTATCATTATTGTCGGGATTGATAGTGTTGTATTTTCCCCACTGTCTGTTCAATGAAAACATCAACAAGTGCAGATAAATTTTAAAATACAGTGTGTGGTTTAGTGACATAAGTCGCAGTTCTTTGTGTCCTAATGAAGCGTTTTACAAATGGGAATGTTTTCCAACAGCAGCATTTGGGTTTGTGGGACTGAAATTACTGCCAAGGCCACACAGTTACCTGAGAAGAAGAAATGCATAGTTCCCTCAGAAAAACCATTCTGCTTTTGAAAAGTTGAAGATTTGCTAATAAAACAACAAAAATTTTATAAATCAACTTCAGAAATGTTTGAGACAAGTCTGATTTTCGAAGATTGAAAGTTTTTGACTTTCGAAACTCAAATTTTGCTAAAAGAATCTCAGAAATTTTGAGATAAATTACATACATTTTCTACAAAAATTTTCAACTTTTCAAACTCAGATAATTTCAAGTTTTTTTCTAGAAATTTTCAGATTAAACTCACAATTTCAGTTTTTGTTTATCAATTTTTAAACTTTTCAGGCTCAAAAGTTTCCATGTTTTTTCTAGAATTTTTCTGAGAATAAAAGTTTCTGAGTTTTTTCTAGGAAATTTTCAAAATTTCAAACTCAGAGATTTCCTTGTTTTTTTTTTCTGAAAAATTCCTGAGATGTTTTGGTGGAAATTTACTCCATTTTTTATTTCTGTCTGCAACGACCCTAATGCGCTGTCATAATGTAATGATGCGTTTGTAAAGGTAGTTTTCCTAACAATTACTTTACTTAGGCTTATTTTAACACCATAACTGGCACTTCTTCCACATTTTCACATCTTATTAACAGAAACTGCTACAGCAGCTGAGGATGAGTTTTATTGAAACTTTTATGTAGCATAATGATGATTATTGCATCATTTATCTGGAGGCCTTGCTCCGGGACTCTTGGTGGTCCCTGGCGCCCGACTCGCCACCTGCAGCAGCAGCAACACCTCCAACCACAACACGACCAGCATGTGCGTCACTGGGGCACCAGTAAAAACATTTCCGCCTCTCCTTTTCCATCTGCCCTGCATGTTTTCTGTCGCCGTGTTTGGATTCATCTCGGCTGCTTGAACTTGGCGCTGAACTAGGCGCTCGTTGTGAGAGCGACCGGGCCATGCGGAAAGCGATATTAAGCCTCTGAACGGCTTCTGTCTGCCGCCGCTGCCACGCACGCTGAGCGCCTAATGAGCAGAAATAGCTCTCTCTGCTGTTTTCTATGCTTTTCAGCCCGTTTCATCGATATACTGCGGAGTGAGGTGGGATGTTGCCATGGAAACAGCAGACAAAGACCATGACCAGGGACGTATGGGGGAAGTAGAGGCCTGACTCGAGTTTAGGTGTGTGTGTGTGTGTTTGCATTATGAATCTTGATCTGCATCACCTCAGGAATAAAAAAAAAACACATTTTGGTAAAAACATCTGCTTTGCTCTCGGGTTTTTACATGCAGTTTGTTGGCTGGTCGTTAGACTTCAAACTGGAATAATCCTTAACGACTCGTAATTAGTGAAACTACTGGCAGAGATTCCTGGTTTTCAAACATCCTCTCTGCATTTTCTCAACAAAGTTTTTCTAATTAGTAAGATTGTAATGAGCTTGTTTTTGTAATCCAAAATGATTTCTAGTTTGTTGGCTGTGCAGCTGCATAAAAAATACACAGTAAAGCATCTTGTCACTGATATGTTCCTGACTTTTTAGTTGGTAAATGTTTGTTTTTGTTTAAAGTTTCCATTTTATAAACACAAATGTAAAAAATTGGTTGTTTTTTTAATAGATCTCTTTATGTGACCTACTCTGAATGCAAATATCTGAATTTTTTATTATTTTATCATTTTTTTAAATGCAGATTGTAGTTTGAATCCTTGAATTGTGGATGTAAATTATGTCCTTTTCTTGGGAAAATTTTGCTGCTTTTGTGAAAAGTAAAATTAGATTTTTTGTTTGTTTGTTTTAAAACAACAACAAAGAAAAAACTTGATAGTTCAGGTTAACATTTTTGTGCAACAGCTTCAAAATTGACTAAAGTCAAAGTTTATTTAAATTCACATTTCAACTGACTAATGTATAATTACATCGCTGATATAATAAAATAAGTTTGATAAAAATTGACAGAAAAATACCAAGAAAAACGTAATTCTAGTTTCTCAAATTTTTTCCGGTCTGATCGAGTCAAGTAAAAGAAAATAAATATTTGTATTTCTTGACTTTATTATCCTTTAGTTTTCTAGTTTTAGCCAAACTGCCTCTGGAGTTCCTTTATTTTTGTGTTTCTATCCTTAAAGACAAACCACTGTAGAAACATTTCCTATACAAGAAATGATAAACCTCAATATTGAGGCTTGAAAGTAACTAAAGTCTTGACTTTTGACCAAAAACAAGTGTAGGAATATTATTTAAAATCACAGAAAAGAAGTAAAACTGAATCTCAACACAACAGAGAAACACATGAACGTCTTCATCTCAATCAATCCTCATGTTGATCTCACAGTTACTCAGTGTGAACCTGCAGGGCATGAAGCTCTCAGAAGGAGGAGAAAAAGAAAACGATGCTGATTAGATTTGATTTGAGTCACGCCCCTCAGCTGTTCGCGACTCGCTTCGTGACATTTTTACCAAGCAGCTGCTTTGCTTCAGTAGACTCCATTCAAACAAGGTCAGTGGAAATTCAACTTATCAGGCATTTTTCTATCAAACTCTGGACAATTTAATATCAGGTTTGGGCGAAACAAAGCGAGGACTTTTCAATATCTACGTTTAACAACGTCAGTTACCTAAAATAATGGCAAAAGTCTCTATTTTTTGTTGTTTTCTTATTTATCAGTTAACCAAATATTAACTGCATGGACCTACAACCTCAGAAACTTTAGAGTTTCAAGCTCTGCAGTTGAAGATAAGAAATTACTTAATGAATTTCCAGCTGGCTGCTTCTTAACTTCGAGCATTTACGGTGTACCATTGGTGCCAAGTTGGCTTGTTTTCCAATAAACCTATCCTGGCTCAGGTTTCCAACGGATTAAAAGTAGTGAGCAGAGCTTTTAGCTGGCCTCTAGTGGTTCCCATTGGTGTTTTGGCTCCAAACTGAAACCCTCCACTGCTCAGGTCATGCACCTCTAGAGTCCACTGGATCTGAGCCAGTTAAGCAGGCGCAGTGCTGGGAGAAAGCCAGTAGCAATCTGGACCGGTTCCAGATTGGGCCATCGAGTTCAAATCTATCCAGGAACCTCCTGTTGAGCACAAATTACAACCGAAGTGGATTATTCAGATGATCCGACTACCTGCTTTGGTCGCTTCCACCTTTGTGACTTTTCTATTGTAAATGTTTCCATTCCTGATTATTTCTGAACAGCTCAGGTTTTCAGGGAGTTAAAACCATCATACAGTTTTATTTGTGTGTCTTGGTTTACCAAAAACCTTTTAATTCAGATATTAGTGGCGTAATTAAGGAAATGACACTGATCTGAATCTTCAGTTTTAGGTGTGAGACCAAAAATGGACCAAATATTCTTGTAAGCGGAGTCGAGTTGAGACTCTGCTCGAATTATGGCAGTAACGTTGCCCCATAGATGCTTCATAATAAAATTACTCAATTAAAAGTAAAAATACAGATTTTTTTTTTTTCAAAAAAATTTACTCAAGTAAATGTAACTAGTTACTACTGCTCAGCTCTGCTGTTAGCACTTAAAATTTTACTTGTTCAATGACACAATTGTCCCAACTGAACCAATTTAGCACAGTGTCAGACATTTTTTAAAGTGCATTCTGGTGTTTTCTGAAAACAAAACCACACAGTAGATTAAAACAAATCTGTTTACGACGGGTGTGAGAAATATTTTCATAAATATCAGACGTCATCACCAGGAACTGAGGTCATACATTTTTCACACTTATTTGGTTAGAAGCAAAGAGACGACGTTCCTCCAAAGTGGCATTAATATCCTGAGGTTACCTGAGGTGAACGATGATAAATCTGGGTTTCAGTGAGATCATACATATTTGATCAGACAATATACACCTGTTATTAGTTTCCCATAGCGTTGGACAACTGGAGATTAGCTTCTGTGGCTTTTTATTTCCTCTTATTGGATCTGTGCTGCCCCAGGGCTCGTGTAAATGATGACACCCATAACGGTGCTCTTCCAGTGGGAGGCGCCATAAATTCAACCAGTGGCAGCTTCTGGATCCAGTTGGTCAACCAGCTGGTTAACTGCTCAGCAGCAGATTAACAGTTTGAAACTGTTGTAATTTTTTATCCCAATCAGGGTGGTGTCTTCATTGGTCGTCTGTGAGGGAAAGTTGGACTCTCTCCTCTGAAGCCCTGAAGGAATGCTTTGCTCTTTTCCACTGAAGCCAATTATCCCAGTCAGTGCAAAGGGAATGAATGAGTTAGTGAGGAAGAGGAGAAAGTGCATCCTCAGCTGCCTCCTTGGTGTACAAAGCAATCTATCACTCTATTATTTTTGTCCAAATAAATTGATGCAGCCTGTAAAGAAGTGAGGCGCTCCTCTTATTTAAAATCCTGGCACGCATCTGCCAACCGCTGCCAGCTGAATGGTTTCTGAGGAGCCGCCTCGGGGTGACTACCAGCGCCGGGCGGATGGTCCCCAACCGCAGAGGCACGTTTATCACCGAGCAGCGTTTCCTTTAAACGGGAGAGCTCATCAGACGTTTCGCCTCGCTGTGGCGGGTCGCAGACAAATTAAATTCTGTTTATGCTTCGCATCCTAGAAGGACATTTAGTTTTCCTTTGTGGTCATATCAACTTGGAGTTTGTGCTTAGTGGTTACGTAACAATGTGAGGGAATTCAGTGCGGTATCCACCATGAATTTTAATCTGAAAGGTTTTCCGACATAGTTAGAAAAAAAATACCCACATAGTGGGAAAAAAAGAAAAGAGTACATTTTCATCAAAAAACTCAGAAACTTTGAGATTGATCTCAGAAATTTTCTAGAATAAAATTTGACATTTCTGAGTTCGAAAAGACTCAGATTTTGAGATAAAACTCAGAAATTACCTAGAACAAACTGGAAATTTCTGAGTTCGAAAAGTTGAAAATTTGTGAGAAAAGAATAAGAGATTTTGAAATTAAACTTAGAAATTTTCTAGGACAATCTTGGAAATTTCTAAATTCAAAAAGTTGAAAATTTTGCAAGAAAAGGCTCAGAAATTTTTAGAGTAATCTCAGGCATTTTGTTGAATAAACTTGGAAATCTTTGAGTTTAAAAAGTCAAGAAAAAAATTCAGGAATTTTCAGATTAATCTCAGAAATTTTCTATAAAATTTTTTGGATATTCTGAGTGTAAAATGTCTAAAATATACAAGAAAAGACTCAGAAATATTGAGATTAAAGTAAAAAAATTTCTAGAGGAAACTTAGAAATTTCTGAATCCAACAGTCAAAATATTGCTTAAATACAAAATTCACATTTTGCAAAATTTTGTGCTTCTATTTGCATTTCTAGTGCTTCTAAAAACAGCCAAAACCCACACAGATGATTCTTGGCAATAATTTAACCTTGTCTAGAAAATGAGCCGTTTCAAAAACCTCCAGAATGTAAAGTCCCAAATCAGCAGGCACTGCCTTTCACCTAGTAACCCCAGCGTAGCCCAGCTCGTTACCTAGCAACCCCAGTGGAACTCTGCCCATCACCTAGCAACCGAAACTGAGCTCAAGCACCTTCAACTAGCTGGTTTTAGAATAGAATGGAATAAAATAGTCTGTTAATACCATAAGAGGGAAATTCACCTGTAATAAAATATAGCCCATTGAATATAAAAAAAACAAACAAAAAAAACAATATAAACAACTGTATATTAATAAAGTAACTACAGATTAAATAATAAACAAAATGATTTACTGCTGTATGTTCTGTTTTTGTTTTAGATGTTTTTTACCATCTAAAAACCACTTGCTGCATTGTTGTCGGTTGTTCAGGAGGCTCCACTTCTGCTTTTCAAAGATGTACCGTTGTATAATTGCTTTTCTCTTTGCAGCGAGTGTAAACGTTGAGTTAGGGACGTGGCCAACAGCTTATTTGGATTTAAAGTGACATCTCTTTCTGAAAGAAGCTCAAAATAGACAGAACTGATGAGTCTGTTTGTGTACAAAAATGTTATGAAAATGTTTTGTTTAGACTCCAGACCTATTCTAACCTGTTCAGGGAAGCATAATAAAATCAGGTGTTGCTTCTGCCTGCATCCAAAATCCTTTTAAAAACTGTTCCAACATGTAAACACTCACTCTGTTTTCATATTTTCTCACTTTTATTTTAAAAGCAGCCATCCTTTTTGGTATCACTAACACAATATTTCCTATCACAGTTTTTTAAGGCTACAAAACAACATGGTTTAATTCCAGAAAGTCTCGGCTTTATGTTTGGGTCAAGGCGTCAGCATCTTTCATGCATGCTGCTCCTGTGGCTGTAGCCATCCCCAGACAGTCATCCAAGGATACAGCTCTCCTAATGCGCTCATCCTCAGGAAAGTTTTGTGCTTGTTAATGGAGGGAGAATGCTGAACCGCTCAAGCTGAAATGGGTCAGGCGGACTGATGGAGGGAGAGAGAAAAAGAGGAGTTGGATCTTGATGGGAGGAAGGAAAAACTGGGGAGAAAACTCCTCCGGGGTGGGGGCTTGTCTGTCGCTCTCAGTGTCACACACGGTTCAGGCGGCTACTGAATGTCCTCGTATCCATCCATGTTTAACGCTGTGTGTGTCCCTATGTGGCCTTTGTAAGCTGCTGCTGTGAAATTGGACCCACAGGGGCTGCAGGATAAAGGAAAAGATGAGCTAAGGGTTAAAAAATCATCCCATAAAGGCATTTCTCAAGGTTTTTGTGCGTTTTTTCACGAGTGTGTGCAGACTTTTTGCTTATTTGTTTGTTTGTTGGCTGGTCCAGAAGTGTGGAGGGTGGGGAAGCAGCTGGCAGCAACTCTGATGTGATCTGACATGGTTTCAGCTTGTAAAGGATGCTTTGGGCCTCAGAGACTTCCGGCACAAACCAGTACACTGCAAAAACACAACATTTTACCTAGTGCTTTTTGTTTAATTTCTAGTGCAAAAGTCTTATCACACTTAAGATAACACTAGAGAGGCACTAATCGGATATTAATATCTGTAATATCTGAAAAATTACTAGTTATATTTGCAGATTATTTCACTCAGAACATAGAAAAAGTACCTTGTTATAAGTGAAATAATCCACCAGAGGAACTAGAACTTTTTCATCAATATTTGGGAATTGTTGACCTAAACCAAGCTGCTATATCTTCCTGAAAGCAACTTTTACGTTATTTCAAGTGATCTATAAACACTTTTTCACCTGCCGTTATTCAGCATATAAAGTGGTAAAACCCCTAGCAACCCCAGGCAAGTTGCTAGGTTTTAACCAGGTTTTACCTGGGGTTGCTAGGTGACAGCTGGAACTTGCCTGGGGTTGCTAGGTGACGGCTGGAACTCGGCTGGGGTTGCTAGGTAATGGGTAATGGGCTTCTTTTGGACTACTAGGTGAAAGGTCAGTGCCGTCTGATTTGTGATATTACATTCTGAAGGTTTTTATAAGTTTAGATATTTGCACTAGAAACTAGACCAAAAATACTTGGTAAGATTTTATTTATTTATTTATTTATTTATTTATTTATTTATTTATTTATTTATTTAGCAGTGTTTGACCCACCCTCCTCTTCCTCTTTCCTTTTTTAACCCATCTCTCTGTCTTTCCCTTACAGCATCCTTGTGTCTAACCATTCCCTTTCTGTTTACTGGAGGAACGTTGATGTTCAGTGATCTTGCAGGAATGTTTTACAGTTTTGTTTTGTTTTTCTTGGGGATTAAACATTAATTCAGGCATCTTGGTGATTTTCTCTCGCTGTCACAGTGATGATGTGCTGTGGACTGGTCTGTTGTGATGAAGGTGCATCCCTGTCCTCTTTGTCTGTCACAGTCACGTCACGGTTGAGTAACCCTGCCGAGGGCAAAGTCAAACCAAGGAACCCTAGCATCAGATAGCTAAATTAGCTCAGCTTTAATGTTTCCTCTTACATTATGGCTTCTCTTAAAGGGGCAGTATTGTGTAGAATTTACTATTTTTACATCATGTTGTTCCCTAATCAAACCGTACCTGAAGGGTTTCCTTGATTCGTTCATGTGTGTTTGTGACATTCTTTAATCTCCATGGCAACCATTCAGCTTCAAAACGTCTGGTTGGACCAAGCCCCGCCTTCGAGGTGCAGCTCCTCCTCAGAACTGCAGTTTCCAAGCTTTAGAGTTTCAGCCTCACAGAGCAGGGCTAACTCTGATTACTTTGTTCTTTCAATAAATAACCTTTTTTAGAATCTGTATACTCTGGTTAATGACTAGTCAATCACTAAATTAGTTAGCCATTATTTCAAGTCATTGTGATTAATCCAGTTAATTGTTTTGACTCTAATTTAGTTTGAATTAACTTTCAATTCTTACTACTATTCTTAATTTTGTAGCTAATTAGTTAGCATTCCTATTTAAAATATAACAGAAATGCAGAGTTGCAAAGTAAAAAAGTAAAAATACTTTGTTGCTGTACTTAAGAAGATTTTTCAGGTATTTATATTTTACTTGAGTATTTGTCTTTCTGAGGACATTTTAGTTTTACTCCCTACATTTTAAGATCAATATCTGCACTTTCTACTCCTTGTATTTTTACATTTATGACTAGAACTTCTTAAGTATTAGTGATTTGGCGAAAGTCATTCTTGAAGCTGAAAATTACTTTTTGGTCTTTGTACTTGAGTACATTTCAAAACTTTTACTCTTTTACTTTTTCCTGAGTAGAACAGTTGAACCTCTTACTCTTACTTTTACTCGAGTATTTTTTTTACTTCTACTTAAGTATAGAATGTGAATACTGTTTTCATTTCTGCAAAAATGGACAGAAAGAACCAGCCAATCAAATCCAGTCAATGACTTTGTGTTTTCCTCTCTCGTATTTGGGCGTTTGGCTTCGGTTCGACCGTAATTCTCTGCAGACAACAGGATTACCTCGCAGCAGATAGTGGGAGACTTGAAGAGGGTTCTTCCTGACCCGGCTCGCTACTGGAGACGGGCCGGACCCTCTCCTAAGCTCTTTAAAGGATTGCTGGCTGATACACAGCACGTCTCCTAATCTGATCTCCAGATTGCTGCTGTCAGAAACAATAGAGCTGCACAGAAAGCAGCAGCTGCTAAAGGAAAACACCCCTGCTTGGTCAGAATGACTTTGGGTGAAATAAACAGTCAAGGACAATGTCAGTAGGGTTTGGATGATGCAAGACGATAATTTAATATTCATAATCTTGTTCTGCAAATTGATTAATTACACACAGTGATATTTTTAAGCTTTTTTTTGTAATTATGATGATTTTTCCACTTACAGCTAGATTAAAATATAAATAAATCAAATTCAGAAACGGCATTTATCGTACAGTTTACCATTTATCGTGATAAATTTATTATAATGATAAGAATGTTGATGTATGTTCGTCACAATTAATTTCAATTAATAATGTTTAAAACTCTCCAAAATGAACCTTACTGTCAGGATTGGTAGCTTGTTTTGAGTAAATAATTCCTTAATATTGATGAAAAGGTACTAGTTCCTCTGGCAGATTATTTCATTTATTACATGACATTTTCCCCATGTTACAAGTTAAATAATTTGCCAGAGGAAATAGTACTTTTTCATTGATGTTATGGAATTATTTGCTTAAAACAAACTCTTACAACTTGATCAAAGGTTACTTGCAAGTTATTTTAGTATTTTTTCATGTGTATTAAGGTATCTGCACTAGAAACTAGACAAAAGTACAATGTTATTTTCATTTTTAAGCACTTAACTTAATCCAGATATGGGGTGAATGTGTGACCAAACACAAAAATATCATGATATAACTGTTTCATAACAGTTGATATTGATAACTATTAATTAGTTTTTTGTTTGAAATATCTGAAATACTGCGAACCTTCTCCTGTTTTATCCTCAGTTTTTACTCCATGGCATTGTTTTTTATTTTTAAATAATTATGAGGCAAAACCTTAAACTGCTGCTGTTACTCACCAGGTTGTTGCTAGGTAACCAAAGAATGAATGAGTTGCTAGGTAACCAGGGAGTTAGTGTGTTAGTTAGCTAGCTTAGCTGGCTATGAAAGGTTGAGTGACTAAAGTTGTTCTACTGCCTACATTTCCCAGAATGCTGTGCAGTTATGAATCAGAGTTCAGTTAATATTCTATTTATTAAATATTGAATATTCTGTCAGACGTATTGTTTATAGATATTGATCACGTTTCTATCACAACATATGTTGTTATTGAGTTCTGTTCTGTCAAAGTCTTTGTTGCTTCCTTCTCATCACAAGTATTTCTGTTTTTTCTTTTGCATTGGTTAAAGTTTGTAAGTTATCTTCTAAATGATGAAACTGATGCTGAAATGTGTTCTGATCAGTTTCAGTCAGCACACATTTTGCACTCTTAGCAGAAGAAAAACCAAATCTGCACTTGGCCCCTGTGTTTTTACACATTGTTTGCAGAACATTTTGTTTTTTGCATTAATTTTCGTGTCACGCCAGCTGCTGTTCTGGTGCTGCTGCTCGCCTATTAGAAACACTGCTACCAACCTCTGCCAAATTAGAGCCTTTAACTGGTGTTCTTTTGCGGTTTTTGAAGTTGGCGCGTTTCCACTTCCCAAGCTGTTCGGCTTTGAACATCTAACAGTTTGGCTTTCAAAGTTTTAGGGTTTTTACAACTTTTCATAAACTTCAGTTTGTAACCCTTTAGGTTCCATCAAAGCCTGGAGGCAGGAAATGAGGCCTTAAGCCCGATTTCCTCTCTTCGTAACAGTTTGCTTATATTGGGTCATCTTTTTGTTATTTATTGCTTGTGGTGATGTTAAGTTACTTTTTATCTTCTAGGAACTATCCACTTCAACAAGTAGTCACTTCTTCCTCTAAGCCTGAAAGAACCACATGTATCTCAGCTGAAATAGATGCGACTTCTTCATTATATTTTGCTTTTGCTGTGAAAAAGCCTTTTATTGGCTTTACGTCACCGTGTAAACAGCGTTGCAGATTGAATGGAGGGAGCTGAAGTGGGTGGGCAGCAGTTGGCAGGATATTTCAGCTCAGGCTCCCTGCAGGCAGGAATGGACTATAAACATAATGGGTGGTTCCTCTGCAGATTTTAGCTGGTTATGAGCCAAAAGACACCTTATTTATGAGCACAGTTTCTCACGCTCTCTTCTTGCATATGTTCAGGACGTTACTGTGCAAACATCAGGAAATCCTCAAGGCTGCTGCAGTTCATTTTATGTTGTTTTTTTTATGATATGCTTGTTCCCATGTCATTACAACCTTAAGTACCTTAATATATGCAGCAATATGCAATATAATTTCTCTTTGAATGGAAACCTTCGATGACATAGAGTAAAATAGATTGATGTAATGGATTTCTAGTTAATTAGATGTTTTGAAGCGAGTACAAAGTGTCCTGCACATTTTGCCACATTACAGCCACAAACCCAACGTATTTTATTGTGATTTTGCCATAAAACAACACAATGTAGCGTCATAATAATGAAATAAAAGGAAAATTACCTTCTTTATTTTATGTTGCTCGCTTTTGTATTCAGCCTTGCCGAATTGGTAGCAATGCACCGATTCAGTAATAAGATTGCTGTAGATAGAGGAAAAGTAGCACATTTCTTCTAATAAACACAAAAATTTTCTAATAAAAACAAGAAAATTCCAGAGATTGAAAAGTCAACAAATTTGCCAGAAAAATATCAGAAATTTTGAGATTAATATCAGAAATTTTCTAGAAAAAGAAAAGAATTTTCAGAGTTTGAAAAGTTTAAAATTTCTAGAGAAAAACTCAGAAATTTTGAGCTCAGTCTCAAGAATTTTGTAGAAAAATCAGGAAAATTTCTGAATTTAAGAAGTCAGAAATTTGCCAGAAAAACTCAGACATTTTGAGATTAAGGAATTTATTAGAAGAATTAAGGAATTTTCAACTTTTTTGAGAAGTTTAAAATTTAGTTGAAAAAACCCCAGGACTCTTAAGATCAATCTCAGAAAATTTCTAGAAAAAGTAAGGAAATTTCAAAGTTTTAAAGTTAAAAAATATGCAACAAAAAACTCTGAAATTTGAAGCTGAATATCTGAAATTTTCCAGAGCAAACATGGCATTTTTTGAGTTAGAAAAGTTGGAAATTTGGTAGAAAAAAATCTGAATTATTTTATCTTACTGCCAAGAATTTTCTAGTAAAATTCAAGGAAATTTCTGACTTTGAAAGATTAAAAATTAGCTGGAAAAAAACAAATTTAAAGAGCAATTTTGGAAGTTTTTTTTTTCTTTTTAGAAAAATGTATTAATTTTCATAGTTTGAAAAGTCAAAAATTGCTAGAAAAAACGGAGACATTTAGAGATTAACATCATAAATCTTTTAGAAAAAACATGGATGTCTCAGAGTTTCAAAGCAGGTTTTCTAGAAGTATTGGTCTGTATTTATCCCAATCTATGATCCAGTCAAATCTGATTAGATTTTCTGACTCTGAAGAACAGCAACTACACAGCATGATGCTGCCATTACATATATGGAATAGTTTTGCATGTTCAGCCTTGGTCTTCTGCTTTGCATATAGGCTAAAAAGTTATTTTAGCCTTATTTGCATATTGAGGCAAATTAAAAATGCTGTTTTATTTAATTCTCCATTCACTAACGTGCAGTTTTCTTTTTTCTTTTTATGCTCAACCTTCCTGTGTGACGCCCCAACCTTCTTATTTCAGGTAAGGCATGTTTTTGTCGTCTTTCATGCTCGTTTCCTTGTCGATTCCTGTGCAGCGCGCTGCTTTTAGATTCAGCTGAGTGTGGCTTTCCGACAGAAGCCGTGCGTCTCAACAGAAGCTTGCATATGTATGCCAGATGGGAGAGTTAAGCAGAGCAAGTGTGGGCGCCGTGGGGTGAATCTTAAAATTTCTGCGTGCGTTGTGTGGTTAAACACTGACACACCTCTGTGCAGCAGCGGAGCCGTTAGCCGCTGGGTTTGGAGTCGGGAGGAAAGCAGAGCTATGAAGTGGAGAACTCTCATGGTTTGGTCAAAGTGAAAATTGCACTTGATGCCGCAGCATCTTTTCTCACTTCATGACTGCCTGACCTTTTGCTCTCTGCAGTGCAGCTTGTTCCTGATCCAACCACACAGAAGGTTAAGTTAAGACTCTCAGTCCCACGGCTGCTCTTACATAATGCTTTCAACACTGTAAAGAATCAATCTATCTATCTATCCATCCATCCATCCATCCATCCATCCATCCATCCATCCATCCATCCATCCATCCATCCATCCATCCATCCATCCATCCATCCATCCATCCATCCATCCATCCATCCATTTTTTAAAGAAAGGATATCTGCATCGTTCATTGTGAACACATCAGTGCTTAAATAGCCTCACATCTTTATTTCAAACAACTTTAATCAATTATTTGTGTAGAACATTTCAGCAATCAGAGCTTTACATCATAAAAACACAAGCATAAACTGTCACCAATTGAGAAACCAGTGACAAACATTATATTTTGTTGAGTTCCACCATGAAAATCATCAATAGACGTTGAAAACGTTGCTTTATCCTCCATTTATTATGGTTCAATAGCAACTCTACCAACCAACTGGCTTTCTAATCTGGATTTACAGGAACTCAGAATTTCAGCTGTTTTGCAGTTTTCTCGAGGTTTGTTTCAGATTTGTGGTGCATAGAAGCTGAATGCTGCTTCTCCATGTTTGGTTCTGATTCTGGGGATGCAGAGCAGAACCGGACTGAGCTCCAGGGATTCAGTGGAAGGACTTTAGATGTGGGTAGTGTGGTCTATCTTCCTAGTTTTAGTCAGAACGCCAGCAGCAGCGTTCTGGATCAGCTGCAGCTGGAGGATTTACTTTTTTAGGCAGACCTGTGAAGACACTGTTGCAGTAATCAATGCAGCTAAAGATCTATGCATGCATGAGTTTCTCTAGATCTTGGTGAGACATTGGTCCTCTAAACCTGGAGATGGTGATAGAATCCTAATCAGGTCATAGAAGGCCGGCTTTGTAACTGTCTTTATGTGGCTCTAATGGTTCAGGTCAGAGTTCAACCTGATGTCTAGTTTCTCCAACTGTGATAACCGAAGCTCTGCGTTGACTTTTGATCGTTTTTCTTTAGGTCAAAAGATAATGACTTCAGTTTTGTTTCTTTTCGACTGGAGAAAGTTGTGGCTCATCCACACATTTATCTGTTTGGTGTTTGGATGGTTCAGAATCCCCTGGTG
This sequence comes from Poecilia mexicana, assembly GCF_051168715.1. Taxonomy (NCBI): domain Eukaryota; kingdom Metazoa; phylum Chordata; class Actinopteri; order Cyprinodontiformes; family Poeciliidae; genus Poecilia; species Poecilia mexicana. The sequence goes on along the minus strand of NW_028263372.1, from coordinate 33,809,496 downwards.
ACATTGTGATGTAAAGCTGTGTATCATCTGTGTAGCAATTTATCTAATCTTATTTCTTGTTATAACCTGAGCTGAAAATGCAAGTCAAACAAACTGGACTTAAGTTGGTTTTGCCTTAGAAACAGCATTTTTGATGTCACCCCAAAAGTTTTCCATTGGATAACAGCTTGGAGATTGGGCTGCCACTCCATGATTTAAAGTTTTTGGTGAACCAGCAAGTTACTGACCATACTTTTGGGTCATAATCTCATGAAGGGCACATTCATACTCGCCCTCTTTGGTCCGCTTTAGTCCAGTTTGTTTGGCTAAAAAGGCTTATTTGGGAAGGAATCGAACTTTGATGCAACCAGAAAAGCAAACTCTGGTCTGCCTAAAAACACTCAGTCTCAGTTCGGTTGAAGTGAACTCTGGTGTGGTTCAAATGTATATGTGAACGCCAAGTGGACCAGAAACCGTGGCAAAAGCAGGAAGTGAACTAAAGGACTGGGCATTCTGGGTAAATACAACCAAAGCAAATGAAGGAGGCTAACGCTAGCAGAGGAAATGTCTTGTGGTAATTTACCAAAGACAAAAAAGTAAATATTACAACTGCTGAAATCTGACACTACTCCATTTTTGTTTATCTTTAGTGAAGAAAGTCTTCTTTGGAGGTTTTTGTGCTGTTTCCTTCAGTGGTTTGTTGCTGTAGTGTCCCCAAAATGTTTTTCAAATAGTTTGGTATTTTTGACTCGGTTTGAAAGCGACACCCAGCAGCTGGAAAAAGTAAAAGATGTTGCAATTTTGGTACCAAATCAAACACCCTAAACTAATTTGAAGAGAATTTTCTCTTCACCATAAGGCATCATTACCTCTCTGTGTGTTTCGATGTATTCAAGCCGATCCAAAGTGCAATCACTGGAGAAGAAAGTGTTGGTTTTATGACATCTGCATCATAAAGAATAACATCAATTTTAGCCTCATATTAAACTATTTAAAAAAAAAGTAAAATAAATGCAACTGAACTGAAAAGTGAAAGCTGCTGTTTATGTTTTTAAGGTCCATTTCATGCCTGTGGGCAGGCGAGTGTTTATTATTAGGCAGATTTTGGGTGTGGTATCTCCTCAGGTTTTATTGCTGCTTTACAGAACGCTCGCATCGCGTGTTGGAGCCTCTGAATATTTAACAGTTTACATCTGGAACATTTAGGGGATCATTTTTTAAAACATAGAAAGCTGAACAAATGCATGCAAGTGTTTAGACTAGATGCAGCGGGAGGATGGAGAATTATTCAGTTAAAAATGTTAATAGAAAACTTAAGGGGGCGTATGTAAATAGATTATAGCCGAGCTGTGTGGCATTCCTGCACCCTGATACATAAATAATGGATTAGTGTAAACAATAACTTTAAATAAACCGGCGATTTGTTCAGTTTGCATTTTCAGTTTGTTTCTCTGTTACCCATTACTGAACGATCTACGCTATCAGCTTCCAACTTCCCTGAAAAGAGGATTTGTTGTGGATAAAAAGTAAACATAAGGATATTTGTAGAATTAAGCTTGTCTAAACTAGGACACTTGCAAAGAAAACGCAGAGATCTGATCCCACAGTTAGAGACGAAACAGAAAAAGGGGGAGGAGCTGACAGGTAGCGGTTGCTACGGTAACCACCAACACGCAGAGAGCTGATCCCACAGTTAGAGACGAAACAGAAAAAGGGGGAGGAGCTGACAGGTAGCGGTTGCTACGGTAACCACCAACACGCAGAGATCTGATCCCACAGTTAGAGACGAAACAGAAAAAGGGGGAGGAGCTGACAGGTAGCGGTTGCTACGGTAACCACCAACACGCAGAGAGCTGATCCCACAGTTAGAGACGAAACAGAAAAAGGGGGAGGAGCTGACAGGTAACGGTTGCTACGGTAACCACCAACGGCCAAGAGCAGGGTGACAAAATGACAAAACTTTTATACCGATACATGTCAGGAGAAAACGAAGGATAAATAAACCGACTTTACTTTGACTTACATGTGTAATGTTGTCCAAATGAAACCCTGTTAGCCTGTGAGAAAGGTGGACAGCAACATTTTCACAGGTTTTGTTGCTGTAAAGACACTTTTAGGACCACAATCAATGGTTATTTTAGCAATCGGTTATTCTATTGACTCTTCTCATGATTAATCGGATACAAAAATTTACACTTTCTGCAGATTTTTCAGCTAATCTGTTTATTTTTTGGGTCAATCAGTTAATTATTGGGTAGCAAAAGGTCTTGATAGAATTTGACATCTTGGATGTAACTTTGTGTTCTTGTCTTCTTACACCTCTGGGTTGAATGTTTGCTTGGAGCAAAAAGTCGCAGCATGTAGAGTCATGTTTTATTCACCAGAGCTCCCTTGTCTAAATACATTTATTTAGCTTGCTTGAAGGGATTGTCTAGTCATGTTATATCATTAGTTCTTTGAGTTTTGAAAGGGCTTTAATTAGGACAAAAAAAAGATGCTAACTTATAAAACTTAAATTCAACTTGCTCCATATTTTGGAGCCACAAGAAATGTGTGCAGGTCAGATTCTAACCGCTTTAGAGATTACTTGTAATTCATGAGAAAATAAAGTTGAGACTTTTTTTCCTTGAAATTCTGACTTTCTTGGAGTTCTGAAGTTTTTTCTCAGAATCCTGACTGTTTTCCTCAGAATTCTGACTTTTGATGCCAAAAGATTAAAGCCACAATTCTTTTTTTCTTTCCCCCCAGTGCCTCTAATCATCTTCTGCAGGTTCAATCTACTGTACGTTATATGTTTCATTTTGCTCTGCTCTGTTTCTCCACTGTGTTATATCTTGTCACTGGAGGGGGAAGAAAACATAAATGGCTTATTGTTGCCGCGGTTGGGGGTAATTGCCATTAAAGCCTGGGGCTGACGTTACATTTTATTGCAGCAGTGTTACAACCTTTCCTGACTGTCCCACAATGGAGCAACGGCTGCTGCAGCCGAATGTCACTTTCTCTCAGGTAGTGCATGAAATATAAAATATTCAATCCAAGTAAGGTCGTCTGAGCACAGAGGGGCAGAAAGGAGGACAGATCTGCTAATATTCACCAACATCAGAGGGATAATAGTTAGATTTTGTACCTTCAGAAAGGTTTCAGGCTGTAGTTTTTGCTCGCAGACATTTGTTGTCCTTTCTTTCACCCTCATCCCCATTCATAAAATATTTACCACCATCTCCTCTGTTGAGTAAAGTAGAGGTTAAAACATGACAGATATCTTCAAATCCAGGCTTGTTGGAAGTGTTGGCTGCTGCGTAATTAATTTCTGGGGAACATTAAAACGTGTCGAACATAATGTGCTCACATGTAACTCTGCCTTTCGGTTAATGGGCCCTAAACGAGCTGTAAAAGCTCAGTTAGCGCTGGCTAATTTCACAGACGGCATTAGAAATTACATAATGACATGGTTTATTATATCTCCTCTCTGTGAATTTTCTCAGATCCAAAGTGTTCTACCTTTGGCAGAAGGTAAAGTAGGTCTTCAGGACACACACACACACACACACACACACACACACACACACACACACACACACACACACACACACACACACACACCTCCGAGCTGTGGCCACAGTGATTTCTCCTTAGTCTCCTTATTTGTCAGCCCAGTTTCTGCAGTGAGACTGTTGTTTGGGTGCTGCTGTCTCCTCTGTCTCACTTTAACTCTGTGTTTTATCTCAAACCAGGTCACGATGCCTGAACTGGGACTTTCACATGTTATAGTCATGCACAGATGATAAAGCAAAACGACTGCACCTGAACTACTCAGAAGCTTTTTACAAAATTTATGAGTTTTAAAACATTTTTAACAGTTCAGTAGCTGCTTTTCCATTGAATATATAAGTGCACAATTTGACATTTTGAAAATAAATTTGCTTATTGAAAACACGCCAATTTAAAAGAAATTTTTTTTGATAAAAGGGTATTTTTTGGCCATATTGAATCTGATTATTTCACAAAACAGCAATGGAAATGCATTACATGAGTCACATGATGAACAACTGGATTTTTTGTTCTCTCACTTTTTTGAGGGAAATTAAAATTTTTCTATATCTATAATGTGCATATTACATCGCCGTACTTAAATTTTGGTCTAAATATGTTGTAATTTTCTTATTAACCAAAACATATGTAAAAATTGTATACCTGTTATACTTTTTGCCTGTGGTGGTGACATTGCAGGCTGGGAAAAATGTCTGGTAACACTTTATTTGAAGGGGGGTGAATAAGACTGACATGACACTGTCATAAACATGACATAACACATGTCATAAACATGACATAACACCTGTCATGAACATGAATAAGCCTTCATGAATATTTATGACTTGTCATAAAGCGTCATTCGGTAAATTATGACACTTTTAATACAAAGTTGACATTATTCAAAATGTCTTTGTTATGACAACTTGACATTAACCAAGAAATCATTACTGATATAAATTTGTTATAAAAGTATTACTGATTGCACTTTAAAAATTAGGTAACTTTATGTTATTAAAGGTAAAGTTTAAACAGTAATGATTTCCTGGTTAATCTCAAGTTGTCATAACAATTATTATTCATCTTCTTGACAGGTGTTATGTCATGTTTATGACAGTGTCACGACAGTCTTATTCACCCCCCTTCAAATAAAGTGTTACCAAATATCTTGTTATAAGTGGAATAATCTGCCAATGGAGCTGGTGCTTTTAAATCAATGTTAAGGAATTATTGACTTGAAACAAGCTCCTGTGTCTTACTGAAAAATTACTACAAAAAATACTTGGTAGGATTTTGTGTTTTTGCAGTGTAGTACTAAATTCCAAACTTCTGCTCTGTAATCACTAATAACACGATTACAGTTATTTTCCATTGTGAACACTACTGGTTTTCTAATAGTTGTTTCTGTGGAAAGTTTAAGATTTTCTGTAATGCAACACATAGTTTTAAATTAAATACGTAAAGAGTTTGAATAAATCTAAACAGTTTAGAATGAAAGTGGAGTTTTAGGGTTATGTGTCCATGTTTTTGCTGTTCGTTTGCATGTTTGATGCTCCATATGAGCATAAACCCAGCTCTCTTTATTGGTGACATTTGACAGGATGATGACAGGATACTTCGCTTCCCACATACTGCCATAAAGACCCATTTAGATCCCAAACGCACACACACACACACACACATGCACACGCACACACACACACACACACACATACACACGCACGCACACACACACACATGCACACGCTTACACACGCACGCACACATGCACACATGTGCTGCATCTGGACTGACACTAATGCACAAATCTACTCTGACTGATGCCTGCTCCCGCCTCTTTTCTGACTCTCCTTATTTGCTTTTTTTAATCTCAATTTGATTTTGTGTTTCACAAGCAAAAATGACTTTGTCCTTACTTTAGCTGACTCAGCAGATTCCTTTGAGATTAATTTGTGTTGAATGTGTACGTAGAGTCTTCGTCATTTGTGTGTTTGTCCTTTGACTGCATGTTGTGTTGCAGCTGTGCCAGGGCCCTGTTGGCTGCCACCCTTCATTACCATGAGAGGTTTTGCGCAGGGCGGGGGCAAAGCGATGAAAGAAACGATGTGTAGGTCACGTCAAAGATCCTGTGGCGGCACGGTGGAAATGTCAGGTTGTTGCTTCAGTTAGCGCTGCTCATGTTGGCGCAGGCGGCCCAGTTGTTCCGGTCTGCTGACTCCGCTGATGAAAACAATCAGCAATAAATGTGTGTCGGTGTGGGTGTGTCCACAAGTTAATTTAATTTATGATGCATAAATATTGCTGCATCTTGAATAGCCTGAATATGAATTGTGGCTTGGGGATGAAAGATATTTAACAAGTAGTTTGAATTTGATCTTGAAGTATTTTGTTACGCAAAGGACCCAAATACATTAAACGCTGTACAAGCTGCTTGTCCAGTTTCCACAAAGTGAATTATAAGGTGAGTTTTACTTATATAGCACCTTTCTCAAATATAAATCACAAAAAATAAAATATGATCAAAAAATAGATCAAATCAAATAGATCAAAAAATAGGTCAAAACATGTTCAGTACATTTTTTGCTCAAAATTATTCTCAATTAAATTTTACTCAATGTTAACTCTGACAAGTGAAAATGGCTGCCAACAGATGCGCATTTATACAACCGTACATCTTGGAAAAGCAGAAGTGAAGCCTCCTGCACAACCAACAAAAATGCAGCAAGTGGGTTCTTGATGGTAAGTCAACAACAAAACAATTGTCTTTTCCAGCAGCCATTGTACCAAATGTGCTGGAGGGCGACATGGGTTGTTTAGTAACAGGAGGAACGCTGCTAATTTGTGACATTACATTCCGAAGGTTTTTCTAGACACCAAAAGACATTAACTTATTGCTAGAAAAACACCTGGGTGTTTTTTGGGGGCATTTTTCTTTAGAAGCAGCTGAATTTTGCATAATATTTCCTTAATATAGAAGAAAAAGTTTAAGTTCCACTGGATTATTTAACTTATAACATGACATGTATTAAGGAATTATTGACTTAAAACAAGCTAAAATTTACTTACTGTCGTGAGGTGTGGTTGAGGTGGTGAGGAGATGACGCAGGCGGACCCAGGATGTACAAATATGATGGTTTTAATAAAGATGATGCTCGAAACAGTCCAAAAACAGGCAGCACGGCAGAGAGACAGGCACACAGCCAAACACCGGTAGCAACTGACACACCGGACTGGAAACGAGAGCTAACGCTATCCAGGACTTAACAGTTCTACTGGAGCGAACACAAGACGTAAGACAAACGACACTGACTACGACAAGGATCCGACAATGAACACAGACACAGGTGGGTTTAAATATACACGGGTAATCAGGGGAAATGAGACACACATGGGGAGCAATCAACGGGGAGGACAGGACCGAGACTCACAGGAACAGGACTACACAGGAAAAACTCAAAAATAAACACACAAAAACACGGATCCTGACACTTACAAGTTACTTTTGTCCTATTTCAAGTGTAAAGTTTTTTGTTTTTGCAATGTGTTAATGTGGACTATTCTTGATAATCTTGCAATCTAAGTACAGTTCAACTTTTGCTCCAACAAATTGTGTTGATATTCACTGTAAAGTGATGACTACGTTTGTAGTTGCACTACACGTTTCCATACGCCACATTCTTTAGCACCTTAGTGTTTTTTTAAGCGGTGCATAGACTGAACACAGATGCATGGACTGGTATTTTTTGAGCACAGATGTCAGAACTCTGCAGAGCTGCACCCAGATATACATATTTAAGCAAGCCTCCTATAGAGTTCCTATATAATCTCTGTTGACATGAATCTGACTGCAGCTCACTGAAAACACCCACCACCTACCCCACATGAATGTTTATTATTCTGGGAGAAATACAGTATAAACATACAGCAGAGCACAGCGGTGGGTGTCCTACTTATTACTGTCAATACCGCCCATTTACTGCCAAACAGCCTCTATTATTAGACTCCACTGGACTCTCATCAGGTATCTTCAAAGGTTGCAGCATAAATCACGTTTCACTGCTTTTCTTTTTCTTCTTGTGACTCTGTGAAGTGCAGCTCTGTGATCCACGTGGGTCTGACATATGTTTATCATCACAGGGGAAGGAAAATAATGGAAATTTCCCTTGTTATGCTTTGCATGATTTCTCCTTTTTTCCATTTTCCAAATGAGAGAATGACATTTGAGGCAGCCAGGGTGGAGTTGATGTATTTTCCTATATGTTTCACTGTTGAAAGGAAGGCTTGTAGTGTTACGCTGAGGCAGATTTAAAGATAGATTTTGAACAGGAACGTTAAAAGTACTTTTTTTTCAGGTTTTTTAGGCTACTGGTTTGGAAAAACCTGGATGAATAGTTTGATTTATTTGGATTCTCAAGCCCTTATGTTGCTAAAAACACACAGATGCAAATCATGGCACTTAGACATAATCAGATATCAGCATTAGCATAATTTGGGGTTAATATAACAGGATTAGGATTACCATATTCACCCTGCTTCCACGAGAGTCGGTTTTTAAATATTACATTCAAGAAATGAAGCAAAATGATTTCTTCATTCTGAGATGTAAAAGCACAAGAGTTGCACTTTCTCGTGGCTCTGATGCTAGTAATTTCTCCTAATTCGTTTGGCTTGGGTTGTTTCTTGTAGGCAGCTGCAGAGTTGAACATAGTTTCCCTGTTATTATAAGTAAACAGTGATTGTAGAGTAAATTACTGGAAGGGTTTTAGCTGCGCCAGTAGGATGGGGATGAGCAAAAAAAAAAAAAGAAACAAACAAAAAACAACAAAATCTATCCTGGTGTGTGTGAGGAGTTTGATAATGTTAATTTTTTTTTGATACTACAGCAATACAAATATAAAGTGAACATAAAGCTGAATTAAAAAAAAGATTTAAAATTTAAATAACAATAGAGGAACAGAGGAAAAAGGTAGCATGTCTGTTCCTTCTGTTTTACCAATGCAGCATTATAGGTGATCAATCTTCAGTCAATTCAGTAATTGATTAGCACGTCTGTCAGCCCAAAACTAAAAAAAAAACAAAAAAACAAACAAACCAAAAAAAAAACACCAAGCTGTTTTTTGGCAATAAGTTAATGATTTTCTAGTGTCTGGAAAATGAGCAGTTTCAAAAATCTGCGGAATGTAACACTGCTCGTTACCTAGCAACCCCAGCAGAATTCTGCCTGTTACCTAGCAACCCAAGCTGAGTTCCAGCCCATTTGGTCAGCTGGTTTTACCACTGTATGCACTGTACAATGGCTGCTTAGCATCCACAAACCACTTGCTGCACTCTTGTTAGTTGTGTAGGAGGCCCCACTTCTGCTTTTCAAAAAAAAAAAAAATGTAAATGTTGAGTTGGGGAACATGGCCAGCAGCAGCTTATTTGGTTTTAAAGGGGAAGTGTCATGTAAAATTGACTTTTTTTATTTTATAATGTTATTCCCTCATCAAAACCACACCTGAAGTGTTGCTTTGATTCTTTCATGCATGTTTGAGAAATCCTTTAGTCTCCATGGCAACCATCCAGATGCGCAAAACACCTGGTTGAACCTAGCTCTGCTTTCAAGGATGAAGCTCCTTCTCAGAGCTGCAGTTTCCAATCTTCAGAGCTTCCGCCTTCATTCAGCTCCTTCAGACTAGCCAGCAGCAATTAGCAAACACCTGGTGGAACTGCACATCTGCTGAGCTCATTATAGGAGCTACTTCTCAGTGAAAGGTTGGTAAAAATGTCGTTAAAGGGTTCATAGAGGAGCCATGTTGTGATGACTTCCTGAAGGCGGAGCTTCAGAAAGAGCAGGAGCTTCTTAAAGAGACGGAGCCTCAATTTCAAGGCATAAATTACAAAGTAAAATTTCTTTTAAGTCATATTTGATATGTACAGCATTATTATTACCACTGATGGAAAAAAGTTGCCTGATTAAGCTATAAATTATATTATTGCTCCAGGAAAATTCAAAATACTGACTCTTTAAAGCATTATTATGAGAGTAATAGTGTATTAGAGACCCTAAAACAGCTCAAAATAGGCAGAACTGATCAGACTACAATCTCTTTATATAAGAATGATTTCGTGCAAAATATGTAATTAACATGTTTTATATCATCCATAAATATATCCTAACCTTTTCAGGGAATAACAATAACTTTTAAAAACAAGTTTTTAATAACAAAAATATCCAATAATTGAACATGGTGTTCTCCTACGCACTATGGATTACAAGTAAACTAGTTTATATAGTTTTACTTTTTTGTTTGAATTATAAATTTAATGTCAGAATTATGACTTTTTTTTCTCAGAATTGAATACTGAGCAACAAATTTACCTAATTTTGATCATTTTCATAAAGAAATTCCCAGATCAAACTTGCTACGTTGGAACATTGTTTTCAGACTGGAGTTGAGAGCAAGCGGCTTCATAAATGTGGCGTTTGAGTGAGGAGTTAAGCCAAACGGGATCAGAGAGCGGCAGGCTGGATGAAGACGCCACCAGTGTGTGTTGAGCTGGTCTCCACATATGTCAGCCTGATCTAAGCCACACCTGCTGCTGAGCGCAGAGAGAGAGAGAGCGAGAGAGAGAGAGAGAGAGTGTGTGGAGTGTGTTTTCAGGCTGCGCTGTCACAAGCGGGGCAGTCGCTGAAGCGAACAGTTGCTGCATCGCTGCCGCCTCTCTCCATCTGTTTCCGCTCTGTTCTTCTTCACAAATCCACGACTTCAGGCAATTATTTCATTCAAGAGGAGGAAGAGGAGCTGATGAAGGGTTCTTTTGGTTAATTGCCGACTCACTCTGAACTGGAGGTGAGTGGAAGGGATTTCTTGCAACGCCGCAAGGCAACTGGGGATTCCTCCCTGGGATTTATTTGCTGGTTTTTCTGCAGAAATCTTTGGACATTTTTTTGTGTGTTTTTTGAGTCGAAGCTGCATGTAATGGGAAACAGGTGGAAATGTGAGGGTTAACCCCCCCACTGTGCTGCATGTTGGCAAGGCTTCCCTACTTCTCTGCAGCCAAAGAGCCGGACGCTGACAAATTGTACCTCAATCAGGTGCAACCTTGGTGTGTGCTGCTCGGTTCTGGGAACACTGGGATCTGAAGTGAGTGAGCAGAAATCTGTGGAAGTGGAAGTGGAGGGTGGTTCAGTCGTTTGGTGGACTCGGGGGAGAAGATGCCAGCCATCCTGGTGGCCTCAGCCATGAAGTCAGGACTCCCGAAACCCAAACCGGTTCACAGTGCCCTCCCCATCCCCCAGACCCCCAGCAGACCGTCGGCCTTAGCGCTGCCTTCGGCGCCACTCAAGACCCGGCAGGTGTCCACCAGACCGCCAAGGAGTTCTCCGGAGTCGGAGGCAACTGGAAACCCTCAGGTGTGTCAACATCATCCACACCTGCTTTGCTTTTCTCACTCAACTCTCTCATTTCTGTCACATTTTGTTCGGTCTTGGTTTGTGATTTCTGACTTTACCAAAATAAGAAATGCAAATAAAAAGCTGTAAGGACAACAAATTCTGCTGGACGATAAATTGCCCCAGATGTTATTGTGATAACTGATATTGTTTTGAGACCGTTTATAAATGGTAACGATGCAAGAACACATTCTCAAAGACCAACAAACTTTAAATTCTAACACTGGAAGTGGAAGACATTTGAAATCCAAACTAAATAAACAAAATACAAACAATGAATAAAACTAATTATGAAGTCTCTGTAAGCAAAATTATACTTAAAAAAAACAACAACAAAGCACCAGAAGAGAAAAACAATAAATCAAATGTAAATTATTGAATTTGCTTTCATTTATAATGCGTTTAATTGATTTATTGCTTATTGCAACAGGTCTACACAACAACAGATTTTACTGGATGATAAATTTTTCCAGAAGTTATTGGTATAAACAATAACATTGTTGTTTTGAGACCATTTTCAGCTAATATAATGATAAAGTAGAACTAACATGACTGTCAAACCTCTTACAATATAAGTGTTTTATATCAGTCAATATTGATAATTATTGATTTAAATATCTTGTTTTATCCACAATTTTCACTCCACATCGTTTATTTTTTATAGCTTTTGAGGCATGGTGGCGAAACCTTAAACTGCAGCTGTGCAAGTTACTGAACAGGTTGTTGCTAGGTAACCAAAGAGTGAGTGAGTTGCTAGGTAACCAGATAGTGAGTGAGTTAGTTCACCAACCTTGCTTAGCTAGGTTGAGCAGCTAATGTCTTTCCTCCCAGACGGCTCTGCGGTTCTGGATTGTAGTTCAGTGAAATTATTGAAAACTGTATCAGACGTATTACTTATTAATACTGATATTGATGACGTGGTTTTGATGATATATGCTGTTACTGATTTATTGTTCAGCCTTATGATAAAGGCCTATTAATGCAAGTACACCCTCAAAAATTAGTAAAATTTATTTTCCAAAGAACATTTTACATACCAAAACTGGAAGATATTTTAAATATTCAAAAATAAATAAACAAAACAACCAAAACATTATATAGAATGGTTACTGAAGTCTTTCTGAACAAAATTGCACTTCAAAACATATCAGTCATATTAATCAGTAGTCAGTAAACTGCCAGTTAGGACTTTCATAAAATAAAGAAAAAGTTGCAAGCTAACGCCCAACTCAACTTTTACAATCGCATGTGAAAATAGCTGCAAACAGATGCGCAGTTATACAACTGTACATCTTTGAAAAGCACAAGTGGAGCCTCTTGCACAATCACTAAGAATGCAGCAAGTGGTTTTTGGATGAAAACAACAACAAAAAACTTATGTTTTCTGTTTTACTGTGGTACAACTTGTACCACAGTAAAACCAGATGACTAAAATTGCTGGTTGTGTTGCTAGGTAACAACGCAGTAGCACTCAACAATCAGGAGTTTTTTGAAATGACTCATTTTTCATGCACCAAAAAACATTAACTTATTGCCAAAAAATGCCTGAGTGTTTTTTAAGAGCTTGTGCTGTTTTTAAAAGGAGTAGGAACTCAAATAGAAGCATAACAATGTGCAAAATGTGACTTTTTGCATGACCAATCCCCCTGAAAAACAGTTGTTTCAGTATATAAGCAGTTCACTGATTTCTCTAAATAATCCCAGAAAACTGTGGCCTTGTTGAATTCTGCTTGAATTCAGTTGATTTCCTGAAAGGAAGCTGGTCGTTGTGGGACGTTGCTGTCCAGAACGGAGCCGTAGCGGGACGCCAGGGTGGCTGTTTAGCTGCGTTTCTGAAATATTGGCTGTGTAGCAGGGCTGCAGTGGCCAGAGCAGTCGCTCCAGCACCATGTAAGGCAGCGGGAGAAGGAGCTGTCTCCCCGTCTGTGTTTGTGCCAACCTGTCCAGTAAGTGTGACTCTGAGCGTGACGTCGCTCGGAGACGGATCTGGACGCCGTTTGAGAAGAAGATACAGGAGGCCAGTGTTTCTGGACATGGGATGAGGCTGCTGTTTGTTTTTCTGGATAATCACATTTTCTCGCTGACCTACTTTACATGACTTTCTCCCCTCTGTCCTCTGTCTCTCCTCCTCCTCCTCTTCCTCATCCCTGTGGTGCTGATGAAGCAGCCCTCGTCACCATCGGCTATGTTAACCCTTGACCTTTCTGAACAGAGGCAGCGACCTGAATGTTGCAGTCATATGCTGGACTCTATCCAGTCTTGCTGTTTTACAGTCCTGCATTGTTATTTTAGGGTTTTTTTTGTTATATTTGGGAAAAATTAAACTTGAAACCCAGTGGTATAAAAAAATGAAACACCAAAACACTCTTTAAAAGTGATCTGTTATGCTTCCTTGAACAGGTGAGGATAAGTCTGTGGGTGTGAATGTAATGAACATCTGAAACATGTTCATTACATTTTTGTCACAAAATCATTCTTAGTGAGGTTTAAATCTTCTGCCTATTTTGAGCTGCTTTAGAGCGTCTTGTCACTTTAAATCCAAATAAGCTGCTGTTGGCCACATCCCCCAACTCAACTTTTAGACTCACAAGTGAAAATGACTGCAAATAGATGCACAATTATACAACTGTACGTCTTTGAAAAGCAGAAGTGGACCCTCCTGCACAACCATCAAGAATGGTTGTGCAGGAGTGGTTTCTGGATGCTAAGTTGACAACAAAACATTTGTCTTTCCCAGCAGCCCTTGTACAGCACATACGGGGGTAAAACCAGCTGACCAAATGTGCTGGAGTTCCGCTTGGGTTGCTAGGTGATGAGCAGAACTCAGATGGGGTTGCTAAGTAACAGCTTGGGCTTCGCTGGAGTTACTAGGTGAAACTGTGCTGTGCTGGAGCTCGGCTTAGGTTGCTAGGTAACAGTTTGGGATTTCGCTGGGGTTGCTAGGTAACAGCCTGCTGTTTTGTGACGTTGCATTCCGGTAACTGAAAGGGCAAAATTTCAACATAAATACTTAATTATTCTTAAGTAATTATTCTTAATAATTACTTAATTATTCTTAAGTATTAACATACTCAAGAATAATTAGCATATTCTTAAGTATGCTAATTAAGAATAGCATACTTTTGTCCAAAGGAATGTGAAACTAGGTAGGTTAATTTAAAAACTGTACAAAATGCGAAAGTGTATTAGAGAACTAAAACTCAACAGACTATTTACAAAATCTGTGCAACAACAAAAATATTACCTAAAAATTATTAGAAACTGTTCAAACACCAGCATGTATGTGAACATTTGTTGCATTTGTTATGTTTCTAGTGCTTAACAGCTGCTTCACTAGCAGATTATTTCACTTGTAACATAGGAAAAATGTTATAAGTTAATGGAACTAGTACTTTTTCATCGATATTAAGGAAATATTTACTTAAAACAAGACACCATATCTTGCTGAGAAATTACTTTTATGCTAGTTTTCTCTTATTTCAAGAGTATTACAATAATTGCACAAGAAACTAGATCAAAATTACTTGGTAATATTTTGTGTTTTCCAGTGAAACTCTAATATTCTGCTCAGTGTTAAAGTTCTTTGTTCTGAAATACAGCAGTGGTGAAATAGTTGGATCTTGCATTTCTAAAAAATGAAGGTTAAATATCAAGTAGAAATCCTAAAATTGTTTATAAATTACATGCTAAAATAGAACAACACAAGAAGCAGTTTTAGTCAAATGTCAATACTCTGTTGTACAACCCCTGGCAAAAAGTATGGAATCACCAGTGTTGGATGAGCAGTCATTCAGACATTTCATGCTGTAAAACAAACTCAGATCAAAAACATGATACAATATTAAGGTCATTCCAAAGTGCAACTTGTTGGCTTTCAGGAACACTCAAAGAAATGAAGAGAAAACATTGTGGAAGTCAGTGAATGATACTTTTATTGACCAAACACAGGGAAATAAATATGGAATCACTCAATTCTGAGGAAAAAAGTATGGAATCATGAAAAACACATAAACAAAAGACCATTCAAAATACATCACTAGTATTTAGTTGCACCATCTTTGGCTTTTATAACAGCTTTTAGTCTCTGAGGCATGGACTTGATGAGGGACAAACAGTATTTGGTGCCTACTCTCTTTGATAGCAGTTGCCAGATCAGCTTTGCAGGTTGGAGCCTTCTTGTGGGACATTTTTTTCAATCTCCACCACAGGTTTTCTATTGGGTTGAGATCTGGACTATTTGCAGGCCATGACATCGACTGAATGTGTCTTTCTTCAAGGAATGCCTTCACTGTTTTTGCCCTATGGCACGATGCATTGTCATCTTGGAAAATCATTTCATCATCTCCAAACATCTGTTCAATTGAAGGGATGAGAAAACTGTCCAAAATGTCAATGTAAACTTGTGCATTGATAGAAGAATTAACCACAGTCATCTCCCCAGTGCCTTTGCCTGACATGCAGCCCCATATCATCAAGGACTGTGGAAATTTGGTTGTTTTCTTCAGGCAGGCCTCTTCATAAATCTCACTGGAACGGCACCAAACAAAAGTTCCAGCATCATCACCTTGTCCAATGCAGATTCTTGACTCATCACTGAAGACAACTTTCATCCAGTCATCCACAGTCCATGATTGCCTCTCCTTAGCCCATCGGAATCTTGTTCTTTTATGGTTAGGTGTCAATGCTGGTTTTCATTTAGCTTTCCTGTATTGAAATCCCACCTCCTTTAGGCGATTTCTTACGGTTCGGTCACATACATTGACTCCAGCTTCCTCCCATTTATGCTTCATCTGTTTAGTTGTACTTTTTTGGTTTTCAAGACAAATGACCTTTAGTTGTTTGTCTTGACGCTTTAATGTCTTTCTTGGTCTACCAGTACGCTTGGCTTTAACAACCATTCCATGCTGTTTGTGTTTGGACCATATCTTGGATACAGCTGACTGTGAACAGCCCACATCTTTAGCAACCATGCGTGAAGGGTTACCTTCTTCAAGAAGTTTCACAATCCTCTCTTTTGTTTCAAGGGACATTTCTCTTGTTGGAGTCATGGTTCTCGCCACTCCACTTCGTCCAGCAGCCCTCCAAGGTGTCATGACTGCAGGTGTTTTGAACTGCACACTAACGGGCACATCTAATCTGGGGCAGGTGTCCATTTAGGGAAAGGAAATAGACTGGGTGTGTCCTTTTTTCTATCTCCAATTTGAGTGATTCCATACTTTTTTCCTCAGAATTGAGTGATTCCATATTTATTTCCCTGTGTTTGGTCAATAAAAGTATCATTCACTGACTTCCACAATGTTTTCTCTTCATTTCTTTGAGTGTTCCTGAAAGCCAACAAGTTGCACTTTGGAATGACCTTAATATTGTATCATGTTTTTGATCCGAGTTTGTTTTACAGCATGAAATGTCTGAATGACTGCTCATCCAAGACTGGTGATTCCATACTTTTTGCCAGGGGTTGTAATTGTAAGAATGATTTTAAATCGTCAGTTTTATTCAGCCGTTCAAACAAAGAAAATCAGTTTGTGTGAAAATCAGCACCCTGCGGTGTCGTTCCTCCGTCTCGTTGTCATTTCCTCTCAGCATCGAGTGCTTACCGCAGCGTGAGCAGCGTTTCCAGCGTTTCCAGCGTTTCCAGCGATGAAATGGGGAACATTTGAAGTTGGTACATCAGGAGCAAGAACATATTGCTTCTTCCTCTACTTTGTGTTTCCAGCTGTGGATTGCCTCCTTGGAGAAAAGTGAGCAGAATTGTAATGGGCCCAGGTTAAAAGCCACTGCTGTATGGTTTCCTGTTGAGTCTTTTCATATTGCACAATGTTTAATCTGAAAATTTGACCGCTGAGGAGTTGGAGAGGGAGCCGCAAATAGCTTTAGTTCCAGTACAACTAGATGTGGGCTGAGGTTTGAGCTGATTTTTAATCAGGGGAACAATTTTTTTTATGCGTTCTATCTTTATCTGGTGAACAGTAGTTTCATAAGAGTCTCATTTGAAACAAAATTAACAAAACGAAGCATGCAGAAAAGGAGCAAAGTAATCTTAAATGGGACGTATTATACAAAATTGACATTTTTCGTACTTACAATTTGGGTTTCAATTGCTTCTAAAAACACCCAAAGCTTTTAAAAATACCCCAAATAGACAGTTTTTGGCAATAAGTTGATGTTTTTTTGATTTCTTGAAAAGGAGCCGTTTCAAAAAAAAAATCAGAATGTAATGTCATAAATCAGCAGGCACTGACCTTTCACCTAGTAACTGCAGCAAACCACAGCTGTTACCTAGCAACCCCAGGCGAGTTCCGCCTGTTACCTAGCAACGCAAGCGGAGTTCCAGCACGCTTGGTCAGCTGCTTTTACCGCCGTATGCATTGTATAATGGCTGCTGGAAAAGACAGGTGCTTTGTTATTGACTTAGAAATCACATGCTGCATTCTTGTTGGTTGTACACTGCAAAAACACAAAATCCTACAAAGTATTTTTGGTCTGGCTTCTCGTGAAAATACCTTAGTACACCTGCAATAAGATAAAACAAGCTTAAAAGTATATTTTCAGCTATACATAGGACCTTATTTTAGGTCAATAATTCCTTAATATTTTTGATAAAGTTCTGGTTCCATTAGCAGAATATTTCACTTTTAACAAGACATTTTTGCCATGTTTGAAGTGAAATAAAATCGGTGTGGAAATAGTGCTTTTTAATAAATATTAAGAAATTCTTGACCTAAATCAAGCTCCTATATCATTCAGAAAAGTTAGTTGTAATCAGTCAAATTCGTCTAGCAGCAATGCAGTTCAAAGTGCTTTATATCATGACATCACAAACATAAAACCCATAAAAACAACATACAGTTGACGGTTGCGAAACCAGTAACAAACATTGAATTAGTTTTGTCTTATTTCAAGTTTACTAAGACATTTGCACGAAAAACTAGACCAAAAATAGTTGGTGAGATTTTGCAGTGTGCAGGAGGCTCCACTTGTATTTTCACAGATGCATGGTTGTATAATTAAGAATCTGTTTGCAGCCATTTTCACATGCAGGTGTAAACACCACCAGCAGCTTATTTGGATTTAAAGTGACAAGACGCCCTAGAACAGACTAAGATATCATTATCTAAGAATGATTTTATACAAAAAATGTTTTGTATAGGCCATAGATCTGTCCTCACCTGTTCAAGAAAGCATAACAGGTCACCTTTAAAATCCTGCGTGCATTAAGCAGCTGAATGACTGGATGTATTTGCAGAAAGTCAAACAGGAAACACAAAGTGAGTTGGACATGACACCTTTAAGCGCCTGACAGGGTAAGTCAGTAGTTATCTGAGGGATTAGTGAAGCCTTGGTTGAAGAGAAGCAGCAGCTCACGCATCCAGCTGGATGGCCCAGTTGGCTCGCAGCCCCGACTCGTTCGGTACGCCTTTAACAAAGAGTTAATCCACAATGCAGCAGGAGCAAAGAGAGGGAGTCACCCAGCGAGTATGTACAGGCCGGGATGAACCAGGTCTGCAGGTGTTTGTGGCTCAGAGTGTGAAATCTGCCACTACAGTCTGGGAATGTGTCAAACCACCTGCTCTGTGTGTGTGTGTGTGTGTGTGTGTGTGATTATATATATATATATCCTGACAAGCTGTACTGAGTTTCAACCTTTTATAATGCTGCTACAGCTGAGAGGCTCTTTGCGCAAACCTGACTGCTGCCCTCTGGTGTCTGATTTCTATTTTGCAACCATTCCCATTCATAAAATCAAGCCTTACACTGCAAAAACACAAAATCTTATCAAGTAATTTTAGTCTAGTTTCATTGCAAATACTTTAGTACACTTGAAATAAAACAAAACTAACTTATAAGTAACTTTTCAGCAAGAAATATGAAATTATTTTAAGGTATTTAGATATTTGCATTAGTATCTAGACTAAAAAACTTGGTGAGATTTTGCGTTTTTGCAGTGTAGCGTTCATGTGTGTGCACTCATGCAAGGCCAGCATCTTTGCCTCCTCATTAATTATTAATGCCTCCGTTTTTCACATCACTCTCCTGTTTCCACATTTTATCCTGAAGTCTGTTGTCAGCTCATTCATTTTCTGCTGCAGCTCTGAAACCTTCAAAAGTGTACATTCTGATTTTTCTTTTTCTTTTTTTTTTTTTTTACATAACATCCTATAATTAATATGACATGCAGACTGGAAAACTGAGAAACATTCAGATTAACGTCCTGAGAGGCAGATATTTGTCTTTATAATTGAGTGATTAGGATCTATTATCTTAATAAACATCTTTGAAAGGCAAACTGCTGCCGCCTTTGTGCGAATTTATTAGTCTGCGAGCTGAATCTGAACCACATAAAGACATCATGGAGGTAATATTTACCAAGATGGTCTGTTAAATAAACCAGGAACTGTTTAAATAAATCCCCGTCCAATAATAAAAAGCTTTGGCCTGATAAGTCAGCTCCATTAATTCGTCCCTTTTTGAAGATGCAGTTGCTGGAGATTATGATTTCACAATTTAAATAAATTTAATTAAGATTTCTGGGATTGAATCGACTGTGAACACGCTTACACAGAGACATATGTGAACTTTTTTGATTATTATGGATTGAAAGTTAATTAAATGACCCTTAAAGTCAAACTGATTGGTTTGTTTCATTAAAATTAGATTCAGAAGTTCTCATCAGCTTCATGAAACAGTTTAACAAACTCAGCTAGATTTATTTCATTCAACTTTATTTGTTTAAGATATTATTCAAAAATATTCATATTAGTATTTAAAGAATATTGGTGTATTGTAATGTTGACTAATAAGTTAAATGTACTAAGATACTTGAAATAGAGAAAAATACTTTGTAAGATTTGATGTTTTGCAGTGTATCTATTAAATGACTATAATGCAGCAATGTCATTGGCTAAAAATATTTTCAGACCAATAACAGGGAAAATGCAGACAAATAAATGCAAAAAAAGAATCTAAGCTCTGAAATATTAATCTAAGTTAGTTATGCTTGTACATTTGGAATTGCATGGATATGAAAGATACAGATTAATGTAAAAACTTAGTTTTTTATTTAATCTCAAAGGAAACTGGATTAAATTCCAATAAGTACTATTTTGACATAGTAGAGCCAAAATTGATAGAAAAAAGTATTTCTGCAAAAAACTAAGACATTTGGAGTTTAATCTCACAAATTTTATAGAAAAATTGTGAAAATTTCTGAGTTTGAGAAGTCAAAAATTTGGTGGAAAAAGCCTGAAACTAATCTCAGAGATTTTGTTGAAAATTTTCCAATTTAAAAAATTTTCTGAGTTTAAAGAGTTGAAAATGTTTGACTTTTGAAATTTCATTTTTTTTTCTATAAAATTTGTTTATTTTTTCTCGAATTTTTTACCTTTGGTACTCAGAAATTTAATCCTTTTTTTTTTTTTTTTCAGAAAATTTCAGACAATGTCAAAATTTCTGAATTTATTTTTTTCCTGAACTCAGAAAGTCTTTTGTATTTTTTCTAGAACATTTTAGAGATAAACTAAATTTTCTGACCTTCTTTGCGGAAATGTCCTTTTTTTCTATCACCAATGACTCGAATACGCCGACGTAGATTCAACCTTGTTGACCCCAATAAGAGGCCGTTCTTTATTACTGGTGCTCCTCCCTCCTCCCAGTGAAATGCAGTCATGACTTTTTTATGGTTCCCAGCTCCAGCCTCCTGCAGACTGGAGCAGGTGAGGGAGAAAGGAGAATCAGCAGCGTTGCATTGCTAATGGCCGCCGGTCCGGAGCTGCACAGATTGCTGGGGGTTCTGGGTATATTACTTTCTTTATTACCATGACAAAGGACCACACAGACATATGTCACTTCAAGAGGCGCTGCTAGTTAAAACCAGATTTAATGGACGCTTTATTGTCCGGGATGTTATTGTTGAACAGAAATAACCAGGTTTTAACAGACTGCAGAGTTCAAGTAAAGAAAAAAAGAACATGTTTTGTAGGGAATCGTCTCTTATCCTCATGGATTTAAACTCTGAACCTTTTCATTTAGAGTCGCTGTTAGAATCGCCTCCAGTAGATTCGTCATCAAGGGCAAATTGAGGTCGTTTGCCTTCCTTTCTGACAGCTGACTCTTTAGAGATAAGAGATTTCCACCCAGCACCTGTGTGTCCTGCAGATTGATCCGACTGAGCGGCATCAGAAACCTGACGTTTGTCCTGAAGCGTTTTTACTAAACAATAAATGTCCAATTCTGATCAAGGAATAGATGGTAGCATGTTTAAAAAACAAAATATTTCCTTTTCTAATGAGGGTGTGTGAAGTGAGGTCGTTCTAAAGTTGTCAATTGGTTCCCACTTCCTTAACCTGTCATTCACGAGAGGACCCAAATTTGGGTCCTCTCTGGTGTCAAACTCCAGTCCTCAAGGGCCGCTGTCCTGCAACTTTTAGATGTGCCTCTGCTGCACCACACCTGAAAAGAATAATTAGGTCATTAGCAAGGCTCAGGAGAACCGATCTACACAGGGAGGAGGTAATTAAGCCATTTCATTCCACTGTTTTTTACCTGTGGCACATCTAAACACTGCAGGACAGCGGCCCTTGAGGACTGGAGTTTGACACCCCTGTCATTGTGAATGACAACCTGTGAATGACAGGTTAAAGGCAGCTTTTTATCCAGATCAACTTTTATCTGGATTTAACTCAATGACCAAGAATCAATTCTTTGGTTTTTAACTTTTAATTTTGTAGGTTGTCGAGGCCAAAACAGGTGAAAAGCTTTAGAAAATAAATCTGAGAGTACAAAAGGTTGAGAAAATGCAGCCAACGCAGTTAGCCAGAATTAGTTAACATAAGCAAAATAATTAACTTTTTTCTGCATAATCTTTTTCCCAACAGTTTTCTTGAGATAACAAATTAATTTCCTGATGGTTTTCTCAACATAATTTGTTTTTTTTAATGTTTTTCTCTAGATAAGAAATTACTTTTCCATTTTCCTCTCACACTTTTTCAGATGCTTCTCTAGAGATAAGTTAATCTCTGGAAAACAAATTTAGTTGTTTTTTTGTTGAGAAAACAATCTCTGTTTCATCAAGAACACAGGTTTGTGCCACAACAGGTTGCAGGTTTAACATTCACACCAACCATTTGCTTTCTATAGATTAACTCGTTATCAAAACCATTGGTGAAGTTTATCTGAATATCTTCTGCTCTCGGCTTCTGTAAACACCCTTTAAATAACTGTAAATTACCATGTTGGCTTGGACAGATTTTCCATTGATAAATAAATCATCTTTGGAAGTCTTGGGATTAAATTTGCTCTGTGTGGAAACCTGTTCGGTGTGTGTGATCATACGGCGTTTTGGCTCCAGGAGTAATGACCTCACTTCTTTTCCTAATGCGTCTCGATCAGATTCCACTTCCTGTGCGGTCGCCCTCGCTGTCTTCCTGTCTGAGGTCATGGCTGAGGACATAACCATATTAATTAAGAGCCTACATCTGCTTCTCCTGAGTCAACATCCTTCCAATCGATCCCCCGCCAAGGTGCCCTCCGCACTCCGGCGTCTCTGCTTTCCTCGTGTCAGTTGTCACATGGAGCTCGTTGGGAAGCATAAATGGCGGTTTGTGAGCGGCGCCCCCTGGAGAATCAGCGCTTCGACTAACACGATCAGCGTCATATCGGTCTGGAAGCTGGAGCCTGAATGGAGAGGAGAGGTTGGGGGTAAAGGTCAACAGGACTGAAGTCACCGTCCCCAGAGCATCGAGCATCAGTTCATCTCTACATTTTTAATGATGAGTTCCTGCTCGTCTTTCAGCTGCTGTTGAACATGATTGCTCATTTTAAACAGACGTGACAACCGCTGTGAAATATCGCTCGGCTTTCTGTCAGCGCCGTTCTCCTTTGAAAGGATGACTGAGCGGATTTTCACATCTCCGCTCTCAGCTCTTCTCTCCTGCAGCTTCGGGGACTTTCTCAAGCCGTCTTACGCCTCCCGTTTCAGCCTGCATGCAACGGCAATAAGTGTGAAAGCTGCTCTGGTAAATATTGGATTCCACAGCAGAGCTGTAAATCTGACAGTCAAGAAGCTTCTTGCTAAACCACACCGAGTAATTATTGACAATAAATCAAAAATCACATCTGAATTTAGGGGTTAATCTAATTTGAAGGAGTGCATGGTGCTTATTTATTCATGATGATCTTTCAAACACCCTCAGTTAATGTCATCCACTGAAAAATGCTCCCCAGTATTTTACATCATTGCTATACTGAGTTTTCTGTTTATTTCTTCACTGGTTTGGAGCTAACTGCTAATGCTAGCATTTTTGATCATCGGTAGAATTGTGCAGCAGAATTTTTTGTTTGTGCTTCTATCGTTTTAAAGATATTAAGTCTTTCCAGAAGTCCTGCATTGTCTTTTAAGTCAATGCCATTTTTATTGTAACTCAGACAGATCATTACATTTTATAAAAAGAAAAGGTCATAGAAATGTAAACTCTGATCAGTCCAGCAGCTTTTGTCTGTGTCTCAACCTACAGCGAGTCTCTGAACCTAAACTGAGAGTCTATATGAATCAGGTCCGTCTCCCCCCATCATCAGCGTAGTTTTCACCCCCAGCTTAAAGGGAGGGTTCCCCCAAAACAAAAGCCCCTCCTCGGTGGGGTTACCCCCGCTATTGTCCCTGATACACTGTGTTTTATTTGGAGCTGTGAAAGGAACCACTGCTCAGTCCATTCACTGCGGCTGCACTTAATGAGCTTGTTGAAGGCCTCCACTAAAACTGTTAAACTCGAGCTTTAAATGCTGACAGTTTCCCAGTGTAGAGCCACAGGGACAGTGAGACAATGCTGTTCAGAGCAATGGGAACGTCCAAAGGCTGAGTGGACGGGTCAGGTCACTGCTTTGATAGTACATCTGCAACCCTTCTACGTTCGTCTCAGGTCCAGTAGGTTGACTTCACGACAGACACACTCAGGTTCACCGTACTGATTCTAACAGACAAGGAAATCAAGTGGTTTGCATCAGTCCAGCAGCTTCTGCCCTCGTACATTAAATAAAATACAATAATTAACAAACTACAAAGCAATGCTTCCCAATGAGCAGTTGGCAACAGTTAACTTTGTAAAATTAAACATAGCTAAAATGGGCAACATTAATAATTATAACTAAAACATATCAAACAAAACAGCAACGTTACTAATGGAACACTGCATGTGATCAAATTTGCCTAAAATATCTGCTAAAATACCATACTTGTGAAGAAAACACAGAGCTGTTTCCTATACATGCCATAGTCACAGAAGGCAACAGAAAAAGGGGGCGGAGCTGGTTGCTATGGTAACCACCAACCGCCAAACGCAACGTAACAAATCAACGATAAATGACTGGAGAAACAACTTGTCTAGACAAAATGAATTCAAAAAATAAATAAACACTTTTTGACAAACTTCACATCAAGTAAGAGTAGCACTAATTTAATATATTTCTACTCAAAAGTAAAAGGTACCCAGAAATTACTCTGGCTAAAAGTACTTTGGCCAAGTACTTTTTTACTTGGTAAAGTAAAAAAAGTCTGCTCGAGTACTGAGTAACTGATCAAATTTAATATTTAAATAGTACATCATCAGCTAGACTAAAATGTATAGTTAAGTGGAAATTTTGGTATTTTAAGGATGACAATAATTAATATAAAAAAAAATAAAATCATTTTCTTTCGATAAAAAACTTGTGAAACTATAACAAAAACTGCAGGTCTGTGTCTGGTGAATCTTTGGTTAAAACATGTTTGCTTTTCATTCAGTGGTAGAGAATCCAGAAAGTTTACTCAAGTAAGACCAGCGAAACTTAAAATTAAGTACATCATAGTAAAAATACTCCTAAATGTAATTATTAACCAGAACTTGTACTTCGCTTAGCTCTGGTGGAAAAATCAACTCACTGTTGGGTTCTTTGTGTGGCCATTATTACATTTCTTTATTATTTTGTACTCTGATGAAAAATGTTTGTAGGGACACTCATTTATGGAAAGAAATCATAACTCATAATCATCATCATCATCAAATTATGGCTACTGATTTATTAGCTTAATTACACAAAGTGTTTGTGAGGAAACAGCAATTACTACAAGCAAGAAGAAAACAAAACATGGTTGGTACAAATGAAAAAGATGGGAATCCATTTTGGACCTGACGTGTATGTTTGTGTTAGATTTCTCTATTTTGCTACTATTAAACTGATATAAATCATTTCATGGCTATTGAATTGCGTATTACTTTCAGCACTGCAGAGAATTAGGTGGAAATATCACTTTACACAAATCAGAAATATTGTTATTTTAAGGAGTTGAAAGCGTTTGTTCAGCCTGCTGGAAGTGATCAGGCCTCCCGCTGCTGTGGGAACTTTTTGTAGATCTTGGGTCTTTCCCAAAATTCAAATTCGGCTTGTAATTTGTGGTCGGGAATGGAGCGCGTGTGTGCATAGGGGGTTGGAGCGAGCTTGAACGGAGAGCATCCTGTACTGTGGATTCTCTTCCACACTCACAAATATATAAATACTTGGGCTATGAACCCACGCAGCACATGCACATAAATACATGGGTCCGCATCGGGCAGCGAGTTGTGAGTGACGGCTGATCAGAGAGCGGTTTGGTCCATCTGTGTTTGCGGAAAATAAAACTTGGCTTTTCTTCACAGCAAGAAGCTGTTTAAAGAAATAATAATAACTGGAAAGGAGATTGTTAGTCTGGAGTTTTAAGTGGTTTGGCCTCTAAGCTTTTTCATTTCTCACACTGCAAAAACACAAAATCTTACCAAGTACTTTTAGTCTAGTTTATAGTTTGAATATCTTAGTACACTCGGAAAAAAAAAAAGACAAAAACGTTACAAGTAACATTTTAGCAAGATATAGCAGAGTAAAATTCACGTTTTACATGTTTTTGTGCTTCCATTTGGTTTTGTACTTTTTCTAAAAACAGCTCAAGTGCTTAAAAAACACCCAGCTGTTATTTGACTTCAAATCAATGTTTTTAGATGTCTGGAAATGAGTCATTTCAAAAGCTTCTGAAATGTAATTTCACAAATAAGCAGGCACAGCCCCGTTACCTAGCAACCTCAGTAAAGCCCAGCTTGTCACCTAGCAACCCAAGTGGAGCTCTAGCATATTTGGTCAGCTGGTTTTACTTCTGTAAGTAACTTTTCAGCAAGACATAGGAACTTGTTTTAATATTGACAAATAATATTAGTTCTACTGGCAGATTATTTCACTTATAATAAACATAAACAATAATCTCAATAAAGAATAAAAAAAAACCAGATTGACAGCAAGACTTAAAGTTAATTTAGAGTCCAATTCAGGCTGGAAAAATAATTTGTCAAAACACATACACCACAAAAACATAAGTATTTTTAAATGGTTTCTATTGGAAATATATCAGTACATTTGAAAAAAATGACTAAAATAACTTACAAGTAACTTTTAATTAAGATATAGAAGCTTATAGGTAAATAATTCCTTACTATTGATTAAAATGTTCTAGTTCCACTGGCAAATTATTTCAATTTTAACATGGCAAAAATATTGTTATAATCTGCCAGTGGAACTAAAACTTTTTAATAAATTTTAAGTGATTGTTGACTTAAAACAAGCTTCTTCATTTTGCTGAAAAGCTACCTGTAAGTTAGTTTTGTCTCATTTCAGGTGTACTAAGATATTTGCACTACAAACTAGACCAAAAATACTTGGCAAGATTTGGTCTCCATACACTGCGATTAAAAGTTCACTCATCTTTTTGCTGCTTTTCTTCCATTTTATTGGGGGAGGTGAGCTTTATCGGGGGAGGGGTACGAGGACTGTCCCTTTCTTTTTCAGCCTCCTCCCCGTTTGACCAAAGGTCTATTGAAAAGCAATTGCACAATGTGTTGCTGTGGGCAAGGAGGAGGAGGAGGAGGAGGGATCCTGCATTTGGCTTGGCAGCGGCTCAAAGCAGCAGCAGAGGCGGCGGAGCTCCTCTCGCCTTTCACCTCCTCTCTGGTCCAGAGTGGGTGGGGAGACGCTGAGGGACCCGGTTCTTCTAGTCCAGGCAACCAGAGACCTGCTGGGTCCCGGCGTAGCAGCAGCTCTCCCTTCACCCTGAGAAACCGTCTGGGATTCTTTGGATTCTTGGGGTTTCTTCCCACTCCGGTTCTGTTGGGCTAAAGTTGGTCCTGATGTGACCCATCAGGACCCGACGGGTCCGTCGGCCGTCTTGCTACATGTGAGGCAGGTGTATGAAGCACCATGAGTTTGATGCTGTGCCGCTGGGAGCAGAACAATTTCACCATGAAACTGGTAGGTGGGTCATGTCCAGGGTCAAGTAGCAGCTGGGATTTGGGAAATTATCAGCTTTACGTGTTTCTCTGGTGTCAAAATGTGTAAAAATGTGACAGAATGGAAGCTCTGTTTGCTAAAAGTCACTTTAGACGTTCTTGAATTGAGGATGGTTATTTCTACAGAAGTTGATTAGAGTCACTTAAAAAAAAGAATTCCAACTTTGACATTTTTTGCAGAATATTGACTTTTTTCTGCAGATTTTTGAATTTTCTTCCCACAATCCTGACTTTAATAACAGAATTCTGACTTATTTCTGAAAATTCAGTTTTTTTCACAGAATTTAGATTTTTTTTCTGACTTCGAACTTTTTTTTGCTTAATTCTGACTTTTTTTTCAGAATTCTTACTTAATTCAACTTGTTTCTCAGAATTCTAAAATATTCTTCACCAAATTCTGATGTTTCCTATCACAATTCTGACTCTCAGAATTTTGACTTTAATTTCACAAAATAAATCAGATTTTTCTTCTCAGTTCTGAGTTTAGTCTCTGAATTCTGACTGTTTTTTCACAGAAGGCTGAATTCAGTCACATTTTTTCTCAAAATGTAATTTTTCTTAGAATTCTGACTTTTCTTCTAGCAATCCTGACTTTAATCACAAAATCCTCACTTTAATCGACTTTTTTCTCACATAGGCTCACAACTTTGTCTTTTTTGCAGAATTTAGTTTATTTTTCTGCAGAATTCTTAGTTTTTTTCTCAGAATTCTGAAAATTTTTTCACAATTCTGATTTCAATCTCAGAATTCTGACTTTTTCTTCATCTTTTGAAGAATTCACATCTACATTTTCTGAGATTAAAATCAGAATCCTGAGAAAAAAGTCAGAAATTTTCAAGTCAGAATTTCTGAGATTCAAGTCAAAATTCCCTTCTTTTAGTGGCTCCAAGTCGTTTCTGTATATTTCTATGTTGATGTATTTTTTATGGGGCTTGTCTCGTCAGGCTGTAACAATGCAGCAGCTTCGGTGTTGGGTTACTAGAAGGCTGCGGATTAGCAAAGGGTTTAATATAAAGGGAAATGCTCTGTGGTTTCCCCTCACCTGATTCCGTCTTTCACTTTGATGTCTGCTTGGAAAGTTACAATCGGGTCAATTACCCCTTTAGAGTTCTGCAGCACATGCGTGCACAAGTCTATTTTCCTTTGAAGCATTAGCAAGGCATCATTCTTTCACTTTGCTTTGTGCATTGTTGCACAAACTGACTGTTCAGGGCAATATGGTGCTGCAGAGGTGGTAAATATTCAGCAGAGTCTGGGATTCTGAGATAAAATACAAAGCAGGTCAGCTGCAGAAAAGACATGTGGAGCAAAGAAATGGAAAATCAAACCTTTATAAAGATTTCAGAGGTGATAGCATTAAAAGCAGCAGCTTTATTAAAAGTCATTTTATTCAGTAAGCGCCCTGTTGAGGCTCTTTTTCTGCTTCTCCTTTTCTTTTCTGCATCTCTTCTGGTGCAGAGAGGAAGGGAAGGCAGTGGAGGTTCTTAGATGGGTTGATAAGAAAGCTAGCTTAATTACACAGCTAACCCCCACACACACCGGCTGACAACACACCTCTAGGTCAGTGTGTGTGAGCAACAAAAAAATAAGTGGAACCGACAACATAAGCATGAAAACATCAGCACATTTAGAAGATTAAAATGACCCGCCGTCTGTGTTATGAAGTGCCGTCGATGTCGGTAATCTATGGTGCGTTCTATCCGTTCGATTGATTATTTGACCGTCATGGTTGTCATGTCAACAAATGACCTGCGGTCCATAAATCAAAATTGTTGTGCCACTTGCAGAGGGAAGGCCTTTGGTCCATTTTAAAGCTTATTGTATTACATTTTTCATCATATAAATGTGTCAAACTTGTTTGTGTTTTGTAATTGTTGAAATGTTGTTAAAACCTTGAGCTTATCGTAGCTCTTGACCCTCCTGGCTTACGGCTAAGCCTCGGGGAAAAATGGAAACTAGTGTGGTTGTGTTTTAACATGGACTCTGAAACCGCTAACCATTCAGAACTTTGAAAAAGCTGCTTCTGGTACTTTTTATGGAAATAAATCATGAGATTTAAATGTGATGTTGAAAAATAACCTACGTTTTTACTCAGTTATTTGAACAATATTACTTTTTGTTGTCTGGTGATAAATAATGTTTCTCGTGTGCTTTTATACTCGTATTTCTGTACATGTTAATGAACAGATAATTAAGCCATAAATCCTCAACATTTCTGTCCAACTTTTATATATAAACAAACAACAGCCCAGATTAATCAAATGATAAATCTGAGTACTTAATGATTAGAAAAATAATTTTTAAACAAGTTTTTCTTGTATTTTAGATACCAATGTGCTGATTTAACTGTAAAAGTCTCTAAATGGGCTAACAAAAGGAGAAGTTTATCCTGGCTAATTGTTAAAAATATTGTTAGAAATAAGATTGCACTGCAAAAACACAAAATCTTACCAAGTAATTTTGTCTATTTTCTAGTGCAAATATCTTGGTACACTTAAAATAAGACAAAATAAACTTACAAGTAACTTTTCAGAAAAATATAGGAGCTTGTTTTAAGTAAATAATTCCTTAATGTTGATGAAAAAGTTCCAGTTTCTCTTCACTTATAAGTTTGGAAAAATGTCTTGTTATAAGTGAATGTATCTGCCAGTGGAATGAGAAGATTTTTCATCAATATTAGGAAATTATTGCCTTAAAACTCCT
This sequence comes from Poecilia mexicana, assembly GCF_051168715.1. NCBI lineage: Eukaryota > Metazoa > Chordata > Actinopteri > Cyprinodontiformes > Poeciliidae > Poecilia > Poecilia mexicana. Next base: position 33,779,511 of record NW_028263372.1, on the reverse strand, counting down.
ATATAAAAGCCTTAAAAGCTACTTGTGAGTTAGTTTAGTCTTATTTCAAGTGCACTAAGGTATTTGCACTGAAGACCAGAGCAGAAATTCTTGGTCAGATTGTGTGTTGTTGCAGGGATATGAATATTCCCATCAGATGTCAGGAGCTCATACTCCCTCCCATCGCTCTGGCTTACTAGCATCTGACTTTGTTTCCCATGCTCCACCAGCCGCGTTAAGGCCAAGTTGTTTGGTCTGCCTTGTGCCTCACAAGGCTTCTCTAAACCACATGTTTTATGCGCCAAACGAAGTACAAGCAGGGACATGAGGGCTTATTTAGAGCTGGCCTGGATCGGCTCCCTGCGGGCTGAAGCCACTTTAGAGGCCTGCGCCGGTTGGCAGGCAGGGAGGGTTACCGACTTCGGTTGGTGCTGCTGCTCGATCGGCTCTAAACTGATGATAAAACTCTAATAATCCATATGACAAAAGATTGTTTGGATCCTGTATTTAGTCAGTGGCTATATTTAAAATCCCATTCATTCACACTTCTTATGCTTGGCTATCTCGATGGATCTTCAACAGAGTTGGGTGGTAACTATGTTTACTCAATTACATTTATTTAAGTAACTTTCTGGAAAGAATGAACTTTTAGGAGTATTTCTACTAAGTTGTACTTTTTTATTTTTACTCGAGTCATTTTATTATGACTAAGATAAAGACTCAGAAACACACCTGCAGTTTTTGTTACAGTTTCATAAGTTTTTTTATTGAAAGAAACTGATTTGTAAAAAAATTATGTTGATATTTGTTGTTACTTTTATGAATTATTGACATTTTTGTCCTTAAAATGCCTAAAATTTCCACTTAAGTTTACATTTTGGTCTGTCTGATGATTTGTAAATATTAAATTATTGATAATTTGATCAGTTACTCAGTACTTGCGCAGACTTTTTATCAAATTTCTCCTGCAAGTGCTAGACTCTCACATTTGCTTTGGTGGTATTTACCTAGAATGCCTTGCTTTGTAGTCCACTTCCTGGCTTTGGAGCGCTTTTTGTTCACATATGCATTCAAACTGCGCCAGAGTTCACTTCAAATAACCGAGGCAGAGGTTTTTAAGCGGACCAGAGTTAGTTTACGTATTCACACCTCCACAAACTGGATTTTCTAGACAACAAACAAAATTTTGATCAAATCGAACTGAACAGTTGCTGACATGAATGCTCCCTAAACGAGGGGGAGGTGGCGATAAGCTGAACAGGAAAAGGCCCACAAATCAAATTCTGCTCAACGCCCTGTAAATCTCTGGGCTGGCCCTGGATGAAGTGGTTTTTAAATCAGTTTTCTGCTCTTTCATGTTGGGTTCTTGTTCCTTCTTAATGCATTGCTGCACGGCTCTAATGGTGATCCATTTATTCAAACCTGATGTCAATGTGAACGTTTGCATGTATTTAAATAAAATTGCAGATTTTTGGTAAATATACATAGAAAAAGGGGGAAATTTGGCGGTTCAAATCCAAAAATATGAATGAAATGGCAGCAGATTGTGGTCCTCTGGCCCGTCAGGAGACATCTGTTCATATCTACCTCTGTTTACGAAGAGCCGCAGCCACTCACTGTATGTCTTTTTTAGATTATTGTGTTAGTGACTCCATCAGTCCATCCATCATTCTCCCAGCAGCCATCTGCTGGACGGCCCAGCTTGGGTCAGAGGGGATGTGCCGCCACATGTCACCCTGAGCTCACGGCAGCATGGAGACATTATGACTCCTTATTGATGAAAGTGAGCAGATTGAGGGGTCAATAACCAAATATGCTCTGTGATATTCCTAAAGAGCCTTCAGGTTGTGAAATGTTCATCCTTCATCTTCGGAAGACAAAAGAATAAAACAAATGTTGCCAAAAGGCATCAAAGCAGGAAAACTTTGGAGATATATATATATATATATATATATATATATATATATATATTTTTTTTTTCTTCTGTCAAAACTGAACTCAAGCTTATTATTTTTTAAAATTTGTATTCTTGTGTGCTTACAAATGAATCATTCTAGCTAGCTTCAACTCACTGAATCGACATATAGCTAGCTAGCTAGCTAGCTTCAACTTGCTAAATCTATGTAGCTAGCAGGGTAGTTTGAATTTGCTGACTTTATCTCTAGAGAGCTAGCTTCAACTCCCTGAATCTATCTATCGATAGCTAGCTAGCTACCTTCAACTTTCTGAATTAATCTGTAGTTAGCAAATTAGGTAGCCTTGTATCGTTGACTTTAATGTTACAATTCTGACTTTTAATTAAGTTAAATCAGTATATTTTTTTAAGTGTCTCTAATCCTCTTCTGTGGAAAGGCATCATTTAAACCGAATAATAATAAAAAAAACCTATGCCCCAACATAAACATTGCCATTTCTGCATGCTTTGTGTCTGTACCTGGAGAGGAACCAAGTCTAGGTCGGCTACTTGACTCAGACTGAATGACACTCAGAGAGGCGGCAGCGGCGGCGGGTGGGCAGGGGGCCGTAACAGTGTCAGGATGTCTGAGGCTTCGCCGAGCCGTCTGAAAAGGGGCGGGGGGCAGATAAAGAGAAGCCTTCCTGTAAAGAGGTAAATCATGTCATGTTCCAACCGGCAGCAGCCCGTAAAGACGCTGCGACGGAGATAAGGCAGTCAGGGGCAAGTGGCCACTAAACCGCTTCTGTTCGCTCAGACTGCTCTCATCTTCTCAGGAATGTCTAGCTGTTTGTTTGGGTCTGTCAGTAATCTTCATCTCGGTGACGACCTCGCATGGCGCTCTATTGCGGCCTCAAGGTGTCGCCCAGGAGCAACAGCCGCTTTTCCTGTGAAAACTACAAAGTGGTAAGAAATCAGAAAGAAACATGGAAAATACGGCAAACATCAAATCATTTCTGATTTGCTTGTAGAATAATCAGACAGCCTGTAGGAAAAGGTGTTAATAAGGACCATAATCACTGCTGGGAGCAATGATTTGAACAGACTTAAATGCATATAGGAGGAAAGGTCAGCTTGAAATAGACTTGTCATGAGTAGAACCAGATCTGCAGAAGCTGTTTGGATTTATTATAGCAGCTTCACACAGCAGAAGGTACTTTGCAAATCTGACACACAAAATCCTACCAAGTGTTTTTGGTCCAATACATTCAATAAAACACCAAAAAACTTTTCAGCAAGGTACAGAAACCTGTTTTAAGTTAATTCCTTAATACTGATAAAAAAAGAACTGAAAAAGGTAAATTATTTCACTTGTAACACGACATTCTCCATGTTAGGAGTGAAATATTCTACCAGTAAGATTAATTTAATCAGTTTTAAGGAATTATTTACTTTCAACAAGCTCCTGTATCTTTGCTGTAAAGTTATTTGTAAATTAGTTTTGTCTTTTGTACTTGAAAAATGCTTGGTAAGATTTTGTGTTTTTGTAGTGTAGCATGCTAAATAGCCACATTGCTAATGCTTTGGTGCTTTGGTAACAAATGTTGGCAAAAGGCATCACAGAAGTCAGGTTATATTATTTCTTCCATAAGAACTGAACTGAACTAAATTGTAATTACTTATTATTTAAATTTATGTTACTGTTGCGTGCTGTGCTGGGACAAACCAATTATTCACTGAATCTGTCGAGCTAATTTCAATTTGCTGAATCTATCTGGCTAACTAACTTAGCTAGCATGTATAGCTAGCATAGATTATGCTAGCTATACATAGCTAGCATAATCTATGTATAGATAGCTAACATGGTAGTTTCAATTTGCTGGATCCATCGATATAGATAACTAGCTTCAACTTGCTGAATAGCTGGCCACCGACTCAGTGAATCTATGGATCATTGACCATAGATAGATGGTCAATGATCCATCTATCGACCATCAAGTCGGCTGTAGCTTGCTGAATCCATCTATTGACCCTTTGCGCGCGGCGTCCTGTTCTCCAGAACCCCGCCCACTTAGTTACCAAACCTATAAAACACTTTTTCAACTGTAGCAGGAGGCAAACTAGAACTGTGACACCAATCAGGGAAAAACTATTTCATAAAGAAAATTCAGTGCTTTAATTTCAACCACGCGCCATATGGCTGGTTCTTTGTCACACTGAACAGCTGTCAAATCCCTCAGTTTTTCTAGATTAGCGCTGATAGTGGGAAAATAATCCAAAGAAACACTAATTTTAACATGAACTTAACTTCACCTTCTTAGAGGATTTTTTATGCCACCTTTTTGAAACTAATCCTGTGTAAACACAGACGATGCAAGAGATTTTTGCACCCCACCTTGGGTATTTATACCTTATTAAAGTTTATGTATTTTTATCCCGGTTCTTTACTGAAAGGCATTTAAAGGACCATTTACTCTGCTCATTGAAGTTCAAGCATGTAAACCACAAAGGAGTGACTAAATGTTTCCCATTTTACCATTAAATCAAACCACAACAACGCAAGTCTGTCCATCAAAGTTCAGCTATTATGCTGGTAACTCAAGTCTATTAGAGTTATTATCTTAAGGGTTCATTTGGCGACGCAAATAACTTTCCAAAAATGAATATGATGCAACGTAAGCTAAAACTAACAAACACAAAAGAACAAAAACGACTTTCAGATGCTACTTTTTACAAGACGTTTTCCAAAAAACTTTTACAATAACTGAAGTAAAGACATTATGTTTATAAAAGCAATGCTTTGATACAAAAATTCCAAAAAAGCAAAAATCTGCAGGTATAATTTATTCAGTTGTTAAAGGACAGCATGTAAAGGAATCAACCCATGCATAGGCTCCATATTAGTTGAAAATGGTCTTAAAATAGCAATATTATTGTTTCTTGCCATAAATTCTAGGACAATTTATCTTCAAAATCGCTACAAAAGAAGCAATGAGTATTTCTTTTTATAATAGTACCACAAAATATCATAATAAAAATTCCAAGCGCCTAAATCCGTATATCTGGACCATCTGGGAAACCTTTGCTTTCTGATCCAGGATGACTCCGTCAGCTGAAGGGCAGTGTGGCGGCGTGAAGCCCGGCCTGACCAAGCAGAGTGTGCACTGCGGGGATGGCATGCGTCCATCGCCGCCTGTTGTTGTCAGGCTGGTGACTCAGCGAGGCGAGGCGGCAGGCGTGTTGGATCTGCGGCGCATTTTGTGGTGTTTGTGTGAAAAGACGATGCAGCTGTCTGGGGGAGTGACTCATCACAGCTTTGAAGAGCTGATGGTTTTAAATGAGAAGCTGCACACAGCTGTCATGTAGAACAGGCCTGTGCACTAAACAAGACGTTTTCATCAAGGGTGGGCGATATGGTCTTTAAGCTTTATCACAATATTTTATGGCTATTTATTGCTATGTATTGCTTCTTTTTAGGTAAATATATGTGTAGCAAATTTTGCTGGATGATAAATTGTCCCAGAAATTATCGCGATAAACGATAATGTCATTTTGAGACCATTTTCAACTAATATAATAATAATAACAATTATGACATATTAATGCAAGTATAGCCACTTAAAGATAAAAAAACTTCAATTTCTAAAGAACATAAAACATTTTAAGCATCCAAAATAAAAAAGTGGGTTATAAAGTCTCTGTAAGCAAAGTAGCATTTCAGAAAATAATGATCATTCACCTCAGACAGGGAAAAAAGGAACTAATGGCAGGTAGAACTGGTGAAATTTTAGGTTTTTTAAAAAGTGCAAGCTAATTACCATTTATATGCATTCCTAAAAAGGGTCCAGGGGGCCACACAAAGCTATTCCAAGGGCTGCAAATGGCCCCCTGGCCCCACGTTGGACACCCGTGTCGTAAAGGAAGCCAACTGTCAACAATGTTTTGCTTTGTATTTGATGAGGAAAGGTTGCAGCTGAACGGCTGTTAATAATGCTGATGTATCGTCAGCAGAACAGGATGTTGATGGGCTGGCAGCACAAAGAAGAGTTTTCATAAGGATGAAGGAAGGATCTGGTGTCACTTTGCTTCTCTCTGATGACGGGAATACCCCTGACCCCTACACCAATTATCAGCTCCGAAAAAAGACCCACACTCCCTTGAAGAGGGAGATTTGGGATTACTGGGAGTCTCTGGGAATGGTGGGATTTTCCATATGGAAACAGCATGCCTGTTCAGCTGCCCTTCCAGATTAAACATGTTTCTGCTGTGTTGACATATGAAAAAACAGAAGCAGAAAATAGTTGGATTTCAATGTTCAATAATAGACGAGGCTTTAAATACATTAGAATAGTGTTACAGATGGCTACGGAAGATGATTGGTGCCAAAAAAAGAGAAAAGAATTCAGATTTTTTTCTCAAAAGACTTTTGGAAAAATGTGAAAAAAAAATCTGCCACGTACCTTTTGTAAAATGAATACTAAGGGATTATCAACTTAAATAAAACTCATACCTTCTTCAAAAGTTACTTATAAGTTAGTTTTGTCATATTTCAAGTGTACTAAGATATTTGCTCTGGAAATATACTTGGTAAGATTTTGTGTTTTTGCAGTGCAGTAACAAAAGTCACACTGCAAAAATGAAAAATCTTACCAAGTATTTTTTTGTCCAGTTTCTTAGTTTGTCTAATTTCAAGTAAACTGACTTAATAGTAAGTTTTTAGCAAGATAAATGAGCTTTTTAAACTTATAACTTATAAAATGTCTTGGAATAAAATCTGCCAGTTGAACTAGTACTTTTTCATCAATTTCAAAAAATTATTGATGTAAAACTTACAAGAAAAGCTATTTGTAAATTAGATTTGTCTTATTTCTGATATTTGCACTAGAAACTAGACTAAAATATGTGGTAAGATTTTGTGTTTTTCCAGTTTAAACACAAACCTTCAGTGAGAATAAAGACAGTCTCTAGTGAAACAAGGAGCTATAAAAAAACGGATTAAACTTCATCCTTTCAATTTGCTCTCTCAAAATAAAGGAAGTGCGATCTTCAGGAGCTTTTGTGCGAGTGTGCAGGCTTTCTTTGAAGCAGTTTCGGGGAAGCAAATTGAGGGTTTGGGCTGCAATGAAAGACCGAGGTGAAACGGGTAGCTGTCATTCTACTCACTGAAACCAGAAAATGTGGCTCAAATATCCTGAGAAAACGGATCCATTCCGACTTTAAGTGAAAAATAAAGAGAAAAACAACGAGACAATTCAACAGCTGGACTACCAAGATCTCTTTATGTAAAATACACAATATAGAGTAAAAAATATACCTCTTATAACAACTAAATATAAGTTTATCAAATCTCTAACAGTTTTAGCATCTACACTGCAAAAACAACATCTTACCAAGTATTTTTAGTCTAGTTTCTTATGCAAATCTTTTAGTAGAATTAAAACAAGGCAAAACTAACTGAGAAGCAACATTTCAGCAAGACATGTAATTCCTTAATATTCATAAAAACGTAGTTCGACTGTTAGATTTTTTGTTCAAATAATTTTTCCAATGTTATAAGTTTTAAAATTTGCCAGAATGTAACTTGTAAGATTTAGACTAAACTGAGACATTTTCAATACAAACTGGAAATAAGATACTTAGTAAGATTCTTTGTTTTTGCAGTGTAAAGATTAATAATTACTCTAACGTCTTGTTGTTAATTTAAAACTACACTGCAAAAACACAAAATTGGAGTATTTTTCTTCTAGTTCCTAGAGCAAATATCTTAGTTGTACTAAGTTATACTTCAGTAAGATATCCAAGAGTTTAAAAGTCAATAATTCCTTAATGTTGATAAAAAACGTACCTTTTCCATTTCACTTATAAAATGGAAATATTTCTTGTTATAAATGAAATAATCTCAATGAACGATTACTTTTTCATAAATTTTAAGGACTTATTTACTCAAAACAAGCTCCACTTTCTTGTTAAAAAAGGGTAAGTTAGTTTTGTTTTAAAGTATTCTGAGATATTTGCACTAAAGCTAGATCAAAAATACTTGGTAAGGTTTTGTGATTTTGCAGTGTAGGTATTATTTAAAGGTTTCTCTGAAGCTTTTTGTATTTAATTTGATGTTGTCTCTCTAATAAACCGTTTGCATGCTAGCATGAGTTGGCGTTTGAGCGCTAGTCTTTGAAGTTTGAACACCTGCTGTAAACCGACATGACGAGCAGTGATTCATCCTATTTTTTAGTGTTTCAGCAGAAAAAGCCCCGAGTGTGTTTACAGTGCAAACATAAAGAACCAGAGGTCGCCACCATGTCAAACCCTAAATGCTGCTTCGCTTTTTTTAACCACAACACTAGGCGTCTTGTCCAGATTAACAGATGTTCTTCAGTTTCACAACCAGAAAAAAATAAATAAATCCGGCTCTTTTTCTTTTGAGTGGAGAAAGTTTGCACGTTTTAGGAGAAAAAAAACAAATATTGTGTCTTGTTGAGGGGAGCAGCTTCTGTTTTTTATGTTGCTGGTTTGCTGCCCTGTAATTTGCAGTCATGATTTCCCTCTTTAGAGATTCTCTCAAACGTAACCAGACACCACCGCCGTGCTTACAACTTGTCAGTGTTTAGGTTTCTTTACAACGGTTATAACTTTGTCTTTTGGCACCTTAAGGTTTGTTTTTTCAAAAACAAAACTTTATCAAGTACTTTCTGTTTATGTGTTTTCATGTCTTTTACCAATTGCACTTCCGACTTGCTGTCAAAAACATGACCTGTTTTTGACAGATTTTGATCTTTGGGAAAAATGTGCTGCAAGTTTTTCATAGAGGCATTTTATGTTTGTGCGTTAAAGCATTATGTTCCCAAACTGTATCCTATTCGTATTAAGCTCTAAAACTTAGATTATGTATTTTACTGATCAGATCCATTCATAAAAGGATAAGAGCCACCATAAAAAAAAAAAAAAAAACTTTTTTCCTCAGAATTCTGACTTTCATCCTGGAATTCTGCCTTTGAATTCCAGGATGAATTCAAAGGCATTCATCCTTTGAATTCAAAGTCAATTATTTTAGTCAACTCTAAAAGAATTGACTTTTTTAGAGTCAATTCTAACTCTAACGAGAGTCAGAATTGACTCTTTTTTTAAAGAGTTTTGAGAGATTGACTCTCCTTTTCAAAATTCTGACTTTGATCTCAAAATTCTAACTTTGTTTTTTAAAGTTCTGACTATTTTCTCTGAATTTTGATTCCCCCCCTCAGAATTCTGACTTTATTTCAGAATTCTAACTTTAATTTTCTCAGACTAAAGTCTGGTTAATTTTACAAAAATAAACTTAACTAAAGGCCTGTGCTTGTTGTAAACCTGTTTCCTTCATGAGACATTTTCCAGTAAAAATCAACGCTTTTTTATTCCCATAACTGACATTTCTCCCAGCAGATATCAGCAAGTGGTGAATGATAAAAATAAGATGTCAAACAGAGGGAGATGAGCTGCCACACATTTTGAATCCCTGCAGAGAGGATCTGAAGCGACTACAGATCCATGAATTGTCCATTTCTCAAATATAACTCCTTTATGACGACTTGGATCGCTTCTCAACCTTCCTGCCCTCTTTTTATTCACTCAGAAATAGAAACTCGATCGTCCCGTTGTGAGTTTAAGGGAGGACAGGCGTGAGTTTGGTAACTAATTATGAAGGAAGCCATTCAGATTATTCAGATGCTTGCTCTGCTCCCCCCTCCAGGCAGTGAAGGGTCTTTTCTGTCCCCAGAGGGTGATGTCAGCACGGCCCATAGAAAACAGCCGCCGTGTGCTCAGAGATGAATGCCCTGGCTCAGCACAATGGCCCCAATTTGAATACCACGCGGATACACTCCGGATCGGAGCTGCAACAAAAGAACCAGGGGCCGCTCCGGTCCCGTTTAACCATGCTGTTATTTCTGTAGCTGTGAATTTGCAACAACCGTTTATGCCTTTTGTTGGTGTTCAAGTGTCTTTGCAGAGTTTTGAAACACTGACCTCTGGATTTTTGGGACCGAATTTTGTTTTGGTGGGTCCAGGAAGTGACGGGCGTTTTGTGTGTTTCTGGATGCAGATCTACACGGACTGGGCCAACCACTACCTTGCCAAGTCAGGACACAAGCGGCTCATCAAGGACCTGCAGACGGACGTCACGGATGGAGTGCTGCTGGCCGAGATCATACAGGTCGTCGGTAAGTTAACTAATTTAATTACAAAGTTGGCTAATTAAAACCAACACCGTTTAAGTGGCGACGGGAGGAAAATGTGGAGAACGTCACTGGTTTTAGAAGAAGTGGATGGTTTTAAACAAAACAACTTTTATTTTTTTTCACTTCACCATGACGGTTTCTTAAAGTCATTGTATATAAATAGAAAATAAGAGGAAATTGCTGAAAAACACAAAAATCGGTTAGAAAAAACTTTTTTTTTTTTTGAACAATTAAAAAAATAAATTTGGAAATGCAAGTCCTTGAAAAGTAATTTTGTTTACTATTATAAGGAAAACTTTTCTGAGCTCCAAAAGTTGCAAGAAAAAGCTCAACCTCAGCACAGAAATCTCAAAGATATAAAAGCTGTTTTAGTTAGTAATTCCTTAAAATCGATTAAGGTGCTAGTTCCACTGGCAGATTATTTCACTTAAGGAAAAAATGTCTTGTTTTAAGTGAAATAATGTGCCAGTGGAACGAGCACTTTTATCAGGATTAAAGTGTTATTGATTTAAAACAAGCTCCTATATCTTTCTGAAAAGTTACTTGTAAGTTAGTTTTAAGTTAATGAAACTAGCCAAAAGTCACTTGGTAATATTTTGTTTTTTTTGCAGTACTTGTCAGATGTAAAAACCTGACAGATCTTTCTGTAATTTGCTCAGTCTATAAACTGTTTCCCAGTTGAGTTAATAATTCAGCCTCCAGTGATGCAGGACGTCTCCAGAGTCAGTTATCCATATACGTTACCATAGTAACCGCCTGAAGTAGGCTGTGAAATTTGTTTGTTTCTGTGTCTTCTTGACCTTTGCCCCCGTCAGAGTCGTCATCATCATCGGTCTTGTCATTTCGTCTGGCCGCCCTTGTGCTGTCACTGCGTCCGCTGGCAGACTGGAGGCTGAAACGGGCCGACACCAGCTGACCGAACGCTGACTCAGCGTGTCAGTGACTGTTTCGTCTCCCGGCTCTTCCCCCATGACCTCTGACCCAGATTTTAAACTTCCCCTTTATCTGAAGACGGCCTCTGTTCCCATAATGTAGCTGTTGAATCACTTTTATTTCAGGTGGATCTGTCTCTGTGCAGCTCTACACTGCAAAACACTAAATCTTACCAAGTAATTTTGGTCTAGTTTCTAACGCAAATGTGTTAGTGGACTTGAATTAAAGCAAAGCTAACATTTCAGCAAGATATAGAAGCTTGGTTTAAGTAAATACTTATTGATGAAAAAGTTCTAGTTTAATTAACAGAATATTTCACTTTTAACTTGAAAAAGTCTCTTATTATAAGTAAAATAATCTGGTAGTGGAGCTAGTATTTTTTACATCAATATTAAGGAACTACTTACTTCACATAAGCTCCTATTTCTAGCTAAAAAGTTACTTGTCAGGTAATTTGGTCTAAGGAGGACGATTAGGGCCACTGAAGAAAAGAAAAATACTTTTTTCTCAGAATTTTGAGAAAAAAAATTCAGAATCTTATGTGATCAAAAATCAGAATTCTTTATTTCTTTTAGTGGCAATAATCATCTTCTGTATTAGCCTTATTTAATTGTCCTAAGATAGTTGCACAAGACACTGGATTCAAAATACTAAGATTTTGTGTTTTGGCTCTGAAGGGACAAGAACACAAAAGTATATCAGCAAACTACTAAATAAATAGAGAAGATAACCATTAGTTTGTTAATACTTCACATTTTGTCATTACATTTGGGTTCCTACTGCTTCTAAAATCAACCAAAGCACTTAAAAACATACCCAGACGGTCTTTGTCAATAAGTTTATGTCTTTTGGTGTCTGGAAAATGAGCCATTTCCTAAACCTCTGGAATGTAAAGTCACAAACCGTTACCTAGCAACCCCAGCGGAACCCAGCCGTCGCCTAGCAACCCAAACTGAGTTCCAGAATGTTTGGTCAGCTGGTTTTACCTCTTTATGCGCTGTAATAAGAGTCTTGTTGACTCACGATCCAGAAACCTCTTGGTCTGTTCTCCACTTCTGCTCTTCAAACAAACAGATATATGATTTCAGATCTGTTTGCAGCCATTTTTTATGTGCGAGTGTAAACGTTGAGTTGGGGGGCGTGGTCTGCAGGAGATTATTTGATCCCACTGACCATATCTGGTCAAGGGAACCAATATATTTGGTTTCATTTGGTTGATCAAATATATTGGTAGAACACTGTTCATATGTTTAATGGATTTAAAGTGGCAGAGTCCCTGAAACAGCCTAAAATCTTATTGTCTCTGAATGACTTTGTACAAAAAAATGTGACGAACATTATAGATCGTAGACCGATCCTAACCTGTTCAAAGAAGCGAAATATTGCACCTTTAATAATAAGGGGTTAGCCTTGAAGGACAGATGAAGGTTAGTTGGTTGTTTCTGGTGGTTCTGTGATGGAGCGGGTCTTTTGGCCCCGCTGTGTCTCATATGCCAAAATCTGTCCCGCTGGCTCAGTTGTCAGCTGTGATCTGACGGCCGTGTCTCAGCTGCTGTGGGCTGGGCCTTTAATGGACAGGAGTGATCCTTAACACCCCCAACACACACACACACACACGCACACACACACACACACACACACACACACCCACACACACACACACACACACACACACACACACACACACACACACACACACACACACACACACACACACACACACGTTAAAAAAAGCAACACAACACTGCTGGTCGGTGGCATCGCTCCCAGATAATGTTTCATGTCCCTCATTCAGGCATCGACCATCCAGGACTCAAACACACTGGAGTCTCCATCCTTTGGATTAAAACAGGAATAATTTACTGAACAAACTCAGATGAGTTTCTAATCTTCCCTCATTTTGTCTCTTTTCCTCTTTTTTTGTCTCTTCTTTAGCCAATGAGAAGATTGATGATATCAATGGGTGTCCCAAAAGCCGTTCTCAGATGGTAAGTGACCTCCAAACTTTGTTTTCACTGCAAAAACACAAAATCTTACCAAGTATTTATGGTCTATTTTTTAGTGCAAATATCTCAGTGCACTTGAATGAAGACAAAACTCGTACAAGTAACTTTTCAGGAACATATGGACTCTTTTGCAGCATGAACTTACGCACACCCATCTCCATGCTGGAGGGCAAAAACCTGCTTGCCAATTGTGACTACCATTATTGGTTTTTAGCTATTTAGTTGTGAATATTACACACTAAATCTTAAATGTACATTTGAAATATAACAGGGCAAAGAACTCCGTGCTTTGCTACTAATTGTCAAGACTACAACAACTGGATAACGAGGGAAAAAGTTTTAATTAAGAAGGAAAATAGAGACGGAGAGGGAAGTAGTTGTAGTTGTGATATGCTAGCTTGACTTTGACAACCTTAACATGTAGATGTGATGTGTAATTCTGTGTGTTTCGGTTCAGTTAAAAAATAAAAATGCGACCAGAACAATGAACTCTAACAGGCCATCAATAGATCAGGTGTTTATATTAGCTAATCAACCACCGCTCTGTTAGCTTAGCTAATAGCAGCTGTAGCTAATCAACCACCGCTCTGTTAGCCTAGCTAATAGCAGCTGTAGCTAATCAACCACCGCTCTGTTAGCCTAGCTAATAGCAGCTGTAGCTAATCTACCACTGCTCTGTTAGCTTAGCTAATAGCAGTGGTAGCTAATCAACCACAGCGATCACTTATTAATAATCGCAAAATAAACATCAAGCCTGAAAACATAAGACTGTAACGAACTGAATGCTCTGTTCTCTGTGTGGGAAATGTTTGAGTGTTTTTTAGTGTTGAATCCTGATACATTTTGTGGCGTTGTTGTGAGTTGCTATGGCAACGAGTCTGCATGCAGCATAACCAGCACAGACGGTGAGAAGAAAAGTAGTTTTGAGTTGTTCTTTAATGGGTTTTCTACGCTGTTTTTCCCTTTGCTGTGGCGCACTGCACTGAATTAATCATCTCCAGGTTTCATTGAGTTAAATGGACTGTTCTGCTGCGGCAGCGCGGCTACGGATGGCATTTTTTTGTCCCCAAGCGTTGTACGGATGTGTGAATTTCCCAGATGCAAACAATAACGTGCTAGGAGTCCGTGTGAGGTTTTATTACGTTAATAATTCCCTAATATTGATGGAGAAAATAGTAGTTCCACTGCTGATTATTTCAGTTATAGCATGGAGAAATGTCTTGTTAAGTGAAATAATCTGCCAACTGAACTAGATTTTCTGGTCAATGTTAAGGAATTTTTCATTAAAACAAACTCTTATATCTTGCTGAAAAGTTACTTTTAAGTTATTTTTGTCTTACTTCAAGTGGACTAAAATGTTTGTATTAAAACTTGTTTTTTGCAGTGTAGCAGTGTGTGTGGGTGCATCTGTGTGTAGTAACTCTCCCCTATGGAAGCTGCGGCACAGTGAGTGATTGTAGATGGGAACCGAAAGTCCATTTATATTTACTTTTATGGTCTAGCGGGCTACCGTCTGTGAAACATCTGGCCCAGACTTGGGGCTGTTGGCTCCCAGTTAAAAGCACCGCAGGTTTGGGTTTCAGACCCACTTATGCCTCATCTTGTTACACCAGTGAGGAGCAGCGGATTTTCTCAACGTCTAAATGTTGTTTTCTGTTGTTGTTGTTGGGAACAGAGCGGCGCATCCCAAGGCCGGCCCGCCCTCCCGCCGCTCTGTGATGGGCTGTAAATTGGGCCGGTGCGCCAGCTGAGCGGGGATATTTCTGGCCACCAGCCAGATTATTGAAGCCTTTCTGAGCACCAGAGAGACGCAGGGAGAGACAAGCACACCCAAATTTAACATCTGAGACAGAGGTGGAACCACAGCTGATCCCAAACAGGAGGCCCAACCATGAGGGGACAGCCTGCCCTCCTTTTTCAGGCTGTTTTCATGCTTAAATCTTTTTTTTTTCTCAGGTTTTATTGCATGTTTACGCAAGAGTAAATAAATAAAATAAAATAAAACCATGAGAATAAAATTTTATGAGAATGCAGTCAGAATATTTAGACAATAAAGTCATAATATTTAAATAAATAAGGTAAAAAATTTAGAGATTAAAGTCATAATACTTGGAAAATAAAGTTATAATAAACTTATGATATTTGGAGACATAAAGCCATGAGAATAAAGTAGAAATAATACAAAGATAAAGTGATAATAATATGAAAATAAAGTTGAACGAGAGTAATCTTTCAGTACATGCTTTGTTTTTTTAATCTGAATTAAAGTTATTCTTTGTTTCTTAGCTTCCTTTTCTCCTTAGCATTACAAAAATAGCTCCACTTTACAGAAGGTCATCAAAAGAGACTTTAAAACACATTTCATCTCAGATATTCATAGACGGAGTGTTTAATTTATGGTGTCTAGCTTTGAATGAGCCTTTATGTGCCGAGCTTCGGCGGGTATTATTGGATCTCTGGCTGTAATCTCAGCAGCTTCGTCAGCTTTGAAGGAAACGCGGTGCCATGAAGGGCAGGTGCAACCGCAGTCATTATGCAAATATCTGCTTTGTGTTTGCAGCTCCGTCAAAACAAACACACTCAGGTTTGTGGAGTTTGTTTGTCAGCTGGTTGGAGAAACTCCACTTTAAACTCCCAAAGCTTCCAGAGCTGCTGCCAATTACCAGCGCTGAGTTTAACCCGGGCCTCTAAACATAAAAAAAAAAAAATCAACTGCAAAAACACAAAATATTACCAAGTTACTGGAGTCTAGTTTCTAGTGCAAATATCTAAATATCAAAGGCCTGTCACAATATAAATTATCCCTGAATTTATTGCAATGTTATATATAATGATAATGACATAATAATAATAATGTAAGAACACATTATTGCAAAATTTCAAATTTCATTTCACATTATCAAAGATCAATACACTTTAAATTCTAGTAAGTTTCTAACACTGAAACTGGATGACAGTTCAAATATCAAAAATAAATGAACAAAACAGCAGAAACAACAAATAAAATGAATAATGAAGTCTCTGTAAATAAAACTGTCCTTCAAATAAACAGCTAGTCGAGACCAAAACTCCACACTGAAGACTTTGGTCATTTCTGGTAGAAAGAGAGAAAAACCTATTTATTCATCATGCTGTTAAATCATTTACTGGTTATTGCACAGGCCTACAAATATATAAGTCCACAGGAAATAAGACAAAGGTAACTCATAAGTAACTTTTCAGCATGTATAGTTTACTCCCAGATTATGTCACTTATAACATCGGGAAAATGTGATGGAGTGGAGCCTAGTACTTTTATTGAATCAATATTAAGTGTTATTTGACTCAACAAGCTCCTATATTTTGCTGAAAAGTTACTTGTAAGTTGGTTTTGTCTTATTTCAAGGGTACTAAGATAAAACAAACCAAAATACTTGTTATATTTGGTGTTTTTGCAGTTTTCAGAAAGAGGTTCTGTTTTTACAGCTGCCTCGTCCTTGTTAAACGGACCCCATGGCCTGCTCAGTGCTGAACCACCCAGTTTTAGTTTTAGTTTGTCGTTTGTTGGTTTAGTCCAGATTGATGGTGTGAATTTCACACTGAGCTGTGAAAACCACACAGGCTGCCAGTAAAACATGGGTAAAACCTGTTCCAGTTTTTAAAGTGATCCAGATGAAAAGCAGAGAGCTTTGCTTGTTTTCTGGTTGCTAATAGCATGTTTGCTAGCCTGCAGTTTTTTTCCTACTGCTGTCAGAACTGTGAGAGTTGAAATGGGAAACTGACAGCTATACCTGGGTGAAAACCAGCAGGGCCGGGTACTTAATGGGTTTTCCTGCTTGTGTGTACTTGTTTAAAATCTCAACTGACATTAAGGCTTTCCTGTACGAAGATTTATCCCTCCAGGTTTCACTCTAAAAGTCAGTTTCAGTTTAAATCGACACTCTGCAACATTTCATTTGCTTTTCCTTTTTCATGACGGGTGAGTGTTGTTTCCTAAACCTTTAAGCTTTGATTTAAAACACGTGTTTGCTGCTTGACACATGTTTTACAAACAGACGTTTGATATTTTATTTTGTCTGTCACAAAATTGTAAGCAGTTTTTTCTGCAAAAGTAAAAAAAATAAATAAATAAATTGTGAGACAATTTGTTATAAAGAGACAGTTGGCATTTAAATCACATTCAGGCACGGGAACTTGCAACCGTTGTGGTTGTTTTAGATCCGACACATGGCTGCATGTTCACACAGTGCAAAAACTGGAGAGCAAATATCTTATTACACTTAAAACAAAACAAAGGTAACTTAAAAGTAACTTTTCAGCAGGATGAGTAAATAATTCATTTAGATTCATTAAGATTTTCTAAGTGAAATAATCTGCCAGTGAATGTAGCACTTTATCATCAATTTTAAATGATTATTGACTTAAAACAAGCTCCTATTTTATGCTGAAAAGTTACTCAAGTTAGCTACTTCTTAATTCAAGTGTACTAATATCTTTGCACTAAAATAGACTGAAAATCTTGGTAATATTTATCTTTTTGCAGTGTGGGTATGATCCAGGGTTAAAGATATACCAGTCTGAATTTTCTACTCAAACTTTCACTTCGACTCTATTTTCTCATTCATAATTATAAAATAGGAAGATATAAGTATCAAAAAGTTAATTTTATTTTTCTTTGCCTTCCTGGATTGAGCTGTCAAAAACTACCTGGTTCAATTCGAGATCAAAGTTGCAACATTTGTTACATTTTCAGCTGCTGCATTTCGCTTTCACTGTTCTACGTCAAACAATCCAAACACTTTGAAAAACCTGTTCCCCTCCTCACCTGTGGGGGCGCTGCAGCATCAACCACTGTAGGAAATGAAACGACTTGCTTCTGTAAACAGAAATGGAGTAACGTCAGATTTAACGACTGTAGGATTTCTCTTTGGTTTTTGGTAAAAGACAACGATGCATTTCTTCTGCTAGCGCTATGCTAACTCGTTTGTTTTGGCTGTATTTTCCCAGAATGCCCTGCGCTATTGACCTATGTGCTAGTACTTTCTCATCAATATTAAGAAATTATTGACTTGAAACAAGCTTCTGTATTTTGCTGAAAAATTACTTGTAAGTTAGTTTTGTCTTATTTCAAATGTATTAAGAGCTTGACACTAAAATTAGATTGAAAATACTTGGTAAGATTTTATTTTTTCAGTGTAAAAATCAATTTTATTCCAATCAACAGTTGATTTATTTCCTCATTCCTTGTTATTTCTGATGCTGTTAGTTTTTCATTGGATTTTGAGAATGAAAATGATATTACCACATTTATATTTAATATAAATTCACAAAACTGTTATTGTCAACAAAAAAATGGCCAAAAATTGTTTAAAAATTAACAATTTAGAGTATGTAAGGAATAAAGAGTGTTTCAGTGGAGAGTGCGTGGGAAAATCCCAAGTTTAGTCACCAGGTCAGAGCTGGGATGATCACATGTTGAACCGATAAGAGAAGAGCAACTTTAGTTTCTGTTGCAAAGCAACGAAAAAGTGAATCATTTGCTGCATTTTTTGATCTCTGGGAAAAAACTGGTGCACCTGCAGCAGTGGGTGAAATAACAGGCTGAATGGAGAAACTTCCCGTGTTTGACCCTGGGGTTTGGTTTTCTCTATGCAGTGAAAAAGAGCATTGCCACTGGCTGCAGATGCACTCAGTGTTCCTGTTTTTTAGCAGAAAGTCATCTGCAGCTGATCAGCAGCGCAGACAGAGTTTCCCTCCAGGAATCTGGGAAAAGTGTGGCCTTTAAAAATAAAGACATTAGTTCAGGCATGTTCTAAAAACGAAACGGGAACTGTTCTTTGAAAATAAGGTGATAGAATAACAGGCAAGGATCCATTTTAACAGGTAGAGAAATAATGTTATGTCTTAATTAGGTAAATAAAACAAAAATAGTTAGCTTGAGATCGATGTGTGGCTTCCATTTTTGTCTCATTTTGCAAACTAAGATTTTAAAAACACAAAATCTTACCCAGTATTTTTGGTCTAGTTTCTACTGCAGATATCTCAGATCAGTTGAAAAAAGACAAAACTAACTTAATGGTAACTTTTCATCAAGATATGAGGGCTCGTCTTAGTTTATAATCACTTGAAATTGATATTAAAGTTCTAGTTCCTCTGGCAGATTATTTCACTTTTAACATGGAAAAAATATCTTGTTGTAAGTGAAATGATCTGCCAGTAGAACCGTCACTTTTTCAGCAATTTTAATGAACTACTGACATAAAACAAGCTCATAGATTTTCCTGAAAGTTAGTTTTGTCTTTTTTTCAATTGTACTGATATATTTATGCTGAAAATTAAACCAAAAATACTTGGTAAGATTTTGTGTTTTTTTACAGTGTACAGTTTACAGACCAAAATCTGGCTTCAGTGCAGTTCTGTGTTATTTAGCATTAGCAACAATTTGTTGCTGCATATGTCTCCATATTTTTGGAAACCTTTTAGTTTCCATTAGTGGTTGTCAGACTGTAGTGAAGATATCATGTCTCGAAGGTTAATAAAATTGAGATGAGGAAATGATAAGCAGCCATTAAAATGTCAAAAATCAGTGATAAATCAAAGTTATTATGTTATATGCGGAAACAAGAAGCTATGTAGCTTTAGCTTAGCTTAAAAATAATTAAATTTAGTGCAAAATACCAGAAGTTGTCAAGTTATAAGTCATGAATGGTAACTATAAGCCATCAAGATCCTGCTCTTGCAAGAAAAAAGTACTCCCTACCTCTCTTCCTCTTTCTCTCTCTCTCTCTCTCTCTCTCACACACACACACCCATAAACACACACACACACACACACAATAGCAGCCCTGTGATGGTAGGAAGTGTTTGTTCAGTTGTTGGCCGGCCGGCCCAGTGCGGCTGTCAGGAACCGGAGCAGGCGGTGACCGACGGCGGAGCCGCGGCGAGAAGTCGGGCCTCAGACACGCGTCTTGTTTGGAGGTATTTTCAGATAAGGAGGTTTTATTCTGGATTTTCTAGATTTGACAGCCACAGTTTGCAGCATTTTCAGCACAGAGCGCGTTTCCTCATAGGCTGAAGAATAATTAATAGATTTTTTTTCTATAAAATAATGACATTAAGGATTTTTTTTGTGGTTTTGGGAAGGTTTTTTGTTTCTGAGTTTGTAGTCTCAGAAAGTGTTACTTATACTTTAACCAGTGGTTTAGTTAAAAAGATTGATGATTCAGAGGAACTTTGGCATTTTAATATGGTTTCATTATGGCTGGTTTTAACTTCTCATGTTCTGAAAATCAGGAACAAACAGCTGTGGAAAAAGTATTAATCTCAGAATTTAGATGTTTTTCTCAGAATGTTTGATTTAATCTCAGAATTTTCCAATTTTTCTCAGAAATTTGACTGTCATATCAGAATTGTGATGTTTTTATCTGGATTTTGACATTTTTTCCAGAATTCTGACATTAATCTCAGAAGTTTGATGATTTTCTCAGAATGTTTGATTTAATCTCAGAATTCTGATATCAAACCTCAGAAATCTGAGATTGAAGTCAGAAACCTTTTTTTTCAGTTAAATCCTCCTTAGTTCTTATCATCTTCAGATGTGGACTCTGAAATCTGAGCCACTTAAATACGAGTTTTGCTGCAGATTTGGACCCCCTTTGCTGTGTGTGCATTTCTTATTCTTGGAGGTTTTAAATAGCGCGAGGTTTCAGTGTTTGGCCCCCCAGAGAGGCGTGGCTGGGTACATCTCAGCAGGACAGGCCTGGCATTTATGACGAGACTCTCTGAAGGTGACTGCTATTCAGACTGCAGCTACAACAGAGAAAGTGGCAGGGAGAGTAGTTCAGTCACCAAAGTGAGGTTTCAGATTCAGGGTATTAAAGAAAGACTTGGTTAGAGCGGTGTTTCAAAGATGGTTATTTTTGGGGAGGTTGTGGTATTCAAAGAAGGCCATAGTCCCCATTCTTGCCCTACTTGTACGCTGCGTCGTGTCATCTAGAAGGACAGCATATGTCCGCTATACTGACAGCTGTTTCTCAGATCAGAGATCACAGATATGTTAGCAGGGGAGTTTGACCTGTTCATACGCCAAAATAGCACAGAAAGGCTTTGGAGGTTTAATTTAACACGAGTTAAATGAAAAGATGTTTAATGACAGTCACATAGGACTGGACAAATATATATATATATATATATATATATATATATATATATATATATATATATATATATATATATATATATACGTATATATATATCAATAGGCAGAATGGCTTTAGTCACTCAACCTCCCATGGCCACTGAGCTGGGTTGGTGAAATCAACTAACTCACTCACTCTCTGGTTACCTAGCAACAACATTCTGGATAAGAAGCAGTCCCACCCCCCCAAACTTTGGTTACCTAGCAACAACATTCTGGAGAAGGAGCAGCCCCCCCCTCCTCCCCACTTCGGTTACCTAGCAACAACATTCTGGATAAGAAGCAGTCCCACCCCCCCAAACTTTGGTTACCTAGCAACAACATTCTGGATAAGAAGCAGTCCCACCCCCCCAAACTTGCAACAACATTCTGGATAAGAAGCAGCCCCCCCCTCCCCACTTCGGTTACCTAGCAACAACATTCTGGATAAGAAGCAGTCCCACCCCCCCAAACTTTGGTTACCTAGCAACAACATTCTGGATAAGAAGCAGACCCCCCTCCCCACTTCGGTTACCTAGCAACAACCTTTGAGTAACTTGCTCAGTAACAGTTTAACAGTTAAGTGCCTCATAACTGCTTAAAAATTAAAAAAATATCAATGTGGAGTGAAAACTGTGGATAGATCAGGAAATGTCAGTCCACCAGTTTGGCAGTATGTCAGATATTTAAACAAACAAACAAAAGAAATTAACAATTATCAATATCTAATTATATGAAACACATATCGTCGAGCCCCAGGTTCACAGAAAAGCAGATGTTTCACAAACAACATTGCAACTTTTAATCAACGAAGCCTTTTTTTAAACACCGGAACTGGAAGACATTTTAAATATCCAAAACAAAGTCTGTAAGCAAAATAGTTTAAAAAAATGGTCCTGTTGAGACCATGACTTTGGTCATCCAGTTTTTGGTAGAAAGAGAGAGAAAACTTGTAAATCATGCAAATGGAATTAAAAAGAAATGTTTTAATTGATATATTTCTTATAGACTGGCCTAGTACTGGTGCTTGTCATCCAAACGTTTTGCTTCATATTGTAGTGAACAAGAAGGACCAACATCAAAACAGAATTGAGCTTTAGTTTGGTTTATGCCCTGTCATTGAATTTATTTATTTAAAAATTCACATGGTGGAAAATGTAAAAATCCGTTTTGGTTTGAGCTTCTCACCTCCCAGCTGGAGGCAGGAGAATCTGTAGGTCAGGCTATATTTAGCTGCTGCACATTAGGTGTAATCATGTCATTAATCGCTGAATGAATGGTACCCAACTGCTTTTTGCCCACACCCAGCGGAGTTAATGTGTAGTTTTATATGCGTTTTACTTTTTATATCCTCTGAGGATTTCTTTTTCCATGTGTAAGTGTTCCAGGTTTTCCCAACTCTCAGATATTCTTCTCCTTTTTCAGGTTTCTGTGAGTTTGTGTCTGTTTGTGAAGCCGGTTCTGTCATGTTCTGCTCATCTGAGAGTCTCACATCAGGCCGGCGTGTTTAATGTAACATGAGAAAGGAGTGTTTTACGCCATATTGATATCTTTTGTGCGTCACCCTTTGTGTTTACTCATCGCCTACAACCTTTGGTCATTCCCATTTAATGACTTGTTTTATGTGGTTTACTTTATAATCATGTGACCCGGTCATCAGATTCTGGGCATAATGGGTCAGACGATCCCATAACAAAGCCAGTCTGCCTATCAAATCCTCCTGTTGTCCAATGGCAGCTCAGCAGGTTGCCAGGGGCGTCGTCATAGCAACTGAGCTGCAATGGAGGGGTTGTTTTAGTATAGGACTGCTGACACATGTATGTTTGGTTTGTTTCACCGATGTAATCAAAATGAGTCTTTATTCGCCACGAAACACAGAATTTAAACAACCGTTGCACCTAAAAGATCTCCATTACCAAACATGCGTTTTAACAGATTTAGTTTAAATAATCATGTTGTGGAATTATGTAGAATGTAAATATGGAGTCTGTGTTGACTTGCTCCTGTGTCTTTTCCTCTCCAGATTGAGAACATTGATGCTTGTTTGAGTTTCCTGGCAGCTAAAGGAGTCAACATCCAGGGTCTGTCTGCAGAAGGTGAGCTGGACTGATGCATGACCCTGAATGGTTTTTATCTACTAATTCAACACGTCACATGTTCTGCTTTCCCTGAAACGGAGTCTGGGGTGCTCCAAGGTGCAATCCTGGGATCCCTCTCATTCTAGATGCTCCCACTGGGTTGTAACAGGAAATAAGATTAGCTATCATATCTGTGCAGATGATACTCAGCTCTACATTACAATGTCACCAGGTGACTCTGGTGAAATCATGCTGAAAAGATGCTTAGAACAAATCAAACAGAAACAAAACTGAAGTTATTACCTTTGGACCTAAAGAGGAACAATCCAGTCAGTTATTACAGCCTGAAACCGGCGATCAGGCCTGAAATTTGGGTGTAGTGATGAACTCTGACATGAATCTTCAGAGACACATAAAGACAGTTACAAAGTTGGCCTTCTGTCACCTGAAGAATATTTCCAGGGTTCAGATCCAAGCAAGATCTTGAGAAACTCATCAATGCGTTGATCTTTAGTCAAACATTGGAACAATGACCAACATATTTAACATGACAAAATGTAATGTCTGTTATCAGTTTTCACAACTGTTGACTGAAGTTTTTTCATGTTTCCACAGTGTAAAGTGCCTTTAACTGCTGAAATGTGCTACATAAATGATCTGGATTCTCTGTCTGACCCTCAGAGATTCGTAATGGGAATCTGAAGGCGATCCTCGGCCTCTTCTTCAGCTTGTCCCGCTACAAACAGCAGCAGCAGCAGGCTCAGCGGCAGAACTCGCAGCCCAACCTCGCGCCGGCGGCCCAAACCCAGAACACACACCCGTCCCTGAGCCAGCAGAGCAGCGCTCCGGCACAGCTCAGCCACTCTCCGTATGGGACGCCCGCCCTCACAGCACAGAAAGCAGCACAGGCCGAGATGCAGTCCAGGTGAGCCCGGTTCGCCAGATCAGCGCAGATTAAAGCTGCAGTGTGCAACTTAACTTAAAAAAAGTATTTTACACATTTGTTAAAACTGTCACCTTGTTGTGACTGGAAAGATAATCTCGAAATGCACCAAAAACAACCAATCAGAGCCAGGAGGCGGGGCTTAATGCTGTCAATCATCCTCATGAACGCACTAATGGTGGAAAACAACTTACAGCCACAGAAAATCTGCCGTCGTTGGTGGATATGCTTAGCTCTGTCATGATTACAAAACAATAAATTGTCCCAGAAGTTGTCGCGATAAATGATAATATTGTTTTGAGATTATTTTCAAATAATATAACAATAATGGAATAATAGAGTAATAATAATCCAAGGACACATTCTCAAAGTTCAGTAAACTTTATACTCTAATAACATTTAACACTGGAACTGGAAGACAGCTTAAATATCCAGAACAAATAAACAAAACAATAAAAACAAGTCAAACAAATTATGAAGTTTCTGTAAACAAAATTGTCCTTCAAAATAAGAGCTAGTTGAGACCAAAACATCAGACTGAAGATTTTTATGAGCTAGTTTTGAAGGACAATTCAAAACTAGAATTGTCCTTTAATGAGAGAAAAGAGAAAAACAATAAATCATACAAATGTAAGTCGTTGATATAGTTTTAATTTATCATATAATTAATTGATATATTGCTTAATGCAAAACGCCAAGCTATGCTAACTAACATTAGCATAGCCTGTCATGAATGCTGAGCTTCATAGCAGCTCAGCATTCAATCATCTGATTGGTTGTTTCTAGTTACCACTGGGAGAAGACAAATTATCTGTAAATTGTCTCGACAAATTGACAGTTTCAACAAATAAGTAAAAAAATATTTTTATAAAACTGACATACTGCAGCTTTAACAGGAGACATGAGTGGATGAAATGTTCTGCTTCACTTTCTTCAATCCATCATTTTGACATTTCTATCTTCTTGCTCACATTTCATACCATTTAAATTTCTAAACATGGCTTCTCTCCCGTCCTCCTCCACATCTCCCGTCTCTTTTCTTCTTCTCCTCCTCCAGGGATGCTTGTCAGAGTAAACTTCTCAAGTTTTCCATTGGTCAGAAAAAGAGCTCTAGGTCAGCTTCACTTGCTCTCCTGATTTCCTGCCCTTTCCTTCACCTCACCAACACTTTTACCTGGAATTACACTGCAAAAACACAAAGTCTACCAAGTTTCTGTCTAGTTGTTGGTGTGAACATCGTCGTACACTTGAACTAAGACTAAAGTAACTTTTTAGCAAGATATGTTAACTTGTTTTAAGTAGGTAATTCCTTTAAATTCATGGAAAAGTATTGGCTCCACTGGCAGATTATTTCACTTATTACATTTTTCATCAATATTAAGCAATTATTGACATAAAAAGCTCACATTTCTTGCTGAAAAGTTGCTTAAAAGTTAGTTTTGCCTTATTTCAAGTGGACTACAATATTTTCACTAAAAATACTTGGTAGAATTGCATGTTTTTACAGTGTAGAATGCTAGAAATTGCCTCCAATCAGAGATAACTTATTTTTTCAACTATTATGAAGTTCCTATTGCTTCTTTGTCTGTGATTAAGGGCAATTTCTACTACAAGCACCATCAATAATGCATGAGTGATGGTGCTCCGCAGATAGAAACTAAAGCTCCTGGCTCCACTTTCAGAGGGTTCTTGTCTGTTTCTGGCATCACGCCTCATTTGGCCAGTCTGCTAAATGGGCTGTAAAAGACCTTTAGATAACCCTTAAGTAAGTAAGTGTGTGTGGGTTGGTTTTCTTGACAAGAACGTCCCCCTCTCCGCTATATAATGTGACATTAATAATTAACACAGAACCTGCAGCAAGGATTGTGCGTTTGAAGTGATGCGTGACAGAAACTTGCCTTTGTTCTGTTTCGTTTGGTTTTGTTGAAGTTTTGTCAGATTCTCAGCATGAATTTTGGTCTAATGTAACAACTTTCCCTTTTAAACTGAATGTAAGATCTGGTTTTGCATGCAGCCCATCCCAAAATGTGATTTGCTGCACCTGCTTCCTGTCGTCACAACGGCCCCTAACATGTGGTTCAATGTCTCCATCTTCTGGTGAACCTGTGTAACTACAACGTGAAGATATTACTGTTAGATTACCTGATTATTGCAATGTATTTATGTGTATTTTAGTATTCAAAAGGTGTGTTAAAGGTAATAAAGTATTAAAGTATATTGTTTTCATTAGCAGTTACAGTGAATATGTTTGTTAAAATTTGTTTAGACATAAAATGCTGTTTTTATCAGATGCAATACTATGTAATGTCAGCAAAGTGCAGTGACAGTCTTTAATTAGCCATGTTTCTAGTAGCATAGCCAGTGTGTTTTGTCAAAAACAGAAACATTTTGCACTTTTCCTATTTGAATAATATTTCTGCTATTTTATGGAGGAAATCTTCTAAAAAAAAAGAAAGAAAGAAAAAGGAAACCTGGAAGTTTCAGAGTTTGAAAAGTTTAAAATTTGCTGAATTTTTTTTTTAATTTTGAGATTAATCCGAAAAATTTTCTAGAAAAAAGTAGAAAACTTTTGACTTTTCAAACTTAGAAATTTCCACGTTTTATCTAGAAAATATCTGATATTAATCTTATTTTACTCATTTTATCCACCTGTCTGTAGTAGCCGTAATACTCCATCATATGAAATGGTGTGGACTTTATTAATAATTTAAAACGTTGCAGTCTAGGTGAAATAATCTGTCTGGTGGAATAAATTAATGAGCTGCACAGTTGGGAAAAGCTTCAAATATAAAATGTTTGATTGTTGATCAGATCCAGATGTTTTTACTCAAAGTATTAAATATTTGCATTAGCATGTCGAAACAAAACCATTTTTCTCTTTGTTGTTTGACTGTTGCATAAAACAAGATATAACAGATATATTTTTAGGAGACTTTTATAAGAATTAGAAATGTACAGCAGCTCTTGCTGACCTTCCTAATCTGGTTCTTATCTGTTCTGTGTGAAAAAGTCCTTTTCTGAGTTTAATCAGATGTTCACACATTTAAACTTCCCTCGTGAAAGCTCAAATGTCTTTACTCCCCTCCTCCATTGTTTTTTTGTTTTTCTTTCTGATCTGTTCATCAGACTTCCTGGCCCGACAACACGGGTGTCCACTGCTGGCGGTGACGTCCCTGCCAGAGGCTCGGTCAGCGCTGCTGGAAACCGGCGCAGTCAGGGCTGCAGCGACAAGACCAAAGCAAGTTTACATCCCAACAAAGGTGAGAAACTTCATAAACGGTGACAGAGGTACCTCCACCTGCGGTTTAAATTCTACCAGAAAGACCCTTAAACAATTTCCACTTAACATATCTTTGTTGGAGGAAGTTCTACCTAGAGTTTCATCTTATATTTTAACAAAAACCACAAAAGGATTGGTTATCATATTTTTTTTTATTTATTCTTAATTCCAGTAATGCTTAAAAAAAACTGACCTTGTTGTTGGAATTGCTAGTTTTACTGTTTAATCGATTGTCCAATGAAATCATCAATACCTTTAAAAATATGCTTAAATGAAATTACAATTTGCAGTTTAATTATGTAAATCGCTCTTTCTATGTGACTGGTTTAGGAAATTTCAACCTTATTTCTAACCTAATGCTTTCTGGATACTGAAACTATCTGTGTGTGTCTGTCAAAGAAAAAGAAATCATGTGGCAAAATAATGCCAAATATTTTTTTTTTAGCAAAAAACATGAATTATATGCTTTTTTCAATAACTCATGAGGCCTAAAATAGATTAGCGTTGACATGAGTCATCTTTAAAACTGTTCAAAATGTTCTGAAGAAGCACGTAAAACCAGAAATATCAAGAGCCCCAAACACAGAACCCTGAGGTACGCCAAAATGAAAATGGTTTAAATGTGTAACTCTGATATCCATGGTGAAACTTGTGACTGAGACCAGTAGGAGGCTTGGTCAGTCATCATAGCTTCTTGTTATGCACCCTGAAAGACATGCATGTAATGCCAGATATTATTTAGCAACAAGCATGTGAGAAATGTTTTTTTTCCATAACTCATGAAGAGATCAGCATCGACATGAGTCATCTTTAAAACTGTCCAAAATGTGCGCAAGTGGCATGTAAAACCAGAAATAACAAGGGCCCCAAATGCAGAACCCTGAGGTACGCCAAAATGAAAACGGTCTAAGGAAGCCCTATAATTTGAAGCAGCTGCACAGAAGGAATGATCGGAACGATATGGAGAAAACCACGGTGAGGCAGAGCGCGATACGGCGGCCCAGTACCTCGACCTGATGTGGCGGTCAGCGTATCAAAGGCTGGGGTTCGGTCCAGCATAAGGACAGAACATTCTGTGTCGCTCCGCACCACATCATTCGCAATTCTGAGAATAGCTGATGACTTTTACCCAACCCTGATTGAAATTTATGCTGTTTTTACTCAGAGATGCGGTGCAAACGAAGAACGGCTCCCCAAAAACACTTCAGCCGTTATCAGTCTGCTGCAGCCGGCTGAAAGTGTTTATTTTATTAGAAGCAGCACTCAGTTTTGGTCGAATTGTTAAGCCAGGAAAGAAAAGCAAGAGGATCCTCTTAAAACTAGAGTGCAAACATGTTAATGTTCTCCTACAGCTCCTCTGAATCCTCTAAGCACAGGAAACGACTTACATAAAACTATAAATTTGATATCGCAGCGTAAGTTTTCTCTCTACGGTGTGTTTGCATTACAGGCTTAATTTTTTTACAACCTGTTTCTGGTATTTGGCAGCAGATTTAGCATAAATGGTGCTTGAAGCGACCGTTCAGTGGACCCGACCTTTATATAGACTTTGTTAGTGTCCGACGTCTAAACTCGTTACCCAGAATTACAGGGAGTTTTGACCGCCCAGAGAGAGGTGGGAGAGAGAGATGTCATTGTGTTAAACAGTGCCAGGCTAACACTGCAAAAACACAAAATCTTACCATTTTTTCTGTAGTTTCTAGTGCAAATATATTAATATATTTCAAATAAGACAAACCTAACTTTTCAGTAAGATGTAGGAGCTTGTTTTAAGTCATTAATATTGATGAAAAGTAATAGTTGAACTGGCAGATTTTCTCTTTCAACAAGACATTTTTTACATAAGTGAAATAATCTGACTGTATATCTAGTACTTTTTAATTAATATTACAGAGTCATTTACTTAAATCAAGCTCCTATATCTTCCTAAAAAGTTAATTTGTAAGTTAATTTTGTCTTGTTTCTAGAAAATTACAAAGTACCATCTACTTAACAACCCTGAACAAGAATAAAACACTGAGAAGCAACATTTAGATTTATATCGAACAAATATAGAACTCCACCCAGAACAACTGGACCCAACATTTAGTTTTATGCCTCACTAGTCTTACCAAACACAGAAAACCAACATTTAGTTTTATCAGAACATGAAACCCCTACTAGTTTCTATACTATGGACTAAGCATTTTTATTATCATTATTATTAAACATGGGGAACCAATATGTAGTTTTATACTTTTACTTTGTCTTTCTTTTGGTTTGTTGTTTTGTTTGTCTCTCCTTCTAATTCAGTAAAGAACTTTGAACTGCCATGCTGCTGAAAATGTGCTTTAAAAATAAAATTACCTTGAGCTTGATTGACAACGCTAAGACCCGCCCCCCTGCCTGTGATTGGTTGTTTTTGGTCGGGAGTGCTGTATGTCATCATCAGCTCAGGGATTGATCTTTTCACAGATTATCTGCCTCATATAACAACATGGTGCCAGTTTTAACAAATATATAAAAAACATCTTGAACATCTTTATAAAAGTTACATACTGCAGCTTTAATTGATTATTTGCTGTTAAATAAGTCTGTCTTAGTTTAGACCCAGAAAGAAAGAGTCCCTTTGTTCACACTGAGTAAAGTGAAGCTGTTTTAAGGTTTCCCATTATGCTGCATAAAGGTGGCTTCTGTGCATAAAAGCAGCAGTTAACGGTGTCGGCTGCATGCAGGCGGACTGGGATGTTACCAGTCAGCTGATGGGTGAAGCATGAATGCAGCAGATGATCTCAATTACTTGCAAACTGTCTGCTGCTCAGACTCTCAGGAAGAACAGAGTGGAAATAAATGAAAAAATGTCCAACATACTCCAAGAAGGGAGGCGTTTTTATAAGCATTCAAAGGAAGCGCGTGCACTGTAAAACCTAGTTAGTTCTTCTTACTTAAAATGGCAGTATTATGCATTTTCCAGGCACATAGAGCTGTTTCATAGCACAATCAAGTAACGTTAACTGCAATTATTATAAAAATGCTTTATATATCAAATATGACTTAAAAGAAATTTGACTTTGTA
The DNA here is from genome assembly GCF_051168715.1 of Poecilia mexicana. Classification (NCBI taxonomy): domain Eukaryota; kingdom Metazoa; phylum Chordata; class Actinopteri; order Cyprinodontiformes; family Poeciliidae; genus Poecilia; species Poecilia mexicana. The sequence goes on along the minus strand of NW_028263372.1, from coordinate 33,748,978 downwards.
ATTTGGAAAATGCGTCTGTCTCTTTAAGAAGCTCCTGCAGTTTCTGAAGCTCCGCCTTCAGGAAATCATCACAACATGGCTCCTCTATTAACCCTTTAACAGCGTTTTTACCAGAATTTCACTGAGAAGTATCTTATAAAATGAAATGCTCAATTCCACCAGGTGTTTGCTAATTGCTGCTGGCTAGTCTGAAGGAGCAGACTGAGGGAGAGCCGCACTGTGAGGCGTTTTTCACATCTGAATGGTTTCCATGGAGATTAAAAGATTTCTTAAACATCTTAAAGAATCAAGGCAACACTCCAAGTATGCTTTTGATGAGGACATAAAATTGATACAAAGCTCAAAAAAGTCATAACAAAAAATATGTACAAACTCATTGCCTCAAATGTTTCCAGTTTTCATTGAATTAACTGAGTGAGTAACATCAACTTATGCAGTTTTAGTAAGCATAGCTTGAGTTAACTTAAGAAATCTGAGTATATTGTAATTACTTGGAAAAAGAAAATTGTATGAAAAGAAAATTACTTCATTGAAAATGTTTCTGCACTGCAAAAACACAAAATTTTACCAAGTATTTTGGTCAAATTTCTAGTTCAGATATTTCTTGCAATAAGAAAAACTAACTCAGGAGCTTGAGTCATAGGAGCTTTTTTTTAAGTAAATAATTCCTTAATATTAATGGAAAAGCTTCGTTTAGTAGATACATTCATTTATAACACATTTTTTTACAGTTTACAAGTCAAATAATCTGTCAATAAAACTTTTTAATCAATACTAAGGAATAGTTGACTTGAAACAAGCTCCTATATCTCGATGGAAGTTATTTGTAAGTTAGTTTTGTCTTATTTCAAATCTATCAAGATATTTGGACTGGAAACTAAACCAAAAATACTTGGTTAGATTTTATGTTTTTGCAGTGTACCTGTGCATGTTGTGTTAATCGGTTGAAAACATAATAATGCTATTACATATTCTGGGATAAAGAATTGCAAAATGTGTTTGCGGATTTTATGACACTATTACATATTGTGTAGTTTCATTTTAGGTTGCTAAAGATAAACGCCATACTTTTTATTTGTAAAGGTTGAAAGCCGTGCCTCTCTCTCCTTCCAGTTGGTAATTACATGCTCCTTTATGTTAGCCTAACAAATTAAAGCCTTTGCTCGTAACATGACGAAGTGCGATAAAGTTAGAGATGTGATGGCTGTGCAGAGTTAAAAATGACCGCAGCAGTCCTGTTCCCAAACTCCGCCCCTGTCCTGTCTGCGGACCGCACTCCTCCTCCCTGAACGCCACTTTGAGCCTCTCCTCTCCTCTGCTGTCCATCTTCTTTCTTCTCTACTTTCCTTTCCTGCTTGATGTCAGCAGCACCAGCCAGGTTTGTCAGCTTCCACTTCTAAATCCTCTCCAGAAATGGTTACTTTAACAGGTTTATAGAGTTTAGATTAGTTTCTTTTTCCCCCCCTTTTGAGGTAGCAACCAATCTCTAATTGTTGGTTTTTATAGATTTTTTCCTAACTTGTAATTTTGCATGCATGTTTGAAACGTTGCTGCTGCAGGTTCAGATGTTCGGGCCGGAGCTGTTCTGTGTCAGCGGCTGTGACACCAGAATGAAGTCATGCTAACAGGCGTCCTGCTCTGCTCTCTGTTTAATAGGAGCTGACAGAATCTGGGTGTTTGCTAATTTACACTGAGCAGAGAGAGCGCACTGCAAAAACACAAAACCCTACCAACTGTTTCTGGTCTAGTTTCTAAGTTAAAACTATCGAATAAGTAACTTTTAGCATGATATAGGAACTCGTTTTCAGTACATATTTCCTTAAATTGATTTATTTCTAACAAGTGAAATAATAATTCCTGTGGTATTACAACGTTTTCATCGATATTAAGGAATTATTTACTTTTAAAAAAGCTCATTTTCTCACTGAAAAGTAGTAACTAACTCAGATCAAAATATTGAAATAATCTTCCAGTGGAACTAGGACTTTTTAAACAATATTAAACTAATTATTTACTTTAAACAAATTCCTATATCTTGGTAAAAAGGTACTTGCAAGTTAGTTTTGTCTTATTTCAAGGGTATGAAGATATTCACAGTAGAATCTAGACCAAAAATACTTGGTAAGATTTTTAGTTTTTGCAGTGTATTGTTTACATATTAAATAAATCATTATTAATCATTATTTCTTAAAGCTGTTGCAATTCCTTGTAGTTTTTACAATAACTGAGGGCTATTTTCACATTACCATGAAGTATTTATAATGCTGTGGATTCTTTTTAGCCTTCTCCTGACTGATGCCTTTTGTACAAATACATCCTTTGTAACATGTTGGGCAACTCTGGCTTAAACCAATCAATACAAATGAGGGATATCAGCTACACTGTTTTAGGATGTCAGAACTATATTTCATGTTGTCTTAAATAAAGTTTTAGCTGAAAGCTGTGCACATTTATGCAGTTATTGCTTCTTTTTAAAACAGTAAAAATGCATTTTTGTTCCCTGAATACATCTACTTGTTTCAGGAAATGTCTGATTATAAGTGACGTAATCTTCCAATGAAACTAGGACTTTTAATCAGTATAAATAAATTATTTACTTAAAACAAAACTGAAAGGTTACATGAAATGTACCAAGATATTTGGACTAAAAACTAGACAGAAGATTTTGTTTTTTTGCAGTGCAGGGTGCACCTGTGTGTTTCTGTGAGGAGTTTGTACGTCTGCTCCCTTTACTGAGTGACTAGCTCCTTGATGAGCTGTGGCGTCACTGTTTGAGTGTATTCATATGGAGAAACTTTAAAAAGTATAAAAGAAAAAAATCACAAAAGCTTCCTGTCCCCTTTGCTTTTTGGAGCACAATGTGTGAGGAGCGAGAGGAGCCGACTGAAATCCGATATGGAAGCAAAAACACCCGCAGGGCGAAAGAGGAGCATCAGTGAATGAGTCTGTAAATAAAAATAATGCCTAACCATGTTTTATTCTGGATAAACTATACTCAGTGATTATTTTTTAATTATGATTTTCTATATCATAATAAGTGCTACTCCATCAAAGGGCAACATGTCAAGTCAATGGGAAATGGATGCTAAGCATGGGTGGGAGATATGCCCTTAATGTTTTATTACAACATTTTGTGGTTTTATTGTGATAATAAAAGTGATAAGCACTACACTGTAAAAACACAATTTTACCAAGTCTTTTTTGCTATTTTCTAGTGCAGATATCTTAGCAGCGCAAGTTACTCAACAGGTTGTTGCTAGGAAACCAAAGAGTTAGTTGATGTCAGCTACCTAACTTAGCTAGCTAACGGCTAATGTTTTTCCTCTGCCTACATCCCCCAGAATGCCATGTGGTTCTGTGAATATTCCATATATTAAAAATGTAATTATCTGTTAATATTGATCACATGTCTAGTGCGATATATGTTGTTATTGATCTATTGTCCAGCCCTACTTCCTGTATGTCCAAGCGATTTGTTCCCAAGTCGGACAGTAATATCTTGTGACTGGTACAGTCATGACTGTGGCAGATGTTTGATCCGAGTCATCAGCGGATGCCACTTTTCTTTTTACTGCTTGTTTTCCGTCAGCGCTCCAGCCTGCATTCGCCTCAGTTTCTGGCCCTGCAGATGTACACAGCTCCAACCGTTTCTGCTTAACCTGGCAGGCGTGCTCAGACATGTATGCACAGACGGTTCGAGTGCTGACACTGTGTGAAATTGCAACCTCTTTTCCTCTGGTGCAGACAGGCTTGAACACATGCATATTCACAGACGCATGAGTGTGACGAGCCGTGAAAAGAACTTTAGAATCGATTCTGTGTGAATCCTGGAGAGGCTTTTATATTATCCTCATGCAGAGGGGAGAGGACCCAGACTTAGAGGATGTTCAGACGTATAGGGGGTCGAGGAAGGGTGGTCTGCTTTTCATTTTAATCTCTAATGACCACAGCAATTAAGCAGTTAAGTCAAACACTTAAATTCTTCCAGCATGTCTCCTAAATCAGCAAAATGAACAAATGTGACCAGCGCAATTTCAGGATTCAGCCTCAGGCTGCACGGGGTTGCTTAGTTAGTGACCCGTTAGCTAAACCACATGAGGAATAATTTGTTTATTTTGGAAGGAAAGTGCTTCCTTACTGACTTTTTTGCAGGAAATGGAAGACAAAAAAAACATTGAAGTAGAAAATCTAATTTTACGGTCATTGGTGTCAGTCATTTGTTTTTTAGCATAAAGTGATTTATTTATAGTGACACCATTCAAATAAAAATGTATAAAAAAATGGAGTACTACATAAAAAAGTCAGTGACTAATTTAACATTAAAAATAAAACATAAAAAAGATTAAGTGGATAACCTTTGACCTTAATGTTTTGATTTTAAAGCATTCTGGGTATTTAGTAGTACTGGTTCTGGATCTGAAGCTGTTTTGCAGAGACAATCCCATTCTTTCATTCAGTATTCTTCAGCTAACTGTGCCAAAGCAGGACTGGGATCAATCAGAACAGGCTAAAGTGTTAGTCATTTAAAATTTTAAAATATGGGAAGCATTTGCTCCACTTATTTTTAAAGCGAAAAGAGGTGTATTGTGCAAATTATTTTATTAAGTTTTTGTGCTGCCATTTTGGTTTCTGCTGCTCCTAAGAACGGTCCAAACGCTTAAAAACACTCACATAGATTTTGGCAGTAAGTTAATGCTTTTTAGTGTCTGAAAAGGAGGCATTTCAAAAAACCTCCTGAATGTAATGTCACAAATCAGCAGGCTCTGCCTACCTAGCAACCCCGGAAGCCTGGCCGGTTACCTAGCAACCCCAGCAGAGTTCCAGCACATTTGGTCGTCTGGTTTTATGGCTGTAAAATGGCTGCTGGAAAAGACAAGTGTTTCTGTTGTTGACTCATCGTTCAGAAACCACCTGCTGTGTTCTTGTTGGTTGCGCAGGAGACTCCATTTCTGCTTTTCAAAGATGTATGGTTGTATAACTGCGCCATCATGGGAGTGTAAGCATTGCATTTGGACTGCATGCCTAGCAGCAGCTTATTTGGATTTAAAGTGACAAGATCCCCTGCAACAGCTCCAAATAGGACGGTTTTGTGGAAAGCGTAGTGAGCATGTCTTGTTTCGCCCGTAGACCTGCCCTAACCTGTTGAATGAAGCAGATCTGATCAGAATCCCAAGTTAATCAATTTTCTGTTACTTTTCACTCATAACTCTGGAAAACATATCTCTCTTTTCCCGACTTGGCAGCCTAACTGGAGCATGTCAGTCCTCGTCCCTTACGGTCCGGTCTTGTCGGCGACCCGCTGGCTCCAAGTCAAAAGCCTCCCAATGCCCATCGCATCTCTCTCTGTTCCTTTCTGACCCAAAATCCAAACTGACCCAGTTCTGTGGGAGCCCGGACCTTCCTGCTGGCCCACATCAAAGCCTCATTCACCCCAAACCTGAACCACATGGCCCCTTGCTCCCCCCACTCTGCTGGATGTGGTTCCCATCTTATTCAGCTAGCACCAATAGGAAGCCAGCTATTAGAAACCTGACCCACTTTGTTAATAGCTAACTACTAGCGCATCTAATTGGGCCCTAATTACTTCCTAATGGCTGCTTTGTTTCATGCTGCTCACATTAAACGCTGAAGAGGAGGAGAAAGTGAAGGCTGCTTTGTGAGTGCCGATTTCCAATTAGGACATGAAAGAACTGGCAACATGAATAAAAGGGGAGATCCTCATGAAAATGTGCATACAGTATGAAAGTGTTGTTGTTTACCACTATGAATAAATGCTGCTGTGAATAAAACATTCATTCTTTGGACTGATACTTTATATTAATTGAGATGTAATTCAGAAACTTCTGGAGTTTCACTATGCCTTTTATTTAAATACCTGTCCAGTTATTTCTGATAATAAATGACATTTCTCACTAGGCCTGTGCAGCAGTATCCTATGAATTGTTACTGAAACAAGGAGATGTGATGAGGAAACCTCTTAAAATACAAGAATGTGGCTCTGCACTGCAAAAACACAAAATCCTACCAACTACTTTTGGTTTCTATTGCAAATATCTTGGCACACATATCTTACACAATATGACAAAAATAAGTCATATAGCTTTTCAGCAAGATGTAGGAGTTTCTTTTAAGTCACCAATTCCTTAATGTTGATTATAAATGACCAGTTCCACCAGAAGATTATTTACTTTTTCATCAATTTTAAGAAATTATTGACTCAATTCAAGCTCCTATATCTTGCTGAACAGTTACTTGTAAGTTAGTTTTGTTTTATTTAAAGTTTACTAAAATATTTGCACTAGAAACTAGACCAAAAATATCTGGTAAGAATTTGTATTTTTGCAGGATATTGTAGGTTTTGCCTGAAAATTGCAATCATGTTTTCCTCTTTTCTGTCACCAAAACTGTGACTTTTTAATCAGGGGTTCGTTTTTATATCTTGGCTTATGCACAATACAAACAGTTTATTCAAAGCATCTCTAGTTTCCAGTTGTAATCAGATAACCAAACAAATAAATCATGTAAACTAGAGAAAACGGCTGCAGGAGAGACTTGGCCTGAGGATCTTGTCTGTGTTGTCTCATGCAAACTAAGGTGGGGGTCTTCGCCGCCCAGCTCAGGCCCTCGCTCTCCCGCTCTCTCTCTGGCAGTTGGTGTTTGAATATTCAAATGTTGCCGGTTGGAGCTGCAATCTGCACGCTGACCACCTCAGAAACCCTCAGTATAGCTTCACTTTCTGACAGGCTACAACTTTTAGCAGGAAGATCTGTGTTTGATTTACGCAGACAGGAACTAAAGTGAGGTGTTGCGAGATATTATTTCTGTTTTTAGGCGAGGTTGAGTCCATGTATCTTGCTGTTTTTTTTTTGTTTTTTTTGCAGAGCAGAAGAACTCTGACCAAAAGCAGGCCTTATAAGTGCAGCAGCACCGCTTCTTGATGTGGCTGACTTGGCGAGGCTTGAAAGCACTCCAGTCTGCTCCTCACTGCTCTTCTAAACAGTTTATGATGGACTCCCTTATTGTTATTGCTGAGGGTTTTTTACAGCAAACTCATAGCAGGTTTATCCCTTAGCACACGGGTGTCTAAACTTTTTGTACCAAGGGTCAAACTCTCCAAGTTGAAGGTCCTCAGGAGCCAAAATTAGCTTTTTTCTCCAATTAAAAGTGGAAACATAATGTTATTGTGATTACTTTCTCTTTTATCTGCACAATAATAAATTAAACAACTAATACTTTAATGAAACAGGCAATAATATGACATTTGTCTTAGCAAATTATGTTTTTTTAAATCTTTATGTTGTGATAATATAACATTAGACAGATGAACTGTGAAAACAACCAATCAAAGACAGGGGGCGGGTCTTAGTGCTGTCAATCAACTTCATATACACACTGTTAAATGTGTTACAGGAAAACCGTTTATCTGCCATCATTAATGGCTATGCTAACGAGCCTCAGCATTCACAACATGCTATGCTAGCTACATAGTGATTGACAGCGCTAAGACCCGCCTCTGGGCTCTGATTGGTTGTTTCTGGAAGAAGGAGGCAGAAGAGCTCGATTTTTTCCACAAATTAACTGTCACAGCATGGTGACAATGAAAAAAATATGTAATAAAAAATATATTACTGTGGTTTTAAAGATCTGCTGTTGTTGGATCAACCTTCCAGGCCTCTCAGGTCTTCTGGTTCTGGTTCTGGTTCTGGTTCGGGTTCGGGTCTGCATCCCCAGAACATGGAGAAGCAGCATTCAACTTTTATGCACCACAAATCTGAGCAAACTTCTGGAAAACTGCAAAACTGCTGAAACATGGAGTACCTTTAAATCTAGAATAAAAGAGTTGCCTTTGATTAGATGAGCGTTTGCTTGATGATTCTGATTTTTGACTAAATGTAATGTTTATTCATTGTTCGATATTTGATGACTGTATGATAGCACTTTGAACTGCCTTGTTGCTGAAAATGTGCTACACAAATAAACTTGACTTCATTGTTTGGTAAAATGTCTGTCCTTTGGTGCAGATTCCTTGGAGGGCATGACCTCACAGCTGTCTGTGATGACTGAGCATGCTCCGTCGTCTGCAGTGACCGTCGGCTCCTCCACCAGCGCCCTATCTGCTACGTCCCACCTGGTTCCTACATCCTCTGCCTCCCTGTCTACCGCCATTCCCCAACCCAACAGCAGCAGCAAACCCTGGAGGAGCAAGTCAACAAGCGCCAAGCACACCAACGCCCAACCGCCATCGTCCACTAGCAGCCCAGCATCCGCAATGCAGTCCAACAAGCCAGAGAAGGACGCATCGACCAAGGTTGAAGCTCCTCCCAAAGCCGCCACCCAGAAGTCGATGCTTGAGAAACTTAAGCTATTCAACAGCAAATCAGGATCTAAAGCGGCAGTACCCCAACCGGATGGCGCCGCCTCAGTCCGGACGCCTGTAGAGAGATTGGAAACCGGCTCCAACACTGACCCTTTGGAGGAAGAAGATGGTAACCTTCGACCAGGGATGAATGGGACGACGGCTTCGACAACCGCCAGCAGCCCCAAAATTGCTCTGAAGGGCATTGCCCAACGCACTTTCAGCAGAGCTTTGACTGCCAAGAAGGGTTCAGTGAAAGGCCCGGACAAGGAGAAAGGGAAGGAGAAAGAGAAAGGGAAGGAGGTGGGCAAACGCGGCCCTGACAGGGCGGAGCTGAGGGGGGAGGAGCTTAAGGAGGAAGCGGAGCCCGCTCCTCCGGATGTGGAGGCGTCCAACAAAAAGACGTCCAAAATTGCTAGTTTCATTCCCAAGGGGGGAAAAGTATCCAAAAAGGAGAGTTCCACCCCAGCACAAAGCGGAATACCAAAGCCAGGAGGCAAAGCCCCGGGAGCTGGGGGCAAAGCTTCTTCAGCAAAGGAGGCGGCGGAGAGGCCTCGGAGCATGCGGCTGGGCGGAGGCGGGCTCGCCATGCACCGCGGCCCTCTGGACAGAGACAGGGACAGCAGGCACTCCAGCTCTACCTCCAGCTTGGCCTCCACTGAAGGGAAGCCCGGCGCCACCCCGGTGGCGGGTTTAGGCACTACGCAGAGCACGGCCAGCAACACTGTCAGCGTGCAGCTACCTCAGACGCAGCAACTGCACAGCCACCCCAACACGGCTACTGTCGCACCTTTCATGTACAGGTAGGAGGCCGGATTACCCTGCTAGCTTGAATATTAGCAAACACCAGAAAGGTTTGGTTTTGGAGGAGCAGCTGTAAGGATTGTTGTAAGAGTTCTGACTTTAATCTCAGAATTTTGACTTTTAATCTTAGAATTATGGTTTTAATCTCAGAATTCAGACTTTTGAGCTCATAATTCAGATTTTTAATCTTGGAATTCTGGGTTATGAAAATTCTTCTTATTTCTCAAAATTTTGTCTCTTTTTCTCAGAATTCAGAGTTTTATAATCCTGACTTTATTCTCAGACTTTTTGGAATCTCATTGAAAGACATTGAAATCCAGTAAAACATATTGATTATTTTTTTGTAGCATGACAGAATTACAGTTTGAACACAATTAGAAAACATTGTGTAACACAGAAAGCTCATTTTCTTTTGTTTGCTTGTCAAATGTATAATTACTCTTTGCATTATGTCAACTTTGGCTTCCATAAACCATAATCTCACAAAGATGGAGAAAAGTTTTACTGAAAATAAACCAAGCGAATGTGTTATTTTGTTGCTAAAACATTTTTTGTGGATAATTAGTAGTTAAAATTCAAGTGTTATTTCTCCTCAGTGACTCTAACTGCTCAGCTGAGGGTTCGTTAGTCAACAAGGACAAAGTCTGGAGTCGGCCAAAGAGCAAAGGCAGCGTATGAGCGAGGCATTCAAACGTCACGCTGTCCAGCCGCAGCGCTCTATTGATTTATCCTTCAAAGACAAAACGTTACTGAAGTCTGAGGCTTAGCAGCCATTCGCTTCTCACCGCAGTCACAAGACTTGAAACACAGCAGATTTAAGGTCTAATCAGGTTTATCCCTTCTTCGTGACAATTTTCTGAATATTAGGTTCCCCCTAAGTGCGCCATAATTCACAATCAATGATTTCCTCACTTTAATCACTCACACAATTTGTTTTCCGGCAGAACACAAACAGATGGCGAGGGAACGGTGAACTCTGAGAGCGGCTCAGTGGGAAGAGGTGGAGACGTTTCCTGCACAAAGACCAGCCAGACCTCCATCGAAGACCTTTCAGGTAGGAACGGTCTGCTTCCGTCCACAGTTTACATTTCAAATCTCACTTCTTTAAAACAATGTTTTGTTCAGGTGAAGACCCAGAGACCAGACGGCTGCGCACCGTCAAAAACATTGCAGACCTTCGGCAAAATTTAGAAGAGACCATGTCCAGTCTGCGGGGAACTCAGGTCACTCACAGGTAAAACAATAATAAAAAATACTTATTTAATTATGATTAATTGCTAAACCACAACTGACTGCACTTACTTCTATGTTAAGATGAGAAAGTATCAACTAAATTTCACTTTAATGATATTTTTCAAAAAACTTCTTGTTATTTTCATGAGTTTTTAAGACAAAAATTTTGGTGATTATACTCCGGATGCACCGATTCACTATTTTCACTTCCCATACCGATACCGATATCTGACACTTTTTTCAGTCATTTTATTCATTCCTAGTTTCAGCCTAACCCCTATTTTTCATTGCGGTTCTGCTAATAAAATGATCTAGAGGAGTTTGTTTGTTGTTTAAATTAAATTTTTTTTTTCTTAGTACTCTGGAAACCACCTTTGACGGCAGCGTTACGACAGACATCAGCAGTGGTGGCGGCGGATCATCCGGCAACAACAGCAGCGGCGGCGGGAGCGGTCGAAGCATCCTCAGCCTTACCTCCGCCCGCTCGTCGCTGTCACCATGGCGACTGGGGCAGTCCAGCCCTCGTCTGCAGGCGGGTGACGCCCCTTCTGTTGGGAACGGCTACGGCGGGCGAGGTGGGCGCTACCTGTACCCGGGGCACCTGCGGAGGCAGCTGGCCGGCAGGGGCGGCGCTCTGTGCAGCGTGGAGCTGGGGGACAGAGCCGGAGACGAAATGGAGCTGGACGGCCCCGCCATGGAGGTCACCGGCTACATGAGCGACGGAGACGTGCTGAGCAAGAACGTCGTGCGCACTGATGATGTCACCAGTGGGTAAGTGGGTGGATGCAGCAGATTGTTTTACTTTACTTTTTACTTTTAGTGTTTTTGTACTTCCATTTGGGTTTCTACTACTTTTAAAAACAGCCTTCAAATAACAAAACAGAATGTAATGTTACAAATCAGCAGGAACTGTCCGTTACCTAGCAACCCTGAAAGCCCAGCCCGTTACCTAGCAACACAAACTGAGCTCCAACATGTTTGGTCAGCTAGTTTTACCACTGTATAATGGCTGCTGGAGAAGACAAGAACCAGAAACCACTTGCTGCATTCTTATTGGTTGTACAGCAGGCTCCACTTCTGCTTTTCAAAGGTTGTATAACTGCTCTGTTTGGGTCCATTTTCACATGGATTTATAGTGACAGCTAAATCTGAAAGGAGCTGAGAAAAGGCAGAACTGATCAGACTGAAATGTCATCATCTAAGAATAGTTTTATGCAAATGAAAATGTTTTGAGTAGACCATAAACCTGTCCTAACATTTTCAGGGAATTGTAACAGGTCACTTTTAAAGGTTATGATGGATAATTTAATATATATTTATTATACAAGTTCAAATGTTGAACTTTTAATGGTTCTTATACAGTTTTATAACAAACCAGAAGAGGGCAGTAGTGTTCCTTAATGACTGAACTACCCATACAGAAAAATAAAACATTTTGTGAAGTAATCTGCCAGTGGAATTAATACTTTTAAAAATACATATTAAGGACATATTGATTAAAACAGGTATTTAGTTAAAAAGTTAATGTAAGTTAGTTTTTTATTTTATTTTAAGTGTCATAAGATATTTTGCACTAAAAAAATAGACCAAAAGTACTTTGCCAGATTTTGTGTAGCTTTTATAACAACATTTATCTGCAACAATTCAAAGCCAACATGCCGCATGTATCATCAGATGCATTAATGCTGATCTTCAGATCCACTGTTTATGTTTTGTTCACAAAGCCACTGTCTATGTTATAACATGCTCTTTGCATATTTTGGCTGTTACACTGATCCAAAGCTCTGCTGTCATCATTGTTATCAGATGAAGCTGTAAAAGGCGCCAAGTTGGCCTCAGACTGAAAGATTCAGATAAAGTTTGGAAAACATCTGCATGAGTTTGAACTGATTTCCAAGAGGAGCCCAAAGCAGAGGCACGTTTCTTAAACCCAGAATCCAAGCTTAGTGTTAGGAAGCTAATGTTTCAGTTTTATATCTGATTCACATTTCCTGGTGAATATTGATGCATCAATATTTACAGTAAACTTTCTTTTTTAAGACTTAAACTGACTGATTAGATACAATCTTTTGAGCCAAATTGTTACTGATTGTGATCAGTCCCTCTTTAATTAGGACTTTGAGGTTGCCTCTGTTGTTTTTATTAAAGTTTATTGATTAATTTTGAGATGTTAGAGCGAACATTTCAATGTTTTGATCTGTGTTGGTTCACAACACAATTTTTGCTCCAAACTAAATATTATTTATCACAAAATAATTCCTGGATTGTTGGAGGATGTTTTCATGCTCTATTCTTTACTGCAAAAATGCAAAATGTGACCAAGTATTTTTGGTTTAGTTTGTAGAGCCAATATCTTAGTAAATTAAACAAAACTAACTTACAAGTAACTTTTCAGGAAGATAAATTGTTTTTATAATAATTCCTTAATATTGATTAAAAAGTGCTACTTCCACAGGCAGATCATTTCACTTAAATCAAGGGAAAAATGTCTGACTGTAGTGAAAAAACCTACCAGTGGAATTATTACTTTTTATCAATATTAAGAAATTATTTACTTGAAACAAGCATTTTTCTTATTTCTGGTATATCAAGATATTTTGACTACAAACCCGACCTAACTTGGAAAGATTTAGTGTTTTTGCAGTGAAAACACAAAAAACTGAAGCAGAAATACAAGATTACTGTCTGCACTGCAAAAACACAAAACCTTATAATTTTGGTTTTACCGAAACATTTTTTTCCATGTTATAAGTGAAATAATCTGCCAGTGGAACTTTTTAATCAGATTTAAGGGATTATTGACTCTTATGTCCTGGAAAGTTACTTGTAAGTTAGTTTTGCCTTTTTTCGAGTGTACCAAATATTTGCAATGGAAACTAAACCGTATATACTACAGATTTTGTGTTTTTCCAATGAAGTGATTAGATGATCCTTAGATGTTTGCAAAATTTCCATTTTTCTACTTTCAAGTCCCTTTGAAGTCGTGTTTCTAATTTTTCTTCTGTTTTGAAACCATTTCTCATTTTTCTTACACTTGACACCATCATAAAGCAAAGAAAATCCACAAATCCTCTGTTGTTATGATCCGGCTCTTGTTGATGTCTGGACTGTTTGACAAATGACTTTCTGTTGACGTTTCATCCATGCTAGTTGATGTCTGTAGGTGAGAGCCATGGCATTTTTATGAAGCTTTAGGAAGAAGTGATGGATGACTGGGAAATCAGCTTTTATTTAAACAGAGACTATATGAGGCTCTTGGTTGTTGTGTGTGTGTGTGTGTGTGTGTGTGTGTGCGTGCGTGCGTGTGTGCACGTGTGAGCGTGTGTGTGTGGGTGGAGTCACCCTGTGGGTTAACCATTTAAAACAGACTCAGACTGATGATGACCTCCCACTTTCCTCTTCGTCCTCGGGACATTTTGCGGTTCCCTCGATCGCGAGCGCGTCGGCATCCAGCGCAGACATAACTGGTTCTTCCACACCGGAGCTGGGACGTTTACCCACAGAGGAGGAGCTGGTTGCTTGACTGCACTGCAAAAACACAAAATACCACCAAGTGTTTCTTCTAGTTTCTTGTGCTTAATACACTTGAAATAAGAAACTTACAAATATTTAGCAAGATATTATAGCTTAAGTCAATAATCCTTTAATTTTGATCAAAATGTTCCAGATTATTTTACATGCGACATTTTTCCCATGTTTTAAGTGAAATAATCTGCCAGTGAAACCAGAACTTTTTCATCAGTGTTATTGATTTAAAACAAGATCTTATATCGTACTAAAAACTTATAAGTTTTTTTTGTCTTATTTCAAATATGCTACAAACTAGACCTAAAACACTTGGTAAGATTATGTTTTTCCAGTGTGTGGCACATAAACGCACAAAAAACATTGCAAAATACAAAACCTTACCAAGCACTATGTCTAGTTTTAAGCACAAATATCTTAGGATACTTGAAAAGAGACTGTAATTGACTAAAATGGGAAACATCTGCCAATGGGACCAGTATTTTTAATCAATATTAAATAATTATTTACTTAAAACAAACTCCTATATCTTAATGAAAAGTTATTTAAAGTGTACTAAAACATTTGTACTAGACAAAAATACTTGCTAAGATTTTATGTTTTTGCACTCCTGCCATCATGGCAGAACTTTTTATTTAAAACAGGGCAGGAAACTCCCAGCTGTTGTAAAATCTGCAGGGAGTTCAGCCCACCTTGAAAATCAACCCCGTGGTGAAATGAATTGCTGCTCTTTCCAACACTGGAGAGCCATTCATTAAAAGATTAACTGGGATTATACTGTACAAGGAGGTCACTGGGTTATTCAGAGGAAATGTGACACAGGTAAAATGAAACGGCAACCGTTGAAATAAACTTTTCCCAGAGATTTCGCCAAATTCAGGAGACGTTTTTAAAGCTGCACTGTAAAAACACAAAATCTTACCAGGTATGTTTGCTCTAGTGTCTAGTGAAAATATCTTAGTATATAAGAAATAAGACAAAACTAACATACAAGTAAATTTTCAGGAAGGTGTAGGGGCTCGTTTAGAGTCAAAAATGTCTTAATATTGATTTAGAAATGCAAGTTCTGCTGGCAAATAATTTTATTTGTAATATAAGAAAATGTCTTGTTATAATTGAAATAAGCTTTCAGTGGAATTAGGAATTTTTTATCAATATTGTTTGAAATAAGCTCTGATATATTCCTGAAAAGTTACTTAGTTATTTTTTTAAACCCAGAATATTTTGTTTGTAAACTGTACTGATTGCTCACACATCAAACCATAAAATCTTACCGAGTATTTTAGTCTAGTTTCTTGAGCAAATATCTTAGAACACTTGAAATAAGATAAAACTAAATTGCAAGTAACTTTTCAGTGAGATATAGGATCTTATATTGATTAAAGACAGATTAATCTTATAACAAGACATTTCCCATGTTTTATATTTTGCCAGTTGAACAAGTAATTATTGACTCTAAACAAGCTCATATATCTTTCTGAAAGTTACTTGTAATTCATTTTAATCTTTAATCCAGCGTACTAAGAGATTTCACTTGAATTGGATCAAAAATTTTTTTTGCAGTGCAGTGGTTTTCTTCAGCCCACAGCCCCTCAGTTTTTGGTTCTCTGTCCCTCAGAGACGAACAGAGACCCAGCGCTTCACTCTCTAAAGCTTCGGGTCTAAACTGTCTGACCCATCCTCCTCCTCCCTCCCTTTTCCTCTGCCAGACCCAACCTCCTATCAGGGGAGGAAAATCAGCATGTGGAGCGGAGGAGAGCCGCCTCATATCAACGCTGAGCTCACACACAAGTTGGCCGGCTTCATTTCACCGTGATGAAACTCGCCTTCACCTGCTGGTGTTGTTTATCTGTGTTTGCCGCAGACCTGACGGTTAAACGGACTCATTTCGTTCGAGATTTTATTCGGATAGAAGCACCTGGACGTGTTTGATTTTGCTTTTGGCTGACATGTTTGAGGCAGACAGGTAGGTTTGTAACATGATTTTGTTTGTATGAAACTGGAGGAGTTTCATAAAGGTGAGCTGGTAAAGTGGTGGATTTAAAGGTGAGCTATTATTTTAACTAGAGAGGATAAGATAGGTTTATGGATGACAAAAAAATGTTAATTACATTGTTTGCACAAAATTATTCTAAGACATTGAGATTTTAGTTGGTTTTAGGAAATTCTGATGCTTTAAACCCAAATAATCTGCTGCTGGCCACGCTCCCCAACTCAACATTTACACTCACACGTGACAATATCTGCAAAAAGATGTGCAATTATACAACCAATCATCCATTTTGAAAAGCACTGGTAGAGCCTCCTGAACAACCAACAATAATGAATGGTAAGTCAACAACAAAAAGCTTGTCTTTTCCAGCAGCCATTGTACAGCACATACAGCTGTAAAACCAACTGACCACAAGCTGGAGCTCAGCTTGCGTTACTAGCAACTGACTCAACATTCTGGAGGTTTTTGAAACTGCTGATTTTCCATACACCAAAAAGACACCAAAAGATGAACTTATTGCCAAGAAATGGCTGTGTGTGTTTTATTAAGAGCTTGGTTTGTTTTTAGAAGCAATAGAAACCCAAATGGAAGTACAAATACATGGAGAATGTGATTTTTTTTACATAACAGATCGCCTGTAAACAATAAAATGTCTTGTTTGGACAGGTTTCTACTGAGACAGGTGGATAGGAGCGGGGTTAGATATTAGTGTGACAGAGAAATGTTTGAGCTTGTGTTTGTCTCTGGCCGGTCATCTCCAAGGTGACTTTGCAGTGTGATGATTGATGTCGACCCCCTGTGGACTGGATCCTGTGTCTGGACAAAGTCCTGCTTTAACCGCACTTGTTTTTTAATTTAAAACAAAGTTGCATACATTATTTTAGTCTCTTATGATCAAAACTTTGTGTTTATTATGACTACAAAAGGCAGATTATTTACTTATGATATCCTGTAATGGATTATTTGTACTTTTTGCAGGTTTCTTACTATGAAATAAGTACTTTTTATTTGTATAGCACCTTTCATCGATAAAAATCACAAAGTGGTTCACGAGTAAAACAAAGATGCACGGATAAAACACAAATTTGCTAATTTCCTTGGCAGATTATTTCAGTTATAGCACTGGAAATAATAATAATTAGGGAATTAATGACTTGAAACAAGCACAAACAAATCACTCTTATAAATATGTTTGGCTGTCTTTTTTCTAATTTGTAATTGATAAATTCTAGTTGGTGAAACCCCAATGATGTTTGTATATCATGAGATAGTCTAAATCAGTTCTCTTTCTGTTAGAAGTTCCTGGTTACCCGTTTATATTTTCATTTTAATCTGAGTTTATATTAATAATGCGCTACATTTTCAGCATCCACCATCTGTTGGCCTGAACTAAATCAGCCAGTTTTTATATCCACCAGTGATCTTTGGTTCATATTTAGTTTCAGTTTTTTATTATCCGTTGGGAAAGTTTCAGCATCTTGGAACCACTTTTCAGTCTCCCAACATATAAATCAAGTTTTTTCTGTTACGAAATGAACTTAATCACTGCTTTGCCTCCTTTTTGTAGATAAGTAGTCAGTATGTTTATATCAGATCCTATCTTTAGTTCTTCCATTCATCAGCATTTGACAGGCAGGAACTGGTTTTTGTAATGAATTTATGTTCTGGTGAAATAAAGAACAGACTCATCTTTTGTCTATTGTGCTGCCTCTTCTTTTCAACAGAGTTGGCTAGTAACTAATTACATTTAAGATGTGCTTTTTGGACTATTTTTACTTTACACTTTAGTAACTTTATCATGAAGTATTTCTAGTCTTACTTGAGTAAAATTTCTGGATTTTCTACCCACTGAATGAAAAAGAAACATGTTTTAACCAGAAATTCACCAGACACAAACATACACCTGCAGTTTCTGGTAAAGTTTTATAAATTTATATTGAAAGAAACTGATTTGGAAACATGTTTTTAATGATTCTGTTGTTGTTTTTTGTTACTAATACGAATTATTGTCATTTTTGTCCATAAAATACCAAATATTCCACTTACCTTTATATTATGTCCTGTCTGATGATATAATTTTTAAATATTAAATGATTGACTGATTTGATCAGATACTCTGTACTATAGTTACTTTTACCAAATACGTTTTTACTCTTACTTGAGTAAAGTTTTTGAGTACAATGTTTGTGCCTCTTCTTTTTAAACACCACTTCTGTTCGCCACATAAGGGAAATCTGTGCCATTTAATTAGCTGTTTTCAGTGTTTTTGGGGGTTTTTCTGGTTGATGGACGCTTTGCTCCAACCAGAAAACCACTCTGAGCGCCGCCTCCTGAACTAAATAAAGATAATTTATCAGAAAGACCGGACACAGTGTGTTGGATTTGAAAGTGTTGTACTGCACATTTTCTGCGTGCTGGTGCCTAAAATGTTTCTTTTTTTTGCAGCTACATGACCGATGGAGGTTTGGGTCTCTACACTCGCCGCCTGAACCGACTGCCTGACAGCATGGCTGCAGTTCGAGAGACGCTCCATCGGAACGCGTCGTCAGGACAGGGAGACGCCGACAGGTGGGTGGACTTCACGTTTCTCCTCTCGCTCTGAACAAACACAAAAGTTTTTTAGTCTAGTTTCTACTGCAAATATCTCAGGATACTAGGAATAAGACAAAACGAACTTACAAGTGACTTTTCAGCAGATCTAGGAGCTTAAAAATGACTAGTTCAAAGATAAATTTTTTCCATGCTGCAGGTGAAATAATCTACCAGTGTAACTAGGACTTTTTAATTAATATTAAAGGAAGTATTTACTTTAAACAAGCTGCTATAGTTTGGTAAAAAGTTATTTCTAAGTTAGTTATTTCAAGTGTACTGAGATTTTTGCATTAGAAACTAGATGAAAAAAAATACCTGCTAAAATTTTGTGATTTTGCAGTGCATATTTGAATGTCCTCTACTTTTTAGTTTTATTCTTTTACTTATATATGTTCTATGATTTTTTAACTTAAAGTTTGCTGTTAAATCTGGTTGAGCAACAATTAAAAGTGGAGTTTTAAAACAAACTCATGCTGTTTGCTGATGATCTTCCATTTTCTTTCTCGGTTTATTATTATTAATCCATCTCACAGGATCCACTTGATATTAATTATTCCAAATTTGGATTTGTGGATTGTAAAAATAGTGACATCTCTCGTGCATGTTGGATTTTCAGTGTTTATATTAGCGGCGCACCGATCACATTTTCTGGCCGATTTGTTTTCAGAATTGTCTGATTCTGGCCGATTCCCATTTTGTTTTTGTCTGAAAAGTTGCCAAGTGTAGCAACAACAGCTGCGATTCAATTGACATTATAATAGCACAATTTCAAAAATAAATTTACTTAATGGAAACAAATCAGTTTCAGATAATCTGATGGTTTTGCCACTCAGAAAAGGTGATTCTTTTTTGACTGTATTGAAATTGGTTTATTTTGCAAAACTGCAATGAAAACGCTTATTTCACATAACTTGAGTTGATTAACAACTGGATGTTACTACTGAAGGAAATGACAAAGAAGATGACAGGAAGTAGTTGGAGAATGATGCCAGCATGTTTTTAGTGACTTATTGCATGAAGAAACTTATTCACGTCTGATTTTGATTGCATCTCTTGTTCAATGGAAACACTGCGATTGCGAAGTTGTGTTTTTTCGCCATTAGCGGAATGTTGACAGATTCTGATTTCCCAAATGAAGGAACTCTGGGTCGATTTATTGGTTCACCTGTAGTTTATCTATCTACTTTAAAATCAGTAAATATTTGTTCTGAAAGTGTAGATAGAGGTGATATTTATATATGTTATGAAACTTGTATGTCGACACGTGGAGAAAGAAAAATGTCAAACATTGAAACACAAAATGTGAGGCAGTACTTGGTTAATTTGACCCAGTTTCAGAACCCGAGGCAGAAAAACTTCTCAATAAGATCATTTAGTATAAAAATATGTTTCCGGATCTGAATTTCATGTCTCACTTTGAGGATGTATTCATGGTTTGAGATGTTAGTCGTTTGTGTTGGATGTCACCCAAAGAGAAGAAGGACAGTTTTTCTCGATCTGTGACATTTTTGTTTGTGATTTTGCTGCCGCCTTTGTCCTGTCAGACAGTTGGAAGGATTTGGCCGCTTGTCAGACAGAAGCGAATAAAGGCTGAGCTGCGCCCCACCATGTAGCTGCAGAAAGATGAGGGGGTTGAAAGAAAGACAGACGATGGGGGAGGGAATAAAATGATGCGGAGATGGACAGCAGAATGGATGGAGACGGCTCTAAATGAATAAGGGGTAAATTAAGCGAGACAAAGGCCTGCTGTGGGTGAAAACAGGCAGAGTGACTGGTTTGGGCATTTTTTATCCAGCTATCGCCAGCTCCTAACAGGAAGGGGGAAAAAAATTATTAATTTCTGTTTACGATTAGATTAGTTTAAAATTTATTGCAAACATTTATATGCATCTATAACCTGAATTCAATACCATCAAAAAAATTCAGAAAGTTTTATAATAACATCAGAAATTTTCTTGAAAAAACGGAAAATTCTTTTAACTCAAAAAGTCATAAATTTGCAAGAAAAACTCAGAAATTTTTAGATTTTCTAGAAATATTTACTCTCATCTCCAGTGGCCCACTAGAAAGTAGCCCAAAACTACGTGGTGGGATTTGGTGTTTTGCTCTCTCTCTCTGTAAGCCAGCCTGTCCTCCCTTTGTCTTTCATCTCCCGTTTCCTCCCCTCTTTTCATGCGTCTCTCCTCTCATCTCTTGGTTTTTCTTTCTTGCTTGTTTAGATTAAAGAGTGCGATAAGTAGAGGATAAAAAAGTAGCTAAATGATAAAAGCTGGGGGACTTTTTATATTTTATTTCATGTTTCTCTGGGAGATTTATAATCAACCAACACTGCAGATGTGGCTTCTCTTCAGAAGATTCACATTTTTCCATCATGATCATGTTGTGGCTGAATTCCTTATTGGGAGAAAAGAGTGGAAAAAGGAGAGGTGGGTCTCCCCTCATCTCTGCAGGAATGTCTGGTTAATCTCACCGCTTTAAAATTAATGGGATTAATCGGGAGGATTGGTATGGAAGAGGATTAAGGCCACTGGAAAACATGAAATCCAGCCCTTTCCTCAGAATTCTGGTTTTACTCTCAAAATTCTGACTTTATAACCATAACTGTGACTTTAATCTCAGAATTGTAGCTTTTTTTCTTTGAACGTCTGACTTTTCTCCTCAGAATTCAGATTTTTTTCCCCAGAATTCTGGTTTTACTCTCAGAATTTGAACTTTTTCCTTGGAAGTTTGACGTTTTCTTCAGAATTCTGACTTTAGAATCAGAATTCTGACTTTAATCTCATAAGTTTAAAGTCAGAGGTTTTTTATTTTTACAGTGACCCTAATCCTCCTTCGTAATTTGGGGAACCATTGCATAAAATGCATTGGCACACGGGATGGAAAGTCTTGGAGCTGGGGGTTAAGAAGGGTGACTGGTTTCATCTAGTAAAAGATGAGGCTAATTAAATTTATGAAAAGAGAGTTAATGATGCAGGTGGAGGAATGGCGCTGAGCAGTGTTCAGGTTCTGGACTATAATCTCTAATTTATAAGCTTCACACGTCCAGACATCTGTGCAATCTGCTGTGGATTTATGTGACCTGTGCGTTTTTTTCTGTACTCTCTGGATTGCGATGCAGCAAAGTGTTCAGGAGAAGCTGAAGGCGGGAGGTGTCGGGGGCTCACGTGGCGCTGGGGCAAAAACGCCGTGACCCCTGAACTCTGAGGTCACAGGCTTCAAAGGGCTGAGGTTCACCTTTAAGAAAACCTTTAAAGCCGTCATGCAAAACGTTTTCCGATAAACCAGACCTGGACTAATGAGCAGGCGGGGGAGAAACATGACGTGTTGCTCAGCAGCTGTGCAAAATGACTAACATATCAAATGTACCTGAAGTGGTAAGTGGAAGCAAAGCTGAGTCATGAAACAGCAGACTGTTAACGTACAAGCAGACAATAGAGAATAGAAACTGTGTGCTGATGTGTAAGAGAGCTTTCTAATCCTGTCTTTAATCTCTGGGGCTGAGAAAAGAGGAAGCAATCTATTATGGTCTGTCCTCTGGTTTGAATCCTCTTTGTTAAAGAAGACAAAGAAGAAGAGGTCTTTGTTGTCTGAAGCTGCTGAGGGAGCACAAAGGACCCACCCCCATCTTTTTCTTTTCTTGTTTCTGTTTTAACTAATAGCTGCGTTTACAATTTGCAAATTGGAATTATGAATATAAATTTGCTTAATGGAAACACGGCAATTTAAAAAGTATATATATAATTTTTTGATAGAAAATGTTTTTTTGCATCACACGAGTCATGTGATCAACAACAGGATGTTACTACTGACAGAAACGACAAAGAAGATGACAGGAAGTGGCAGGAGGATGATGGTGTGATGTATTTTTTAATGATTTATTGTGTGAACAAACTTATTTACATGTGATTTTTATCACTTTTCTTACTTAATGGAAACATCACAATTGTGAAGTTGTGTTTTTTCTACATTCTAGCCGGATATTCACTACGTTTTTACACATTTGTAATGGAAATACAGCTGTTGAGCATAATTTGTCTGTTGCACACAAGGAAATAAAATGTTCATTTGTTTAAAAAGTCAAAGGAAAGTAAACAAGAGAAGTGTCGGGTTAAGAGCTTTTGTGTGAGACACTATATTTGAGAAAGGCTGCAGCTTCCAGGGAGGGGCAGTTCATGGGAAGGAGAAAGAAAACAATGTATTTAGATTTTTTTTAGTTTAAATATTTGCACTAAAGCATCTTATATCCATTGAAAAAATTCCCCTATACCGAAAATCCGCCGCATTGATTATGACAAATGAATTTGTGATCCAGAAAAAGCCAAAGTGACTTAGTGACTACAGCCTGCTGCAGGATTAGTTTTTGTTGGTCTGTGCAGTGTGTGTTTTTTTTTAGGCATCATGTGATGCATCGTAAAGTAAACTCAGCCTAATCCACTAACAGACTCCTTCATCAGTGCTCGTTAAAGCCTGATCCCTTCTGCCGCCGTCGTTACCTTTTCATTGTAAACTTCATGCTTTTGTGGAGATCTTTGCCTTTCTTCGCCTTTTCAGACTCTCTAAGCAAACAAACAGAACGTTTCCCACTAAATCTCTCAACAAGTAATCTTTTAAGTCCTTTACACTGCATGGAGAGACTCCTGATTTATTATTCCACTAATAATTGCTCATAGGGAGAGGAAACTGCAGGCTTTGTTTGAGTTGCACCTCGGAGCAATGTGACACATTGCATTACAAACCCAGTTTGTGCAACACTGGCATAATGTTCCAGGGTCATAAAATTCATTTGCTTTCAGTGAATCATTTTGTAATGTTTTGGCACCTGAGGGACTCCAGCTGATGTGTCTGTCACTCCTCTGCTGTTTATCTGCTGAAATCCTCTCTAGTTATGAGTATTCATTTATGATTCATCCTCTAATTGTTTTGTCTGCACCAAAAGATGGTGATGGATTGTTGTGCGAAGTAGAGCATGACTGCAGAACGCACTGCAAAAACAAAATCAAGTAATTTTTTTTGTCCAGTTATTAGTGAAAATATTGGAGTACATGTGAAATAAGACAAAGGTAGCAAATAAACTTTCAGTAAAACGTAGGAGCTTGTTTTAAAGTCAATCATTTCTCAATATTGATGAAAAGGTGTTAGTTTCCCTGCCAGATTAATTCACTTATAATATGGAAAAAATGTCTCGTTACAAGTGAAATAATCTGGTTGTGGATTATTTAGTACTTTTCCATCAATATTAAGGACATATTTACTTTAAAAAGCACCCACATCTTGATACTTTTAAACCAGTTTTTTATTATTTCATGTGAAGTGAGAAATTTACACTTGAAACTAAACAAAAATACTTGCTTTGTGTTTTTTGTCTTTTTCTAGTGCGGATGTGTTAGTGCACTTAAAATAAGACAAAACTAAATAATAAGTGACGTTTTAAAAAGATATCGGAGTTTGTTTTAAGTCAATAAATCCTTGATATTGATTAAAATAACTACTTATTTTACCTGTAACAACACATTTTTCCTGTGTTAAAAGTGAAATAATCTGCTAGTGCAACTGGAACTTTTTCATCAATTGTAATAAATTATTTACCTAAAACAAGTTGCTGTGTCTTGATGAAAAGTTACTTGTTAGTTTTGTTTTATTCAAAGTGATGTGTTCACTAAGAATAGACCAGAAACACTTGGTAGGATTTAGAGTTTTTACAGTGCAGAGGTTGTTTCAGACAGACACACAGATGCTTGAACCCCCAAACGTTTCTCTGTCGTGTCTGGACTTGCGCGGTTTCCCTGTTGGCCTCGGGCAGAAGAACAAAATGTTTTTAACCTTATCAGCTCTTTGCTTCTCCAACACCTGCCGCTGCGGCTGTTTTACTCTCCACCAGGCCGCATCTCCACCTGCTCCTCTGCTCCAGCTATCGTAACGTTGTGGTTTCGCTGCAATAATTATTATTAGTGTTGGATACGTTTTTTCTTCCACCAAATTTTTTCTGCTTTAATGCTGCAGATTTTTTGTTGTTGGAGTCTCTTCATATTTTACACTTTATTCTCAGAATTCTGGCTTTTTTTTTCTCAGAATTTTCACTTTTTTCTCAGAATCCAAACTTTAATCTCAAAATTCTGACTTTTTTCTCAGAATTTTTAAGTTTTTCTCTGAATTATGACTTAATATCAATTCTGAATTTTTCTCAGATTTGATTTAATCTCAGATTTCGGACTTGGTTCTCAGAATTTGACATTCTTCCACGCAATTCTTACTTTAATATCAGAATTATGACTTTAATCCTATCAGAATTTGGACTTTTTAAAATCAGAATTATGATTTAAATCTCACAATTATGACTTTAACCGCAGAATTGTCAAAATTCTGACTTTAACTTTTTAAGATCTGAAGTCAGAAATCTGCCAAAAACGCCGCAGTCAGTTGAGTTTAGTTTTGTTTTTCAGTGGCCCTAATCCTCTTTCGTACCACCTACAAACCTGCAAATCAAAATCCACCTCAGCTGATTTCTTATAAAGCATCAACTGTTCTCCAGATCCACCTTGAGTTTCTCACCTTATGTCCAAGGCAAGTTCACCTGCCTTGCTGTGGAAACATATTTCACTCGTTTATACCTTGACTCTCTTTTAATTATTTGACAAACTTCAGATGTAGACTAATGTACAAATAACACATTTTTCTGTGAAAACGTGAGCCGTTTCACTTTGTTGCAGTGCGTGATGTTTGGATTGAAGCCCTGCTGGAGCCGCTGTGTGGCTCTAAAGGTTGAGTATGTTTTGCTGTTTTTTGCGCCCACACAGATTTCCCATCTGGTGTAATCTGCTTTTCCTACGGAGGAGGATGAGGACCACTGAAAATGTAGAAAAAATATTTTGACTCTTTTCTCAGAGTTCTGAGATTAAAGAAGAGAAAAAGTAAAAAAAAATCCAAATAGTCTGATTTTAGTCTTCTTTAATCTCAGAATCTCACTTTTTTCAGTTCTGATTTTTCTGAGATTAATGTCAAAATTTTTGAGAAACAAGTCAAAATTGAGAAAAACTCAATTACTTTTTGTTTTTCCAGTGGCTTTAATCTTATTCTATATCTTTCAAATTCACTGTAAAAATGCATTATTTAACATTTTAACTCCTTTAATGCGGTAAGTTCTCATCTTCTAAAACTAAATGCCACTAACTGGTTCTTATATCATAAACAGAATAAGTAAAAATTGTTGTTTACAAGCAGGTAGATACAGACTGAGACGAAGCCCTTAGAGATATGGTAGCCGTGGTAACACAGGTTGCCATGGCTACCATACCAGCAGACCACCACCCGGGGTTTCTATTAGCTGTAAACAAAACAGCCTCACAGAGATGCAAAATCACACACTGAGTTATTCTACTGACGGATCAGCTGTAAATCAGATACTTTTTTATTTTTATATTCAAATTTACTCTCTGAAGGCAGTCAGTGCAGTAAAGCACTCAGTCCCGCCGTGGTTCTGGTCCGGTCTGGAATCTGACCAAGACCACTGGGACGAAACCGTAGATGGACAAAGTGGAGCAAAAGGAGAATTCGTCTATTGTGAGAGCTTTATTGGTCCGTTAGCACAGGGTGAGTCTGAATCCTTCAAACGTCTATTAACTGAACTTTAGGGGAAGCGTTTCAGTGCAGCCTTGAAGTTTAATTTGGATCCATGTTTTAGTCGGCTTAGTGTCTTGAGACAGACTGCAGACCTTCTTGTTTTGATTAAAAATAACATTTTTTACATGGGAAATGTGGAGGGGAAAAAGCAGCAAGAGGTTCTCTAGCAGCTGGAAGTCCCAAATATGTTTCTGTTATTCTAAAGAGGATTATCATGTGTTATCTGGAGACCCTTAAAGGGGACATATCATGCAAATATCACTTTATTCTAAGTTTTTTTGTTCTTCCTTTTGGGTTTCTGCTGCTTCTAGAAAACAACCCGAGTGCTTAAACAAAAACAAAAAAACAGCCAGGTGGTTTTTGGTGAGAAGTTAATGTTTTTTGGTGTCTGGAAAATAAGCTGTTTCAAAAATAACCTCCAGAATGTCATAAATCAGCAAGCAGTGTGCCGTTACCTAGCAACCCCAGCAGAGCGCTAACCCGTTACCTAGCAACCCCAGCAAAGCTTCAGAACTGCAAAAACACAAAACCTTACCAAGAATTTTTGGATAGTTTTGTCTCATTTGAAGTGACAAAACTTCAAATAAGACAATAGAAACTAGACAAAAAAATGCCTGGTAAGATTTTATTTTTTGCTTTTAGGGCGTTTGGTTTTACCGCTGTAAGTGGTGTACAATGGCTGCAGAGAAAGACACATGTTTTGTTGCTGACTTACCATCCAGAAACCACTTGCCGCATTCTTGTTGTGCAGGAGGCTCCGCTTTTGCTTTTCAAAGATGTATGGTTGTATAATTGTGCATCTTTTTGCAGCCATTTTCACATGCAAGTGTGAATGTTAAGATCTAAAAACATTTTTGTGCAATGAACATGTTTTGACCTATACCAATGTGTTGAAATGAGTCTAACTTGTTTCCTTTAACCTGTATTTTTTCCACCTAAAAACCAAAATGAGTTTTTTTCTCCGAGCAAAAAAGATGCTTTGAGTCTTCTTCTCGCACTGAGGTGAAAATGGGTTTGATGGCATCTGCACTGCTGATAGAAATTCCTCATTTGTCTGAAGTGAGTGCCTTTCGGAGGGGTCGTGTGTGTGTGTGTGTGAAGTGATGCACACGTGTTCAGAGTTTTGTGTGTATTCTCTGTAGATCGGGGTCAGTCGGTCAAATCTATAGGAGTGTTTACATATTAAACACACAAACACAAAGAGAAAGCGAGCGCTTAAAGGAAACATGCTGCGATAAATCATCTGAATGTGGGCAGCCATTTTTTTCTCCGAGACAGGAGACGGTAGGCCCAATAAGCGGACAGACAAACCCGGCTCATTGTGCTGTCCGCTCCGGTTCCGTCTTTCCCTGTCAAAGCGGGGACAACTGTGTCATTTTCATACCGCAGGACTCCTGGGATCCGGCCCAGAATGTCCCAGAATCCCGTTTTTCTCCCTTTCCTTCATCTTTTCAGCTTCACCGTACCGTTCAGAACATGATTTTTTTTCTCCCTGCAAAGTTAGAAACCAAAAACTTGATCTACTTTTGATTTAAGTAGAAAAGCCAAAAGGCAGAATGATTAAAGTTTATTTATTTAAAAAAACAAAAACAAACAGGGACTTCATTATGCATATTTAGGTCTCCTTGAATCCTCTTAAGGTTTTTTGCTGTAAAAACGTTAAAAAAAAAGGATTAAAAAAAGACAAAAAGTCAGAAACGTATATCTGATACAACTCAACCTTTAAAACTGCTGGTATCTAAAGTTTTTCATAAGGAATGTCATCTCAAGGTACATTTCAGTTTGTTTTATTTAACAGTAAAGATCAGATCCTGCATTAACACTCCAGATGTCACACCACTAAAAATAAAAATGTCATCTTGCTTGTTTTGTGTTCGGTTGAGTGTTAATCCACAAACTGGCTTTTCTGTCTGTATGTTTACTTAACGCACACCCGACAGCTTCAGTGAGATGTTGTCTGCTTCCTACAAAGAGATTACATCTAAAAGTTTCTCTTCGTCTTACGATGGCGTTTACGACCAGTGTAAATAGGCGACAAAAAGAGTAAATTTCTATAAAACATACCCAGAAATTTCTAGGTTAATCTCAGAAATTTTCTAGATAACTGAGTTTAAAAGTTAGGGCACTTTTGAGCTCCAAAACTTGAAAATATGTAAGAAAAAAAAACTCTGAAATTTTGAGATTGGTCTCAGAAATATTCTAGAAAAAGAAAAGGTGGAAATTTCTGAGTTCCAAAAGTGAAGAACTGTGAGAAAAAAAAAGTTTTCAGATGAAATTTTCTAGAAAAAACTTTTTCTGAGTTCGTGAAGTCAAAAATGTTCAACTTTTGGAAAATTTTTACTTTAGGAGCTCAGGAATTTCAAAGTTTTCTACAAAAATGTCTAAGTTTAATTTGAAAACTTCAGAGTTTTTTGGAGCTCACAAATTTCCTTTATTTTCTGGAAATTTTCTGAGATTAATCTCAAATTTTCTGAGGTTTTTTGAATGAAATATAATTCCTTTTTTCTCCTTGCAACGTACCACCACGCCGTCGTACCATCCGCTGCCTGCCGGCCCCCGACAGACGGGGATTTGGGGGTTGTGCGATGCAGCTGTGGGGCGAAGAGGCCAGTAGTTTCCTCTCACATGCAGGAAATCCCCTTACTTCTGCCTGGCTGCTCTGTTGTGGCTGCATGTCTGTGTGTACATTTCTGCGGCGGCACACACTCTGTGTGCTCGTGCCAGAGGTGGTTTTTTTCCTGAGGTTGGGGGCTGGGGGAGCCGCTGGTGAACTGAAATGACCAGCAGACCAACCGTCCAACCAACCACGTCCCAGGAGCCTCGCATAGGGAAAGTTAAAACAAACAAACCCACTGCCTGTTTCTCAGGACGCTCACAGAAACCATTATTGGCTGTCCCATGTGGGAGCTTCATTTTTTCATTGCCACCAACCCCCATCTTCTTAACTCTGTGTTTCTCTGTAAGGAAGTTTGGCCCCTGAACTTTGACCCTTTTGGGAGAAGAGAAACCCTAATCTAATGGGACCGGGCGAGAGGCAAGGCTCCCGAGTGGAATGTCTTGATTTGGGTCTCGTTTCGTCCTCCATTACTGACTTATAGGCCGTTTAGCCTGTTTAAAAACTGAAGAATGGGTTTGCACCTTTTGGTTTCACCAACTTAAACTGTGAGCCCCATTGAGGTTTTGTAATGAATCAGATCTTTAGTTCAGTTTCAATTACACAACCAAAACAAACGCAAGAATCGAGTGCTAACACAAGAAATGGCCTTTTTTTTTTTTTTTTTACCAAAGACAAAAGAGAAAAAGTTTGTTACTCCTCTTTATTTACGATTTGTGAAGCAGGAAGTTGTGTTCAGTGTCTTCTTCAGAGGTTTTTGTGCCTTTTTCTTCAGTATATCTTGATTGCAGCGCCCCTGCAGGCGAGGAGGGGAAAAACACTTTCAAACAGAATAGAAACATCTCCAATATTCATAAAATTAAAGAAAAGCTTTTTAACTGACCAAAATCAGCATAATCTCAATGTAAAAAAGTTTTAATTTGTTAATTTTGAGGGTGGCAACTTGAGCCCTCCAGTAATAATATGATCAGGTGTTAAAGTTTCATGCTTATCAATATGGCTCCTCACCAGACGGGCATAGAAAAATCCAAAATTTTTACTCAAATAACAGTAACAGTATTTGGTAAATAGTCGACTCAAGTATTGAGGAACTGGTCAAATCATCAATTATTTAATATTTAAAAATCATACAATCAGATGGAACAAAATCGGAAATTAAGTGGAAATTTTGGTATGTTAAGGATGGAAATGAAAATAATTCATATTAGTAACAAAAAATAACAAAATTGGTCACAAACATTTTTTCCAAATCCGTTTCTTTCAGTAAAAAAAATTATGAAACTTTAACAGAAGCTGTCGGTCTTATTTGTTTGTTAAAACATATTTGTTTTTCATTCAGTATGTAGAAAATCCAGATATTTTACTCAAGCGTAGAGATACTTCATAATAAAATAGCTCCAGTAAAAGTAAAAAGTACAGAATAGAAAAGGTAAATTAAAATACTCAAGTGAACGTAGTTGAGTAAATGTAACTAGTTACTACCCACCTCTGGACTCAGGGGAGCATGAAACCGAACCTCAGCAGCTGAAAATGAAACAAAGTTCAGGTGTGAGAGAGCCTTAACTTCCCTACGACCCAGAAACATTTATAAACTGACCCTTTGGTTCTGATCCATTAGCTGTTGACCTGGTCTTTGCCAGCGCTGCCCGCGGTGAGCGTCTCGGTCTCCTGTGATTGGTCGTAAAGGCTCGGCGGTTGGTAACAGGCGGGTTGCTCTGCCAGCAGGATGCTGAGGGCTGGGCCCGCCGTTTGGCCTGATCTCTAATTAGCGCTGGCTTGTCAGTTGCTCAGGGTGGATCTGTGTGGGAAATTGCAGTCTTACACACGCGCACGCGCACACAGTCAGGATACATAAACCAGAGCTGGGAACCACACAGCAGAGCAAGTGGAGGATGAGGATTGTCATTTTTGTCTCAATCTGTCTGCGCTGGCGCGGCTTTGACTCGTCCCGCCTTTTTGATGCTCCTCAAGCCTCAAGCGGCTTATTTAGGACACAGGGTGTGTTTGTGTGTGTGTTTGGCTGCGCAGCGTTAGCGGCGCTGCTGCGGCAGTGAAGAGGTTAACGGTCTCCAGGGCGGCTCAGGTTACCAGCGGCGGGGCAGGTCCTCCGCTCAGATCCTTTCAGCTCGGCGCTCGGCGCAGACAGAGACAAACAGCGCCCGGGGGATGAAGCACCGCTGCAGCAAGTGACAAAGAACCTCGATCCAGAACGAGAGAGGGAGCGCAGAGAAAGAAAGAGAGAGGGAGGGAGGAGAAGAGAGAGAGAGATTTATTTCTGTGAATCCTTCAGCAGCATGGAGTCATGAAGCTCTCTGTCCAGTTTGGCATTTTCGCGCAGCGACCCGGTTCCCACAGCAACACCGGCACCCTGAACAGGTAGATACCAGACATATGAGCAGGAAAAGAGACTAAATTTAATGTTTCCTTTCATGTCATGTCTAGTGTTTGGATTATCTCACTGCAAAAACATAAAGCCTTACCAAGTATTTTTGTCTATTTTTTCTAGTGCACTTGAAAAAAGACAAAGCTCCTATATCTATCCAAAAAATGCTTGTAAGTTATTTTAGTATTTTTTTAAGTGCTCTAAGATATTTGCACTAGAAACTAGGCTAAAAATAGTTTGTAAGATTTTGTGTTTTTGCAGTGTAGAATCATTTTACCAAGTAATTTTGTCTTTTCAATATTAACCTAATGCAAGTGAGAAACTATACCAAAACCACTTGGTAAGATGTTGTGTTTTTGCAGTGTAGAATCATCCAGCCACGTATTTTTGTCTATTTTATAGTGCAAATATCTCAGTACACTTAAAATAAGACAAAACTAACTTACTAAGTAACTTTTCAGAAAGATGTAGTCAATAATTTCTTAATATTGATGGAGAAGTACTAGTTTTGCTGGCAGATTATTTCACTTATAACATGGGGAAATGTCTTTTTACAAGTGGAATAATCTGCCTGTGGAATTAATACTTTTTATCACTACTAAGGAATTATTTACTTAAAACCAGCTCTTATGTCCTGCTGAAGAGTTACTTAGTCTTTTTTCAAGTGCACTGGAGGAAACTGGACAGTACTTGGTAAAGTTTAGTGTTTTTGCAGTGCAGCTGTCCATATTTATTGTCTGTGAGCGGAGTCCACGTGGGAAATACCCCCAGTGGCCGTGTGGAAGACTTAAACTGGTTCTGGTCACTCTAAATCTCTCATCACCGCCCAGCTCTTTCCTCTCCTCGGATGCTTTCAGCTCCATAAGCCGTGTCTGCGCTAAGCTTCTGCTTGATTTATTCAGCCGGTTAAATCCAGGAGGACGTCGGGTCATCGGCTGGTGTTTGGGTCTGATGGTTGTCAGGAACCAGCTGATTAGGTTTTGGCGGTTCTCTGTTGAATCTGGGAATTGTGCCATTGGAAATGTCTGTTTTTGTTTAGCTTCTTAGTTTGAAGCCATAATTATGATGTGAGCTCGCTGCTTGGTGGGAAAGTTCTGGGCGTGTAAGTTGACTACTGAGCAACGCCGCTTTGGTTTTGTTTATACCAAAGCTGCCTCTGTTTTGCTTTTGTACAAAGATCAAACTGGAAGGATGAATGATTAAAAACAAGACGATGTAAGCTGGTGGGAAATGAACTGTGTAGGCTCATTTGGTTTGGAGATATTTCTGAAATTCACACAATTAAATCATAAATAATTTTATGCTGAAACGTTTGAAATAGCATCAGAGTTTTTAGTTTATGTTAATATGTGAATGTTTTCTCTATTACCTGATTCTTAATAGATGATTCTTGATACACGGGATTAACGGACATCACCTTATTAATGATTCAGGGATTTATTCCTCTTTTCATAAACAAATAAATCTGAGTCATGCTTCCATAAACAGAATATTACACTGCAAAAACACTAAGTCTTACCTAGTATTTTTGGTCTATTTTCTAGTGAAAATATTTATTACACTTGCAATAAAACAAAACTAACTTACAAGCAACTTTTCAGAATATAGAGGAGTTTGTTTTAAGTCTATAATTCCATAATATTGATTAAAAAGTTCTGGTTCCATTGGCAGATTATTTCACTTATAAGATTGGAAAAATGTCTTGCAATAAGTGAAATAATCTGCCAATGGAGCTATTACATTTTCATAAATATAAAGGAATTATTTACTTAACACAAGCTCATGAAAAATTACTTATGAGATACTGAGTGAGCTTTTGTGTTTTTGCAGTGCATTGATGCTTTTAATTAAACAAACTGTGAAAAAAATATCAAAACTAACAATCCCAACATTAAGGAATGTTTTGGGTTTCTTGAGATTCATCATGTGAATAAAGATGTGAAATCTTAACATCCATAAATGATAAACGACACGATAAGTGCCCACCTTAATAAACATCAAAAATCATCTGGATTAGAAGAAAATTATATCAAAGGCAACAAATGCTAGCTTGATCAAATCTGAAATGTGTTTATCCTTTCAGCTCTGACAAAGTGTGTGTGTGTGTGTGTGTGTGTGTATGCGTGTGTGTGTGTGTGTGTGTGTGTGTGTGCGTGCGTGTGTGTGTGTGTGTGTGCGTCATCCCTGCAGTGGCTGTCACCATCAGCCTCCCTCTGCTCCTTTCAGGCCAATGTTTGCCTGCCAACTGGCTGGGCTTCCTGTCCCCCACAGCCTCTAAGCGGATACACACACACACGCACACCAGCAGACACACACATGCACACACACCCCACACACACACACACCAGCAGACACACACAGACATATTTACAGATATCCTTAACTCTTGGCACGTTTGCTCTGCTCATGTGGGTCTATTTGAACAGCTCAGACACACAAACGCACCATGATGTCAGCCTTCCATCGAGTCTTTGTTCGTATGATAGACAGCCCCATTCAGACGTGTCTGGGTGTGGGTGTGTGTGTGTGTGTGTATCCAAGTTGCAATCAGTTTTATGGAGAATAAAAGGAAAATCTCCAGGCAGTCACCAGATTCTTCTTTCAGTCTCACTTCATGCTTAAATTAACATTTTTCGCCTTTTCCTGTTCATAGAAAGTGATCTATTTTTATGCATTAAATGAATTTTGCATGCATCTTTGACTAAGTGGTGACATTAAACACTTAAAACTCTAAAAGTCAATTCATTTCTTCTCAGCAGGCTAATGCAAAGCAGAATTATATCCTATCAGACTTTGTTTTGTCTCTTTGTATGAATTGCCTCGGAAGTTATTACAATAAACTATAATGTTGTTTTGAG
The DNA here is from genome assembly GCF_051168715.1 of Poecilia mexicana. Classification (NCBI taxonomy): domain Eukaryota; kingdom Metazoa; phylum Chordata; class Actinopteri; order Cyprinodontiformes; family Poeciliidae; genus Poecilia; species Poecilia mexicana. The sequence goes on along the minus strand of NW_028263372.1, from coordinate 33,715,003 downwards.
ACAGTTTTCAAGTAATGTAGGGTAATAATGCAAGTACACCCTCTGAAAAATCAGTACATTTTCATTTCTAATAAACATGTAACACTGGAATTGGAAGATATTTCTGAGAAATAAATGGAAATTATTATGCAATTAACTGATTTATTGTTTATTCCAACAGGTCTTAGTCTGTCGTTTTCCTCCATATAAAGCGATTTGTTTATATGGACTGAAATGAGCCTCCATGTCTCTTCTTCTTCTTGTGCAGCTGGGATGACAGCAGTTCGGTAAGCAGCGGCGTCAGCGACAACATCGACACCGATGACATCAACACCAGTTCCTCCATCTCCTCCTACGCCAACACACCTGCAGCTCAGCGCAAAGGCCTCAACACTCAGGCAAGTCAGAGAAAACACACATTCAGAGAGCAGGATTCTCTGCATCCTGCAGTGAATCCCAGTTCAATCAACTGGAAGTTCAACGAAATTTAAATGAATTGTCTTTATAGGACATTCCTACATGATTTGTTTCAATTAGAGACACACCGATCTGATATTTGAGTCATTGGCAGACATCTTTATTATGTTCTGTTCCTCAAAGCAGTTGAGGCTACCACTAGCTAGCTGCTAATTTACAATTACTAACTAGCTAGTTTTTTTAGTGTTAACTAACGCCAGTTGGCTGGAAGACATTTGTCTTTGCCACTTAGTAGTTTGGCACTGCTATATAAATTATGCTATTTTTTGTACATTTCTGATGCGATACAAGTTTTAAATTTCATTCATAATTGACTTTAAACGTCTTAAAATGTCTTAAATTTGAGTTGCTGAAACCTGCAGAAACCTGCACCGCTCCAAAAGCAGGGCATTCTGGGTAAATACAACCAAAACAAACGTTAGTCTAGTTTAGTGCTAACAGGAGAAATGGCTCGTGGTTTTATTACCAACAACAAATCCTACAACCACTAAAATCTGACGCCACTCCATTTTCGTTTACATTTCATGAGGAAGGAAGCTCTGGAGGTTTTCAGTTGTTTCCTTCTGTAGTTCTTGCTGCAGCGCCCCCACAGGTGAGGAGGGGAACAAGTTTTTTGATTGGTTTGGATGATTTGACAATGCAGTGAAAGAGAACTGCAGCAGCTGAAAATGTAACAAATGTTGCAATTTTGGTCCCCAATCAAACAGAGTCTGCTGAACTATCAGGTGTGGAAACTCCCTGAATGAAGCTTTTAACATTCGTTGTTTAGTTGGAGCACATGTTTCTTTTATACATTAAAGCTATTTTTTCTAAGCTTGCATGTCAGTCTTTGACATTTGCTGAAAATGTCAGTGGACTCTTGTGCTTATTGTACTCACAGTATATTTGGCCTGATCTGAGGCCATCCCATGTGTGATGACTCTTCATTATTGCTGCAGAGATCAAGGTGCTGATTGAATAACAAAGGAAGGCACACAGAGCGTCTTTCTCTCAGTGCAGCTGTACGACAGAGTGCAGGTAATGAGCTCTGCCTCGTCTGTCCTCAGACGAGCCTGCGTCGGCTGGACTTTGAAGATCTCACAGCAGATCAGCTTGCAGCTTTTTAAAGGTGTTGCCTGTGCGACAGCAGAACTGTCATTGCAACAAATCCAGCTGTTGTTAGTAGGAAAGTTATGAATATTTACAGTGCATTCACACCATTTCTGCTTTAATCAAACTTTAGTTTGATTATACTTTAGTTCTGTCTCAGATATCTGCTGGTAGTTTGTGCCCCTCCAATAGACGCCACCTTCTGGCTAAACTGTGTTTTGCGCCTCACTATGCTGGAGTCTTCTCTGGTTTTTAATTTATTATCTATTGCCAAAGACAAAAGAGGAATCCAACATCTGCTAAAATCTGACGCTACTTTGCTTTTTGTGAAGCAGAAAGATGCGCTCCTGCTTTCATTAGAGGTTTTTGTGTTGTCTCCTTCAGTGGTTCTTAGTGCAGCGCCCCCACAGGCTGGGAGGGGAACAGGTTTTTAATTAGTTTAGATTGTTTGACAAAATGCAGTGTGGATGTCTCAAATTTGTTCCCCAATCGAATTGCGTCTCCTCTCAGGTGTGAACTCTGGTTGGCATAAAGATTCAAAACAAGAATGTGCCTGAGCAAAATGTTAATTAACCATGGAGCTGAAATGCTTCAACAGTGTTCCTGCTGGTTTGCGTTAAGTACATTTCCTGTGAGAAGGTCATTATCAGTTCACTAACCAGGATTCAGTAATCTGAAGATCTGCTGTTGTCAGACTGTAGGCTTGCTCTGACATGAAAGTGTAGTCATCTTTTAAATTACTAGAACATTTAGTTCGCAAGCTGTGATGTGACCAGACCGACTGCTGTCCTGCTGTCTGATTGAACCGAGCACTTTTCTACGATAACATGGTAGGACCATTGTAGATGGGAAAAACAGAGTAATTTTCCAATTTGTAAGAAGAAAACGCAAAAATTTTGAGATTCTCAGAAATCTTCTAGAAAATTACATGACAGTATGCTAGGATTATTGTAGATAGAAAAGAAAGGAGAAGTAGATTTTCACCAAAAACTCAAAAACTTCTGGAAAAAAAACTGACATTTTCTAGAAAAAACAAGGAAATTTTTGAGCTCTAAAGTCAAAAATTTCTGTGGTTAATCTCAAGCTTTTCTTTTTCTTTTTGCATTTTCGAGTTTTGGAGCTCAGAAAGTTTTTAATTTAATATGTCCTTTTTTTTCTTGAAAATTTTGGACTTGTGGAGCTCAGAAACTTGTATGAATTTTATAGAAAATATCTGAGATTAATCTCACAATCTCTGGGTTTAAAAAGTTGAAAATTTGTGAGAAGAAAAACTAAAAATTTGAGATGGATCTCAGAAATTTTCTGGAAAAAACTTTGAAAAGATTTTCAAGTCAAAAATGTTAGAGAAAAATGGAAATTTTTTGACTATAAATTTTGAAAGTTTTTCTAGGAAATTTCTGAGACTAATCTCAAAATTTCATTTTTTTTTCTTACAAATGTTTGACTTTTGGAGCTCAGAGATGTCAATGTTTATTCTAGAAAATTTCTGAGATTCATCTGAAAATTTCTGAGATTTTTAGCAGAATTTTACTCCTCTGTTTGCCTTCCGTCTACCTTGGCCGTAATACGCCGTTGTACTTTTGCGAACCTCTTGTCTAACTGTTCCTCTGTGTTTCCAGCCTGTGACGGATGCGGAGAAGCACTCTGCCTCCACAACGGCTCACCAAGCTTGGACCGGAGACGAGGTGAAGCGGCCCGACGGCGGGCTGGACGGCGGCGTCAGGATGGACGCCAAGTGGAGCCGCAGGAACTGCGACGTGTCCGACGAGTCCGACAAGGGCTGCTCGGGCAGGAAGACGCCCTCTGTGTCCAACACGGGCTCCTGGAGGAGGGGCATGAGCTCCCAGGTGGGGGTGACGTCGCCCCGCACTAAAAGCACCAGCAGCACTGGCTCCACGGTTTCAGTCGGCCTGAAGAGCCACGGCTCGGGTAAATCAAACTCCCATCGTTAAACATAGAACAATATATCAAGATAAACAATGGATTTGGCAACTTTTAATGTTTTTGGGGGTTTTTTTGGTGTGGCCTTTGTAGCTACCTGGAGATAATCCTTGTGTGATTTTGTTTGTTATAATATAATGGAGGATTAAGATTTAGTTTTCTGTGATTTTATGTTTAACCTTTCACATTTTGTATATATTATTGGGACTGTGTGTTACTGATAAACACAAAATATGCTTGGTGATTTGGACTTTAAGATTCATTGTCGTATTTTGTGGTATTGTGATAATTATAAAAGTGATGATTATTACTTGTTTTTTAGGAAACTGTACGACTTCGACGTTGTAACAAATACATTTTCCCAGAAATTATTGTGATAAACAGTAATATTGTCATTTTGAGATCATTTTCAACAATATAATAACAACAGCATATTAATGCAATAACTAAAATGGATTATGAATCTTTGTAACCAAAATTACTTTTCAAAAAATATTAATCACTCAGCTTAGATAGGAAAACAGGTAAAATCAGCAGTTAGAACTGTTTGTGACTTTTTAACGACTTTAAAAGGAGAATCTCTTTAGGATCAAATGTTTTGTTTGTAATTAGGATGTTTATAAAATTATCCCCATTATAAAACATGTGCATCTGCATTGGCTCCATCTGCCTAACAGTCAGATCTGTACCGTTTTTATACTGCAGGCAGAGCCACACAAAATCATTCCAGGGGCCACAAAAGGTCCACGGGCCACACTTTGGACACCTCTGATCCGTTTTTCAGCCATATTGTCCAGCTCTGACGTTGGAGTGAAATTTCTGGAGACTCTTCCCACCTGTGTCGTAATGTGAAGCCGTTCTGGTTTTGTTCGCTCACCTGAATCGTTTTCATCCTCCTGCAGGTAAAACCGACGACGTAAAAGTGTCGGAAAAAGGTCGCCACTCTCCGCGCTCGAACGGCCTCCAGCGCTCGCCGTCCGACGCCGGGCGCAGCAGCGGCGACGAGGCCAAGAAGCAGCCGGCCACCGCCGGCCGCGCCGCCGCCGCCCCGCTGACGCACACCGTCTCCGACCCGCAGTCTCACACGCTCGTGCTGTCGACCCGCACCCCGACCAGCACCTTCGGCTTCAAGAAGCAAGGTCACGGCATGGTAACCATGGTTACCGCGAGCGGCGCCACCATCACCAGCGGCTCGGCCACGTTGGGGAAGATGCCCAAATCAGGAGGGCGCTCTCTGTCGGGCGGCTTAAAATCGGGTGGGCAGGACGGGGGGTCTGCGTTGGGTCACCATGACGACGGCTTCCTCCCGATGAGCGCCCGCTCCACTCTGCAGTACCGCAGCCTGCCCAGGCCCAGCCGCTCGGGTGCCGCCGCCCGCAACGGCAACCGCTCGTCCACCAGCAGCATCGAGGCGGCCGTGCTCTCCGTCACGTCTCACGGGAAAAACTCGTTCGGCGTCGCCAAGCCCAACGGGTCAGCAGCGCTTCTGGCCAATCAGACGGATCGCGAGAAGGGCGTCTCCGAGATCGACAATCTGAGAGGCGGGATGCAGAGCGGCCCGGCGGCGGCGGCGGCGGGAAGACAGCAGGTTTCATCACCAACACTTCGCAGGTGAACACACATCTTCAAACTGGAGATACTATTCTGATTTTCAGAGTCATGATTCGATTCAGAAACAGTTTTTAACTCAGAAACCACCTTTGATGAGGCAGATAAGATCAGCTTCATATACTGCATCAACCGAGTACCAGTTCATTAGCAGATTATTTCACTTGTAACAAGACATTTTTCCCATGTTTTAAGTTAGTTTTCCATTGGAACAAGCAGTTTTTCATTAACATTAAGGAATTATTTACTTAAAACAAGTGGCTATATCTTGCTACTGCTTTTTAAGTTAGTTTTGTCTCATGTCATGCGTGCTAAGATAATGGCACTAGAAGCTAAAACACTTGGTAAGACTTCGTGTTTTTGCAGTGTGATATCAGATTAACTAGCTAACGTTGACGGCCCTGGTTTTTAGCGAACCCCTCCAGACATGGTGAGCCACTCCAAGTGGGGCCCTCCTGTATGGACTTGACTTCACTCCCCCAAAAAACCTTAATCATGACTAAAGTATCACACGTGTGGGCCTGTTTTACACACACACTCACTCAGTGTGTGTGTGTGGGGTTAAATGAGGCCATTGTGAGTGGAGGCCTTGAGCGCGGTTGATGAGCTGCCAAGCCTCAGCCTTGGTGGTGAGGTTGGAGGGGCAACAGGAGGGAGTGGCGTGCAGGAATGGAGTCTGCATCGCCTTACCTCAGCACTCTGCCCTCGTTAATGTGAGGCAGTGATAAGTCTTCAAACAGACGTGTTGCTGTTATCCCCCGCCGCGGCTGCAGTCATCACAGCCCACCGATTAGCCGAAGCCGGGAACAAGAGGAGGGTTGTAGGTTCAAGCGCCGCTTCGTTCTGACTAGCAGCCTATAAGCGCTTCTTCTTTCTTCACTGTTTTATGAGTAACATTAGAAGCTCTAAGCAGATTCTTTTGGTGTTTAGCTACATTTACCCAATCACATTAACTTAAGAAACTTTTTGGAAAAATTTACCTTTAGAAGTTGTATTACTTCTTGCGGTTCTTTTTATTTTTACTTGAGTGATTCTGTTATGAAGTATTTCTATTCTTTCTTGAGTAAAGTTTCTGGATTTTCTTCCCACTGAATGGAAAACAAACATGTTTTAACCAAAACTTCATCAGACACAGAGACACACCTGCAGTTTCTGTTAGTTTCATAAGTTTTATATTGATTTGTAAAAAATCATTTTGCCTGATTTTTTATTTTTATTTTTTATTTTTTTTAATAATATGAATTATTGTCATTTTGGTCCATGAAATACCAAAATTTCCTCTTAACTTTATAATTTGATCCACCTGATTATGTAATTCTTAAATACTAATTAATTGATAATTTGATCAGTTACTCAGTACTTGTACACACTTTTTACCAAATACTTTTTTACTATTACCTGAGTAATTTTTAGATGGTTACTTTTTACTTTTGCTTGAGTAAAAATATGCTGAAGTAGTTTTACTCTTTCTGTAGTATTATTTCTGGGTACTCTGGTAGCAACTAGCTGTATTTTCTCAATTACATTCAGTAGGAGTATGTTGGGCAAAGTATCCAGATATTGTGCTCAAGTACTTCAACATACTATTTTTGGTTAAAACATGTTTGTTGTTCATTCGGTGACTGATTGGTTTAACTTCCTGCTCTCCTTCACTGATGCACGTTTAGGTTATTTGGCGGTAAGGCCAGTAAACAAGCTCCAGTCACCACAGCTGAAAACCTGAAGAACTCCACGGTGATCTCCAACCCCCACGCCACCATGAACCACGTTCCGACGGTGCTGGAGTCGCCCGATGGCGCGCTGGGAGGCGCGGACAGCGAGACCAGCAGCCCCCTGTTTGGAGGCCGAGCCCTGGGGTCAGGAACCGCGACTCTGGGCAGCGAGCAGGTCAGACACTTTAACTGGGTTAGGTAGGATTTATTTCACTTCAGCTGATTAGAGAGTTAACATTTGACTTCCTGTTCCTTTGGGTTCAAATATGACATAAAATACAAGTGATTTTCATTTAGTTTCTCTTTAAGTAAGTCAAATGTGGATTGATCTTTATCATGGACACAAAAAAGTAATAATTTCCCACCAAATGTTGCTCATATTTATTGTCAGAACAGTATTTTTTTTATTCATTTTTATTAATTTTAGTTAAAATATTAAAATATTACCTGTGAATTCAGCTGCTACCCTTTTTATTCCCGGTTTAAAAGCAGCAACTGTTTGTGTCCTTAGTTTATACAAGAGTAAACTGTGGCGGTGTTAAACGTGGGAGTGTGTTTATAGAGCTACTTACCGGCCTTTGGTGGGACGCTGGGATTATTCTGCTCTCACCTTACTAATACCACAAACACGCCGACTTCTTGATTCAACTCCGGTTCAGGTGAGGCGCAGATGAAACGCCCGTTTAACAAACTGCAGATCAAAATCACTTCAGACCCGGGCTGTTTGGGCGTGCTCGGTCATGAACTCTGCTTCACGTTTTCACATGATTCATAAGTTTTGAGCTGAATGGCTGTGAGTCACGTTATGACACAGAGGATGTTGTTTGACGAAAGAGAAGTCACTTCTTCACAAACAGAAGGCAGTTCAAAAGTTTATTAAATTATTTCAGATTCAATTCACCCTGGAATGGAAGCGGACAATGTAAGGACTTAATGTCAGGGCTGCAACTGGAATTTGATTTAGGATAATGATTATTGAATCTTCCTCTCAATATGATGGAGAAGTTACATCTGGAATGTTGATTGAAGGTCTTTCATGTTAGGATGTTTGATCAGTTTATTTCCTAGAGAGATTTTGGAAATGGCAAAAATAAGCGTTTTATGTCAGTAAATATTGCTAATTATTGATTGGATTTTTGTTTTAAATATCGGAAATATATTTTTTATCTACAGTTTTTACTCCATACTGTTATTCTTTTATTTGTAAGCAGTTATGAAGAACTGTGGGGAAAGCTTAAACTGCTGCTGCGCAAGTTACTCTGCAGGTTGTTGCTAGGTAACCACCAGTTACTCAACACGTTGTTGCTAAGTAACCACAACTTACTCTGCAGGTTGTTGCTAGGTAACCACCAGTTACTCAACACGTTGTTGCTAAGTAACCACCAGTTACTCAACACGTTGTTGCTAGGTGACCAAAGAGTGAGTGAGTCAGTTGATGACACCACCTTTGCTTAACTAGCTGTGGGAGGTTGAACATCTAATTCACATTTTGCTGATTTTTATACTTCGATTTGAGTTTTTCCAACGTCTAAAAGCAACACAAGCACTTAAAAAACATCCACCCAACGACTTCGGCAATTTTTTTAGTGTCTGGAAAATGAGCCATTTGAAAAATCTTTTGATTGTCAAGTCAGATTTGATGTGGCACTACCCTGTTACCTAGCAACCCACGCTGCTGCATAAAATGCTGCTGCGCATGTTACTCAACAGGTCGTTGCTATTTAACCAAAGAGTTCTGTGAGATGTTGAGCATTTAAAGCCTTTTCTCTGCATACGTCTCCCAGAATCCTGTGCGGTTTTAGATCAGAGTTCAGTGAATTTTCTCTGTATTGATGCATATTATTATTGATTTGTTTCCCATCCCTTCGCAGACCTAATCTTAGACATTTATCTTGCAGGCCTCCAGCCCAGGATCGATGTATTCCTCCACCGGTCCCTCCAACAGCCTGACATGGGGAACCACCTTCAGCGGCTCGTCTGTGCCGAGCAGAGAGGGCACCCTGGGTGGGCACGGTGGGGCAGGCAGCATGGGATTCCCCTCGGTCAGCAGCATGCACACCAGCAGCGAGTCCATCGACATGAGCCTGAGCAGCGCCGGCGGACTCGGGACGCACCGCGAGGACACCGTCTCTGCTCTGGGTCGCACCGGGAGCGTCAAGACCGGCATGTCAGAGAGGTACGGACAGACGGGATGGGTTACGGAAATGATTAGGAGATGAAAACTTTTGTTTGTTTGCTGATATTTTTCTGAACAGCAGGTTAAAAAGTTTGCATAACTATTAGATTTAATGTACTTGTTTGATAATTGCATCATTGTTTTCAGGTTCACTGCAGAAATATTTACATCCTTTGAACAAACTTCACTGTTTGTACACTGCAAAACCATAAACTCTTACACAGTTTGTCTTTCTAGTGCAAATATCTTAGCACAGTTGGAAAAAAGACTAAAATATCTTACAAGTAACTTTTCAGCAAGGAATAACAGCTTATCTCACATAAATAGTTTGTTAATGTTGATGAAAAATAATAAGTTCCACTGGCAGATTTTTTTACTTATAACAAGATATTTTTCCCATGTTATAAGAAAAACAATCTGTCAATAATAAGTTATCTCAAATTATTTTATAGTGATAAAATAATAGTAATAGAAATAATAATAAAAACAGGTTTTATGATAAAAGTTATTAAGAAGTTTCATTGAAAAAATTTTCAAGATAGAAATGTTCTTTTATCAAGAAACCTTCAAAGATCATTCTCAAATTTCCTGAGTTTGTTTATAGCAAATTTTTGACTTTTCATTTTCAGAAATTTTTCTGGAAAATTTCTGTGCTTAATCTAAAAATTTCTGAGTTTTTTGTGGCCGTTTAAATAATATTTTTTCCATCTGCAATGACCCTAATCTGGCATCATATGTGTGGCTTTTCCTAATTGTCAGACAACAGTACCAGACTTCTGTTGCAGGGAGGAAATCTGTACCAAAAACTCCTAAACAATCCTGTTGTTTCCTTTTGAAAAATGTCTGAATTGATCAGTTGCACAAAGCAGCCGTGATGTTGGAGTCGTTTGGTAATCTGTGTGCAGCCGCGGCAAGGAAACAATCCTGATTCTTGTCAGTGTAGCGGATTCCTTCCTGACAGCCTGACTGTGTAAAGTGACGAGAATGCCTCAGAGGAAACATTTTATCATTTGGGCTCCAGGCTGCGACATCAGTGAGGTTTCTCTGCTGAATCCTTGCTGTTGATTTCTGCTCTGACACTTTCCTTCATCTACCTCACTCTCTAAAACTTTGCTGTTTCTCTTGTGTCTGTTGTGCGTTTTCTTTTCCCCTTCCTGTCTTCCATCAGTCCCCTCTCCTCGCCCTCCGCTAGCCCCATATTCAGCCGAAACACGCTACCTCGGAGGCAGGACAGGTAAATGTACCTGTGTGCAGTGTTAGGCTGTTGCTGAGGTGGGTGGTCCTGCTAAAGCACCACCTGCTGCCACACAGGGAGCCCCGGCCTCTGGGATTACAGCCTGTAATCTAGCCTCAGCGTTTTGTCCCTGTGTGGTAGTCTGTGGTTAGTTTTAGGACTCCTGGAGATGAATGGAAATTGAGTTTCAGGTTTTAGTTTAGCTGTCACTTACTGCCATCTTGTGGTTGAGAATAGAGCTTACACCAAAATTGGGTTTTTCTGTTTCCACTGAAATATTAAATATTTGAAAAATACTTGAGAATCAAGTCCTAGCTAGTCTAGTTTTCTAGTTAATCTTGAAAAATGCTGTTTATTTATTTATTTAATTTCATTATTATTTTTTTTGCTAAAGCTTTTGACATTCTGAAAAAAATAAATAAATAAATAAAACTTTCCAGTTTGGACATTATTTGATTGCTATTGCAGAGGATTAGGGTCACTGAAAAAAAGAGAAGGAAATATGACTTTTTCTGAGAATTTTGATTTTAATCTCAGAAATCTAATCTCAAGATCCTGACTTTCTTTTTTTTTTTTAATTTTGACTTTTTTTTCTTGGAATTTTGACTTTAATTTTCTCAAACTTCTGAGATTAAAATAAGATTTTTTTCCAGTGGCCCTGATCCTGTAGATTGCAGCATAGAGAATACATTGTTAAAATAATTTCAGCCATTTTTTCAGAGACACGTTTCCTTGCCTCCTCCCTCCATTTGTGTTCCTCTTCTGAAGTGTTTTTCTCCCACAGCGGGCCACATTGTGGTAGAAACACTCTGCCTAAGAAGGGATTCAGGTACCTCATTTGTTCTCCTGTTGGGCACTTTGCACCTTTTCACTCCGGTTTTACCAGCCTCTGCTATATTTTTTTTATTTTTCGCAGCGTCCACATCATCTCGTTAAGGCTTCTGCTCACGCTTTTCAAAATCAAGATTTTGTTTGGCACTTACCACATGTGTTGTCGTGTTGAGTGTTTGTTCCTGTGCAGATCTATCAGTGTGTTGTTCTGGGGCAGGCATGATTTTTTTTTTGTATCAGGGGATCAAATTTTTTCTTTTTTGCCGTCTTTTCTGCTTTTTTCCGTTGCTCAAAGCTTTTAAAAAAACGTTCACGCTGTTGTAATATGTTGGTGCAGCATCTGTCTCATCTTCATGTCAGATCCTGGTGATTAATCTGGCTGCTGGAAGCAAAATAAGCAACAAAATCCAGATCACTTGTTGTTAAAAGAATAATAAAATCCCATATACTCCACACAAAATCTCCATTTTGATGCCCTGGCTTCCGTTTTAAGCCAATTCTTTGACTCTCTGCAGGTACGGTCCGTCTCAGCAGCTGCGGGGTCATGAGGACCGTGATTGGCTGCGCTCCCACTCCACCAGTGGGCTGCAGGACTCTGCCAGTAACTCACCGTTCTCCCCCAGCTCCAGCCTCACCTCTCCCTCTGGGACTCGCTTCAACTTTGGACAGCTGGGTAGGCCACTCAAAAAAAAAAAAAAAAAAAAAAAAAATGTATACATTCACTGGCAAATCTGTAAAGTGTGGCATGCATTTACTTTGGTATTACTTACTAAATCCAGGTCAATCAAATGTTTTAAAGTCATATAATTAATAAACGCACTCCACCGTTGTGAGTGATTTCATCCAAATTTGCATGTCTGCTAATTTTTTGGGAGGAAAGGACAATCCTCGAAAAAAACAAACTATTAAGTACTGCAAAAAATGTAAAAACATTAAAGGTACCTATTATTTTTACTTGAAAATGTTAGGATGTGTCTGAGCTGTTTTAGGGCACCGTCACTTAAAATTAAAATAATCCGTTCCAGTCACTCGATATTTATACTCAAACATGAAAATAGCTGCTAACAGATAAGCAATTTTACAAGCGTATGTCTTAGAAAAGCAGAAGTAGAGCCTCCTGCACAATCAACAAGAATGCAGCAAGTGGTTTCTGGATGGTGAGTCAACAACAAAACACTTGTGTTTTCCAGCAGCCATTGTACAGTGCATACAGCAGTAAAACCAGCTGAACAAACATGCTGGAGCTCCACTTGGGTTGCTGGGTAACGACCCATTGCTTGTCGAATGTGACTCAACAATCAGAAAGTTTTTGAAACCAAAAACAATTCGGTTATTGCTGGTTCAGACCAAAATGAGCAATCAAAATTGTGCAAAATGTGAATTTTGTGTACTTGATCCCCTTTAATATAAATGCAGGTCACATTTTTAGGATTTGTATTTGGAACAATGTTTGCTTTTTGTTCCTGCTTTAATTATGCAATACTTTGTGTTGCTTTATCACATAAAATCCTAATAAAAATCATTAAAGCTTGTGCATCAGGATCATGTGTGAATACCTTAATGAGGCACTGAAAGCTCATTGACAGAGAGCTGGTTCATTTTAGATCCACCAACTCCCACATTTATGTGTTTAAATGTATGTAAAATGTTTTATTGTATTTAATATAGCCTGTATTTAAATGTGCTTTTAAAAAGAACCAGCTTTGATGCTCTGGTTGTGTCATTTCTGCAGCATCCAGCCCAACCTCTGCAGGTCAGATCAACCTCGCTGGTCTGCGCAACAACAGCCTGACCAATCAGGACGCTCCTTTTGACCCGTGCAGCGACAGCCGACTGAGAAACTCCTGCATGTCGCTGGACGAGAAGACCCGCACCATGAGCCGGTCGGGATCTTTCAGGGACGGCTTCGAAGAAGGTCAGACCTCCGCTCGAGTTTCTGTTTCACATCTGGGATGAAATCAGGTTTAAATGCATGTGCACCAGTTCAAAGGCCTCCTACTTCTGCTTCCTTATTTGACTTAAACAATTATTAGTTTTTTTGTTTATAAAATATTAAGTATGATAAGCCATTGTTTTCCAAGGGGTCATTTAAGTTTTATGGCTCAAGAAAAATGTAACTTAAAAAGCTTGCTGGCACCTGATTAATACAAAATTGGGGAAATGAAATGAGCATTTAAAACTTTAAAACACAAATAAAAGTTGCAATAAATAACAAAAAAGCAAAGTAACCATTTTCGTTGATCAGACGTCAAGGAAAAGCTGATGTTTTAAGCTGCAGCTTGTCAACTAAACAGTGCATTCAGGGATTGAAAAACTATTAAAAACCAAATTATTTCCGTTTTTAAAAAAGTATTAAAGTTTAATTGAGATAAACATCATATTGTGTTGTTTCCTTATACTGTGTTCCCATGATAATGAAATTTAACACATTTTAGCAGGAATGGTTCATGTGGTTGAAAAAAATGTTCTTTCTGAAAAATTCTGAGATAAACTGAAGTTTTAAAGTTTCAGCTTCACGTTTTTTAAGTCAATCCAACATGGCTAATGTACTGAATTGACTCAAAATGTTTCTATGTTTTTTTAAAAACAGACATAAAAGTACTGAATTACAAATGTATTAATGTGGAGTTTTTGCAGAACCAAGTCTTAACCTTCCCTGATCATCCACATTGTGATAGAAAACCGATCTAGAATTTTTTTAAATATTGGGATTGATACAGAAATTAATCGGTGCATCTCTGGTTTGTATCCTCATGTTTTAGCTTATTTTATTGTGCATGAGCAGCTGTCCATCATCCATTGCACAACTTGTCTTGAAAGCCGTAGGTCTGGTTGAAAACCACAGTTGAAGGCATGTTGTTGCACCTCATGCTGTAACATATCTGTCCTCCTCCCGTTTCAGCAGAGGGGATAATTACAGGGATCGCTGTGTGAGGTGTGAGTGAGACGTGGTGACATTTAGGAAAACCACCGAGCTAAACTTTCTCCCTCCCACTTTCACTCTTTGTCTTGGTTGTCGTCTCTGCTGTGACATGCAGCTTGTGTGCATGTCCATGTTTCTGAGGGGTAGAGTTTCCCTCCAGACTCAAAAGACGCATCATCCCTGAAACACTTTGTTGTGCTTAACGAGAGCAGCAACACCGCACTTTGTCATCTCATCCACACCAAACTGAATCCCCCCTGCTCATATTTATGTTTGCAAATATTTTTTCAGCTTAAAGGAGAATCACAGACATAAATTTACTGTTTTAAATTATAGTTTACAGCTTCGGGGTCACTTGTCTGAGCTTGGGGTTGGGGATTTTTTTTTTATTTTATTCGAGTGAAAGACGATTTTAAAAAGGTAAAAGTTTTAGAAATTATTGGTGACTACTCAAGTCATTACTGGTACAATTCAAAGCCCTGAAAATATGGAAAAATTTTACTTCTGCAAATCGATTAGAAAATGTAATAAGCTTAATCCCGATTAATCACTAAGAATAACTTTGTAAGCTTGAAATATGAATATGCACACAGATGCATTAAAGGAAAAACTTACTCCACTGCACATCCATAAAAGTAGTAGCAAACCTGCTCAATGAACAACTGACAAGATATATTTTCTAGATCTTGGTTGTCCCCCCGTCCTCCACACAGCCCATTTTTGATGCCGCCCTGGGCAGTTGCCTATATCAAAAGCACCACTGTATGCACGTTTTCAAAAAATGTTTCAGAAAATGTTTTATTGTCTCAAACCAAACATGTGGACTTTTCATATGAAACGTGAAGATTCTCAGTTTTGCAGGTTTTTATATTCAGGAAGGCTTAAAAGTATTTGCTAGTTTCTATTATTTATATTATTTATACTGTAGCAGTAGTTTTGGTTTTGTTTATACTTTGGTTAATGTTGCAGAATTCACAAGTTAAAGGTGTATTGTGATTATGTTTACATCTAATGGGTAATAAATACTCAACAGAAGAAACATTTTCTATTAGTTAATTCATTTATTGTTGAACAACGAACTGACTGCTTTTTCTCCCAATTTTTACTGTTGCCACTTTGCGGATTAGCATAAATGCCACCAGGATTATGGAGAACTGTAATTTACTGACAGCTGATCGTACAAACACTTTGTGTTTAATTAGTTTTATAAACACATAGTTTATATAGTTTCAGGTGGTTACCGTTTTTACTCCATTTTTTTTTATTTCAGTTAATGAAAATGTTTTCTCAGTTTTTCTTATTTTGACAGTTTTAGGGATAAGGACAGTTCTTTCCTTAGCCATTTGCTCCACCTCTTGTTGCAGAACGAGGGGCATTCCCAAACCAACCAAAAGATATAATCTTTCTGGTGAGTCCTGGGTCTGCCCTGAGGCTTTCTCCCAGTGGGATGTATGAAAAACAAACACCTCTCCCAGTCCCCAAACTAACTAAACCAGCTCTTCTTGATGGAAATAACCGCCTAGTAAAAGCCTGAGTTTCTAACCTTCAACATCTTTCAAAAAATCAGCGCAACAACGATGTTTCATCTGTACATTACCTCTCACCCACTGGCTGCAGGGTTAGGCTCAGTATGGATGAATGGATGGATTAAAAAGTATTTGTTTGAAATAACAGGAGATGATGAAACATGACTGCAGTTTTCCGCCAGTCCAAGAACTGCTTTTAAATCTGCTGGTTTATTAGAGGGTTGAAAGACTTGAAATATAAAATAAAGCTGAAATTTTTTCAAGTTTGGTTAAATATCAAAGTCTGAAATCAAACTTTTACAACTTACATGCTAAATTCAACGTTTTAATCTTTGTACTTCCATTTGGGTTTCTACTTCTTCTAAACACAGTCCAAGCACTTAAAAAACCCACTTAGATGGTTTTCAGCAATAAGTTGATGTTTTTTTGTCTCTGGAAAATTATCCATTTCAAAGACCTCTGTAATGTAACGTCACAAATCAGCAGGCATGACCCTTCACCTAGTAATCCCAGCGGAATACGGCCCGTTACTTAGCAACCCCAGCGGAATACGACCTGTTACTTAGCAACCCCAGCGGAATACGGCCCGTTACTTAGCAACCCCAGCGGAATCCAGCCCGTTACCTAGCAACCCAAGCAGAGCTTCAGCACGTTTGGTCAGCTGGTTTTACTGCCGTATTTACTGTACGATGTCTGCTTGAAAAGACAAGTGTTTGCAGCCATTTTCATACGCGAGCATAAATGGTGAGTCGGGGGGGCGTGGCCAGCAGCAGCTTATTTTGATTTAAAGGGACAGGAGGCCATAAAACATTTCAAAATAGGTAGAACTGAGCAGATTAAAATCTCATTATCTAAGTATGATTTTTGTGGAAAAACATGCCATGAATGTGTTTTGTATATACCATTGCATAATGATTAACTTTAAGAGATGCGGCTGAACAGAAACAACAACAAAGCAAGGATAAAGTCTCATTACCCTGAGTAATAATAACACCATAAAACTGTTATCACAACAAAATGAGCTGACTGTTGGTGTTTTCTTGACACAATGAGTAGTCGACCCAGAGAGACAAAGTCAAGCTTGAGATGCTATTATCTTGAATTCGATATTAGCAATTCGTCCATACATTTGCAATAAAGTTTGACTCAGTTTTCATTTAATTAAAAAAAGCAAAACAGCCATTCCACTTAAAAAAAGACACATTTGTGGCTAACTTGGTAATAAAGCTGTACAGCCTGATTGTTTTGTCTGTCAGTGAAAACTAAATGTTCTGCTTTCATGTGGCTGACTGCACACCTTCCCGTCTAGACCAAACAGAGATAAGAGTGAATCTTCTGTAAACTCCTATCTAACAGAACAAAAGGTTCTTTTGCGGATCGGGCCGACCTCTCGCCGTGGTTTCTGACATCACATTGCTGATCCCTTCTAATCTGCTTCCAGACAGGGAACAGTAGCGGCCCTGTTTTCCATACATGTGTGATTAGCCGCTGAGTCACTGCGGTAAAGTTCAGCTTGTCATTAGTTTCGCCATGGTTGGGCTGTAATGTGGAGGAGTTTTATCTTTATAGTCAGGAATTAAACTCCGCCTGGACAGAACTGGGAAGACTGGGAAGTTTGTGTGGGGAGACTGTGGGAGGTCTGGTTGTAATCACAGCAGAGCCGACCCAAGGTTGTCTGGGGCTTTGAGCTGAATTTGATTTGGGGGCCCAACTTCCTGACCACCAATTATAACCCCACCCTGCAAAAACACAAAATCTTAGTCCAGTTTCTAGTGCAGATACTTTAGTGGACTTGAAATAAGACAAATCTGACATTTGTTTTTTGAAAAAATGCTGGTTATTATAATAATTTAGATTTATCGTTGTCATTAAATCAAAAATTCATTAAAATATATATATATATTAATTTTTCACACTTTTTTTTACAATCACATAAATAAGTAGCAATAAATTAAAAAATATGATTAAATAAAGTCTCTATGTGCAGTTTAGTGATATAAATCCCACTTCATTATGTTGCGGTGTCCTGAAGAAGTCTTTTTAAAATGAATCTGTTTGTCGAGAGCGGTATTTCTGTTTCTGCCATGCAGTCACGGCCAAACAGTGAAACCTTTTCTTTTTGTTTCTGTTTCTGCAGTTCATGGCTCATCTCTGTCTTTGGTGTCCAGCACTTCGTCCATTTACTCCACGGTGAGTTTACGCTTCAGAACTGGTGTGAAATTTCCTCATATTTTTATGTTCCTGAAGGCAACGATTCTCCCTGTCACATATATTTTACTTTTTACTTCTACTAACTTTACTCTGGACTCCAGTGCCATCAGAGCTGAACGTAATTTTACATCCAGCAGCTTTCTTACGGCGTTAATAAAAAATTAAAAAATTAAATTACTAGAAGAAAATCATAATATTACAAGAATAGTCGTACAAAAATAAAGTCATGATAACGTGAGAATAAAGTCAAAATATTACAAAAATAAGTTTTAACATAATTATTTATTCTTGTAACATTATAACTTTATTCTGTTAATATTGCAAATTTATTCTTGTAATGATATGATTTTAGTCTCATACAAGTTTATTGTTTTAATTTTATAAATTTATTGTTATAAGAGTACAACTTTATTGTTGATATATAATTACTTTATGCTCGTAATCTTATTATTTTTATTGTCTTAGTGTGGCTGTAATACCCTGTTGAACCCAAAAATTGCCAAAGTAGAAATTATTTTTGCAGTTATTCATGTGGAAACCGCTTCAATTCATTTAAATATTAAAGTTTATCAGTCAGCTCAAACAGATATGTGACTCACACATCCTGAAAGGAAAAGGTTTAACCGTAGGCACACAGAGTAGCAGGGAACAGCCCACATGTGCACACAGAAAGTGAAGCTCCTCCTCCTCCTGTCTCTGTTCGCTCACCTGAGCAGGTGTAGCTCAGAACCTCTCATACTGGCTTTGACCCTCAGAGCCTGAAAGTTACAGGCTGGAAATCAGAACGGAGCCAAAATGATGGCGACTCTATCTCTGACGGGATCGGTCCCGGTTTGGCAGCAAACGGTAGGAAACGGGAGCAGAGTGTTCCGGTTTCTGATTTTATGGAGCGTGAGTCAGAGGCGCGTTATTTTCTGGCTCTAAAGTCTCTTTGAAATAAGATTTATGTGCTGTAATCTGTTGCTGATAGAACCGAGTGGTGATGTTTTTGTTACAGTGAGTCGTTTCAGGACAAACTGCTGTGTGTTTCTAGGATCAGGTGGTTGCACTGCAAAAACACAAAATCTCACCCAGTATTTTTGTGTTGTTTCTACTGCAAATATCTTAGAGCACCTGAAATAAGACAAAACTAACTTACATGTAACTTTTAATCCAGATGTAAGAGCTTGTTTTAAGTAATAAATTCCTTAAAATTGATAAAAAGTTCAATTGGCAGGTTATTTCAATTATAACAGAGAAAATATCTTAATGTATTTGAAACAAGATACAGTGGAACTGTATCGATATTAAGGTGTTATTTACTTAAAACAAGCTCCCATATCTTACTGAGAAGATACTTGTAAGCTATCTTACAAGTAAGCTTGTCTTATTTCAGGTGTAATAAGATATTTGCTCTGGAAAGTAGACCAAAACTAGTTGGTAAGATTTAGTTTTTTTGCAGTGTAGGTTAGAATCACATCATTTTGTGAACATAAAGGCTAATTGAAATAAGATCTTTGTGCGTTGCTATTTTTGCATTGGAGAGCTGTTTCTCTGTTTCCTCTGCGTCTCCAGGACAAACTTCTGTGTTTGCGTTTCTAGGATCAGCTGGTTGTGTGCCTGCGTGTGTTTTTGAGTCTCTCTGTAAACCACATGCCACCGTCCAGATGTGCTAATGTTAGCTGCTCAGACTCTGCTGGGAAAGCTGCTGCAGTGGGTTGTTTCAGCAGAGGAGAAAAAAAAGTCAAATTCACCTTAAATTTAGCTGCAAACAAACCCGTTGTTATCATCTATAAATACAAGTTCAGGTGCAGCTGTGTTTATATGTAAATGTGGGTGTTGCATGTTTCAGTGTTTTGGTGACCAGCATCAGGGCGTGTTGCGTTCGTGCGAGCTAGCGTTTGTTTTCTGTGCTCTGCATGTCTTTTTACCACCTATTTCTTTTTTTTGGCTATTGTTCCATTTTGACAATGAGACTCGGCACACACGGTGAAATGCCTTCAGGAGGATATCTCTGCTTCCCAGACATATTACACCAGACAATACGCTCCACAGTTTATAAAGCTCGTCTCCAAGGAGCTAATAAATCAAACGGGAGTCAGGAAATGTGCGGTCTGACCCGCGGCAGGTTGAAGACTCTAATGGTTTTCTCTTCTTCTGCTGTTTGTTTTTCAGAACGAGGAGAAGTCTCAGTCGGAGGTAAGCATCAGCACGCCCACAGCGCTCACAGCCTCTTTAATTTTCTGCGTTCACTAGCTGGACTTGTTGGAACATGGGCATGTTTTCACAGTTGTATCCAGTTACACATGTAGCCAGGTTGTGACTGACCTTCTTAACCCACTGAACACCTGTACACTGCAAAACACAGAAGAACAAGCTCCACTGGCCGATTGTTTCAAATATGGGAAAAATGTCTTATCAAAGCTAGTACGTTTACATCGATATTAAGGAATTATTGACTTAAAATAGCTCCTATATCTTGCTGAAAAGTTATTTATAAGTTAGTTTTTCTTTTTTCAAGCGCACTAAGATATTTGGAATAGAAACTAGGCTGTAATTACTTGGTAAGACTTTGTGTTTTTGCAGTGAACTCAGAACAAATTGTTCAGATGAGGGATCCTCCCCTGTTTGTGGCTGCAGTGTTTTCCTCATTATGCGTCTGGTTGCGTTTTTGATGTTTTTGTCTTGACCCCGCAGATCCGAAAACTTCGCCGGGAGCTGGATGCCTCCCAGGAAAAGGTTTCCGCCCTCACGACACAGCTGAGCGCCAATGTAAGTGAACAAGAACATCAACACGCACTGGAAAACCTATATCACACACCTGTACGAGATGAGCCCGGATTTTAAAAGTGACTCTCCTTATAATCAATAAGTTTGCCTTCTTTATATTTACTAGATTTTTAGTAGACACATTTAAAAATACTAAAACAGATGTTTTAAACTGTAAATTTAAGTACAAAACTGAAATAGAAAAAGGCCAAATTTACTCTTCTAAAGATTTACTGAACTAAATCCTTGTATCTGAATTTCCTTTTGTTTGTTATTTGTAGCTTATTTTTAAATACAAATCCACCTCTTTTCAGACTTTGTCTTTTAAGGCTTCACAAAGTAGAGAAAATTTGCCTCCATCACGCACTGAAACACAAGTACTTACTAATCCCTTACAGAATGATGGCACAGTCTTCTTTACCCTCAAAAGGTATAATTTGACTACTGGCAGAGCCATCAGAGAATCTCTTAAAGCATCTCTAGACACGAACGTTTCTGCCTGCCTGCTGCCGCTGTTGCACAAGTCTTGCCACGCTCTGCTGGTAATCGGCTCCTAGAGTGCAGCTCTCCTCTGGATTAAAGATATGGAAGGAAGATTGTTGGAAAACAGCAGGTACTCAAGTCCCGGCACACAGCCGGTAGATTTAAAGCAAAGATTTTACAGTAAGTGACGCCTCCATACGAGCAGGAGAGATGCAGAGAGAGACAAAATAGTATTGAAATATTTAACGGTGTGTCAGACTGATGAATTATCTGAGCACACCTTGATGCCCCTGAGGCAGAAAAATTAAGCTTCTGCTGTAAAAAACAAACAAACGTGGACACGCAAATCAGTCGGCACAGGATCAAATCTAGAGGAGGAGTTTGTTCACCCTGTGTGATTAAAGGGGAAGTATGGTGCTAAATTCACATATTACACGTTTTTGTACTTCCACTTGAATCTCTGATGCTTCTAAAAACAGCTGAATGAACTGAGGAAGACTTAAAAACAACCAAGTCAATTCTGCAGTATGTTAATGCTTTTTGGTGTCTGGAAAATGAGCCTTTTTAAAAAACTTCGGAATGTAATGTCAAAAATTTGCCAGCCCAATGTGTTACCTAGCAACCCCAGAAGCCCAGCGCGTTACCTAGCAACCCCGGAAGCCCAGCCCGTTACCTAGCAACCAGAAACCCCTTCAAAGATCTATTGAACATGTTTTGTTTAGCTCATAAACCTTTCTTAACCTGTTCAAGGAAGCATAACAATCACTTTTAAACCAACACACTTACCTGTGTTTTTCCAAAAGTAATTCCAGTTTGTCTTGTCTCAAAGCAGATATGCATCATTCTAGCTGTACCCTCACATATATTCATATTTCACCCTCATGGAATCATTTTGTGATGCTGGAAGGGTCAGATTGAGTTACAGTAGGAAACCATCGGACACATCTTGGACTCAGTGTGACTTTAGATAAATGAGTTGTGTCAGCTCCAGGCTCAGCAGTTTGGTGTTGATGTTTTGTAATGTGATCATAAGCAGCTAGCCATTTATCACAGGATGTTATTTTTTGGTGATTGTTTGGGTTTTGTTACATTCTGTTGACATCATGTTTGAGCTTCAGCCTCAAGGTTACAGCGGGTAGCGCCACTGTGCCCCTATTTTCTTATCCCATCCAATTCAGCAGCTCAGATTTGGATTGCTTTTGATTCCTTATTCCTTTATAAATCAAACACGAATTTGGAAACTAATTGGTTTTGTACAACATAATTTAGCCATTAATCCTTCCACAAAGGGCAAACAACAGGAGAAATTGCCAGGATATAACGTTGCACAGATCTCCCAAGTATACATCAAAACTAGCTAAAAATGTTGCTGTTTTGAGGAAAATAAGATTTTTTTTTTCTGAACCACAAATCACTGTTTATTTTATATACACAGCTTTCTAGTGCAAATAACTTAGTACACTTGAAATAAGACAAGACTAACTTAAATAAGATATAGGAATTTGTTTTAAGTGAATAATTCCTTAATATTGATGAAAAAGTTTTAGTTCTCTGGCAGATTATTTCACTTATAAGATGAGAAAAATGTCTTGCTATGAAAAAAATCTGTTTTTTATGAATATTAAGAAATTATTTACATAATACAAGCTGCTATATTTCATTTAAAAAGTACTTTTAAGTTAGTTTTGCCTCATGTATCAAGTGTACTAAGATATTTTCACTAGAAAACTAGACGGAAAATCCTCGGTAAAATGTTGTGTTTTTGCAGTGTACGTCGATTTGTATGAGAGGTTCAGGAAACCATAAGACTTTTCATGTCCTACCTGCTTCTTTTTGAACAAATTATGTAAAACTGCATGTCAGTTGTCCATTTGTCCTCGTTTCTGTTTTTTTTTCTACTTTTTGTCTGTTTGAAATAAATAAGGGTGTATTTTTATTTAACAGAAGTCATGAGTACCAGACTTTCCTGGTAAAATTTGAGCTAAAACCTGTTGGTTTGCTCCACAGGCTCACCTGGTTGCAGCGTTTGAACAGAGTCTGGGCAACATGACCATCAGGCTGAAGAGTCTAACTCTGACTGCAGAGCAGAAGGTGAAAACTTTTCCTCCTGTCACACCAAGCCGATGACTTCTCCGGTTTAACTTCTTCTAATCCTGGTTTCTGTGAAGGACTCTGAGCTGAACGAGCTGAGGAAGACCATCGAGCTGCTGAAGAAGCAGAACGCTGTTGCTCAGGCGGCCATTAACGGAGTCATCAACACACCTGAACTTGTACCCAAAGCAGATCGGACAGGTAAAAACAAAACGCTTAGGCTCAACATTTAGATTTGTGTATTTTAATTGGTTCCAGATGTGACTTAAAGGGATTATTTTTGGTAAACAAATAGACACACAACTGGACTGCAGAAAGAGCCGTTAATCTGTTTACTGCATTTATCTTGATGCTTTAACATTACTTAGCATGTTGTCAGCTTGCTACCTTGCAAAAACTGAACATTTTACCTTGTATGTTTTGTCTATTTTAGTGCAAATATCTTACTACACTTTGAAATAAGAAACAAACTAACTTTCAAGTAACTTTTAATAAAATATAGGAGCTTGTTTTAAATCAATAATTCATTAATATTGATTAAAAAAATACTTGTTCCATTGGCAGATTATTTTTACTTCTAACGAGGATTTTAAGGGGAATAATCTGCAAATGGAACCAATACTTTTTAAAAGTCAGTATGAAGGAATTATTTGCTTAAAATAAGCTCATATATTTTGCTGAAGAGTCACTTATAAGTTAGTTTTGTCTTATTTTTAGTGAACTAAGATAGTTGCACTTTAAAATAGAGTAAAATTACTTGGTAAGGTTTTCTGTTTTTGCAGTGTACAACTGTTTATCACAGCGTGATGAAATAATGTCTGACCCCAAAACGTTACAGTTGAGTGGATAAATGATGAGGCAAAATGGACAAATGAAATACAAATATAGTTTCTTCCTAATTTGGTAACAATTAGCAAAAAACTGAACATGCATCTGCAGCCGTCAAGCCAGGTGGAAAACTAAGCTATCAGAAATTAAGTGTATAATAGTTAGAAAAATGTTTTCTTGCTTGCTTTCTGCAGTGACACCTTCTGAGGATCCCAAATGTTGAGCTAATCTGAAAGGTGTTTAAATGCAAACGTCCCTCATGTCTTCTCAGCTGGCAGTAACGGTACGATGCAGCAGCAGCAGCAGCAGCAGCAGCCAGACCTGCGCATCAGGCGGCAGCACTCCTCCGACAGCGTCAGCAGCGTCGCCAGCGCCACCAGCCACTCCAGCGTGGGATCCAACATGGACGCAGATGCAAAGAATAAGAAGAAGAACAAGAAGAACTGGGTAAGAGTGTGGAGATTTACAAGTGGATCTCAATAAACTAGGATGTAATTGGAAAGTTTATCTGTTTCAGTAATTCGAAGTGAAACACATAAATAAATTAGTGATGCACCGATCCGCTTTTATCACTTATGACATCAATACAGATTTCTACAACGGAATATTAGGGCAATGGCAACTGGAGGAAAAAGTCCATTTCTGTCAAAAGCTCAGAAATTTTGGGATTAATACGTTTTTAGAAAAAACATGAACATTTCAAAGTCCTTCCTAGAAAATTTCTGTTTTTTTTTTGTTTTTGTTTTTTTGGACTTTTCAGTCTCAGACATTTCCAAGTTTTTTTTTTTTCTTAAAAAAAAATTCTGAGTTTTTGATTAGTAAATTTTTGACTTTTCATGTTCAGGAATGTACCAAGTTTTTTATTTTTTTATTTTAAATTTCTGAAATTAATCTCAAAATTAACTGGTGGAAATTTTCTCCTTTTTCTTTTTCTATCTAAAATGGCCCTTGCTGATCTGATAGAAAATAAGAGCTAAATTGACTTAAAATGTTTCTTATTTCTAAATATTTAATGAATTAGACATTTATTTTATAACTCTGCACCAGTACACCAATAGCTTCTAAATCCTGGTCAAACATGTAAAAACCAATTTAACTTAATTAATCAGTGCAATTAGGGGGATAACAGCCAATGCAGAGTAAAATAATAAACTCTAATCGACAAAAGCAAAATGTTGGCTACTTTCGTCAAATATGTAAAGAAAGTAAACTGCAACAAACCTTCTTCCAAATGGTTCAAAAAGTGCAATTATGAATTATAAATCTGATGTAAAATAAATAATAAAGCATCAGTATCGGATTTGTGCATCTCTAATATAAATTTATTACGTTCCAAGTGTTATTTCTGTTTATGTTGATTCCTGGTTACAAATTATGAAAATCCAACAATCATCAAAATAAACAGAAACAAATATTTGAATTGTATCAAAATTCTATAATGAATCAGCAATAAAATTATCCTTACAGAGATGAACCTTTAAATATTATAAATCTGATGAATTCATTCTGCACTGATTCAGAATTTCAGGACTTTTTATTGTTTTTCTGCTGAACTTCCTGTTGGGGGTCACATGTTTCTGGGTTTCTCTCCTTCAGCCGTCTTTTTCTGGGGATAAGGTGAATACACCAGACGTAGCTCCATGTAGTCTTGTAACGTCCTGCTGAAAGGTTTGATTTGGTGCTTTTCCTGTCCAAAACATGCTTTAAATTGGTAAATGAAGTAAATCACCAAATCAATGTTGACTAGATGGTTGGCGCAAACATTTAGAAAAACAGCAACTTGACACTTAAACTTTTTCTTCTTTTTTTTTTGCAATCACAAGGCACTTTTGTGCACCGCTGGACAAATCCAGGATGATGATGTATGCAACTTATTTTTATTTTATACCTTTAGCACTGCAGAAACGTAAAATCTTACCAATTTCTATTTAGTTTCTGGTACAATTATTTTAATACACTTGAAATAACACAAAACTAACTTACAAGTAACTTTCCGGCTTGTTTTAAGACAATAACTCCTAAATATTTATTAAAAAGTAAAAGTTCCACTGGCAGATTATTTCACTTTGAACATTTTTACCATGTTAAAAGTGAAATAATCTGAATGTGAAATGTGTACTTAAGGAATTAACTTTAAACAAGCTCCTATATCTGTCAAAAAGTTACTTGTAATTTATCTTTCTATTATTCCAAGTGTACGAAGATATTTGCTCTAAAAAAAGGCTAAAATACTTGGTAAGATTTAGTGTTTTTGCAGTGTATTCCTCTTTTAGGTCATACACTGAAAAAACACAAAATTGTACCAAGTATGTTTGTCTCGTTTCTAGTGCAAATATCTTAGCACACTTGGAAAAATGACTAAATTATCTTACAAGAAACATTGTAGAAACATATAGGTGCTTGATTTAGGTCAATAATTCCTTTATATTGATACAAAAAAAAAGTACTAGTTCCGCATGCAGATTATTCCACTTATAACATGTGAAAAATGTTCCAAGAGACATAATCTGCCAGTTCTGGAACTAGAACTTTTCCATCAATATTAAGGAATTGTTTACTTAAAACAGGCCGTTATATCTTGCTGAAAAGTTAGTTATAAGTTAGTTTTGCATTATTTCAGGTGTATTTGCATTGGAAATAAGACTTGGTTAGATTTTCTGTTTTTGCAGTGTAGAGCAGAACTTGATCTCCTTCCTGTGTGTGTGTGTGTGTGTGTGTGTGTGTGTGTGTGTGTGTGTGTGTGTGTGCGTGTGTGTGTGTGTGTGTGTTTTTGTCGGCGGCTCCTGGCTGCAGGTGTTGCTCATAGGTGTGTGATGTTGAGCACATAGGGGCTCCGTTTGGTGGGGGGTCTCTAGTGGCTGATGAAAGCCTCCATGTTTCAAGGTCGTTGGTGGCTTTCGACCTTGTAGGAATCTCTAGCTGAATCTTTGTCCCTCCGTAGACAAACATGAACCGCATGAACATGTGCTGTTTTGTCTCCCTGTCTTCCTCTGCTGCGCTTCGTGCGGCAGGTCTACGAGGTAAGGGCGGTGTGCTGACAGAAACCAGAGTCTAACCCCTGCACCTCCTCTAGGTTACTAACCACACTCCTTTTCTTTTCCCGATTGATCCGTTTTTCCTCTCCAACACTTCCTTATGAACGGTTCTTATGACACTTGAGCTGGCTCCCCGGTTCACACTCCTGCTGAATATATTTATTGGTTCTGCTGGTAAAGATGTGTAAAAAGTGTTGAGACAAATTATACTTATTTTGCAGAAACATAATCTCAATATGGAATATGTAGAAAACCAAAACATTAAATTTGAGTGAAGTAGTAATTTACTATCATCAGTCGCCTCGTATTTTAGCTTAACTTGGCTAAAGTGAATCTCTACTATGTTAGGTTTTTATGAAAAGCTTTATTCAAACACCAAATCTTACCAAGTATTTTTGTTCTAGTTTCTAGTGCAAACATCTTAGTACACCTGAAATAAGACAAAACTAACTTATATGTAATTTTTCAGAAAGATACAGGAGCTTGTTTTAAGTCAATAATTCATTAATATTCTTTTTTTTAAAAAGTACAATTTCAACTGGAAGATTGTTTTACTTTAAACCTTTTTCCTGTGTTACAGGTGAAAAAATCTGTGAAACTTGTACTTTTTTATCAATATTAAGGAATTATTTACTTAAATCAAGCTCATATATTTGCTGAAAAGTTACTTATGAATTTGTTTTGTCTTATTTCAAGAGTGCTAAAATATTTGCACCAGAAACTAGACAAAGAATTTGGTAAGGTTTTGTGTTTTTGAATTAAACTTTTAATTTTTTATTTTTTTTATTTTCTTGGAGGAATTTTTAGAAATAAAAAATACAAAGCATAAGTATAAGCAAACGAAGAATTAAAGGTTCCTAGAAAAACAAGGAAGGAAAGCGTAAAAATAATGTTGGTTGCTATGGTTACCAGTAAGTTTGTCACAAAAATGTTTCCCTCCACAAAAAATACATCCAAATTAAACGTGAGATTTTACTATATTTTTCGACCTGAACTTATTTACACATTATTTCCAGTTGTGCCCATGGATGTAACTGGCACTGTGTGAATAATTGAGCATCTTTTACTGCAAATGTTTCAAAGTTTCTCAAACTGCTTTATCTGCAGCAGCTAAACTGTAAAATGTTTCCAAAATGCTCAGTCAGTCATAAGACTTTCTACCTGCGATTCCTTTTCTCCCCAGGCCTTTGTTTAATTGTCTGCAGCCATTATCCCCGCCACGTTCTCCTCTTCCCCTACCTTTGACATTTCGACTTCGCTGTCTTACCTTCCATATTTTTTTTTTTTTTTTTTACAGCTGCGCAGCTCCTTTAAACAAGCGTTCACCAAGAAGAAATCTCCCAAATCCGCCTCGTCTCACTCAGACATCGAGGAAATGACAGACTCTTCCCTGCCGTCCTCCCCCAAACTGCCTCACAACGGCACTTCGGCCTCCAGCCACATCCTCAGGAACACACACTCCAACACTCTGTAAGTTTGGTGCTCACCTGGTGTAAATATTGAAGCTTTCCACAGCTGGACTCACCTGAAGTCTTGAAAAATCCTCCCAGAAAAGGCAAACATGCAGATTATTCTGCACAAAAATTGTGGACATTCAGAGAGTTGCATTTCTATTTAAAAAATGTTCATTTGATGGATTGATGGTTCAATTAATTTGATTTTAATTGAAAACAACATGGTGCATATGTTGAGTTTATTTCTTAGATTGCAAAAACACAAAAGTATTTTTGTCTAGTTTCCGTTGGAAAGAACACTTGAAATAAAACAAACCTGACTTATAAGTAAATTTTCAGCAAGAAATATGAGCTTCTTTTAAGTCAATAACTCTTAATATTGATTTAAAAAGTACTATTTATAAGTGAAATAATCTACCAGTGGAACAAGATATTTGAACTTATAAAATAGGAAAAGTATCTTGTTCCACTGGCAGATTATTTCACTTTTAAATATCACTTTTTAAATCAACATTAGAGTTTTTTTAACTTAAAATAAGCTCCTATTTCTTGCTGAAAAGTTACCTTTAAGTTAGTTTTGTCTTATTTCAAGTGCAAACTAAAGTGGATCAAAAATAAGATTTTGTGTTTTTTCAATATAACTGGATGTGAATTGATAAGTGAGGTTGATATTGGGAGTATTGATGCATTTCTTATCAATTCCCACCCCTAAGTAAATATGCAGTCCTTGTTAAGGTGGAGTTTCTGAATCATCTCAACTGGTTTGTGTTTTTGCAGATTGTCGGAGTGTTTGGACAGCGAGGCCGAGACGGTGATGCAGCTGCGGAGTGAACTCAGAGAAAAGGAGATGAAGCTGACCGATATCCGCCTGGAGGCCCTCAGCTCGGCGCATCAGCTGGACCAGCTGCGGGAGGCCATGAACCGCATGCAGGTCCGCTGATCCACAGAACCCCAACAGACTGAAGCCTCGTTATTTCCCTGCCGGTTAACGTTTTCTGACTGTGGTTTGGACAGCTGGAGATTGAGAAGCTGAAGTCGGAGAATGACCGCCTGAAGCTGGAGAGTCAGGGCAGCAGGACGGGATCGCAGGCGTCCATCTCGGCGTCTCCTCCGCCTCACACCCAAAGCCAGAGCGCGGGCCCCGCCGCGGGCCTGTCCCAGCACAGCCTCAACCTCACCACCAGCGAGTCGACCAGTCTGGGTGAGACGCACGGCCTGGAAAACATACCAACATATTTTGTGGTACTGTTGTATGGAAGAGGATTAGAGCCTCTGAAAAAAAATAATTCTGACTGAAGTTAGAATTCTGGGAAAAACTTTGAGAGAAAAGACAAAAGGCTGAGCTTAAAGTGTCTCTACTCCTCTTCCATGCAATAGTACCACATAATAAAAATTTTAAAAGTCAGAATTTTGATATAAAATAAAGTCATAATTCTAAGGAAAAAGTCTGAATTCTGATTTAATTTTTTTTTTACAAAAAAGTTAAAATTCTGAGGTTAAAGTCAAAATTGTGGAAAAAAAATTCTGGGATTAAAATCAGGATTCTTAATTTTTTAAAGTCAGAATTCAGGTGAAAGAAAGACAAAATTCTGAGATTAAAGTTACAATTCTGAGAAAAATTTAAAATTCTGAGAAAACCATTTGAATTTTGAGACTTAAGTCACCGTTCTATTGTGTATACAAGCAATTCAATTTCAAAAGAATATACCACATGAAACATTTTAAATATCCAAAATAAAATACAAAACAATAATAATTAAAATGGATCATGGAATCTTTGCAACCAAAATTGCATTTAAAAAAAATCTTAATTATTCAGCTTCAGCATAAAAAAAAAGTCAAAATGGCAGAACTGTTGTAAAAAAAAAAAAAAAAAAAGAAGGAAAACTAACTACATTGTACTATGTGTTAAATGTTTTCAGGGTTTTTCAAAATGGCGGCTTTTCAATTCTAACTATAGTTGTTCAACAGGAAATTATCACGCTCATTTTAATATATAATGTGATTAATTGATTTACTTATTGTGTTACAGGCCTTTAAACTAATAAATTAAAACCATATTTCATTTCTCTTCCTGCCAGATATGCTGCTGGAAGACACAGGTGGAGATGGTGGGATGAGGAAGGAGGGTCGACATGTAAAGATCGTCGTCAGCCTCGACGAGGAGATCAAATGGGGGGAGGTGAGACCCGCGTTACGATGGGAGTGGCGTACGGAGCACGTCGGCCTCTCAGAGTCTGACAGCTGCTTGTGTTTTTAAGGAGGGTCAATCTCGCCACTTCCTGATTGGTTGCATCGGAGTGAGCGGCAAAACGAAGTGGGATGTTTTGGATGGAGTGGTCCGACGCCTCTTTAAGGTAAATAAACATGTTTATGTTCTGCAAAAACATAATATCTTATCCAAGTATTTTTGGGCTAGTTTCTAATGCAATATCAGTACAATTTAAATATGACAAATCTAACTTGTAAGAAGATTTGGCCAACAACAGTTGGATTTAAAGTGACAGGAAGCCCTAAAACAGCCCATAAACATATCCTAGCATAATACGCCACCGCTAGCTTTTATCTACAAACTGGTCCTTTAATCTTCTGCAGGAGTACATCACCCATGTTGACCCGGTGAGCCAGCTCGGCCTGAGCACAGACAGCGTTCAGGGTTACAACATCGGTGAAATCCATCGGCCCAGCAGCTCCAGTACGGCCAGTACGCCTGAGCTGCTGCCCTGCGGCTACCTGGTGGGAGACAACACCATCAACATCCAGCTCAAAGGTACCACAGCCTGCACACTGCAAAAACACAAACTCTTACCAAGTGTTTTTATTCTGGTTTCAATGCAAATATCTCAGCAGTCTTGAGATGAGACTAAACTATCTAGTTCCACTTGTAAGAAGACGTTTTGCATGTTATCGTTGATTCAAAAGGCTCATGTTGTGTTTGTGTGTAGGTGCGAGCAGTGAAAACGTCGACTCTCTCGTGTTTGACACGTTGATCCCGAAGCCGATGCTGCAGCGCTACGTCTCCCTGCTCAGGGAGCACAGACGGGTCATCCTGTCCGGGCCGAGCGGCACCGGGAAGACCTACCTGGCCAATCAGCTGGCGCGACACCTTCTGCTCCTCGAGGGCCGACCTCTGACCCCGAACGCTGTCGTCACTTTCAACGTGGATCACAAGTCCAGCAAGGTAAAAGGATGGACAGCTTGTGTATTTTTTCTGCTTTTATCAGTTGCCCAGACAGTTAATATTACAGAAAACATTCCTGGTGACTCTGAAGTCAAACTGTGGAGCTTAAACAAAAACGTTATTTCTTAAGGAACTTCGTCAGTACCTGTCAGGATTAGCACAGCAATGCAACAGTGTTTCTGGGGAAGACAGCCCCCTGGTGGTCATTCTGGACAACCTGCACCACGTCAGCTCTCTGGGAGAAATCTTTAATGGCCTCTTCAACTGCAACTACCAGCACTGGTCAGTTCAGCTTCATCTAACCTATAATAACGGACTTTGATGAAAAGTTACTTATAAATTAGTTTTGTCTTATTTCAATTGTGCTTAGATATTTGCACTGCAAACTAGATCAAAAATACTTGGTAGGATTTTATGTTTTTGCAGTGTTGTGAGTAAAATCAGTACATTTTTTGCTCCTTTCAGCCCTTACATTATCGGCACCATGAGCCAAGCCACATCTTCAGCTCCAAACCTGCAGCTTCATCATAACTTCAGGTATATTTCCAAACTACTAGTGAGATCCTCCTTCCACTGAACATTCACTTTACACTGAATGCTCATGCTGTATGTTCTCCATGAAGGTGGGTCCTGTGTGCCAACCACACTGAGCCAGTAAAGGGATTCCTTGGTCGCTACCTGAGGAGGAAGCTAATAGAGATGGAGATCGGCAGCCGGACCCGAAACGCAGAGCTGGTGAAGATCATGGACTGGGTGCCGCGGGTTTGGCACCATCTGAACCGCTTCCTAGAGACTCACAGCTCCTCTGACGTCACAATCGGTGAGAAGAAGCACAGTTAGCATTACAAAACAAAAAGCCTTACCAAGGATTTCAGTTAATACACTTGAAATACAAGAAAGCGAACTTAGAGGTAACTTTTCAGCAATATATAGGGGCTGGTTTTAAATAAATGTTTCATTAATATTGATGAAAAAGTTCTAGTTCAGGTGGAAGATTATTTCACTTATAACAAGATATTTTCCCATGTTATGAGTGAAATAATCTGCCAATGGAACTGGTAGTTTTTCATCATTATTAAGGAATTGTCCACCTAAAATAAGCTCCTATATCTTGCTGAAAAGCTACTTATTAGCTACTTATCATTACTGATATAAATTTGTTATAAAAGTATTACTGATTGCACTTTAAAAAATAGGTAACTTTATGTTATTAAAGGTAAAGTTTAAACAGTAATGATTTCCTGGTTAATGTCAAGTTGTCATAACAAAGACATTTTGAATAATGTCAACTTTGTATTAAAAGTGTCATAATTTACCGAATGACGCTTTATGACAACAGTCATAAATATTCATGAAGGCTTATTCATGTTTATGACAGTGTCATGTCAGTCTTATTCAACCCCCTTCAAATAAAGTGTTACCTCCTTCTCTCTCATTACCCTCCTGTTCTGTCCTAACACTTTCAAATAAAGGCCACTATAGTAAAAAAATATGTTTTCACTAGGAATTAGACAATACTTGGTAAGATTCAGTGTTTTTGCAGTAATAGATTGGAGGCAGGACTGGGTGTTTATGTTTTGGTTCTGTGGACTGCAGGACCCCGCCTCTTTCTGTCATGCCCCATGGACGTGGAGGGATCCAGGGTTTGGTTCACTGACCTGTGGAATTACTCCATCATCCCCTACATGCTGGAGGCCGTACGCGAAGGACTGCAGGTAGCAGAGCTGGAAGGGTCATCTTTACAGAAAAATCATTTTCTGGTTGTTTCTGTTTGATTCTACTGTTATTATTTAAATATACTTATGTTTTTTTCACTGCCTTCAAGAGTTGCTATGGTTTTTTTAAATTTGTTTTGATGAAAAAGTACTAGTTCTGTTAGCAGATTATGTCATTTGTAACAGGAAAAAACACTTAGGATTTTGTTTTTTGCTGTGTGAGCTACAAATCTGCGCTCAAGATTTTTCTTACTTGAAATTGTCCAATCTGAACTAATAATCACCATTTTAGAAGCTTTCCTCAGATTCTCCTTGTGACTATTTGGTTTTTCCATGCAGCTGTACGGCCGCAGGGCAGCGTGGGAGGATCCAGCAGCCTGGGTGATCGACTCGTACCCCTGGTCATCCACGCCACCTCCAGGCGACTGGCCACCGCTGCTGCAGCTCCGCCCAGAAGACGTCGGCTTCGACGGCTACTCTGCACCGAGAGAGGGAGTCCGGAAAGAGCCGCCGCAAAGCGACAGCGACGCAGATCCACTGGTGAGCAAAAGCAACAGTGTTTAACATCAGATTAAAGTGGACAAAGCACTCAACTACAAGTGAAAGTTGCACTTAAAGTTTACTCAAGTTAAACTTTTGAAAATACTAAAAGGTTCAAAAGTACAAATAATATTTTCTAATATCATCTAATATCAGTACAATGCTGTATGTTAAATCATCTGATGTTTTGACATGTAGAACCTGCAACAAATAGTTTACACCAACCGCAATGCAATAAAAAATGACAGATGTTTCCATTATTCCTTTTTTATTGCCCCCATTCCAAAAAAAGGAGAAACTTTTTTCTACGACAGCGGCCATCATAGATAAAAAAATAATAATAATAATTTCTGCCAAAAAATTTAATTAATCTCAGAAATTTTCTACAAAAAAACATGGAAATTTCTTAGTTAGAAAAGTTAAACATTTGCTGGAAAAAATCTCAGAAATTTTGAGATTGAGAAATTTTCTAGAAAAATTGAAACTCAGAAATTTCCAGTTTTCTTTTTTCTAAAAACTTTCTGGTTAATCTCATTCTTGCTCTGCTGTTGGAGGCTCAAGGAAAGATCATCCGAAGGGCCACATGTGGCCCCCGAGCCACACTTTGGACACCTCTGAGTTACAGCTCCTCATTGTTCTTCTCGTTCTTCCAGTGACTTTTGTTTCTGTCGCAGATGAATATGCTGATGCGCCTGAAGGAAGCGGCGACGTCATCGAGCCCGCAGAGCTACGACAGCGACTCCAACAGCAACAGTCACCATGACGACATCCTCGACTCGTCGCTGGAGTCGACCTTATGACATCGCAGAAGCACAAAAGCTTGACTATTTCTACTCTGTTCTCACCGTGATGAGAACTTCCTGGCACAAAATGCAGCCACATTTATCTGGGTGCAGGTAACCCAAAAAAAGACGAGTTTCTTCAGCACTGCCGTGATTTTATTTTATTTTTTTTCCTTCACCGCTGTGGCCCTTGGTTCCTCTGTCAGGAGTCTGATGTCTGCTTCAGCAGAAAGTGGAAGCACACAGCCTGTGCCTGTTGATGAGGCCTCTTACCATCATCATGAGTCAACAGTTTACTTTTAACACCAGCCAAGTGATCGGCATCCTCCACCATGCTGCAGCGCACCGGACCCGCCTGCAGGTGGCGATCCAACCCATGCTCTCTTGCACTGTGAGCCAGAGCAGCGACCCACTGCTGGACGATGAACAGTCAGCTCATCCTCTGCAGACCAACTCGTCTGAGTGACTGCTGGATGAAACCAGCCAAAGTGAATTTTCAGTTCAAAACACAATATTTTCTTTCTGAAAATACACTGCAGAAAAGTTTGTTTTTGGTTTAGTTTTTAGTAATAACACAAAACTAACTTTTCAGCAAGACAGAGGAGCTTATTTTAAGCAAATAATTCCTGAATATTGATAAAAAAGTACTAGTTCCACTGGCAGATTATTTTTCTTACATCCTGGGGTGAGAACAAACGGCCTGAGAATCAACAAATATGTGCTACTATGAACTATCAATACTTAATAATGCGTCTTATTTTGTTTTATGATCTAAACTATTACACAGCATGCATTCTTATAATTAAGCCTGATAAGTTTTTCTGAGTAACATTTCAATTTTTGTTACATTTATCATCAGATTCCTATAGCCTTTCCTTAAATACAGATATTAGGAAAATATATTTGTAACATATTGTATATTTTGGCTATTTGACCAGATCCTAATTTGACAGAGATTTTTTTTTATATTTCTATATTAAAGACAGGAAAAATGGAGCAGAAAATGTGTCAGATTTACTCTAAAACTTGAATGAGAAATGTGAAAAATGCAGTTTTTCATATTTTTGTACTTCTATTTGGGTTTCTACTGCTAATTAAAACAACCCAAACTCGTAAAAACCCACCCAGCTTTTTTTTTTGACAATATTTTAATTTTTTTTTTTTTTAGTCTGGAATATGAACTGTTTCAAAAATCTCCAAAATGTAATGTCTCAAATCAGCAGGCACTGCCTGTTACCTAGCAACCCCAGCGGAACTCCAGCCTGTTACCTAGCAACCCAAGCAGAGACACGTTTAAAATATGTTTTATTTGTATAACAGTTTCTAAGCACAAAAAATTACAAGTAGAACTCTAAGTACATCAAACAAAACACAAAAGAGGAATACTGAAATACATAGTATGTTAAAAAATAAATAAAATATAAAACTAAAACAGAACAACAGTAATACAGTACAAGCTGTATGACAAGTGTTTTGTTGTTGAAACCACTTTCTGCATCCTTATTGGTTGTGCAGGAGACTCTACTTCTGCTTTTCAGAGATCTGCAGACAAAAATGTATTAAACATGTTTTGTATCACCTATAGACCAATCCTAACCTGTTCAGTGAAGTATCAGAGGTGACTTTGAAGCTGGAATTCACTTTGGAGGGATTTGTCCTTTAAATGCTGCTGGCTGAGATGATCTGTGTCCTGATTTCTTCTCTAATTCATCGCTTCTTTCTTTGAGCCCTCTGATCTCTCTTCGCACATTTGGCCCATGCAGGCTTTTGTAGCACAAATCTCCTTTTGGTGCTGGACTGAGTTCCAACAAACAATGCCTTACTCTTTGCTACCAGACTACGTGCATTAGCTGATTTTGTTGTGTTTTTTTTTTGTTTTGTCTGAATTGCTGTAAAACGTAACAGGGCTCCAAAAGTCGAGCTCTCCTCGAGTGGCTGCAGTTATCGAGGAGCGCCGTCGACCTCTCATATCAATCACCGTTGCCGTGGGAACGTTCAATAGATGCGAATCAGAAGCAGTACTTTTGAATTAAAGATCTATTTTTTGTTTGTTGCTCTTTTTGCTTGAGTGATCTGACAAGTTTGTAAATATTGAACTGCAAAAAAGAAAAATATTTCGGTGTGTTTTGGTGCTTAAAATCAGAACTTGTCGGTGACTGAGGCAAGTAAAAGACTTGATTTTATACCTCATCTCCCATCTTTTTTTCATTGTTTTGTTCTGACTATGAACAAAACTCAGACATGTTGAACTAGTTTTAAAGCTGCTTTGTTTATATATAAAAAAATATACGCAAGAGGTTATTAATATAAAAGGTACGTGTGAAAAATGAGTAAAAATGGTTTGGCATGTTTATAACTTTAAAACCTTCTCTTTTCCCCCTTAAGCCTCCCAGCCTGCCTTCAGAGAGGTTTAAAGCCAGAGAATTAAAGTCCATCGTTTCAATATTTTACTCTCCGATCCTATGCAACATTTAATCCAGAAATGAAAACTGAACATCCGTTTGTCCCCCAGTTTGAAGATGTTTTGCATGGCACCAGCTTTGTGGCCAGCGTTCTACGACAGCGTATCATGACCATGGTAGATAAAAAGGAGTAAATTTCTGCCAAACAAAAAACTCGGAAATTTTCAAATTAATCTAAGAAATTTTCTAGAAAAAAATTGGGAAATTTCAGAGTTTGAAAAATCAAAAATTTGCAAAAAGAAATCTCTGAAATTTTCTAGAAATTTTTTTTTTAAATTTCTGAGTTTCAAGTTGAATAGTTGTGAGAAAAAGAAAAACTCAGAAATGTTTTAATTAATCTCAGAAAATTTCAAAATTTGTGAGAAACAAAAATTGAGGTTGCTGTGTGAAGTTTTCTAGAAAAAAAACAAGATTTTTTTTCTATCAAATTTTTGACTTTTGGAGCTCAAAAATTTCCCTGCAAATATCTCAATTTCAAGTGAAAAATTGGCAAAGAAAAAAGTACAAAATTGAGACTAATCTCAGAAATTTTAAAGCAAAACCATGAAAGTTTAAAGTCAAACATTTGTAATAAAAATATACATTTTTTAGAAAAGTTTTTCTAAACTTTTGGAGCTCAAAACTTTCCTTGCAAATCTGAGTTTCATGTCAAAAATATATAAGAAAAAACTGAAATTTGGAGATTAATTTCAGAAATTTTTATAGGAAGAATTTGTTAAATGAGTTTCAAGTCAAACATTTCAAGTAAATGATATTTTTTGATAAGTCTAAAAAAATTTATAGAAAACAAATCCTTTTTATGGAAATTTTCAGAGATTAATCTCAAAATTTTATTTTTTTTTTGGCAGAAATTTGCTTTTTTTTTTTTACATACAGTTTCCCTGATACACCATCGTAGTTCTCATTGTCTTTGTGTTTCAGTTCCTTCAGTTTTAATCCCACTGCTCTTGTTGCAAGCACAAAAAGTTCTGCAAGTCCGTGTAAAGCCAGCTCCGTTAGGTGTGAATGTCTGAAGCCTTTGACTGGTCCATCATTTTATTACTCACAAACTTAATGAATGTTTAGATTTCATAGCCATGTACATTTTTTATATGTAAGATAACTTTGTAAATAGCTGTTGATCTTGCAGCATTTTGATGACTTTTTTAGCCGATTTGGTATAATACTTGAAAATTGGTATTTTGTGTACAGTCTCTTTGTGTCAGAGCAGATCGGTGCAGTTTGTCATCACTTGTTTGTCCAGGACTCAGAGAATTAAATCTGATATCACTGTACTAGTCTTAAGTTATTGTGATTCAATAAATTTATTAATTTATAACTGAATTGTGTTCACTTGTATTTCCAGTCCTGATCTCACCACGATTCACAGTATTGTGTTTGTTTGTTTTGGTGATGTTGAACAATCATAAAATAATGCAGAGCAACCGTAGATTAAAAGAGCAAAGACTGAAACAGATTAACTACTGTAATTTCTGAACTTTACAGTTCACATGAATAATTCACATCCTACGGCAGCTGCCATCAGGATGTGTCTAGATCAGAGGTTCCCAAACTGTGGGGCGCGCCCCCTAGGTGGGGCGCCGTGTCATTGCAAGGGGGGCGCGGGAAGCCATCTGGATGAAAAAAAAAACATGAACACTGTATACGCTGGGTTTTTACCTTAGAATGGCCAACTCTCTGTTATTCCTATGTCAATTTGATTCAGTAGAGGCTTCCACACTTCCCATATTTGTGTCCTCTGTCACTTTTGTCAGCAGTTAAAACTGTTTAATCCGTTAACATGTTGTAACCTGTTTTTCCGAGCCGCCTTTAAACGCAACATGAGCGCTACGACGCTCGCGCTGGGTTTACACCTGTGAAGGAGACCTGCTGCTGCTGGGCGGAGCTACGTAGGTTTGTGTTAGAATCACGGCAGCAAACCAGCAAAACGCAAAGAACTTTTCACAGTTTTTCCCTCCAAACTAACCGACTGAGTTGAGTAAAGCTGTTGGATGCAGGTAATGTTAGCTAAACGATGACTAGCTAATATCAATACAGAACCTTAAGCTTAACAAGTAGC
Source organism: Poecilia mexicana (assembly GCF_051168715.1). Classification (NCBI taxonomy): domain Eukaryota; kingdom Metazoa; phylum Chordata; class Actinopteri; order Cyprinodontiformes; family Poeciliidae; genus Poecilia; species Poecilia mexicana. The sequence goes on along the minus strand of NW_028263372.1, from coordinate 33,675,918 downwards.
CTGTAGGCTACCGATGTTGGTGTCTATTTTCAGGGGGGGTGCAGAAAAAGTTTGGGAACCACTGGTCTAGATAAACTTATTAGTTTATCTAGTTTGTATACTTTGGATCAACAATTATTTCATTTTGCTATTCTATTAAAATTATTCGGATCCAAACTCATTAAAATGTTTTTAATTGATTTCTTCCTGCTCAGATGTGTGTTGCATAAAACAAACATTTAGCCTTGAATCATTTGCAGTTTTATTTGGTGTTTGTACAAAAGTGGTGAAATAAAACATATATACAAGACATAATACAAGATACTTAAACAAATTTATATAAATTATTAACGAAATAGCTACATTTTCTCAATAAACAACTCTATTCAGTATCGGGGTGAAAGTAACTCAATATTCTTGGCATAAAACTTCCATACAAATTGTACAAAATACTGTACAGTTGAACACAGCTGTGCAAAAACAGCAAACGCTCTCAGAAGCAGAACCTGTCCAGTGCGCATAATGCAACAAAACAGAGAGACATGTAATGAGTTGTTGTTACAAATCGGTTCACAGTCACATAAAAACAACTCGCAAATTATACGTTTATATAAAAAAAAATAAATTAAGAGACCGTTATTTCTTCGTCGTCTGACTCTGAGAAGTCTGAGTGTTTACTGGACATGGAGGGTGAGGAAAGGCTGCATCCTGCCACGCTCATTCTCTCTCTTCTGAACTCCTCATCCTCCTCCTCTTCCTCTTCGTCCTCAGCGGAGGATTTCTTCCCCACGTCGCTGAGGTCTGGGTTGGGGTTGGATTTGGTGGGAAGGGTCTGCTCTCGGCAGCCGCCGGATGACAGCAGCTCCCGTTCTTTGGAGTTCCTCCACTTCATCCGGCGGTTCTGGAACCAGATCTTCACCTAACGGGGCAAAAAGAGGACGGTGAGGAAAGAAAGAGAAAAAAGAAAGATGGAGACTGCTATGTTTGACAACAACTTATTAGCACCCAGAAATTTTCTACAAAAACATTGAAGATTTCTGAGTTCTAAAAGTTGAAGATTTATAAGAAAAAGACCGAAATTTTTAGATTATTAGAAATTTTCTGGGAAAAACTGACATTTCTGAGCTACAAAATTTAAAATTTTGTGAAAAAAAACTGACATTTTTTAAATCAATCTAAAATTTTTTTCTTGCAAATTACTTAAAAAATAAACTTTTCTCAATTGAAAAAAATCCAAAATTTGAGTTAAAATACAAGACTAATTTTTTTTTAGCTCGTTAAGTTGACAATTGTTGTCTTTTAGGTTTAAAATATTTCCAAATTCTTTCTAGAAAATTTCTGAGCTTAAGCTGAAAATTTCTGAGTTTTTCCTCACAAATTTTCGACATTTTGAGAACATTAAGGAAAACTTTTGTGACTAACCTAGAAATGTATCTGTTTTTTGGCAGAAATTTACTCCTTTTTTCTATCTGTAATGGCCCTTATGAGCCGCTTTCCCATTACAAATATGCACAAATGTTTGTCAATATTCTGCTAATGTTGAAAAAACACAATTTTAAATAAGATTAAATAGGAAACGCAACTAAAATCACAACTGAATAAGTTTGTTCACACTTTAAGTCCTTAAAAACATGCTGCGCCATCATCGTCCTACCACTTCCTGTCTTCTTTGTCATTTCCCACAGTAGTAACATCCGGTTGTTGATCATGTGACTTGTGTGATGTGAAAAAATGTTTGCATTGCAGTTTTCTGAAATGCACTAATTTCGATAAGACATAAAAATTTGAGTTTTGTCTAAATTTGTTTCCAGTAAGAGTAATTCCAATTCACGCATTTTTATTGTCAATGGAAACGTACCGAGCACAAGTTGCACACATTTTTTCTACAGATGTAGTTTTACCTGCGAGTCCTTAAGGCCCAGTTTGGACGCCAGTTTCTTCCTGTCGGGTTTGCTGATGTATTTCTGTTTCTGGAACATTTTCTCCAGAGCTTTGCGCTGGACGTCGGAAAAGACGGCCCTCCTCAGCATTCCTCTGCGGGGTTTTCCTCTGGCTGCCAGGGGCCACGAAAAGGTCCCAGGGATGGGAACAACAGAGGATGTTGCTGCAAAACAAAAAAAATTACAATTTCTTTCAAAAAGTTCATCTCTGAAGCCACAAAAACTCTTAAAACTTCTCAAAACTTCATGAAATCTCACAATGCAATCAATAATCATGAATAAATGTGGATTTAACTGGAATTACAAGTGTCTCACATGTAAACATCCAAAGTATTACTTTGATATTAGCTGAATAGATTAATGGTTCCATTTGTGTTTATTTATTTATTGTGCTTGCATCTAAAATTTTTAGTTTTTTGAATGAATGTGTGAATGAGCACCAATCATTGAATCTTTGGTTAGACATTATTCATCAAAATGCAAAAACAAATGAGTGACAGAAATTACCCAACTCCAGTATTTATTGATAGTATTCATTTTCTTTAAAAAGTGTTTACAGATTTAGAATAATGTAGATCTACAGAAGAAGATTAGGATCACTTACATTTTTTAAACTTTTTTTCCTCATAATTCTGACTTCAATATTAATATTTAAGTTGGAATTCTGAGACAAAAGTCAGAATTTGGTGTGTGTGGGGGGGCGGGGGGGGGATCAGAATTCTGAGAAAAAAATTTAAATTCTGAGAAAAAAGTCAAAATTCTAGAAAAAAAAGTCAGAATTCTGAGGGAAGAAAAATCAGAACTGTAATTTTGAAGTCCGCATTCTGAGAAAAAAGTCCAAATTCGTAATTTTTTTTTAGTAGGCACTAATCTTCTTCCATAGAAGCTCATAGGCAAAGGGAGGTTTCACTAAAAAAAATGCCACAATCCATTGAATATTTATGCATGCTTTCTTTTAAGTAATTGTATTAATTACATAAAATAATACAGTTAATTTATTAAAAATGTGTCAGATTGATTATAACATGACTTCTCTGTGTTATTTCAGTATTAATTTAATCATTTCATAATTTACTAAATCATTAATAAAATGTAAACTGAGTCATGAAATAGACCCAACAGCTGACAGCAACAACTAAACCAACTGAATTAAACAAATTAAACATCATAAGCTATTTACATATAATGAATAAAATATGTAATGTTTGCATTGAATTATTCATAACTGCTTTATTATGTAAATAAACATTTAAACACTTGGACTTTTGAAATGTTTGTCCACATATGAATCAAAACGACGCCTCGGTTTTCAGGGATTTTTTTGGGTTCTCCGTTTTGAGTGAAATGGCACGAGGTGACTAATTAGCACATTGGTCGGTCCTCGAGCGCATTGGTATGTTAAAGAGGCAGCGCACCCTTAAAGGAGCCCTGCGAGGGCGGATAGAGGAGTTAATAAACCGTGAACGGTAATTGTGTAGTAATGAACTAACGCAGAAAAGACTGTGGACAGGCGGCGAAGGCCATATATTATCGCAACAAAAGGAGATTTACACTTTCAAACTAAACACAACTGCATACCAGAATACTGATGCCCGGCGGGGGGAAGTGAGGAGTGCGGAGGAACGGGGAATGGTGAGTTTTTTCTTCTTCTTCTTGCCCTCAAATCATTTTCATTAAATGAACACGAAAAGCTTTTCAGGACGCTGGAGTTGTTTTGTTGAGGCACTGAGCTGAGCCCATGAAAAGACTCCTTCTCCATTATGATTAGTCTGAATGAAAGCGACTTTATAGACTTTTCTGACGGATTATTCTTTATCTCAGCTCGTTCGCTGGCCCCGATAGAGACTACAGGAACGTTTAGGGCGCACTATGCGGGGTGTAGACAGGGAGGAGTTGCGAAGTTGGACGATTTTTTTGGGTGAAATTTGCTTTACGGACGCGGGAGCGTCAGGAACAACAACCCTCTATGTGGTCTTGTGAGAATATTGAAAACGCTCAATAGCGCCTAATAGGGAAATTAGTGCATGACTGGTTGGCCCGCCTGGTAAAAGTCACTCTCCGGGGTGTGTGGGTGGTTCGACCGGTGGGAGCTGACCGAATTGGTCACGGTGCAGCCGGGCTTTGTTGCCACCGGGCCGCTGTGGGAAAACGCAGGCCCGGAGAAATGCCAAGAACGCCCCCCAATGGGAAGCAGGGGGACCATAACCCGCCACCCCGCCTCAAATTTAGAGCGTGACGATTTGGGATAATTGGTTAATTAGGGGGTGGGTGATTATTCCCTGACAGGGTTCTGAGCCGGCGGTCCCATTAATGAGACAGTGATTTCTTCTTTTCTGGCTATTTGCCCCCTTTTCTTCTCACATTTTTGTTAAAATATATGACAGGGGTGACAAGGTTCAGTTTAAATGCAATTAGCGCTGTGTTTCCATTACAAATGTGCGCAAAACTTTGTCTACATTCCCCTGTCATAAAAACACATCTGCGGTGTTTTCATTAAATAAGAAACACAATTAAAATCACACCTGAATAAGTTTGTTCACTCTATAAGTTATTAAAAACATCATCCTTCTACTTCCTGTCTTCTTCGTTGTTTCCGTCAGTAGTAACATCCGGTTTTGTGTGATGTGGAGAAAAGTGTTTCCCTAGCAACTTTGCTAAATACCTTTTACATCGGCATATTAGGGCCATTTTAGATAGAAAAATTAAATTAATTTCCACAAGACACTCAGATATTTTTAGATTAATCTCAGAAATTGTCTAAAAAAACTTGAAAGTTTCTGAGCTTAAAATAGGAAAATTTGAGGAGAAAAAATATGAAAGTTTGAGATTAATCTGCGAAATTTTCCACAAAAAGTGAAAATTCCTCAGCTCCAAAAGTTACAAAAGTTTAAAGTAAAAGCTCAGAAATTTTGAGATTAATCTCAGATGTTTTCTAGAGAAACTTATCAGTTTTTAAACTCCAAAAGTCGAAAATATGGAGAAAAAACTCTTCTCTTAAGATTGATCTCAGAAATTTTCTATCAGAAACAATTACATTTCAGAACTCAGAAAGTTGCAAATTTACAATAAAAAAACTCAGAAATATTCTAGAAAAAACGTGACAATTTCTGAGTTTAAAAAGTAAAAAAAAATCTATTTTTGAGAATTTATGACTTTCCAAAGTGGAAAATCTCTGACTTTTGAAACTCAGAAATGCCCACGTTTTCTCTAGAAAATATCTGTCAGAATTTTGGGTTTTATGGCGGAAGTTAGTCATTTTTTCTATCTACAATGCCCTAATTCACCCTAATTGCAGAAAAACCACATTATGCTAATGCTAAAGCTTTTTTCCCTTTTTTTTAATCAAGTTATTCAAATTGGCGTATTTTCCTTAAGCAAATTTATTTTCGTAACTCCAACTTGCGCGATCATATGGTCAATGTTGCCTACCTGGTAAATATGGCGTCCTAAATATGGGGTGGAAGGTTCCGTCAAAGCAGGGGACTGGGAAGGTCTTGGAGTTGAGACTGTGGATTGTTGGAGGTGAGGATGCTGCTGAGGAAACGTGACGTGTTAGAAAACGATTTCTGCGTCAAATAAAAGAGCCAAAAGTTCAAATGTATGCGCTCTCTTTCTACTCACCTGTCTTTGGTGACGGAGCCAGGATCGCGCTCACTCCAAACTTGAGGAAACTTGGATCCTTTGAGGTTTTGGGCGAGCAGGAGTCGCGCGTCACCGCGGAGGCTCCGTTATAGGACGCGGTGGGCATGGAGGCGCCGACCGGCGGGGCAGTTCGGTTTATGAAGGCGGTGGGTCGGCTTATCCGCAGCAGATCCTCCACCAAGAAGCTGGAGTGAGCCGGGAAGGCGGACGGCAGAGCCGCGGCAGGTCGGTACAGCCCCGGGTAAAGAGCGGGAGGCGCTAGGACACTTGGGATCATCATAATCCCGGCGTTAGGGCGGAAAAATAAAAAAGTTTCAGTTTGGAATCAGAAATACTCCGTGAATCAGTCCTGCAAACTGTTCTGGCTTCGTCACTCTAGGGAGAGGAGTTTTATAGCTTGCTGCCCCCCCCCCCTCAGCCCTCCTCTGGGAGCGGAGAGCCCCAACAATGGAGGTAACAAAGTTCTCCACATGGGTCGCTTTCATGGCCGCTGATTGGCCGCTGCACGCAGTTTATGATTGCATTAGTCTTCATAATCAAGCGATGGAGAAAGTAAAGCGCACAAAGGAGGGGCAGTCATCAATTCTCCATGTTGGCCACTTTCCTTTTAGTTTGTTTCGTTTGGCAAAGGCAAGCGAGGTAAAACAAGAGGGTGAATTATCCTTTTCTTTAAACATGAATAACTTTCAAATAAAATTGTTACACTGCAAAAACAGAACATCTTACCAAGTATTCTTATAGTGAAAATATGTTAGTACACAGGGAATAAGACAAAACTAACTTAAAAGTAACTTTTCAGTTACAGCAGATTATTTAAGTGAATAATTTCTATGTTGATGAAAAAGTTCCAGTTGCAATGGAAGATTATTTCACTTATGCAAAAAATGTCTTATTATAATTGAAATGATCTGATAATGAAACTATAATTGTTCATCAATATCAACTAATTCTTTACTCAAAACAAGCTCCTATAACTTGCTGAAAATTTACTTTTAAGTTAGTTTTGTCTTATTTTAAGTATTCTAAGATATTTGTACTAGAATATACCAAAATTACTTATTTTGTGTTTTTGCAGCGCATAACACAACTATTATAAGCATAATCTAACAATAAGAATCATAGTTTAACCTTGTATGCAGTTAATAGTTCATTAAAATCAGACAAAAACAGAGCGAGTCTGATGAAACACTGCAAAAACATCAAATTTAGTGCAAATATCTTACAACTGTTAAAACAAAACTACTTACACGTAACTTTTCATAAGGATATTGGAGCTTATTTTAAGTAAATTATTTACTTATACCAAGACATTTTCTCATTAATCCACTTTTTAAATCAATATTAAACAAAGAGTACTAGAGCATCAAAACTACTTGGTCAGATTTTGTGTTTTTGCAGTGCGCAAAATAACCAAATAAACCCGCCCGCCCCCGTTCCTGGCAACATCTCTCATGTAAATCAGCTTTAGGGTTTCATGGGATTCTCAACACTCAATCTGCCTCTCGTCATGGAATAATGTCTTAAACGGATTTCTGCTATCAAAACGCTTTAACAGATGTGTTAAATATCACTCATTTCGCGCGGCCGCGGCTCCGCAGCGCGCATGGAGAAGTGTGCGGGCCGGACCGTGGACTCATGATCCTGTTAACCATGAACGAACTGTCACCCTCAGCTGCGGAGGAGGCGCCCCACGAAAAAAAAAAAAAAGGCACAGTGGTATAAAAAAACAGAAAGAAAGGAGAAGATTTAGTTCTAAAGACGGTTTTGTTCTGCTATTTTAACCAACTGAATAAAAGTGCATCTGTGATTTCATTTAAAACGCATTCATATGAGCGCACACTGAGACCCCCATATACAACTCCTATTAAAGCCGGTTAGTCGTGTTCCGTCAGCTTTTCTCATAAAAAAGTTATATATATATATAAAATAACTCGTTAAAGTTTAAGTAAACTAAACCGAACAAATAATTATACTTAAAAACATTTTAATATTCCTAAAATAATCGATTATGTATTTTTTCTAGCTAAACATTGTGATTTTGACCCTAAAATTTTTTTAGCCAATAAAAAGTAATGTTTTTTTTTATTTATTATTTTCTTCTTTTTTTTTCTTTTGCTTGTTGAAATATTTTTTTATTATTATTTTTGGCCATAACTGTTTTTAATAAATTTGTGTTCTTATACTAAGAAAAAAAGCCTCAATATTTATTTTTATGTGAATAAATTCAATGAATAAGAAAACAAACTTTTTTTGTCAAAAAACGTAATTTTGACCCTAAGAAAAACTTTGAAATATTTTTCTATTATTTTCCTTGGCCATAACTGTTTTAATAAATTCGCGCTCTTATCACATGTTTATTTTTATGTGAATACATTCAATGAATAAGCAAATAAATATTCAGTTGTGTGCTGAAGTCTGTTTTCCGATTGCCGCAAACACATCACTTTAGTTTAAATAACAATACATCAACATAATATGTAACTGACCGCAATCCGATAATTAAAAGGGAACGCCTCCGTGAAATGAGCCCTCAGAGTCAACGCTTATCAGAGATGCGCCGATTTTTCTTTTTCTTTTTTTATGCGCGCAATACGCATTTAGCGCGCAATTGGCGCAGCGCAGCTACACCTTCAATGAGTAACGAGGCCTTCAAAGGTTTTTTATGAGCCCCTATTCCTTTACTTGGCAGGCCGAAATCCGCCTTTTGTGAGCGGCAAGCAGATGGTTACCAGGAAGCAGGGGCTGCTCCGCCTGACCGAGACTAATTTCTACGAGCTTTGCAAGCTTGCCACGTCCCCCGCTTCTTCCAGGCCGAGTAAAAACAGCTGGCTGCGGATGAATTAAGGCCATTAAAAGCACATCTTTGGAATAAAACCTCCAACAGTAACAACAACCACCCCTCCCTGCGACGCTTATCACCTTTAAATGGTTATCATGCGTTTAAGTCTCTTTATCATCCAATTGGTATTAAGTTGCCATCTGGTAACTGATGCGCATCTGAATATTGGTTTTATTTTTTGCACTTTTTACAAATATGATCTGAAATATATTCACAATCATGTTAGAAAGTGAAATATGTCGCGTGATTTCACTATGTTTATTATTATTGGTGTACCGCGTCATTTTGCGGGACACATGGCATGAATAATCAGGGGAGCCAAAAACTGAACTCCAGTAAAAGAAAAAGTCGAAGAAATTACTCATGTAAGAATAAAAAAGTATTTGATAAAAAGTCTACTGGGTAACTGATCAAACTACCAATCAGTTACTAGTTAAAATTACACAGTCAGACGGACCAAAATGTGAAATTAATTCGAACTTTTGGTGTTTTGGGGATTAAAAATGACAATAAGTGAGAAAAAAAATAAAAAGTTAGGATATTTTTTTTTACAAATCGTTTTTTTTCAATAAAAAAAACCTTGTAAAACTTTAACAAAAACTGCAGGTGTGTGTCTGTGTCTGGTGAATTTATGGTTAAAACATGTTTGTTTTTCATTCAGTGAAGGTAGAGAACCCAGAAATTTTACTCAAGAGCAAAAAGTTCAGAGGAGTAAGAAAAACTCCTAAAACTATTTATTTAAAAAAAAAAAACAGTTACGCAAGTAAACATAATTGAGTAAATGCAACTAGTTACTACCCAACACTGTTAATTATAAAGCATCAAGAATGCCTGTAAACATTTACGTCACTGGATATTCGCCCGTTTTTATTTTATTTTTCGTGTTTTCCCAACACTTTTTTTTTACCAAACAGATGAACTTAACCATTGTTTTGCCTCCATTTCTGCTTCCCTAAGTGAAAGGGGATTGAGTAAATATGTTATCCATGCATGAGAGGCTCTCAATGGGCCGCCGCATTGTGCTGCGGGTCCGACAGGTGGTTGACTGTTTATTATTCCCTCATTATTTATCAATGACGTGGGCGCATCAAGGGAAGGAAACTCCCAGCTCTTTCACGTCCGGGGTGAACAGATTGTGCTGACTGGTCGCGGCGCTGGTCACCAGTCCGTCAGTTCGAGATCCGCCCAGAGCAGAGCCAAGGTTGCATAATTCACCAGCAGGGATGCACCTTGGCTTTCTCTACATGTGACATAAGTTCAGCTGTCAACACGTCTCGTTTGGTAGTGAGCTTATATGACGGCGTGTTCTGCTTGACAATCATATTAGTTCATCCTTTTTCTTTTCTTTTTTTTATTAATATTATATTACTTTTATATCTTCTGATTTTAAGAATGACAATAAAATCTTATGCATGTTTGTGGAATTTGTGCTGAAAATATATATGAGCACCCTTGAAATAAGACAAAACTAACTTACAAATACATTTTCATTAACATATAGGAGTTTGTTTTAAGTACATAATTCCTTAAAATTGATCAAAAATTATTAGTTCCATTACCTGATTATTTTACTTATGACATTTTTTCAAACTTTTAACTGTTTTTCTCAGAACTCTGACCTTTTCTGAAAATTTATACTTTTTCCTCAGAATTTCAACTTTTTCTCAGACTTTTGATCTCAGAAAATTAAAGTCAGAATAGTTCTGCTAAATTCTAAGGAAGAAGTCAGATTTTATTTTGTTTGGTGACCCTAATCCTCTTCCGTTGAAATCTGCGTTCATTTCATTGATAAAATACTATTTAAGCATACAATGGTTACTCCTTCTGGGCCACATAAAACTTCCCGGCGGGCCGGATTTGGCCCGTGGGCCTCAAGTTTAACACATGTGCTCCAGGAGCTAAAAACACTTGGTAAGATTTTGTGTTTTTGCAGTGTAATTGGAGCGCTGAGTCTCAGACTAAGCTGCAGCGAGTCCTTGCTCCTGCCATGTGTGGTTAACCAAACATCTATTTCATTGGACTCAGTTCGTGACCGGGCCTCACCTCAGCAGCGGCTCCCACTCGGGGCGTTTTGGCCGCTGCTTCACCTCGCCGCTCCAGGTCCCTGCAGCATCTGCCGCAAAGCGGTGAAGAGCTCCACCCGACACTGAGCGAATTAGTGATGCCATAAGATTCAGAAGGACAGTGACAAGCATTAAATCGATATTAACTTTGTATTAAACATGGGGCCCCTCCTTCATCCCCAAATGGACCGCAGCCACGTCGGTGCACAAAGCGCTCTGTATGAGCTCTGCGCTGCACCTGTTCCTTCTCGCTTTGGTCATGGGAGTTCAACTTCTTAGTTTCACCCCAGGCTCCTTTCTTGTCCAACTGAATTCTTTCAGTTCAGCTTTTGTTGCCGTTCTTGCGCCTCATCCTCACGCCTCCAGGTTTACAACTCATAAAAATCACATTACGGAGACCGTGCATTTCACATTTCCAGGAACTCCTGATTCACCGGTTCCACTCTCGGCGCAGAGTTTTTGCTCCAGACGCTCACCTCCTCTTTAGGATGCTCGTTTATTAGCAGTATGGATGTCGAGTGGTGTCCTAATCCTCTTATAGCACATGTTGGTACAGTTTGCATATCGTTTTCTAATCTTGGAGAAAGGCCAAAACCTTTTCTATTCACAGTGAATCCCCATCCTCTTTCAGCACAGCCACAGCCTTAACATTAGCGTAATCTGACAACCGATGCCATTGTCTGTGACCTTGTATGCAAAGTTAATTGCTCATTAAAACCAGACAAAAACAGAGGGGTGCAGAGGAAACAGTGGTCCTTTACACTGCAAAAACATAAAATCTAAAATACTTCTGGTCCAGTTTCTAATGCAAATATGTACAATCAAAATTAGGCAAAACTAAAAGTAACTTTTCAGATAGACATCGGAGTTTGTTTTAAGTAAAGAATTCCTTAAAATTGATAAAGTTCTGGTTTCACTTATAACATCAGAAAAATGTATAACTTAAATAATCTGCCAGTTGAAATAGAACTTTTTCATCAATTTTAAGGAATTATTGACTTAAACTCTTTTATCTATCTTAAAAATTACTTAGTTTTGTCTTATTTCAAGTGTAATGAGATATTTGGAATACAAACTAAACAAAATACTTTATACAATGTTTTTTAGGCATCTCACAATAATAAATCACACGATAAATTAAAATGAGTTCAATAATTTCCATTTGCACAAGTTATCATTTTTGTAGAAAATGGCTACAAACTGAGGCAAAATTATACAACCATATGCCTTTGACAAGCAGAAGTGGAGCTGGACAAGAGTTTTGTTGTCAAGTAAACAACAAAACTCTTTTCTTTTCCAGCAGCCATTGTACAGCAGTAAAACCAGCTGACTAAACTTCTCAGTGCAAAACCACAAAATCTAACCAAGCATTTTCTTTGTCTTTCAATCAAAAACTACTGGATGATGAAAGTCTTTATTCTGGTTTGTTTTTCTCAGCTAGACCATTTTTTGAAGAACATTTCCATTTACAGAGCCTCCATCACTCATTTTATTTGTTGTTTTATTTATTTTGGATATTTAAAGTGTCTTCCATTCAGTAGAATTTAAAGTTTATTCATCTTTAAAAATGTGTCCTTGCATTATTATGTTAACATTATATTAACTTAAAATGGGTTTAAAAAAGCTAATTTACCATCCAGCAAATTTTTTTATTTTTTATTTTTTGCAGCTTAATCTTGGTTTTAGACTGGAAAGGCAGGTGGTAAACTTTATCTGAAATGGTCAGTTTATTTAGTGGATTCAAACATTAATGCTTAAAATACTGAATCAGCTGTTGCTGCCTTATAACCAATCGCTCCAGGTTAAGCAATAATCCAGTGCCCATATTTAAAAATCCCCCGTGCTCACCCTCTCACCCCCCATGCAGGTTGCACACACTCCTTCAAAAGTATATACAATTTGTCACAGTGGCTCAGTGTTAATCAATTGCAAATGTATTTCTCTGCTGGTCTAATCTCATCTCTACATTAGTTTCACGGATCTGGGGAGATTTGCCCCCAACCTGTTGCCCCCCGCCCCTCAGCACCTGGCAGTCTGTTTCTGATAGCGTCATGTAAACACTTACTGCTGCTGAGGACCCAAGCGCTGCTGCTCTGCACCGACATGACGGCCAGGCTGTGTGGTTGTCAACCCCAGTTTAGTTTAAGAGCCCTGTTGTGACATTTTGACCTGACCTGCACAACCACAATATAGATATAGATGCCAATATCTACTGCTGATAAGAAATAAACAGACTTAGGTGTTAAATAAAATGCTGTTGTCTCCATCAGTGCACAAACCATTTGCACTTCAAATACAGAAACAAAGTCATGCAGTGCAAAAATACTTTAATATTGATTAAAAAGCAGCACTAGTTCCACTTGTAGATTATTTCACTTATAAAATGGGAAAATGTCTTATATTCTTGTTGCACTGCAAAAGCATAAAATCGTAAGTATTTTTGGTCTAGTTTCTAGATCAAATATCTTAGTACACTCAAAATAAGATAAAACTAACTTTTCAGCAAAATATAGGAGCTTGATTTAAATCAATACTTAATATTGATGAAAATGTGCCAGTTCAACTGGCAGATTGTTCTATTTAAATATAGGAAAATGTCTTGTTATTAATGACATAATATGCCAATTAAATTAGTATTTTTTGATCAATATTTTATCAATATTAAGGAAATATTTACGTACAAAAAGCTTCTATACTTTGTTGAAAATTTTAGAAAACTTGCAAGTTGGTTTTTGTGTACTAAGATATTTGCACTGGAAAGTAGACCAAAAAAAAAGATTAGGTGTTTTTAGGGTGCTAGAGGTCCCAGTTCAACTCCTGGACGAGCCCCCAATTTGTTATGGTCTGGTTGTAGAACCATGACAAAAACTTAGATTTATTTAACAAAAACTATCCCAATCTGGAGAAGAGAGGGCAAAGAGAGGAAGAAAAGGAGAGAGTGACAAAAAGAGAGAGACAGTGGTGCATCTTAAGCTGGATCTCAAGTTGTTCTGGAGAAACTCCATTTCCATCAGCACCAATTAGGAGTTCTGAAACTGAGATTTTAGAGAGATCCAGAGGAAAGGCCTTGGGCTGTAACACAGTGCATCAGTTGTTTTAGGCCATCTTATCACTTTAAGTCCAAATAAGCCACTGTTGGCCACATGCTCCCCAAACATAACATTTAAACTTGTACATGAAAATAACTGCAAACAAATATACAACCGTACTGCTTTGAAAAGCAGAAGTGAAGCCTCCTGTACAACCAACAAGAATGCAGGACTAAGTGGTTTCTGGATTGTAAGTCGACAACAAAAATACTTGTCTTTTCCTGCAGCCCCTTGTACACCAAAAAAACATGTTACCAAATGTGCTGGAGCTCAGCTTGGGTTGCCAGATAGTAGGCCGGGCTTCCCTGGGGTTGCTAGGTAACGGTCAGTGTCTGCTGATTTGTGACGTTACATTAAGGAAGTTTTTGAAACTCCTCATTTTCCATACACCAGAAAAAAATGGCCAAAAATGGCTGGGTACTGGGTGAGCTTGGGCTGTTTTTAGAAGCAGTAGAAATCCAAGTGGAAGTACAAAAAATTTGCAAAAGTTGCATAATATGTCCCCTTTATTTCTAGTTTAATTAATCAAATTCTTCACATGTTAATTTTTAAGTTATGCTTACGGCACTCGGAGTTCGCCGTGCTCCTCGGCTGCAGCGTGGAGGAAGTGTGTAAGTATGTTTGGGAGGGCCAGCTGAAGAAGACAGTGGAGTAGAAGGTGGTGTGAATGGAGAAAGAAAAAGCTTGGGTGGAGGAGGGGATGCTTGACGGACTTCACTGCCTGTTGGCCCTGCAGCATTGATGCCGTGTTGGCCATATAATCGGATTGCCAGTGGGTGAAAGTGAGCCCGGGTGCTTATGTCAGTTTGCGTCTCGTCAAGCTGAATAATACGCATGGCCAGGGAGTGAAGCGGACGCTTGCCATTGAGGGCTCCCACTACTTGCGGCTAAGCATTTCTAAAAGAGAGAAAAAGCCTCATTGGATTCATATATAATTCTCACTCAAGCGTTTTGATTCATTTGCATAACAGGAGGGGGGGACTAGTGATCTTTTTCAGTGCCGCTGCTGCTGCACAAGTGTGTGTATCTGTGTGTGTGTTTATATTAACCAGGGTGGACCTGGACCATACACTTGGCCTCTCATGATTAATTGAAAACCCAACAATAAAACATGTAAACATTAGGCTTTTCTAACTAATTTCTTTGGTTAGTTGAAGGACTATTTGGAAAATTAGCCTGCCTATAAGGAACACAAAATGTTACCAAGTATTTTTGGTCTAGTTTAGTGCAAATATCCCAGTACACTGGAAATAGGAAGAAGGATACAAAATCCAGTTTTAAGTAAATAATTCCTTAATGTTCAGGAAAAAGCACTAGCTCCACTTGTAGCTAGTAATTCTTCATCAATATTCAGGAATCATCAACTTAAAACAGGCTCCAATCTCTTGCTGAAGAGTAACTTATAAGTTATTACATTTGAAATAAGACAAAACTAATATATTTTCAGTAGAAACTAGAAAAAACACTTTGTGTTTTTGCAGAGGGCAGAGTTAAAACAGAACATCTTGCCTCATCTTTTAAGTTTTTACATGGAAAATATCGACTCTTTCCCTCTCCAGTTTTTTAATCTATCTGACTCCTGATAATTTCAGCTTAGATAACATAAAACCGATTTAAACAGAGACATTTTCACCCTGGATATTTTAATTAATAATATTCTAAGAATGTCGTGCATTGATGCAAGAAAGATTCTTCATAAAATCAAGAAAGTCATGGAACAACTCTGACCGTCGTCTTCATGAGACTCTCTTCAGTCAGAGGCTTGTTCAGATTCTCTGTAATACAGACTGCTATAGGAGATCTTTCCTGCCAACAGTCATCTCTATCTGCAATAACTCTTTGAAATATTTGAATTAATTAGTTAAAACAACATTTGTTTTCCCATTTGGGATTAATAAGGTGCTTTTGAATTTGGGTTTGTCATCCAGAAAACTTGACTGTTTCATACCTAAACATGGATGTATTGAACTGTTTTACTCAAACATAACTTTATGTTTGTGTATAATGAACATTGTTCTTTTATTCTATGAACTATTGACAACATGTCTCCAATATTTAGAATTTATTTGCAGAAAATGAGAAATGGTCAAAATAACAAAAAGATGCAGAGTTTTCAGACCTCAGATAATGCAAAGAAATCAAGTTCATATTTAGAAACAACAATACTAATGTTTTAACTCAGTTCAGAAATCAGTGTTTGGTGGAATAACCAGGAGGTTTTCAGTGGGGTTCAGTGCAGTGGGCTCTTCATTTATATCACATCTTCTACATACCATTATGAAGAAGATGTGAAAAATAAACGTGTTATTTCACTTGTTCCGTCCATTTTTCTCCACCATTGACTGAGGATTGCATATTTTGTCTTGGAAAATTTTTAAAATGCCGTCAGCTGCGTGGCTCTGTGTGCCGCTGAGGTTCTCCCCAACCCGGATGCGGCCCATCAGCCGGTCCATTTAACCTGTTGAAACTCTGTGAGGCATGATGACCATCCGGGCGGTCTGGATTACTGCCGGGAACAGACAGCAGCGATTTGGTCTGACTGACTTTCCACACATTCAACCCCCCGAACCTCCAAACTCCTGCTTCTCAAAGTCACTTGCAGCCATTTGGAGCTACTGGCCTGTGCTGCGGCCTAAATCTGATCCCATCACTGCTTTATGGGGATCTAATAAGCTGTAGGTGAGCTGACCTCTGACCCCGCAGGTCCCTGCTCCCTCTTCTGCTTGTCAGCTCTGTAAACCATCACTCAACCATTTCTTTCACATCAACTGCGTCCCGTCCTGCTTTCTTTTTCCTCCATGCCTGGTCTCCCTTTGGCTTGGCTGCCATGTTGGGCTCAAATATTCCAGCTTAGCAGAGAAGTTAATCCAGATTAGAGAAACTTCTGTCCCCTTGTTTTGCTTTTAAAAGCAATCAAATGTTATGACTGAATTCAGATTTTCATGATGAAGACCAAGTTGTGTAATTATTTCACAAAGACAGGTTATGCGACACTAATAGCATAAAAAATTATAAAATTACAAGAATGAAGTTGTAATATTAAGAGAAATAAATTATTATTTTGACTTTATATTCGTAATATGACTCTCATATTATGAATATTCTCATAATATTATGACTTTATTCTTATATTATTATGACTATTCTCATATTAATTCAACTTCATTCTCATATAACTTTATTCTTGTAACATTATGACTAATCCTGAAATATTTAGAGTTTTTTGTATTATTTTAAAATCAAATCAAAACTTATTAAAAGCTTTATTAGGATCTCTGAGTAAAAAAGATAAAAGTTCAGATATGGATTCTACTTACAGCCCTCTTCTATGCATTATGCTCTTGTGCACAAGTAAGATGGATCGGACAGGGTAAGGGTCACCTATAGCAGGATGACCTCTGCTCTGAAAGGTCAAATGATAAGACACTTAAGGTCAAGAAGAGGACAAAGGCCTGAGCGAGAGTCCACTCCAAACACAAGACGCCAGAGAACAGGAATGTTAGTTCTCACTCGAGGTGAATCTTTAAGAAGAAATGTCGTCTTTAAAAGTATGCAGCAGGTCAACGATGCTCTTGCACCTTTCTTTGTTGGGACAATGTATAAGACATGTGTGCCACACACAGAGCTGCCACAATCCAGCTTCATTTACCACAAGATTAGCCATTACACTTCAAAACCACAAGTTTCCAATCAACAAACGTGGATTTGATTGGACTGGACCTTTTAAAGTGCCTCTGGATGACATTTGTTGAAAATCAGTGTGGCATAAATAAAGTGAATAAAATATCAATTTTCAATCCAGATTCAGATTATTATTCTGTCTTCTGTACGTTTTTCTGCCCTCAACTACTTCAACCGATTTCTGCAAGTTGCATATCAAAACATTTAACTTCTTCAGAAGAATTCTGCTGTTTGGTAATGTCAGTTTATACACTTTTCAAAATATTTAAACTGTTATATAAATTTTAACGCCATTGAAAATTTTCAGAATTCCACAAAATTCAGCAAAAATGTTTAACAGCCTGCTACTTCTGCCTACTTGCACATAGAAACTTCATTCAGCTTTTAAAGAAGTCACAAGATGTTAAGCTATCCTCATGTGATTCAGATTTTTGATATTTCTTATGGGTTTTCTTAAAACTTTTATGCAGACTTTGGTCTTTTTTCAGATTTACAATCCAATGACGGAGTTTGCCACTCTAGCAACGTTTTCACGTTTCGCTGATTTTTCACAAACAAAATCCTGCTGTTCTTACATATTTCACTCTGCAGAAATAATTTATGCATCAAGATATAACCACAGGCATCTGGTTTGAGGAAATATAAACATTATTGCTGTAGGTTTTACGGTTTTCTTTCAAACGCTTCCGGAGCGCAGGCATGTCTCCTCTTCCTCCATTGGGCTCCATATAAAATATTTTCAGCTTCGACTTCTTTCATTTTTCTTCCAGCATTTTTCCAGTTATATTTCGGTTTGGTTTTTGTTTATTCCATTCTATGTTTAGATTTAAACCTCCTCATTGTACCTATGAGTGTATTAGATCGATGGAAGGTGAATGTCATCTCTACACTGCAAAGTCACAAAATCTTAAGTACTTTTTGTGTAGTTTCTAGTGAAAATATCTTCATGCACTTGAAATAAGACAAACTAACTTAAAAGTAACTTTTCAACAAGATACAGAGGTGTGTTTTAAGTAAATAATTCCTTATTACTGATCAAAAAGTACATTTTTGACTTAAAACCTCCTCCATATCTTACTGAAAATCTACTTTTAAGTTAGTTTTGTCTTATTTCAAGTGGACCAAGATATTTGCTCTACAAACGAGACCAAAATTAATTGATAAGATTTTGTGCGATATGTTTTTGGAGACCTCTAATAGGATTTCTTTTGCCTTATCCATGTTATTGGGGATCATTTTAATTTATCATGCAATTGCTTATTATGACAATAATATTTACTAACTAGGTGACAATAGTTGCTTACACTGTTTTTTTTAGGGATATCAGAGTATTGTGGTAGTTCAAATACATGTTAGATTTTTATTTGTAAAATATTTTGAAAAATTCACCCTCATTTTTCCGTTTCACATAATTGCAAAGTGTCAGAAAAATAATTATTGGATGATGAGAATATTTAAAGGAGTATGGATACTTTTTCAAGTGCAGCATGGGAAATTCAGAGCGTCTGAAGAGTGGTCTGTGGACAAATAATAAAAAAGGATAAAGAGAGAAACTGTGAAGGCCGGTATAATGAAAGATTTACAGAATAATGACACATATGTTCCAATTTTACACCATTCATTGAAGTGGGACAATATTTCAAGGATTAAAGATGACAGGCCATGATAGGCCGGTCTCATGAGTCCTGGGATCACAGCTGCATTCAGATGCAAAGAGATTACACCATGCACACACACGCACGCACGCACGCACACACACACACACACACACACACACACGCACACACACACACACACTATTTTCTTTTTAAATTAAAATTCAGTTTTAATGACAAGAATCCACAAAAATGCTCACTACAATAGACCGCTTCCTTTTAAGGAGGGATGTTGGTGCACAAAAACTAATTCATAAAAGCTCTATCAATTCATTCTCTGTTGCAACATCAAATGGAAGCAGCAGAAAGAAGAGGGCATGTGGGTAAGAGACAGTTGGAAACTGTTGCAGGCTGAAAAAAGCTCTATTCAAGCTGCCGTCCGACGTCCTTCGCCCTCTCAGGAGGGATGACAAAGAACTCCAGTTAATTAGCAAGAAGTAGCATCTCAAGAAACGCCAAAGAAGAAAAAGCTCTCCATTCACTCTTTCTGCTCACCTCTCGGTTATGAGACTCAAGAGTGCAAAGGAGGGAGGACGCATGAAGCAGCCTTGCTTGATTTAATTTGGACAGTCATCCCTTTAATTTGCAATGTCATTGTATCTAATGGTGGGGTTTCTATAGAGGCTGGTGAAAGACTGAAAGCCAAGTCAACGATGTCGCCCTTCTGTCCGCCGCTGGGGGATTTGGATGGCGGACAAAGTTTTAATTAAGGCACTTCTCTGGCTCCAAGCAGACTAATTCAGCTATAGTTCCTCACAAGTGTACGAAATGATTGGAACAGGAGTGAGAGAGAAGGCTTCAATGGTTGCTTATATTAGATCTATTGTTGAAGAAGATCCTGGAGAGCCTGGATGTGTCACTGAAAAGAAAGCTAGCAACTTTTCCCGCAAAAACTTAATGAAAACTTTGCCGTCTGTTAAAAAAAACCCTCACCTTTCTATATTACAGAAATGAACTAAAATGAAACAGTTTTTGTTTTAACAATTACAGAATAATGGGGAGACGTAAGGAGTAGCCACACACCGTCACAACAGGAACAGAAGGGTAACAGCTTGCAGCATAAACCTCCAGTGGAGGGAACCTGGTTGCTCTAAATGGTGGTTTTGTTTGATTTGTTTAAATGGAGCGCTGATCAGAGTGAAGAACTCCCTGAGGTCTGCAAGCTGAGGTGCAGACAAAGGTAAGTCTGCCTTGGCTGAAGTCCCAGAGGACGCATGCAAAGCTCTGCAACTCACAGCCTGAATTTGAATGGCTTAAGAAAGGCTGAGCCATAAGGAGGCAACATTCAGCTCAGTTTGGCTTTAAAGTTTGGAAATGTGTTTCCATTACAAACTAAAAAAAACATCAAGCAGTGTTTTTGTTAAGTAGGAAATAATTAAAAACACATTTATAATTTTTTTGCAAGTGATAAAAACAAACTGCACAGTCATCCTCCTACTACTTCCTGTTGTCTTCTTCATCGTTTCCACCAGTAGTAACATTCGGTTGTTGATCACAGTTGGTGTGATGGAAAATAAGTGTTTCCATTGCAGTTTTGGGAAATACACTAATTTTGATAAAGCTGAACAACTTTATCAACCATCTCATCCTAATGCAAAAACTTTTAATTAAAAAACATGAGTTTTTTCCAAACTGACCTGTTTCCACTCAATGGTCAATGGAAACGCAGCTAGCATCAAACGTTGCGTTTCCATTACAAATGTGTCAAAACTTCACTGATATTCTGCTAATGTTGGAAAAATCCCCCACAGTTTCCTAATTGCTGCTTCCATTAAATAAGAAACAATTAAAATCACACGTAAAAGAAGTGATTAAAAAAAAAGAACCTGAGCCTTCAACCTACAACCGCTTCCTGTCGTCTTCTTTGTCTTTTCGGCCAGCAGTAACATCTGGTTGTTCATCACGTGACTCAAGTGCAATGCGAAAAAACGTGTTTCCATTGCAGTTTTGTGTGGTACATTAATTCCAATACAACTGATAAACCACTTCATCTTAAATGCGCAAATTCAAAAATATGACTTTCTTTTCCGAAATTGATGCGTTTATGCACATTTATTTTTGTAATTCCAGTTTGCGAAAATATATGGCCAATGGAAATGGAGCTACAGTCAGAGATTCAGTGTTATTAGCTTAACATGCTTTCTGGCAATTTTGGTCAATTATAATAACAAACCAAGCAAAGCTTCTACATAAGCAGAAAAAGAAAAAGAAAGGAGCTCAAGAGCTGAGTTCATTGCCTGTGATGGACGACGTCGATCAAACTGCTGTGTGGAAAAACGTCACCGCCCAGATCTTTGAGGTCGTATTGACCGCGTTCATCTTCACTGCACCAGTCCACAGCACTGAGAAAAAGAAGCGGAGCTTTATTGAAAGTCTCAATACTTCAGCTTTATCTGTCTGCTTACTGAAATGCTTTAATTTGCTTTTTATTTCTTCAAAAAAGTGTTTAAAATGGTTAAACATGAGTAGATAAATGTAGTTAAAAGCAACACCAGTTTGCACAGATGTTAAAAAGCTCTCAACATTGTAAATATAAAAATTCTTAGCAAGTATTTTTGTCTAGTTTTTGGTGCAAAAATCTAAGTGCACTTCAAGTAAGAAAAACTAACTTACAAGTAACTTTTCAGTAAAATATATTTATTTATTTTACTTACAAGTAACCTATAAGTTACTTGTAATTAGTTTGTCTTACAAGTGTTCTGGGATATTTACACAAGAAACCAGACAAAAATACTTTGTAAGATTTTGTGTTTTTGCAGTGTGAGTTTGTTTTAAGTCAATAATTCCTTAATATTTCAGGAAAAATTACTTGTTCCACTGGCAGATTAATACATTTGCACTAAAATCTAGACTAAAATTATTTGGTAATATTTTGTGACTGTGAGGTTCGTCATGAATATCCCAACAGGGATTTTTTTTGTGTCAATATGGAAGTTTTGACTTCCAAATGTGTCTTTGTGAGTCACAAACATTTCCAAGCATGAAAGCAAAGACTTTCTTTCTGGAGAAGTGAGGAAACCTTCAGAAGGGAGGGAGGAGGGTTTTTAGAGTTTGTGTTCAAATCCCTGGAAAATTTAAAGTGAGAGTGGAGGGTGGAGGGTGGAGGGTGATGTATGGATGCGTAATAGTAAGAGTTTATTCACTGGTGTCTGAGGGAGCCTTTCAGAGCCACTGAGTTAGTGTCTATAGTGGGGCAATCAACCATAGGACTCAGAGGCTTTATCTCTAAAATACTACCCCCCCTTTGGCACTCCACCCTTCAAACACACACACACACACACACACACACACACACACACACACACACACACACACACACACACGCTACCTGTGAGAGTCTGTCATGTGCAGCTAAGGGTGCCATTGAGGGAGACCGGGGGGCTTGGGGGACGGCCTGAGAGCGATAAACAATTCGGAGGAGTCTATCATTCTGTGTGGTGTTGTCTTAGTGCCTGAAAGACGCCACGGCCCACCACCGTCACCACCACAACCACAACCACTCCTCCGCCTGTCTGCTTCGTGTGTCTCCGCTTTCCACCAGCCACCACATCGCCACCATCTGCAACCATCCTCACAAAAAATGGTTTTCGGCCGATTTTTACACAGTAAAATATGACTTTTGAGTTTTCTTTTACGGCTACCTGCTTAGATTTAAGACGTGTATTTATCATGCACTTCATAATAATCTCATTTTGAAACTGTTTTTAAAATATTGACACCTGGTTAAACAAATTTCAGAACTACAATACAAAAACACAAAATCTTTTCAAGTATTTTTGGTCTAGTTTCTAGTGCAAATGTCTTAATACACTTGAAATAAGACAAACTAACTTAAAGGTAACTTTAAGGTAAACTATTCAGGCTTGGTTTAAGTAAATTATTCCTTATTACTGATAAAAAAAAGTACTTGTTTCATTGATACATAAATTAACTTAGAAAGTGTGAAAAATGTCTTATAAGTGAAATAATCTGCCAGTGTAACTAGTACATTTTCATCAATATTAAGGATTTACTCAAGCTGCTATATCTTGCTGAAAAGTTACTTGTAAGTTAGTTTTGTCTTATTTCAAGTCTATTAAATATTTACTCTAGAAAATAGACCAAAAATACTTGAAAAGATTTTATGTTTTCACCACTAATCCAGTTTTTGTGTGAGTCACGCCTACTCCAAGTTTCAACTAATGTCCCAACATTTTGTGACCAAAATATCAGGTTGAAAGAGCTCAAGGACTTTTATTTTCCAACATGAACAACATTTTACTGTACAGTTAAACGTTAAGAGGATAAGTAAACCATAGATCTATAACATAAAAAAGGTTTTGGAAGCTTGTCTTTCAAAACTTTATGTTAACGTTGCTGGATAAAAATCGACGTGCCAAAACTTTTTCCAGCTGAACAGAAACAAATCAAAGTTATTATTTTTGGATCCAAAGAGGAACAATCTAGAGTCAGATAGAAACCAGAGATTAAGATTAGATTAGGCTGAAATCTGGGTGATGGACTCTGACCTGAACCTTCAAAGCCACATAAAGACAGTTACAAAGTCGCCTTCTATCGCCTGACGTACATATCCAGTGTTAGAGGACTAACATCCAAGCATTAGAGAAACTCATCCATGCGTTTATCTTTTATTGATCACTGCAACAGCAGCTGCATTTCTATTAACTATAAAATTGCGCAAATTGAAATGACAAGAATAATGGAAATATGTCAATTCTAGTTTTTTGAAAAAAAGTTTTTGTGTTGGGATTAGGTGTTTTTTCCCCAACTTTATTGAAGTAGGAATATTTAGCCAAATTCAATGGAAACACTTTTTTCAAATCACACAAGTCTTGGATCAACAGCCAATGTCACCACTGGCAGAAACAACGAAGAGCACAACAGGAAGTGGAAGTAGGATGATGGTTGGTTTGTATTTTTTCAGACAATGTGCAGTGGCTCCACCAGAGCTCCCGCAGCATCACAGTTCATAAACCATTTTGTGTTTGTTGAACATGTTCAATCCATCGCTCTTCTGCAAAATGGCTGAGGACAATTTTCCCAAAATGTCACATAAGTAGCCGCCCACAACTATAAGGTGTTTGTCGTGCAAACGCCAAAATAAGACACAGATTTTCTACCCACTGAGTGAAGAACAAACAGTTTTTATTAAAGTTTAATAGCTTTACCTGGATTTTGTTACTTATATGAATTATTGTCATTTTTGTCCTTAAATTATTAAAATTTCCACCTAACTTTACATTTTTGTCCGTATGATGATGCAATTTTAAAATATTAAATGATTGATAATTTGATCAGTAACTCTTTGCCAAATACTTTTTCACTCTTACTGTTCTTGGACGGCTATTGTTTTTACTGTTACTTCAGTAAAAATACGTTGAAGTGGCGCTACTTTTACTTGATTACAACTTTTGGGTACTTTGCTCACCTCTGGATGTAAATCTCTGAACAGCTTTGCTGCTGAATGTGCGATAAAATAAACTTGACTTAATAAAAGGAGAGCAGGGGAACATGAAGGCGGTGAGGGAAGGTGAAGTGGTACAAGAAGAAGAGTTGCAGAATACAGTCATTACCCACCCAAGACTATTCCTCTCTGGCCCATTAGCCGATGGCGGCCGTGACCAATTGGGTTTTGTTGCTCCTAGCGGGGTCATCCAGTGGTGGTCTGGGGCCTTTTCTGTAACAGACGCTCACTCAGCCATACTCACACAAAAACCTTTAACAGGGGACAAAAAAATCCATCCCTGACTCTCTTTCCTTGGTTTAAAAAGAAGCAGTGAGGCAGGAAAGAGAAAGAGAGAAACGTGATCATGAAAAGAGATTTACAGGGAAGTGATCGTTTAGCCACACGTGGGCTAAAGAGACGCCACAGAGAGTTAACCCTTCTCAACTCGAAACCACCTCAAATTATTATGCAACTCAGAGAAGGAAGGTTTCCATATATTCTTCAACTGTGGTTCTGAAATACTGTTCAAATAAATTCTCTGCCATCTTTCTCATGTTTTCAGATTTAAATTGCAACATTTTTCTGTTGTTTTAGAATGTTGTAGACATTTCAATCCAAAGAATTCGCCTTTATCTGTATATTTCTTCAAGAAAACATTCTGAAGTTGACTTGTAAGCCAGCGGAGATCGAGTTACTTTACAACATTTAGACTTACTTGATCTTGATGATACACTCAAAATAAAATCAGTTATAGCTCTATTACCTTATTAATGCTCTAATTTTTGCAAAAAGAAGGGCAAACTGAAAAGCAATCCATTTTTAAGAATTTAAAGCACATTTAAATGCTGACCAGCGACACTTATAAAGGTTAAACCGTAACAGCTGTGCTACTGATGTGAGCTGCATGCAGCGGTCTCTGGTTGGCTGTGCATCCTGTCCACTCCACAGCTGAATAAAAGGCCAGTTAGCCACCTTGCGGGCTGCTAATTCTCCATGTCAAATACAATGGCTCCAATTATATGGTAATCAGTGTTGGTAGCTCATACCTTCCTGCTGCTTTCTGAGAGTGTGTGTCTGGCCGGGCCGCTCCTCTGGGAGACGGTTAGTCACGGCTTATTATTGACCCATTAGCCACCCGTCCCACTGCCAGAAAGAAACCAGCCGGCTCGCAGGCCGCGCCGCTTTCACTGATCATTTTGTTATCTGAGCTATGAATTAATGAACCCATCAGTGACAAATTATGATGATTGTTAAGTTTATGCATGAATTAGACCATTTGTAGTTCAGAATATGACACAACTTAAACAGCTATGAGCCCTACTCACACCATCGCTCTGCAAATTTGAGATTTGTTGTTTGAAATCAGTTTCTTTTTATTCACTGCAAAAACACAAAATCTTAAGTATTTTTTTGTTTGGTTTCTAATGCAAATATCTCAACTAACACTCGAACTAAAACAAAACTAACTTATGAGTAACTTTTCAGTGAGTTAAAGGAGTTACACTAAACTTTAACTGCGCTGCAAAACACTAAATATTAAGTATTTTTGTTCTAGTTTCTAGTGAAAATATCTTAGTACATTTGAAATAAGACAAAACTAACATACAAGTAAATTTTCATTACAATGTGGGCTTGTTTTAAGTCAATATTTTTTAATATTGATGCAGAAGTACTAGTTATAAATGAAGTTTTAGTTTTTTCTTCTTATTTCAAGTGTGCTAAGATATTTGCACTAGAAACTAGGCCAAAAACACTTGGTAAAATCTTGTATTTTTTGCAGTGTGAAAGCAGATACACTGCAAAAACATAAAATTTTAATACACTTGATATAAGATGAAACAAACTTATCAATAACTTTTCAGGAAGATATAGGAGCTTATTTGGAATCAGTAATAAAGTTCTACACTTTAAATACAAAAAAACACTAAGTAGAAGATAATTTTACTTATAACTAGTACATTTTCATCAATTTTAAGGCATTAATGACTTAAACAAACTCTTATATTTTGCTCAATAGTTACTTATGAGTTAGCTTTGTCCTAATTCAACTCTATTAAGACCAAAAATATTTAATATTTTGTGTTTTTGTGGGGCACTTAGAGTTTATTAGCCTCTTGTGAGGATTTTCTCTTTAAAAACATACCGTCATGTTTCTGTTGCTTCTTCTCTTTGCCATATAATCGACAACTGTGTTGTTTTGATATAATCCTCCAGATCTGTCAACTCTAAAGCTTGCCCTCTGCCCCACCCGTCCCTTCGTCCTCCCACCACACGACACACCCACACGGAGCCCTCTGCCACCGTCCCCACAGTCCCCACCCACCAAAAGCAAAGCCTTTTGTTAACCTAATGTGCTTTTACCAGTTGCTTTCTGCCAGGGAGACATCTGCTGTGTGCAACCAGTCAATATTGTGAGGACGGTTCAAAGCGGCCAGTTCATTATCTGTGTCAGCTTAACAACCTGAAGGTAGCGGTCTAAGGGACACGAGGGGGAGGAGGGGACGGAGAGGAGGGAGACAATGTGTGAGGACACAATGGACTCCTCATTAACCAGTGATTTATCATGATGGGATGCCCAGTTCAACCTTTGGCCCCCTCAGTGCGCACACACACACACGCACACACACACACACCCCCCCACACACACACACACACACACACACCTCTAGAACCCGTAGAAACAGGATGCTATTGTTGGAGAAAGGAAGAAAGCAGACCGAGAAAGTGGAGTCCAAAGTGAAACGGTACGTTTAAAGAGCCAAAATGAGAAGAAGAATCTGCAAATTCAAGATTAAAGATCAATCATGAGTGAAAAGATGGAAACTTTCTTTGGTTTTACAAAAGAAGAACTGAGGAAGCGGCCATTAATGCTTCGTTTTTAGCTCCCATTTTAGTTAAAAACAGTGGAACGAATGCAAATACACCTCTATGCAGATGACACCGTATTTATTCAGTGTGCTTCAAACTGCTTTTCAGCAGATGGGCGGGATCACTCTACACTGCAAAACACTAAATCTTACCAGGTATCTTTGTCTAGTTAAAAAAATATTAGTGCTATTTTCATATTACTCCTGTTATGATTTGTGGTTCTTCCATTTAGATTTCCATGAATTTTTTAAAACTTGGTGGAATGATGGTCTTTCATTTTGCATCTTGATTATGAGGTAATCATTGGATAAAACTCTACAGTCCAATTTTGTCTCTCTTGGAGACATGGGAGCTCTTTTAAAGACTTCTGTGCAACTACTATCCTTAAATCAGAACATGCATCATATGCATTTTTTGTGGATGTACATTGCTGTTTGTGAAAACAAAAATTAGTTTAATTGATTTCTGCTTTCATGTTGCTCCTCTGATTTGATTTGTAACTTTAAAAGATGTGACAGAAAATTAAATATGGATGGAAATAATGACGAGTTGACAGATATTTAAATTATTGACAAAAGATGTAAAAACAAAAAGTAATCAGTCTCCTCCTATCTATGTTTGTATTGTATACTTTCAATGTTGCATCTGTTTGAATTATATGGAAGATGATTTGGGCCACTGAAAACACCGTCTTTTATTTCCTCAGAATTCTGGCCAATCATCTGAGATCAAAAGTCAGAATTATGAGAAAATTTTTTAGAATTTTGAGAAAAAAAAAACAGAATTCTGAGACTGACGTCTCAGAATTTGGAATTCTGAGAAAAATCAGAATTCTGAATATAAAGCCAGAAATCATACATTAAAGTCAGAATTTTAAGAAAAAGTTAAAACTTCTGAGAAAACAAAATTCTTTGGAGGAAAAGTTTAGAATTGTGAGGAAAAAGTCAAAACTTTGTGAAAGTCAAGATTCTGAAATTAAGGTTAGAATTCTGAGTAAAAAAAAAATCATATTTCAAATTACTTTGTGTCAGTTAATACACATTTTTTTTACAAGTTTATCACTCTTATGAATGCAAACATACCTGCTTCAACAGATAAGCAAAAAATAAACAAATAAACAACAAATTTTTTTCAACTTGATTCGTAACATCAAACATTTCTGAAGCCTCTGACACTCCCTCCGTTTCCTGAGCCAGGCATGAAAGTCAAATCTCTCGGTCATGACGGTATCATACATGTCAGAAGGCCTCTAAAGATGGGCCATACATGCATGCGCAGGGAGATCATAGCCCGTCTTCAGCCGTACAGAGAGACTTCTGGCACATAAAGGCTGCATAATGAGCGTTTAATGTATGGCATTTTAAAAATGCAAAAGAAAAAGGAATATTCAATGTGGCCCATGTGGTGGTTTTCTAAAGCTGCTGCATGGAGGAACACACCCCTCCCTCCCTCCCTGAATCCATTTGCCTAAATCAATCTCACAGGAGGCGGTCGTGGATAATGTACCAGCCAGGGTTTGTAAACCGTTTTGTTAACAATGCATCCCCAAAAGAAAGGAGAAAGAGAGATAAAGCGAGATAGAGTGAGAGAGGGTGATGGGAAGAAATGGGCAGAAGGGAGGTGAAAGAGGAACAGTTGGGTGGGTGTGGTGCGCCGCCCGGCTTTGGACAGGCCCTGTCGACTGGTGACACCCGGTCCCATCTCCTCCAAATCGGTCCAGTCCTCGCTTTAGTCACACCACCTGCCTTCACCATTCTTCACAGCACGTCCACCCTCCCATCGTCTGACATGACAAACAGACAGAATACACCCCCCCAAACACAAATCTGCCAAAACTTCCTTCTCATATATGTATAAAACACACTTACGACATGAAAAGGCAACACTGACATCTCAAGTATTGGGACAGTGACCAACAAAGATGAACGGAAACCAGTTTTTACCCCAACAGTAGCTGTATTTTCATTGAAAATATAATTGCGCAAATTGAAATTGAACAAACTTTTTCACGTGATTTTTATTGTTTCGTATTTCGTATGTTTTTCCGACATCAGTGGAAAATAGAAAAAGTTTTGCTTACATTTGTAATGTGAACACAACTTATGATGCCAGCTTCGGTTCCATTGACCACAAAATTACGCATATTGGAATTACGAAAAGAAATTTGCTAAATAGAATCATGACAATTTCTAAAAACTGTTTTTGTATAAAAAGTTATAGTGCGAGGATGCAGTGGTTTTTTGACTATAAAACTGCAACAGAAACTTTTGTTTTTGCATCACACGAGTCACATGATGAACAACTGGATGTTACTACTGGCAGAAATGACAAACAAGACAACAGAAAGTGGTAGAAGGATGATGACGCAGCATATTTTTAATGACTTATCTCATTAAATTTATTTAAGGGTGAGTTTAATTACGTTTCTTACTTAATGGAAATAGAAATTGATGAAAAAGTTCATTTTTCATTGGCAGGTGAATTAACTTGTCTCAATGTCTTGTTATAGGTGAAATAATCTGCCAATGAAACATGAACTTTTTTTACCAATATTGAGAAATTATTTACTTAAAATAATCTTCTATATCTTGAGAAAAAGATACTTGTAAGTTAGTTTGTCTTATTTCAGTGTACTAAGATATTTTCTATAAAAATTAGACCAAAATACTTTGTAAGATTTTGTGTTTTTGCAGAGTGAACTCTGGTCTGAATTATATTTTTAACAAATTTAAATCTACGAGATGTCTTTAAATTTAGATTTAAATCTACGTCTTCTAATCTGTCTGCCCTTTTAAAAGAAAAGAGTCAACAGCTCCTGTACAAGTTGGTAGTGACACGTCGTATCAGCTGGGACCTGTTTCTTCATGTCCGCTCAGCTGCACCAGTTCGCCTATCAAAGGACCTTTTAGCCTGAGGAAGCTGGGGCCAGTTTGACACCACATTCCCTCTGGACCGCCTCAGATCTCAACCAGAACTCCCATTACTGGATCATAAGCTCCAGCATCAGCCCACACTGGACAGGAATCCCCAGCAGAGCCCTCGGATCGGCACTGATTTGCAACTTAAGCCCCCCTGTGATTGCCCATTAGACTTTATCCGTCCTGATAGCCACTACTGGGGCAGCATGTGGAGCGCTAACCAGCTACTGGTGATCGTCATTGAAGGTGTGCTGCCATTGCTTCCCCTAATTGGCTGTGAGGGGCTTTAAGAGGGGTCATAACTCTGGGGAATTGATAGAGACATCTGAGCTGATGTCCGCTTTAAGTAAAGACGATGTTGAGTCATCGTTTGTAGAGAGAATGGTGTTCCTCTGGGACGAGGTGTTTGATCTGATGATTGATAGGTTGTTATAACACAAGCCCCTCGTGTCAAAGACGATCTTAATTTGTTGTTTTAAAGCTGCAGTATGTAACTTTTATATATAGAAAAATGTTTACATATTTGTTAAAACTGTCACCATGACTTGAGAATATAAGCAGAGGTGGACAGCTTACCTAAAAATTGTTCTCAAGTAAAAGTAGCACAACTTCAACATATTTTAATCAAGTAAAAGTAAAAATAGCCATCCAAGAAGTTACTCAAGGGAGGAAAAAAAGTATTTGGTAAAAAATACTGAGCAACTGATCAAATTATCAATAATTTAATATTTAAAAATTACATCATTAAATGAACCAAAATATAAATATAAGTGAAAATTTTGGTATTTTAAGGACCAAAATGATAATGATTCATATAAATAACAAAAAATAACAAAATCAGGCAAAAGAAAATGTTTCCAAATCAGTTTTTTTCAATAAAAACAAAAACCTCTGAAACTTGAACAAAAACTGCAAGTGTGAGTCTGTTCCTGGTGAATTTTGGGTTAAAAGATGTTTGTTTTCCATTCAATAGTAGAGAATCCAGAAATTTTACTCAAGTCAGAGTAAAGATACTTCATAATAAAATTACTACACCTGAAATAGGACAGAACTAACTTATACGTTTCAATAAGATATAGGGAATAGTTTAGTGAATAATTCCTTAATATTGATTTAAAAAATACCATTTCCATTGGCAGACTATTTCATTTATAACATGGGAAAACTGGATTTCACATCTTATAAATAGTAGTAATTTGGCAATAAATTAATGTTTTTTAGTGTCTGGAATTTGAGCCATTTCAAAAACATCCGGAATGTAATGTCACAAACCAGCAGGCATTGCCCGTTACCTAGCAACCCCAGCAAAGCCCAGCCCGTTACCTAGCAACCCCAGCTGAGTTCTAGCACATTTGGTCAGCTGGTTTTACCACTTTAAGACCTGTGGAAAAACTATAGCACTCATAACAGCTGCTGTTTATGATGGCAAACTACTCATTCCTTTTCAAACAAATCCATTTTTGTTTTATCCATGTAAGTAGTCAAAAACTTGTTCTACAGGAAACTGAACAAAGATTTGGCACTCAAATTAAGTTATCTGAATTCCAACAGATTTTGTTACACTTTCTCTTTTCCTTGATTGCTCTTCTGCAAACGTTTTGGACATCAAAACCCACCCGACTGGTCTTTTTAAAACCGTGTGCATCAGTGTCTGTCCAGCCACCCACACTCAGGCACAACAGAGTGATGCAAGAGTCAAGCTGCGTCCAAGGCAGAGCATACAGACACTGAGTGTGGTCCATCAAAAAGCGCTTCCTAATCAACCCTGGAGACCCCGGCCTTTTAGCCGGCAGCCCTCAACGTGTCTCGTTGTGTTTACACACGCTGATTAGTTTGGTAGGAGTACAGAAAGCCTCAAGAATGCTGATCTCTGAATCAATGTACCACTCAGGCCCATCCTTTATCTCCCCATCCCTCTGGCACAAAAGCAGAGATCCTCTTGGAAAAAGGTGACGGAAAATAGAGGATCAGACTCGGACTGCTACTAAGCAAACAGATCGGGCTAATGGACCAACCGCTTTCCTCCTCCCCTCAAATTATCAGCAGACCGAGGGAATGTAGCCAGTCCAGTCGTGATATTAATGCCAGAGCTCACTAATCCATCACACACACACCCTGGCCTCTCACTTGTTTTGATGCACAAATGGTAATCACTCCACCACCCAGGCAGCTGGACAGGACAGGAGAAACGCAGGAGCAAAGACATGAAACAGAAAAACGCACACGGCTCCTCGAAGGCGAAGTGATCATGATATGAGGATTAAGGCAGAAGGAAGATAATTGTTTTCTGGATGTTTAAATGTGGTAGGCTTTAGGTTCGCCACAGCCTGGTAGGATGTTCTCACGGTATCACAACCTCGACCAAAACACCACAGTATTGGTATTTACACAGAAAATTAAAAACAAAATGATAAACAATTATCTATTTGCTGGATAACTAAAAAATATTTCTACTGCTACCACAGTGATTATAACTACAGTGGTGTATTATGGCCACCGTAGATAGAAAAATAGGAAAAAAGGAGTACATTCCTGCCGAAAAATAAAAATATTTTCTCAGAAATTTTATAGAAAAACTCAAAAGTTTCTGAGTTTAAAAAGTCAAAATTTTTCTAGAAAGAAATCTTAGAAATCTTTTTTCTCTGAAATTTTCTAGAATTTTTAAAAAAAATCAGATTCAAAAGTATGAAGCTTTCAATTTTTGGAAATTTTCAGTTTAAAATTTTTTGAAATGTACAAGTTTTTCTTGAAAATTTATGAGATTATTCTCAACATTTCCGAGTTTTTTTTGGTGGAAATTTATTCCTTTCTTCTGTCTACAATGTCCCTAATATTCTGTCATATTGTTACAGTTGTATCTACAACATTGTCATTTTTAATTATTTCAGACACACTTGACCAGAAAAGTAGTACTTATTTATTGGGAAACATGCAAATTGCATGCATATTTTTAAGTATCTGAGTAATTAAGTAAATACTTACTTTTAAAAATAAGTAATTATTGAAATAAATGGATTATTTTCTTGGGGAAGTAATCACAATTATTAATAAATTACAATTTCCAAGTAACTTGACCAACACCGGCTGTAAGACATTGTCAATTATTGTTTTTTCAGGTAGATGACCAGAAGTGCACAGCAACAGGTGGGGGAGGGGAGAAATGTGTTAAATATTTTATACATGTGGTGAAAACTCCTGTTACTTGTAGTTTCAATCAATTCAAACAGATGATTTAGTGGAATAAGTGGTTTTAAAATAGTAACTACTGCTTCTGGTTCCTCCGTTTTAAGCTAATATTGATTTTAACTTTTTAATTTTCTATCACAGCCGTTTATCTGGAAAAATACAGATATAGTTTTGATATACCTGAACAGACAGGTACACTTTAAATTAATTTTGTCCCTTATTTCCCAGAGGAAGTCTCCTCCTCTCTTCTGAACTCTGGTGACCAACAGCTGGCTAAACCAGAATATGCTAATGCTAATGCTCCTAGGAGGAGCACTTCTGGCTTATGAGGGATTAGAGCTTGTTGGCCAACCCTGACTCCCCGCTGAGCCAGCACGCTAATACAGGTGTTGGTAAACTGGCATTAGGCTCCAGCTAATTAGCTTCCATTCACTCGATGATTGTCCAGCTAGCTGCGGTATTTGTAGTTGTGTTTACTCATCGGCAGGGAGGTCTCTGTACTGTGGTGGGTCCGACATGATCTCCCTTCCTCCCGGATGCATCACAGGACTGCAGAGAACGTCCAGTGGTAGAAAGCGAAGATGAATATGTAAGAGTTTGAAACAGTTACTGATAAGACTGGTAGCATTTTTGCAGGACACATTACATGATAAGTCATTTTTTTGGTACTTAGTGGATAGTATTTAACATATGCTACCTTAAATCACTTAAGATTGTTCTCAAATGGGAAAACATCTGACTTGAACATCCTGCAGTATCTTGTATTTTTGCAGTTTCAGAGCCTTCAGACCATGTAATGTTTCATATTAACCATATATCAATACCAGCTCTGATAGACCTTTTATACCACTTTCAAAATCTTTCCATAATCTACTAATGGTCTTTCTTAAGGAAATGTGACCATCTGCCTCCTGGCTGAAAGTTATTTTAGTTTACTCAATGGTTTCATAAGAGTTTACCTTGCAAAATTATCTTTTTCCATGTTTTTTTTTTGTTTTGTTTGTTTTTTACTTCTATCTGGTTTTCACTGCTTCTAAAAACAGCCCAAATGCTAAAAAACACAACAAACCAATTTTTTGGAAATAAGTTAAAGTTTCTTAAATCACATTTGTTGGGCACTGCAACGTTACCTAGCAACCCCAGTGGAGTTCCGCCTGTTACCTAGCAACCCCCGTGGAGTTCCAGTCAGCTTTGGTCAGCTGGTTTTACCACTGTATGTGCTGTACAATGGCTGCTGGAATGTATTTACAGTGAATAATATTCATGTTCAGCAACTTTAAAACGATAAAAGTAATGACAGCTCAGCTTCCTTTATCATACAGAAAATAAGGAAAATCCAGTCTAAAAAAAAAGGCTGTGCACACATTTTAAGGAAATTCTACAGAAGAGGATTGGGGCCACTGAAAACATTCTGACTTTCATCTCTCAAAATTAAAGTCAAACATGCTGAGATTAAAGCTAGAAATTGAGATTAAAGTCAAAATTCTTTTCAGTGGACCTAATCCTCTTCCGTATGATTGTGAAAATGTTTTGTTTAATTTAAAGTTTTCATCATGTGAATGACAGACATGTTAAACAGAAATATCACAAAAAATGTGTCGCTATACAAAAAGCAGATATTTACATGATAGATTGCAGTCTCTAAATGTGTTTTAGATAAAACTAATTTAGATTGTGCTTGAAATTAAAGAAAATCCCTTAAAAACATTGGGTTTCTTTATAAACTTAATGTTTGTTTTAAAAAAAAAGTGTTTTTTAAGTTCTGAAAATTCATTCATATCCTCCTGACTACCAGGAAAAAAAATATTGTCCAATCACCATTTTTTTTAAATCCCACATTCTTCGTAAGGTAATAAAAGGTTTTATGCACTTACTTTGTCTCGTCCCATAGAATGTGTTATTACTGATGAACACAATTTTTATGTATTAGAAAAAGATACGAAAAAAAGTCCCACCCCTTCATATGTGGTATCATTGAAAAGCCCTAAATGTCCTCTCCAGATACCAAAAGGAATTAATTCAGTAGAATGCAGGGAGTGGGAGATATTCAAGTTTAGAAATGTCCTCTACAGAGGACAAAAATGAACTACTGGTAGTCAGGAGGATATGGCTGCTTACATTATCATAATTTTCTCCTATTTGCATGTGTAGAAGGAAAAAAAATGTTTAAGCCACAAAGAATACAGGAGCTGGACAGGAATGGAAAGCTGGGTATTACATGGCCTTCGCTGTTGCTGGATGTGGGAACAGACTAAAGGTTAGCTGGCCGACATTCCCAAAGCCTTTCTGCTGAAGATGGCGGCAGTTCAAAGGAGTCATTAAGCTTTACCCGCCCCACCACAAAGGAGAGATTTAAGACAGCAAATAGATCTGATGGTAAAAACTCAAATCCAAACACAAATATCCACTAAGACGCTTTTGTGCATTATGCCATTATTATCCTATAAAAGGAACCCAGCACATTTAACTGTTTCAAGTTTTAATTTTCTCCTGGGAAAATCCCTCTAAAATCAAGCTGCTAGAAAAAAATGCTAAAATATAATTAGGATCATCATCACACTAAGCTGTGAAAACAAGTAGTTTTAGTAACTCCTGATAAATGCTGGCGTTCAGTGTTAGGAGGATGGAAATGTCAAAGTCAGCTAACTAATTTCACATCATATCATGAAAAGATCTGAGGCCAACACAAGAGAAATTTGTAACTCCGCTGCATTGGCAATGCCACAGCAGTATATGCTGCTGGTGCTACACTTAATTTGTGTTTAAATAAGAGTGAAATTATGAGTTATTTAAAATTTAAACATAACATATGGAATCATAATTTTAAATTTCTTTTTTCCTTTTCTTACTTTTGCTTTCTTCTGATTATGGAAAAAAAATCTTGCAATTCAATTAAATGTTCTGGTGATTTTTTTCCCCTTTAAGGTGGACATATTATTTAAAAGTCACATTTTGGATGTTTTTTTATACTTCCAATTGCATTTCTACTACTTCTTAAAACAGACAAAGCGCTTTAAAAAAAACCCTGCAGTTTTTTAGCAGTAAAATGACCCATTTCAAAAACCTCCAGAATTCTCCTCACCTAGCAACCCAGCCCGTTACCTAGCAACCCCACCAGAGTTCTGCCCAATGCCTACCAACTCAAGCAGAGCTCCAGCACGTTTGGTCAGCTGGTCTTACCACTGTATGCTCTGCATAATGGCTGCTGGAAAAGACAAGTGCTTTGTGGTTGTTGCCATCCAGAAGCAACTTCCTGCATTCTTGTTGGTTGTGCAGGAGGCCCTGCTGATGCTTTTTAAAGATGTACACTTTTATAGTTGCACATCTGTTTGCAGCCATTTTCATGTGCGAGAGTAAACATTGAGTTAGGGGTGCGTGGCCAGCAGTAGCTTATCTGGATTTAAAGTGATAAGACGCTCAGTGGAGAAAATGTAATGACCATGTTTTGATTAGACCATTGACCTATTCTAACCTGTTCATGAAGTAAAGTAGGACACCTTTAAATAGAACTAATATCTGAAAGGCATGAAATTTTTGCATTTATGATACAAATCGCAAGTAAATGTGGTTTTATGCTGAATCACAGGTCCAAGTGTAATGTTCGCTGGATAACAATTTGCAATGCAAGCATATAGAAAACAGCCACTTTGAATTAAATGTTTTAACAACTTTAACAGATTTAATATCCAGAACTTGTTTATTTTATTACCTTGTCTGTTTCCAGTGTCGATCCAATGCAAACATGCAGGATGGAGCTCATGGAAAAACAAATTTAACAGTTTTTCAGTTAATTTTCATAGAAAAAACATTTTAGAGTACAACAGAGCTTTGTGTTGAAGTGAATATAGAGACAGATTATTTGAGTATTACACACATCATAATGAAACCATTTCTTAACAGCATGCAAAGGTTTCACATCTAACTTTTAAAAGATGGAATTTTCTCAAGCGTATTTTAGGAAAAGTTTAAGCAAAAAGCATTGATTTCATGAGACAAAAGCAGCAGTTTAGCCAGATGTGTCTTTGGTCTACCTGCTGGGAGCTGCCTGGTCTTTCAGACTCTTTAAGACGCTCTGCTGAAAGAAACTGATAATCTATTTGCTCTTTTAATGAACTCTTTGTTCCTCAGAGAGAAGGGAAAGGAGGTTTCATTTGTTGCTGCTTAGCTGCGGCTCCTGAAGACATTCTGCTTCATCTCAAACATATTGCAAAGGTCTGAGCCTCAAGTCTGAGCCTGCAACAAAGACAGAGGTTTCTGTCCATCTGCAATGTTTCTTTGGTGAAATGTTTTGTTTTCTTTCCCGCCACTGCTTGGTTTTGTGGCCAGTTAGACCCTGGAAATAACTTTTCAGATGCTTATAAATATCTTAGTTATATTTTACTAGGCAGATGTTTGAAAGAGACCAAATTTGGTGGGTTTTTTTTTTTTTTGCTATACTCTGGAAGTATATAAAACTTCTGAACTATATATTGTTCAGAAGTTTTCATTAGTTATGATTTTCTTTGCTACACATACAACTTAAAATTCACATATTCAGCCTCAGAGTTCATAATATGTGAACCACATGATCATTTTCAGTCGGGTGTTACTGAGAGATTATTTGGTAAAATAAAATACAAATAAACAAACATACAGGTGAGAAAAATCCATTTTTTTCTCATAACTACCAATAAAGGAAAGATTCAATAACATGAAATTTCTATTTTCTTGAAAATATTTTAAAATTTAAAATGAGTTTTAAAAAAGGATATTTTGTTTTATGTTCATGTGTTTTAAGCATCAGGGGTCTTAATTACTGACTTAATTTTGTCAACAAAAATATCCCAAACAATATAATTTTTTGATTTTTATTGTCTCCAGAGTCCTCAAAATGTAATAAAACCAGAAAATAATGTGTTAAATCTTTTTTGTTGAGCTTTTTCTCATGGTAGTCCATGTTTTTTGATAGAAACGATTCATAATCATTTTAATGGCAATTCAAATGGTAAACACCTGAAAGTGTGGACAGTAATAAATGTTCACTAAAACTGCCACTGCTTTTATTAAGAAGCAAAACTGAACCAATTTTAAATAATATAACCAAGTAACTTTGCAGGGAAAAATAAAAAGGGAAATACATTTAAGCATGAATTACTGATCAACTCAAATTGTTGCACAAAGCAGATGCTTTAATCAAAAGACTAAAAACTGGTTTGGGTGGGGAATAAAAATCAAGTCTAATGCTGATGTAGAAACAATGCCTACTTCAGTAACATGTTGACTTTAAGCTTACTGAAATATTCATGGATCGGGTATTTATTTGGATAATAAAGCACAAATGAGAATAATTACCTCACAGATTTATGATAATAAATGGATATCTATGGGTAAGGTCACTGGGAAGCAAAAAGGCATCATCTTGACTATTGTTCACACCAGCTGCATCAATGTAGACGGCAGCAAATCAGGTTTAAGATCTCCTTTGTAACAAACACACAAGTATGACCACACACACATCGAAGCCTGCATCTCGATCAGACAGAGCCTCTCTAATTGAACTAATCCCCACTTCAAGATCAGCGGCGTCCCGGGAGGACTGACCCTCCACTGTGGACGTGTCTCACTCTCACTGTCTCAGGCCTCAGATTAAACCTTCATCCCCTCCGCGGCTCATGTGGACTGTAAAGCTGTTTATTGGGAGACAATGAGCAACAGATTTTGCTGTCAGGGCCCATTAATTAGCATCATTAGCATCACACTTCAGAGTCTGAGCTGGACTGCTAAGCCTTAAGCTGTGTATGGGTACAGCATGTGGCACATATGTATGCAGGCATGCATGATTCGCTAATAAATATGTCTTTAATAACAATGTAAACATGAAGGATTTTTATAAAATTCTGTAAATTCAAGTTTTGGAGAATCAAAATGACTTCTAAGGGATTCTTCATCTACCTATCAGGTTATACCAGAGCCATAAATGCAAAATGCTTATTTTTCGGTTTGCTTGTTTAATGTAGGTCAGATGTTGATCTGTAGCCATTCAGTCGTTTAGGTTTTTAATCGATTTAATTATCGATACGATTATTCTAAACATGTCCACACTGCAAAAACACAAAATCTTGAAAAGTACACTTGAAATAAAACTAACTCACTTTTCCGCAACATATAGGATCTTGTTTTAGTCAATAATTCCTTAATATTGATAAAATAGTTCTGGTTCCATTGGCAGAATATTTTACTTATAACAACAAATTTTCCCATGTACCAATGCATTTTCTTCGGTATATTTTACAAAGCCAAAGTGGCCAGCTGAAGCTTCATGTCATGATTTGTTTTTGTCCAGAATGTTTGGTTATGCACATTGAGTAAAATCGAACACGTTGCCTAAAGCTGACTTCACTTCAAGAAACCCAGGTTACTTATTTTGTTTATGTGAAAAGCAATAAATTACACTGTGAAGGTATATTTTGTAAGCTTATTTTGTAGTTTTATGCAGAATCTGCTGCCAGAAACTCAGTCCTGACGGCAAGAAGTGAATCAATCATATTACGCAATATTACAGAGCACATTGAAAGGATTGCGCCTTTGGTTAAAAGAACGAGGACGGTGTGAAAAAAAAAGAAAAAAATAATCTTAATCCATATGTCTTTTAGTGTCTGCTAATCAATGGTTAAGCGCAATTGATCACTTACCACCAATGGTATTTCCACCTCCAGCAGTGGCGTTCTAAAAAGAAATTGAACCACGTTTCTGCCACGCACCCAGAGGCATAAGCCTTCTTACTCCAACTTCCTATCTAATCAATGTGAGAGACAATGACTCAACAGGTGCGACAGACAAGACCCCAGCAGCAGCTCTCTTCCCTGCCGCTGGACCCAATTAGCCCCCGCGGCTCAGGAACAAAGAGGCGACATTTCATTTCAGCAGAGTGCCAGTTTAAGGCCTCTTCTCTCCAACCTCGGCTCATTTTCTTTCTGTCTTTTACTGCTGACATCTTTAAAGGATCATCCCTGGCTGCATCATTTTCTATTAGATTGGGTCGATGCCTTGTGTTCAAAGTGGCAGGGGTGTTAAAAACATGGGGTGTTGATGAATTCATTGCATGTGACTGCACTTGCTTTCTTTGTGTGCAGCTTTTGGCAAATGAAAGGTCTGACAAAAGGCAAAAACATTTTCAAAGATTCAACCTTCACTCCACTCTAGATTTCCCTCAAAGAATAACAAAACTAACTTTTTAGCTTGTTGGATATTAAATTATCATTCTCATTTCTGCACAAACTTGATCATAAAAGGCGCCGTTTGTGCCA
The DNA here is from genome assembly GCF_051168715.1 of Poecilia mexicana. Lineage (NCBI taxonomy): Eukaryota > Metazoa > Chordata > Actinopteri > Cyprinodontiformes > Poeciliidae > Poecilia > Poecilia mexicana. The sequence continues at coordinate 33,635,326 of NW_028263372.1, read as the reverse complement.
TCTGCAGTTCAGAGATATTTTGCCAGTGAGAAAATTTCTTGTGATACATTTCTTAGTATAATTCCAATTTATTGTCGTCACAATAAATTCCAATTTAATTGGATGGAGAATGTCAACAGCAATGTTAAAATCTTGCCAGAGATTCTCAACCAGATTTGGGTCTTTATTGACCATAAAATTGCACAAATTGATTTCATGAAAATAAATATAAAAATCAAATTTTTTCTACAAAAATATGAGGCAGTTTTTCCGCTGTATTAAAATTTCTGTATTTCGCCAAACTGCGATACAAACACATATTTTGCATCACACCAGTCATGTGATCAACAACCAGATGTTACTACTGGCGGAAAATACGAAGACGACAGGAAGTAGAAGGAGGATGATGGCGCTGCATGTTTTCAATGACTTGTCGCCTGAAAAGACCATGTTTTCTTTTCAGTGAACAAACTTTTTGTATTTCTTATTTAGTGGAAGCATCAGCATTCTGAAAATGTATTTTGTCAACATTAGCGGAATATCAACAATGTTTTGTGCACGTGAGCTGAAGCTTAGTGCCCCAACTCCACCAAGGGGCCACCAAGAGCAACTTTTTATTTGATTTTATAGTGATAGATTGAACATTTTGCACATTTTACACATCTCTTCCAAATTTTAAGAACAAAAAATATTAAACTCACTAATTTTTTTTTACTGTAATTTCAATGTTTATCTGCAGATGTTACTTTCAAATAGTTAAATAATAATATGCCACACCTAAAGACCACTCTGCAGTTCAAAATGCAAATAAATTTGAGTGTTTTTGCTTGTTAAATCAATTGTCATAATAACACCAATATGATGTAAGCCAATTCTAAATGACACTAATAGTAATAGTGTTAGGCACGTTGCATGCATATTTAACTTTATTTCCTGTGTCCTATTGAGGGAACTTTTAAGTTGGACATCTAATGCATTTCTTTTTTCTTGCCAATTTTCCATTAAGATCAAATTTAAGAAGCAAATGAAAATTGTAGCTTCACCCACCTGAGTTGTAGATTTCTGCAGCTCATTATCATGGGTCTCCACTACTTGTTTGATTATTGCTCTCATTAATAATTAATTAACTTGAAGTGACACAAAGGTCTTTTATTGCTGTTTCTCCATGTATTTTCATATGTCATCGGTACTTCAGTACCCTTAAATTTATGATATGCCATGTTGGAGAGCTGATTAAAACTGAATATTTTATAGACTGGATGCTAATGCTCTCAAACATAAGATCCACCCGTTTTCTTTTCAGTTTCAAGTACAAATCTGCCATAGGAAGCTTAAAATAACTAATTTGTGCAACCATTAGTCACTTCTTATAGTACAGTAACCTATACTGCAACAGTAAACTCGTTTTTGATGAAAAAAATAAAAACAAGACATTCTGAACATATCTTAAGTCCTTTCCGATAAGATAATTTTATTTTCCAGTAAAACAGTTCTGTGATTTGGGTCAATAAATGACTGCATTCAGTGAATTATGACGTAAACATCTTAGTATATCGCTTACTTCACTGATGTTTTTCCATGTATTAAGATAAATATCTCTGTTTTAAACTGGGATAATAAACTTTGGTCAAAAACGTGATCAAAATCTCACTTCGAGCGTCAAACCGTCCGGATTCCAGTGCGCATGCGTCATCTACAGCGTGTTATCTTTGGTAGGTGATTGCACCAGCCCCAGATCCAGTAATTTATCTCTGTTTTATTTACGGTTTCAGAATTACATTTTTTAACCCGTGTAGTCCGATGTAAGAGCTTTAGAGGATTTTTATTTTCCCCACTGCTCTTCCCGGAGCAGGAAGACGACGCTCCTTGTAGATATGAAGCAACCAGGAAGTGGCTGATCATCTCTGGTTTCTGTTATGAAACTCCTCTGCTCCACCCTGGGGAAAGCAACCTGGATTTTAACCGTCACTGTTGCCATCGTTGCAGCGGTACTTCATTATTTCGCCGACACTTCTCCAAGCAAATATAGCAGGTAAAAAAAAAAGATAGAAAAGAAAAAAGACGCGATTTCTTTTATATTCGTTTTGCTTTAATGAACACAAGAACCGACATATTTGCCTCTTGGTTTACCGGTTCATATGAGTTAAAGACATCTGGCATAGAGATCGGGGTAAATAAAACAATCCGATCTTTGTACTCGTTATCTTGGTCATGCTTCGTTAGCAAAAGGCAGAGCCGGCCGAAGGTATATGCGTACCAGTACTGCTGCTGCTTACGGCCTCCTGAACAGCAGGGGGCCCTGATCAGCTTCTAAAACCAATAGAGAGATCAAAGCTTTTTGGTGTGGTAGTAAATAAAACAAATGCTTTTATTTAACATAGCATTAAAATATATTTATATTTTAATGTATGATACCAAGATTCTGTGTTAAAATGTGGTTATTTGGTGCATTTCAAAAACTTAAACCTACTTCTGAATTTGCTTAAAGGTTTATGAGAAATACATATAAAATTGTACAGATTTGTCATTTAGAATAACACAGAAATTAAAAGTATTAGCTCTGCTGATATAGAGAAGAATATTTATTCACAACTACTTTTATAGTAGTTGTGTTAACAGTGATATTTTACTGTCACTAATTCACCATTCGTCAGTCATTTCTGCTGCTTGTGTTTGTACTGACATCATAATTCAGGCACGTTTAAACCATTATTAGTCTATTTATAAAAGCAGACAGTAACTTGTAAAGCAGTAGTTTAAGGTTTTTCCACCTCATAATTGTTTAAAAAAAGTGTGGAGTTAAAATATGGAAAAACAGGAAATGTTATCCTACCAATCTGGCATTATTTCAGATATTTAAAACACAAACGATCAATATTGACTGATAAGAAACTTTTTTTTTTTTGCCAAATTGTCCAGCTCTATTTGAAACACATAAAAATTAATTAGCGTTTGCTACTTCATGTCCTGTTCTAGATAAGTGATAACCCTCCTGCCTCATGTCCGTCTGTCTCCCAGCATGGCTGAGGACATGAAGACCCTGGAGGAAAAGTTCAGGGGTCAGAACAAGAGCTGTTTTATCCTGGGAGCTTCTGGGGAAACTGGGAAAGTGTTGCTTCAAGAGCTGCTGGAGAGAAACATTTTCTCCAAAATAACCCTCATTGGACGAAGACAGCTGAGCTTTGAAGATAAAGCGTATGAAAATCTGGTTAGTGTCTGGATGCAGTTTTTACATTATAACATAACTCTTTATGTTCTGCTTGAGAATACTTATTTATGCCTTTTTATTATTTATGCCTGCAGATACAGGAAGTGGTTGACTTTGAAAAACTCGATGACTATGCTGCTGCTTTCAATGGCCACGATGTGGGCTACTGCTGCCTGGGAACAACCAGGGCAAAAGCAGGGGCTGTAAGTAAATGAAATATAAAGTGGGGGATAATCTGTAATTTAATTCAAATTTCAACGTTGTTGAAGCAGTAGCAATGACCAGAGTGCCCAAAAATTATACTCAAGAGTAGCATCACTTCAACTTGCTTTTACTCAAGTAAAAGTAAAAAGTAGCAAAAAATTACTCAAGAGTAAATATAGTATTTGGCAAAATATATTAAAATTACTCAAAGTATAGCACAGTAAACATACTAGAAGTACATTTTTTTCCAAAAAGTTACTAAAGTAAATATAATTGAGTAAATATAGCTAGTTACTACCCAACACTGGCAATGACTAAGCATCAACATCTATTTTAGGGTTGGTTGACGTTGCCTCTGAAGCGTAGCTGAGTTAGCTAGCCTAGGTAAATATTGAGCTAGAAATCGTAAAGTTCAACCCTATTGTATGAAAAATTATTATTTATTGTTGCCAGTCAGATGTTGAAGATGTTTAGTTTGAACATTGTACCTACGATTAGCATAAATTTAGGAATGGTGCTAATTTGTGACACCAGGCAAATGGTGTCAGTAATTTCCAAATGATCAAGGTATGAAAGGCAAAGGGAATCCTTATCTCATGTTATTATTTCTGGGTTTTAGGACGGATTCGTCAGAGTTGATCATGACTACGTTCTGAAGTCTGCAGAGCTCGCCAAGGCTGGAGGGTGCTCACAGTTTCACCTGGAGTCCTCCAGAGGAGCCGATAAAAAAAGTAGCTTCCTCTACCTCAAAGTCAAGGTCAGTTATTAGCTTTCTTGTACTACTTCACTGCAAAAAAAACAAAATCTAAAGAGTGTTTTGGTCTAGTTTCTAGTGCAAATACCTTAGTACACCTAAAATAAAGGCAAAAGTAACATAACTAACTTTTCAGCAAGATGTAGGAGTTTAAGTTACTTAAGTTAGTTTACTTATTTAAGATAAGCTGATATATTTTGCTGAAAAGTTACTTGTAATTTAGTTTGTCTTATTTCAAGTGTACCCGTGTTAAAAGTGAAATAATCTACACTGCAAAACACAAAATGTTACCAAGTACTTTTGGTCTAGTTTATATGGAAAAGATATTTGCAAAGATATTTCCGCTAGTGTTATAAATTAATGTTATAAGACATTCACTTACAAATGTCTTGTTTTAAGTGAAATTATCTGACAAAAGAACTAGTACTTTTCAATCAGTATTAAGGAATTATTAACTTAAACTCCAATAGAAACACAAAATGTATATTTTCTCAGTGGTGACATATTGAAATCCCTTTTTCTGAACATGTTTCTCTCAGGTAAAACAGCCAATAAGAGACCTGATGGAATGGATGTTTTTTTTTTCAGGGCCAAGTTGAAGCTGAAATTGAGGAATTGGGTTTTGACAGATTAGCCATTTACAGACCAGGGTAAGTGGTCCCATTTTATAAAAGAGAATAGATGTGGGAAGTTCTTTTCATCTTGCAACTGATTACCATGCGTTTTAATTTGAAAAGTCTGGAAAAGAGTCTCCACCTTGTACAGTTTCCTTACTTGTTGGTCAAAGTTCCAGTTTTAGTTTGATAACTGTCTAACTGTAGACCGCTAGCTGTATTTAGCCCATTTTAATTATTGGTTGCGATTTGTGGCCCTACTTACTGACATTAAAATGAAGCAAGACCTAAAATGTATTATTTAAGATGTAAACTTGTTATTGGAAATCAGAAAAGTATCCATCTGCACCAACTCCATTTGCTGGAGAACTGCTTACACTATTTTTAAGTTGTGTCAAGAGGCCACACAAAGCTACTCCAAGGGCACAAATGGCCCCCGGGCCGCACTTTGGACATCCCTGATTGAAAGGAAGAAAACTGTATCTAAATTAAAGGCTGTATTATGTGAAAAATTGCAATAAAATGGCCACTGATTCAACTTTTGTCCTACAGTTATGACTTCACTGAGAATTAAACTGACTTTAAACCAAAAGCATCTCTGGGCTGTACCGTTTTCCTCCAACAGGGTTCTGCTCGTCGACAGACAGGAGAGTCGACCCGGAGAGTGGCTCGCCAGGAAGTTCTTCGGCGCCTTCTCTGCCGTTTGCTCCAACTCCATGTCCATCTCAATCCAAGCGGTGGCGAAAGCGATGGTGTCCAACACTCTGCTGCAGCCGGAGCAGAAGGCGGAGATCCTGGAGAACAAGGACATTGCCAGTCTGGGAAAAGTGAAAGGGAAATAAATGGAAGGTACAAAATGTTGAAAAACTGTTATTTTATTTGTTTAAACTGAATTATCAATATTTCTGGAAGTCAGACACGCTAACAGACATTGTACTGTTTAATACAGTACATCACACAAATTTATAGGAACACTTATAACATTTATAGGAATAAAAATACAAATTATTCACATCCTTGGCAGATTTAAAAAGATTTTAATTCAACCAACTAGTTGATTTTTGATAGTAAATGACAAACATCCACAACTAGATTAAATGAATCACTAAAAAGGGAAAAATCTGTTTACAAATTTACAAATTTTACATTAAATTATAGCTTTATTACAGTAATCAAATCCTTCTTAGAATTACTGACCAGCATTTTACATTTTTCCACTGATTGAATATTTAATTATTCTGATTTAAGTCGGAACTCTGACTCTAAAATTACTTTGAAAATCAGTATGGTTCATTTTCTGTCAGGGAAAATGAATAATTTTTGGGTCAAACTGGATCTACTATCACTTGTTCAATTTTCTTGCAAAGCTTTTCTTCAAAGCTTTATTTTGGATTATCTTAATTGATCAATGAATATTGGTAAATGTTAATCGTGATACCAGTACATTATGCCAGGCACTTAATTTAAAACTAACTTGCTAAAACTATTTTTTGTATTTTCAGGTCATTGTGGCTGCTGTACATAGATGATCACATTCTGCAAGAGCCTCATCAAGATATTTTTGAAGTACTTGAAAACAGATATTCTTATATTTATTCCTAATTCCAATGAAAGAATGTGCATAAAGTAAAGTGTATCGCTTTGTGTTATATTGTGATGTTTAAATCAGGGAAATATGCCAAACTGTTTGGCCTTTTCATTTGTGCTCTGACACACTAAACCACCGCCTTAAGCTGATTGTGTTGACATTTTATACAAGGAATGTCCATACATGTGCTGCAAACATATTCAGTAAATGATGCTACATATTTAAGTGTGTGTTTAAAAATCAATAAAATATTTTCACATTCATAAGCGTTTTTTGCCTGTGCCATTTTAGACATTTGTGATTATTGCAATATTTTCTTTTACCGATGCACCTCTTGCAAAAAGTGATCCTGAAATCAATTTTCAGGTGATGAATGACAACTTAGTTTCACATTCTCTGCATCAAATGATAAATATTCATAATATAATGCAAACCACTTTTTATGAAAATATTGAAAATATGTGCCTGTCTTTATACTGAACGATCTAATTATTCCACTTCTTTGACTGATGTTTTTTTTTGAAGTACTTTACATAGTTTGCATATTTGTCGATGATGCAACATCGCCCTCTTGTGACTGAAAATGGTAACACATTTTGTAGCTCTAAAAGCATTTGCTGTATCAGGACCCGTACTCCGTAAGTAGTACCATTAAAACCGCAAAAAGTACACGAGTTAAGCAAATTACTTATTACATTAGTTATTCAGTGCATACATTACTTTCTACAGAACATTATTAGTTGAATAATAAGGTATTCAACTAAGGTATGAGGTGACACAACACAGCTTAGAAATGTTGCTCATTTTATCTTTGCTTGTATTTCAATTAAGCCACACAATCTTATGCAAGAATACAGATAGCAAATTACATGTAAAAGCTTTTTAACTAAGATTAAATAAGTTACCTATTTCGTTTTTCCCCCGTGGCAACTGATCGTGTAGCAATTAGCCACAATGAGGTTCAACTGTGTTGATTTGACTCTCCCAGCAACCGGACAGGACATTGGGCTACAATGTTGCTCTAGTCTGCATTTTGGCGTGTAATTTGTAACGTGAAACATGTTCATGCAACTTGACATTACAATAACCCCTTCAGGTGTTCCTTGTAGAAACAAAGCTGTGTACAAAACAGGTGGCAAGTTTCGGCAAAGCCATCCATTATGTTTGTCTGAGTTAGAACGAAACAAGATAAAGAAGAACTAATAACAGTAATTACCTCATAATGTTAATAAAATAACATATTGACAGATTAAAATATATTTGATAACGTAAGTATTAAAACAACATGACGCTAAAAAGAAAAAATCCGTCTTTTTAGTGACACCTGGTGGTTTGGATGTTGCGTTACAGCCAACCGGTCGGAACGTCACGATACGTCATCAGGAAGTCCTCCGATTCCAAAGGCGACATCATGGCAGACAACACAGACCCACGTGAGTTTACTCTAAAGCAAAACAAAGCATCTCATTTATTTTAAAATATAAACGTTTATTACTGGTTTATACACGCCCGCTGCAGAGTATTTGAGCAACCAGACGTGCGCTAAGTGGCGTTAAACCGAGCTAGCAGCTAACGGCGTTGCTGCATATTTGTATGACCGTTGCCGCTGTTAGCTGTGGGACTCTGTTGTTTCTTTGAAGTTGTGATGAAGTTTCACTCTGATAGATGCTGAAGAGATGCCCGAACTTTCTGACGAAGATGACGGTGATGTCGACGGTGATGAAGAGCAATGGCAGTGGATGGAGGAGGAGGGTCAGACCGTTATCTGTTTGTTCTGTGAAAAGTGAGGCTATTTTTTTATTAATTTTTTTTTGTTTCTTCTCGATTTCTACAGTTTTCAACCGTACTGATTTTTTTTGCTACAGTTTATTGTAGAGAATATTTCTGTTCACTTAAAAAAAAATCGAGAAAGATAAACCTACGACGACCCGTTAGGACCATTGCAGATAGGAAAACAAGGAGGACATTTCCTCCAACAACTTAAAGAGTTTTTAGATTAATCTCAGAAATTTTGTAGAAATAAGCTTGGCAATTTCTGTGCTTGCAAAGGTGACAATTTGCAAGAAAAACTCAGAAACCTTTAGATTAATCATAAAAGAGTTCTAAAAAAAGAAAATGTTTGAAATTTCTGAGTTTGAGAAGTTGAAAATTTACAAGAATTTTTGTAGACTAATCTGAGTAATTTTCAAGAAAAATCAAGTAAATTTCTGAGCTCCAAAAGTCCAAAAATTGCCAAAAGTCAAAGTTTTTTCTTGAAAATGTCTGAGATTTATCTGAAAATGTCTGAGTTTTGTCTTGTTCAAATGCAAAAATTATATTCATATTGGTGTATTTTGTTACTGTTTTTTGTATTAAGTGAATTTCTCCACTGTGGGATTAATAAAGGACTATTCTATTATATTCTATCATATTCTATTGTAATTTATATACTTTTCAAAATTCCTTACTCCTAAAAATCCTCAAAAGTTCTGGGTTACCTGAAAGTGTAAAACAGTGATAATGACAATATAACCATATGCGGAGGAGGATAACTAACACACTTTATAAATTAAAATGTTGTATATTTTACATAAGAGAAGCTGTTTTTAATTTTAACTTTCACAGCTTGTTTGAGTCTTCCTAAATAAAACAAACTTTATTGCGTTTCACTTGTGTTTAGGTTGTTGGACTCTGTTTCTGCAACGCTTCAGCACTGCACAGCTGAACACCAGCTCAACGTTGTAGACGTCATAAGAAAACACAGTAAGTAAACAAAATTAAACCGTGTCCAGGACCAGTTGTTGTTTTGTTCTGCTGGGGTCATTCATGCTCTGTTTCTCTTTAGGTTTAGATGACTACGGTTACATAAAAATGATCAATTTCATTCGTGCAACAGTAAGTTCTGTCTGTCATTTTTGTGGCAGCATTTACATATTTATTTTAATAACAGGTTTTGAGTTGTATGTTCATATAAAACACAGAAGTATTCATTTATCTGCATGCTTAGAAATGTTCTGCATCCTACCTGATGGAGCTGTCAGAGGGCCTCTTGCCCTGGGACAGTGAGGACTTCCTAAAACCGGTTCTTCAGGACGACCCACTGTTGCAGACAGGTACTGCATCTAAACCCACCTTCTAAATCACTGCCACATATTTTCTTTTTGTTGTCTGGAAGGCATGAGTCCGCTATGCATTACGTTGTGCTTTCCTAATAAGATGGTGCAGATTTCTTCTGGTGCTTTAGATTTTGAAGTGGAGCTGACGTGATTAAAATACAAACAAAACAAACGTCACCATCTGGTTTTAACTGTGTTGCGCTCATGCCTGTGTTTTTGTCAGACCCGGAGGAGCTGTGTGGCACTGAGGACACGTCCTCATCATCCAGAGGCGATTCCCATGGTGAGATGCTCCGCAGAGCCCTGACAGCCGAAGAACGAGTTCAGCGTTCAGAAGAGGCAGTGGCCAGACTTATGGAGGATGTGCACAAACTAAGGTTTGTGATTTAGTTATCTTTCCCTTTTTCTGATGTTTTTTAAATGTTTTTTTTTTTTTTTTAAAGGGAACGTATTTTGTGCTTCCATTTGGGTTTCTACTGCTTCTAAAAACAGTACAAACACTGTTTGTACTGATTTTTGGCAGTAAAGTAATGTTTTTTAGTGTCGGAAAATGAACTGTTTCAGGTGCAGCCCGTTACCTAGCAACCTCATCGAAGCCCAGCTTGTCACCTAACAACCCAAACTGGGCTCTGCCATGTTTGGTCATCTGGCCTTACTGCTGTACAATGGCTGCTGGAAAAGACAAGTGTTTTGTTGCTGACTTACCATCAAGAAACCACTTACTGCATTCTTGTTGGTTTTGCAGGAGGCTCCACTTCTGCTTTTCAAAGGTGTACAGTTGCATAAATGCTAATCTGTTTGCAGCCGTTTTAACATGTGAGTGTAAACATTGAGTGGCCAGCCGGATTTAAAGTGACACAATGCAAAAACAAAATCTTACAAAGTAAACAAATGTATTAGTTTACTTGAAACAAGACTAAACTAACTTAGAAGTAACTTTTCAGTAAGATATAGGAGCTTGTTTAAAGTAAATAATTCCTTAATATTGATGAAAAAAGCACTAGTCTTCACCGGTAGATTATTGCACTTATGGAAAAAATGGCTTGTTATAAGTGGAATAATCTGAGAGTGGAAGTAGTACGTTTTCATCAATATTGAGAAATTATTGACCTTAAACAAGTTCCTATATGTTGCTGAAAAGTTGATTATAAGTTTGTCCTTTTTAAAATGTACTAAGATATTTGCACTAGAAACTGGACTAAAAATACTTTATAAGATTGTGTTTTTGTATTGCAACTCATTCTGAAAGGAACTAAAAACAAACTAAAGTTTCATTATCTAAGAATGATCTTGTAATGAATGTAATGAACATGTTTTGCATTGAGATACAGACCTAAGGAATTGTAACAGATCACCTTTAAGAATGCATTCTGTACGTGTAGCGTCATCTTCCTGCATTTCCCTATTCAGGCCACCAGGGGGACACAGTGGTCTCTGCACAAACTTTAATCTGACTTCCCTGTGGAAGAAGTTTGAGGGGAAGAGGAAAGATGAGAAAAAAAGAAGGGGAAAATTCCACTGCAGCAGGGAAGCTGAAGGGAGGAAGAGGAAAGGGAAAATTACAGAGGGAGTGGAAGAGAGTTAGAAAGATAAATGCCTCCCATCTCCTTCATTTACTGCTTTGTCCTGTCTGCACGTCCTCCTTTCTGGTCACTGCTTTTGTCCCAGTACTAGAAGTTAATTGCAGGTTTGTCTCCCTTTGTTTTAGGCTCCTGGCTCAGGGTTTGGTGCTGAACTCAGAACCTGGCCGGGCTGGCAACCTGGGCGCCGTCGCCGAGCTGAGGGAGGATGAGGACGAGGCCTACTTCAGCTCTTACGGCCATTACGGCATCCATGAGGAAATGCTGAAGGTCTGAGTTCCACACATAAGTTGTTGTGAGGCTGGGCTCGTCGGCTCGTAACTTGGTTGAAAGATCTCAATGTAGCATGCAAATGAAAACCATCAGAAATTCATAATGAGGACACGACATCTTCTGAAAAGTGACAAAGCAGCAATAAGTGGGGGGCGCTCATGTGAGACGCTGCAGTCCGTACAGAACATGGAAATTAATTTTCACACGCCTTAAAGCGCTGAAACCTGAAAGTGTCAGCACACGCTCAGTGTGTGTGTGTTTTCCGACTGACTGCAGTTCTTGGACATGCTCCTCCTCCTGATTGGTGCTAACCGCTGTAAAGTTTTTGCGTTGCGTGTGCGTCAGTCTGAAAACTTCATCAGACCCGAGGAGGGGCCAGGAACACGATGACGTTGGCTTCACCGGGTCATCCTGGTCAAACAGCGTCACCATGCAGTCCGTGTGTTAGAGAGGTTCTCTTCAGATTAAAAGTAAGTTTCTCCTGGTACAGTCGGTTGATTTCAATAATTAGCCAACTAATTGTTTTGACCATATCATCGTTATTAGACATATTTGGATAAACTTAAGGCTTAGTAGATTTAAAGGGGTAGTATTTTGAGCTTTACATCATGTTGTGACGTTATTCCCTCATCAAAAATATACCTGGAGGGTTTTCTTGATTTGTTCATGCCTGTTTGAGATGTTCTTTAATCTCCATGGCAACCATTCAGCTCCAAAACGCCCAGGTGGACCTAGCTCCACCTTCGACCAAGCTTCCGGCTCACAGAGCAGCACTTCCCACATTCGGCTCCTTCCGACTAGCCAGCAGAAATTAGCAAACACCTGGTGGAACTGAGCATCTGCTGAACTCATTATAGGCGCTACTTCTCAGAGAAACTCTGGTTAAAAATGTCGTTAAAGGGTTAATAAGAGGAGCCATGTTGTGATGACTTCCTGAAGGCGGAGCTTCAGAAAGAGCAGGAGATTCTTAGAGACACAGGCCCGATTTCAAGGCATTAAATTATGAAGTAATTTTTTCTTTAAATCATATTCATTTTATACAGCACTTTTAAATCAGCTGAAGGTAACATAGTTAACTGATCGTACTATAAAAAGGCATTCTGGCCCTTTAAGGATAGCAGGTGATGTGAATCTGTGTAAAAAGGAAGGGTGTGGCCTACCAAGGTCAACATCCTAAATCTTTTTGTTCATTATTGTTTTGCAGCTTCTTTTATTTATGCAAAATGAGCCAAAAAGAGATTTAACCGACTCCGACAAGTCAGAAGTGACCAAAAGTTTCTCCAAAGGATCTTGGAAAATCTAAGCTTCTATATCGTGATGAAAAGTTATTGAGGCCTGATGACAGAACCATCAAGCGTTTTGTTGCAAATAGTCAACAGGGACGCAAGAAACTTATTGAGAAAAAAGATGTAAATTAATTACCAAGGATTTCAGAGAATCAAGCATGAAGCTAACAATAAAATGTATTGAATATAAAAATCTTTGTCACTGTACCTCAGTTTTTTAAAAACATTTCTTCAAAGAAGTCGATATCAGGTTGATACAGTCAGAAAAAGTATGGATTTTGATTTAAATATTTTATTGGATAAGTATAGCAGAAGAAAACAGGTTGTAGAAAATATTAGGGTTTTTTAAATGTATATCTTGTATAAAATTGTTGCCAAGTATTAAGTCTAATTTATTGTGCAAAAATATTTGGACCCTTGACATCCTGAAAAACTAACTTAGAAGTAACTTTTCAGAAAAACATAGGAACTTGTTTTAAGTCAATAATTCCCTTACGGATGAAAAAGTACCTATTCCACTGACAGATGGTTTTCCCATTTTATAAGTGAAATCATCTGCCAGTGGAAATTTCATCAGTTTTAGTGAGTTATTGACTTCAAACAAGGTTCTTTATCTTGCTGATAAGTTACATGTAAGTTAGTTTGGCAAATATTTGGTAAGATTTTGTTTTTGCATCAGTCGTGCATCTATTGCAAACGTTTGCATTTATTCTTCAGATTGATTCTCACATTTCTTCACATTTATGGACCAACTTTAATTCAGCATATTAACTGATATTGCTGCTTTTATTTTTTTCCATTTTCCAGGATAAAGTGCGGACAGAGAGCTACCGCGACTTCATGTACAAAAACCCAGAAGTGTTCAGAGACAAGGTGAGCCAATGCAACGCAGCATGTCTGATTTCATTTGTTTACATTCGTGCTTTAACTGCTATAATGTACAGCAAATCCCATTAAACGGAAACGGACGTTTGCGTTTTCCAGACAGGACATTAATAAAGAGACAGTGTCTGATTTAGGAGGCCGTGCAGCTCTCTATTAACGCCTCAAATGTCGACTGCATGGTCCTGATAACAGACTTGTAATCCACTACCAAACCCATAACGCCCCCCTGAACGCCAGGCCCCCTCCATGCGTCTCTTTTTTGCAGCTTTTTGCTCCAGGAAGACGTAGCGTTTCATTATATGGGAAGTTGCTGGTTCAGATGATGCTGTAGAGGACAGAGGTTGTTTGTGTTGATGGGAACTTGCATTATCCCTGTCAGCTTGACTCAGTCAGCAGAGAAGGAAGTGTCTTTTTTAACAGTAGCAGACGGTGAGGAGAGCACAATGGTATCATCAGGATTGGAGAAAGAAAGGAGGAGTTGTGTCGTGTCAGCATTGTTCCTGCGACACTCTGTGAACTCACAAAGACAGCAGGATACTCACTGAGTTACCCTGAATAGAGATGCAACCAAACACAGATGGATGCACTGTAGCTGCTTCCACAGCGCCGGTTAGAATTGCACTTTAAACAATTAATTGTTGTGCTAACCAAGCTTATTATAGATTGGGCTTGTCATTATAGTTTAGCTTTATGTCTTTGTGACCTTTTGTTTGTCTAATTCAGTTAGTTTTAATTACTTTTGTGTGTCTTAGTTTTTACTAGGTATTATCAATGCTGATACAAATATAAATGTTTCATATCATTCTATTGATAATTGATTAGTTTTTTAGTTTTAAATATCTGAAATGCTGCCAAACTAATGATGTGAGCTTTCATGTTTTGTCCACAGTTTACACATGATGTTTTTTTTCTTTTTTTTAAGCAGTTATGAAACTTTAAACTGCTGCTGCACAAGTTACTCAAAAGTTGTTGCTATGTAACCATAGAATGGTGAGTTGCTAGGTAACCAAAGCTGTGAGAACTTGAGCGGCTAAAGTTTTTTCTCTGCCTACATCCCCCAGTATGCTGTTCGGTTTAATTAATTTTCTATATATTGAATATTGAATAATCTATCAGGTGTATTATCTATTGATACTCATTATTGCAATATGTATCGTTATTGATTTATTGTGCAGCTCTATTTACCATTAGTTTAATATTTAGTTTTACTTATATTTTTAAAAGTTGTAGTTTTAGTTTTTTTCATATATTAATAAATTTTTTGGTGCAGAATTCAGAAAGGTTGGAATATTGTATTGTGATTATGTAAACATTAACTTAAGAGAAGATGCTTTTTTCAGAAAATGTTATTGTTGTTCAATAATATCGTATTTTCTCCCAAATTTTGCCGTCATCATTTTGCTGGCTAGTGTAATTGTTGTTAGGAGGAGTACTGACTACCTTAATTTGCCAACAGCTGAAAAAGAAATCATTTCAAAAGGCTAATAAATAGATTCATAAACACAAAAGCGGAGGATATTATTGCTATAATTTCAGTATGTTTTAGTTTTATGATTGCAGTTCTGGTTAGCTATAATATTGCCCCGTTTTTATTTATTTCAGTTAATGAAATTGTTTTCTCAGTTTCAATTATTATTTTATTAATTTTAGTTTAGTTAGTGCCAACATAAAAAGGACATGGCTACAATAAAAAAATTAAAACAATAATATTGTGTCTGAATTGTTTTGTACTCTAGAACATAAGTGGAGATGGACCAATTAATCAGCCAGATATTTGTTTTAGCAAATTTTCCTCTGACTAACTTGATCAATGATCATTAAATCATTTATTTTAGTTTAGCAAAGAAAGAAGGATGCATTTGACTGTGGTGTTTTATGATGAAAGAATCTTACATTTTAACAGAAGTTGACTTTTTTTTAGTAATATTGTTTTTAGTTAGTTTAGTGATCAGATCATCAAAAAGCCCAGAAGTATTTCTTGGGTTATAGATGCCATTAAGTATGAAGGTTATTACGAAATGCACCGGATGACTAGATCTCATCATTTCCTGCAGATACTGATAGAAATAAATATTGCGGCTCAGCATGAAGCCTCCACCTGTAATCACCGCCTGCTGTTGTTGTTCTGCAGGTGGTGCTTGATGTGGGTTGTGGGACCGGCATACTGTCCATGTTTGCCGCCAGAGCTGGGGCCAAAAAGGTGATTGCAGTGGACCAATCAGAGATCATATATCAGGCAATGGACATAGTCAGGTGAGACGAACAGCATGGAATGTAACTAGACTAAAAGTTAATGAAACTTTTAGTTTAAAGTTGCAGTATGTACCTTTTCTAAAAAAATAAAATGTTTTTTACATATTTGTTAAAATTATCATTGTGTGATGACAGTATAATATAAGACATAACTGTAGAAATACACCACTTGGTTAGAATCAACCAATCAGAGACAGGAGGAGGGTTTTAGCGCTGCCAATCACTCTTGTGCTAAGCTAGATCTAGTTAGCATAGCTAGCAGTTTTCCTGTAACATCTAGCTCTTTTCCACCATTACTGCATTTAGCAGCATACAGGAGGATGATTGACGGCGCTAAGACCCTCCCCTGGCTCTGATTGGATGTTTTTGACCAGGAGCAGTGCATATTTGCAGGCTACAGTAGTAGCATTAGATATGGAGGCGGCTGATTTTCTTTTTTTTTATTGTCGTCACATGATAACAGTTTGAATAAATATGTAAAAAACATATTTTTGTTAAAGTTACTGCATCTCTAATGTCAATGAAACTACTCGTTTCATGCTTATATTATTGAATTAAAGATAGACGTTTTCTTCGGCATACAGCCACAAACAGCAGGAGTAAGTAGAGCTTAGTGTGACCTCCATCTGCCTTTTATTTGTTGCAGCTGGCTGACTTCAATAGAGCTGCTGTCAATGGCATCGCCATAATGTACATAATTTACACCTGCAGTTCGTCTTGTTTGTCCCTCGGCTTTTCTGCTGCAGTCCGAACGCAGCAGCCACATCCACACAAACATACAGAACACACCAAAGCCGCGTCTTATTGCCATTTGTGAAGTAGTTCTCTGTCTGATTTCTGGTTCAGTGTGTTTCCAGTTTTCCAGCTGCTGGTTCTCACCATTGGAGTCCATTTACCTCCACTGGAGCTTCTGCTTTTACTATGACTACCTGCAGTCGCCATCACTCCCCTGCCACTGAAATGCATTTTTGAATTAGAGGCCATTATGACTGCTGTTATTACCGTTATGTAAGAAAGCGACGTATAAGCAAAACAACAGGGTTTGCTGAAGGGAAAGGATGTTTTAATTTTACAGACCAGTGACTTGCTGTTGAAGTGTGTGTCAGTGTGCGGGTTATGTAGCAGGTTCCCCAGCAGTGAAGAAAGATGCCCTTAATTCTCGCTCGCTCGGATCCTTTTTCACACTTTTGTTCACATATAGACATAGTGACAAAGAGACACCATTTAATATCAAGTGATGACTTGGTGCATAACTTTAAAGCTGGTATTTTGTGTGTGTGTGTGTGTGTGTGTGTCTGTGTGTGTGTGTGTGTGTGTGTGTGTGTGTGTGTGTGTGTGTGTGTGTGTGTGTGCTTCCTCTCAATGTTAATATGAGGATTCTAATTAAAGTTGTGCCTATTGGCTGGGCAGGAGAATCCATCTCCTGTCTGCTCTGTCAGCAGAGTTTAAATGAAAAGCTTGATGTGTTCCCTTTTTCTCAGTCACTCTTCTAATGGGTAATACTTAAATCCTGTAAAAAAAAATAAAAAGACGGGAATTCAAATTTTAATCCAATTTATTTATAAAAAGCACCTTTATATTAGTAAAAGTTTAAAATAGGCAGAACTAAAACAGTTCACGTCTCCCTTGAAAAGGGAAATTCCTGATTTAAAGACACATTTAAAATGGAAATGTCTGAAAGTTCATCTTTATTCTGAAAAGTGTCTGAAGCTGCTGTAAAGTGTTAATAAACCCAGATAAACTGTCTAAGTAGGTTTTTATTTCAATAAAATCAACATTAAATTTACTTTATTGATCTCAGATGGAAATGAAATGTTGTTCTAACTTATATTAGTTAAAAATTCTTTCAGAGTTTTTGTAGATGGTGATGGCTGTGGACAGGAAAGATCTCCTGTAGAGGTCTGTGCTACACCAATTTGAAGAAGCCTCTGAGTAAAGACAGTGTTTTTTATGATAGTTTCATGAAAAGGTTTTCTATCGCCCACAGATCTATCTCAACCTGTTCAAAGAATCGTAATAAATCACCTGTAAAGGATAAAAATAATTCTCCAAGAATTTTGAAAGGAACAGTGTTTCAATGGAGGTGATAAATACAACAGGATATAGTTTTTTGATACATTAAATTCTATTTATTTTGGTTAATGTAGACTGAAGACAGTCTTTAAAATGCTTTTCTGCAAATTAGCAGCTTTAATCTGAGGATCCTGTCCTGTATTTCATCAGGCAGTAACACAATCTGATGAAAGATTAAGTGAAAACTTTGTGTTGAAGTATTAATCCCTTTGCTTCGTCATGTAAGCCGTAATGAAAACAAATTGTATGACATGGTGAACATTTTACACTAGAAAGCAATTATTTGTGAACATTGCTCTCACACCCCCACAAATACACCGAGATACCGACTCTGTCCCCAGAGTCCTGACATTGTCCTCTAAATTACCCCAATAATGAGATTACAGTGATTCCTTCTTGTGAAAGGTGGAGGAGGTGGGACAGGACGCGCGGGGGGGTTATGGGTGCAGGGGCGAGTGTTGGATTCTGGGAGGAGGTGATAGCAGCACTAGAGGAGCAGCCAAGATGGGAGAGACAGTTTAAGATAAGGATCGTTGCTGCAGAAATGCTCCCTGGGCCTCTGTGAGTAATTGTTCTGTCCTCTGTAACATTAGCTGTCACGATAATGGAATATTCACAGAGATTGATACCCAAACGGGCCGCTCAGAAAGGAGGGATCATTTCAACGGCAGCGGTGATCTTACGGTTCGTACCTGAACCAGACATATTGCTGGCTCATACTTACAGTTTTGTCCTTTTCATGTCTCTGTTTCAGTCTGAAGAGACTTGGGTGCAGAGGAGTAAAGATGCTGAATGCTGATCAATGAAAAGTTTTGAAAATTCAAAAAAAAAAGAAAAAATAAACATAGAATACTTTCATCATATTTACTCATTGTTTAGTCTGCTACCATTGTATTTAATTTGCTGTCACTCCAGCTGCATTTCCATTACAAATGTGCGCAAAACTTTTGATATTCCACTAATGTAGAAAAAAACAACAAAAACACAATTTCACCACTGCTGTGTTTCCATTAAATAAGAAATGCAATTTAAATTACTCCTGAATAAGTTTGTTAAAGCGATAAGTCATTTAAAAAATCATCCTCCTACCACTTCCTGTTGTCTTCTTTGTCGTTTCCGCCAGTAGTAACATCCGGCTGTTCACATGACTTGTGCGATGTGAAAAAAGTGTTTCTCTTAGTCATGGGATAAGTTTTATATTAAGATGTTTGAGATGAAATTTACCAAAACTAAACATATCAAAGAGGCTGCAGTAAAAGCCTAAAGGAAAAAAAATGTTCAAGAATGACAAAACTCTGGTTTTATCAAGTTTCACCAGTTACTTTAGTTTAGGACAGTTTTACTTCCTGTGATGTTTTTAGTTGTTTAACACATTGAGATAGAAGCAACTTGGAATAAAAGTTCAGATAACGATTTGGTATAATGCCTAAACATTTTTAGTGTTTGTGCAGTTTCTTACTTTTCAGTGCGTCTCCTTGCAGGTCCAATCAGCTGGAGAACATCATCACTCTGATTAAAGGTCGCATAGAGGACATCAAGCTTCCTGTGGAGAAGGTTGACATCATCATCTCAGAATGGATGGTCAGTACAGTTTCATTTGCACAACATAACTTCCACTTTTACACTCTGTTTAAGTCTGCTACATTTAAAATTGATAATTGCAATTCCTAGTCCTCTGAATTAGATTTCTGAATTGATCGAAAATGCTCAAAGTATTTGTGAAATTTGTACATCTTTGCAGCTTTTATTTGCAGGTCTACTGCATATCGCATTATGCGTACACTCCCCCACCGTGTGCATTTTGAATAATTTATATATATATATATTTTTTTTATGTACGAAAAGACCTAAGCTAACCTAATATTGGTAATTTAAGTTACAGAATTTTATGCCAAAACCTTATACAATTGTTTCAAATACATTTTCTATTTGTTTACTGTCTTTTCCTCTTTTCTGTCATAGAATTTAAACTGAATTTCTAGGATAGAAAAATTGGGTTCGGATTGGAAATTGTTTCCGAATAGAAAATTGTTTGAATCAAAACTTGTTTCTGGATCAAATAGCTACCTTAAAAATCTGAATTGAATCAATAGAAATTGAAAGATTCTTATCTCTAATGTCTGTATCACCTTCAATATTCTGGAAAATGACTCTTATGTCTATTCTTTTCCTGTTTTATCCACAGTTTTCATTCCACACTTGTTTTAAATGTTTAGGCACGGTGAGGCACAGTAGAAAAAAAACTGAAACTGCTGCTTTTCAAGTTGCTTAGCAATTTGTTGCTAGCTAACCAGAAGTTGCACAGCAGGTTGTTGCTAGGTAACCAAAGAGTGAGTGAGTTAGTCAATGCCACCAACCTTGCTAAGCTGGTCAGAGGTTGAGCAGCTAAAGCCTTTCCTCTGCTTACATCCCCCAGAATGAGTTCAGTGAATATTCAATCAGATCCATTATCTGTCAATATTTATCATGCGTCTATCACAATATAGATTATTGTTTTTTGTCCAAACTAAAGTATAAAGATGTAAACGGGTAAAAACTTTAAATCAATGTGTATATTTAGCTATGTTTAAACATTCGTTATCTTTAAAAGTCAATGCTAAGCACTAATTCTGATAGGCCAAGGCACATCACCCCACAAGCCTGCGAAAGTGACACGCCTTGAACGTGGCGTCATAAGAACAGGAGCTAAGTTTGTCCATTAGCTCCTCCTCTGAATAAATAATCAGGAAGGCCAGTCTTCCATCCTTTTGATTGCCATTTATCTGCGAGATGCTCCGTGGCGATACAGCCAAAGCCAAAGTTGAATGCACCACTGAATTCATCCCTAATTCATGAGCGTCCCGTATCTGTCCCTCCTTCCCCTCCCTGCCTATTCATTGTGATACCCCAGGGTCACAAGCACAGGTCGCCAGCCAGAGCCTTCCCATCCTCTCGGGGAGGAAATTGAAATTCGGAGGCTGACATGCCAGTGGAGCAGTGAAGGATAGGGGGCGTAATCTCTGATGACACTGGCTCACTGAGTGCTAATAAATCTAAGAATTCCCCAGTCACTTCTCATCAAGGCGGCAATGGCAGACATTTCTCAGAATGGCTAAGACTTAAAAAGCTGCTCTCTGATCTGTCGGCATGAACAGGAAAAATGACAGTCGTCTTAGGAGAAGTCGTTCTGACCAGTTTCTTTAGAGTGTATATAACTTTGATGACTTCAGGTCATGTCTTATTAACGGAGCGTCACTGTGGATGGGATTTCTCTACTGTTTGTCTTGTAATTGTTTTTATCAGTTGTCGAAGCATTAGATCAATCAAAGGAACCGTGTTTGTAGAAGTTTATCAAAATTGCACTTTCCAAAACTTTCCAAAATCCTCAGTTTGCAAAATGTAGGAATAGCAAGTGTAGTTTAGATGATGAAAAAAATAAATACATTTTGAGTTTCTTTGACTTCTATTAACTTTGAGTGTCTTTGAATGTGACCAATTATGCTTCCTTGAACAGGCTAGGATAAGTCTGTGGGCTGTACAAAATATGTTCATTCCATTTTTTGACAAAATTCGTTCTTAGATAATGAGATTTTAGTAGAGCTCAGCTTGGGTTGCTAGGTGACGGGCTGGGGTTGCTAGGTGACGGGCTGGGGTTTCTAGGTGACGGGCTGGGGTTGCCATGTGAGGGCCTGGGGTTGCTAGGTGACAGGCTGGGGTTGCTAGGTGACGGGCTGGGGTTGGTAGGTGAGGGGCTGGGGTTTCCATGTGAGGGCCTGGGGTTGCTAGGTGACAGGCTGGGGTTGCTAGGTGATGGGCAGTTCCTGCTGATTTGTGATGTTCTGGAGGTTTTTGAAACTGATCATTTTCCAGACACCAAAAAGCATGAACTTATTGACAAAACCAGACTGAGTGTTTTTTTTAAGCTCTTGGGCTGTTTTTAGAAGCAGTAGAGACCCAAATGGAAGAATAAAGCTTCACAAAATTTACTATATTCCAACATCCATAGACACTCGGTAGCCTTTAAAATGGACCCGTTAAGGATTCATTACCAGTGTCCATATATGGAAGTGCTTCCCGTTTTAAGGGCTGCTCTTAAAATGCTCTTTATGTTAAGAATTATGTTTTAAGATATCATATTTGCTTTGTGGAAGGGCCCAAAAATATGATTTCCTTATGTTTCATACTTACTTTATATGGTCATGCATTGTCTGTAATCTAAATTTGTTAGCATAGCCAAATATAGAAGAAACTTTTAGAGAAGACTGTTAGATTTATTTTGTCACCAAACTGTAATAAATTAGAACTTTGTTCAATTAATAGATCTGCACATTCATGCTTGCTCTATCTAGGGAGTCATTGATTTATTCTCACAGCAGACGCCATCATTTACTTGAATGTATGAGCAGAACAACAAATAAGTCAATCACGTTCTTCGGCTTGAAAATGGAAGACGTATAATAATAAAATCAGCAGAGCTTTGAAAGATGGACTTTTTGGAGAACTTGCAAATTAATGGATTAGTGATTCTAATGGGGAAAAGAACTACTAAAGGTGTACTTAATTTAATCCTAATGCTATAATCCATCCAACCAAATTCTTCTGGTGCTTTCATTTTTAAACATGTTTTGCTGACTGTATAAATAGCATCGGATTTCTTTCACTTTGTAAATAAATTTAATATTCAGGGGGATAAATGCTTGTATAATCTGTTTTATATTTGGTACATAATAAGAAAAAAACTAAATGGTTCTCATGTTTGTGTGTTCAACATAAATCCCTGTTGCAGAATTAATATAAAACGATCCAGTGTTTTCTGAGAAGTGACTGATCTTCTCATTTAACTCTAAGATATGACCACATTTCTCAAAATGTCACATCATTTCCCTTAATGAGATTTTAAAATGATCAGTTTTTTCTAAAGGAAGCCACATTGCAGTTTTGGTTAGGTATAAATAACTGTAAAATCACAATATTTATATTTTTCCTGATTGGCAATCAGTTGTTTAGTTAAATAAAGAATTTCATCATAACCAAAGAAAAACTACTAGTTGAATAAAAATTAAATTTTACAAATGTTTTAACACTTTACACTAGAGAAGCAATGATCCGATCTATATTGGTCCCAATATTGAACATTTTTTTAGTGTGTCGGTGGTAATATGTGAGGTTCATAAGGACAAATTTATTCACTCTAACTCTATGCTTTGTGCTTTGAGCGACATCATGCTTTACTGTACATTATATTTAAAATTCCTAATAGCACTTTCTCAACCATTTAAAAGGTTTGTTGTAGTTTATTTTTACATGTTTGACCAAGGTTATCAATTTTTGTTTTGGTCATTTTAAGACTCGTTATTTTATTTAAATTGCCCTGTCTGAGCAAATTAAAGTTGTTTTTACATGTTTGACGAAGCTTGTGAAGCTATTGGTGTATTTAAGTGTGCTGCACTGGGGCAGAGTTATCAAACAAATATGTAATTCAGTATATTTATGTCTTTATTTTAAAGAAAGAAATGTTTTAAGTCAATTTAGCACTGATTTTTCTACATCGGTCGATACTAAACCTCAGGTATCGTTATCAGGTTTTATTTTGAAATTTACTTGTAATTAATAATTAAAGATGCAGAAGAAACAAGAGGGTTGAATCCCGCTGTGTGTCTAAGCAGACAGACGATTGTTACAGGGCTATTAGACCAGATATTTGACGAATGTGATGTGTTTGTGGAGGTGGTGGAGGAGAAAGGGGGAAATGAGGGTCTGTCTCGTGGAGAGAGTGCCTTCAGCAGCGTCTCTGTCATTTCATAACTCACAACATTGATCTGCTCTCTGTCTCTCCACGCCAAAAAAGCAAACAGTTCAGAGAAGATAAGAGAGCGCGGGATAGCGCTGTCAGGAAAGAGGGAAGCGGAGTTACCCAAAGGCCAAATTAAGACTGTCGCTCCAAGATCAATCACAGATGATGGCTGATAAATGACATAGATTTATGAAGTAGGAAACTACTTTCCAAACTTTTCTTGTGTAACATTGGAGTCACTAATAGGCTTGTCACAATAAGCAATAAATGAATTAATTGCATGATAAATTGAAACAAACTTAATAATTTCTACTTGGATGCTTTTTTCTCTACCAATAATTGTATAATACGTCTTCAGACTGGTGCATTGGTCTCAACTAGCCTCAGTTTTATTTAGAAACTTAATTATTCACCTTACTTGTTGTTTCTGTTTTATTTACGTTGGATATTTAAGATGTTTTCCAGTTGCAGTGTTAAAAATTCATTAAAATTTAAAGTTTATTGTATAGTGATCTTTGAGCTCAATAAACTTGCATTATTATCCCATTATTACTATTACATCACTTGAAAATGGTCTAAAAACAAAAATGTCGTTCATCCCAATAACTTCTGGGACAATTTATCGTTATTGTGACCGGCCAGGTTACTAAACTATTTCTGATGAAAGGGAAATATGTAGTCTAATGAAAACCATAAATTAAATATGTTTGATTTTCTCAAATATATTGTAATGTTTTTATTTATTTATTTTTTTCATTTTTCCCACATTCAGTCATGTAGAGTACATGAGATGTTGCAATCTTGTTTGTTGTTGTTGAATGCAACATTATTGCAGTTTAATTGAAATCTATTTTTATAGACTTTTTGTAATTTTTCAGTTTAATTAAACAATATATAATAGTAGTTATAAATCCTGAGCTGCAAATAGGTGGGAGTCAACTGCATACTGGACATAATTACTTTTTGTTGAGTATTTACCCACTTATCAAAGTTTTAGTAGGTTAACAACATAATATTACGCCCAGGTTTTACTATTTTTTTAAAGGTCTGGTAATTCAATCTATCAATCAAGTTTATTTGTATCAGCAATAAGGCAGTTCAGAGTTCACATCTTAAAAAAAACAAAAGTTAACAAGTTTGTGAACATATTGTTCACTGTAAGGTTATTTTGGTCTTTATTTACTCACCATGAGCTAAAATAGTCTGTAGCTTTAGTAATGTTTTTTTCCAGTTTCATTAAACTATGAAAACAATCAGGAGGAAGAAACTTTCTGTCACTAGTTTAGATTATCCTTCAGGTTATGTTAGTTATGATTCAAAACAAAGTATTCCTGATCTGAATATCTGTTTGGTAATTCTGTGAAGTCTAATTAATGGAAACTCTTCACCTTTAGTCACGTTATGCAACAGGAGCCTTAAACTGTCAAAGAAAAGCGAGACATTCATCAGTCATCCTGTCCTTCAGACTGGTGGACTGTCACTCAGACGCTCACACACTAACACATGCACACACGCACGCACGCACACACACACACACAGACACACAAACACATGCACACACGCACGCACGCAGACACACACACATAGACACACACACACACACACACACACACACACACACACACAAACACATGCACACACGCACGCACGCAGACACACACACATAGACACACACACACACACACACACACACACACACACACACACACACACACACACACACAGACACACACACTGTTACTGAGTCACAAGTCTGCCTAATTAGGATTTATTGGCATACTTCCAACCTCAAGACTAAACTATTATTGATATTTTTTGCAGTACAAAACTTTAATCGTTAATTTTTGCTCGGGTCTCTTATAGCTCTGCTGTCAGTCAAGTCACACTTCAGAAGAGACTGTATAGAGGAAGATGTTTGATAGTCGACCCAACATATCATTGGTAAAGTTGGACTTTTATCAGTGATATGATGGATGAGACACAACTGAGATTAGAGGCAACAAGGATTGTTTTAGATGTTATCCGCTTCCAGTTGGTGGTAAAACACAAGTGGGAATGATCATTCAAGGCAATCTTCTCTGCTGGTCCATAATCCATATCAGACACTTCCAACAACTTTGTGAACTCATAATTTGATCTAATCTTAGGAATGTTGGCAAAACGAGAGCAAAGCAAGTTTGTTTTTTCCTAAATTAGCATTTAATAACATTCTCTTTCATAGTGTTTTTTGGACATTTTTGTCTACAAACTTATAATTCAAGATTTAACTTTATGCCATCGTTTTCCTGCTTTTGCTTAGATTTTTGTGCTAATTAAGAATCTGATCATATATGTTGGAATGGAAGAGGAGCGCAGAGACGGGGCTGCTTCCATCAGTATTCAGTGAAGCGTGAAACAATCCCGTCTCCCCCATCCAGTCGTGTGCTGCTCCCACACAGACACGTCCACTCACACACAAACACACTCATGCGTTTTATTCAGCTGCTTTTGTTTTGATCGGCCCCTCCTGGGACCGGACGTGATGATGATCTGCTGTAATTGAGGAAGATGAGAGCTGAATGCAAAAGGAGAGCGGGGAGGCAGTGAAAGTGAAAAGTGCTGACGCTGATTTTTTTCAGACACTTTCTCCTAAAGATTGATGACATTTTTGTTCATTTTTCTTTGAATAACTCAGAGTTTTAAAGTTCTTCTTCACGGTGCAGATACCCGTTCTTAAATAAGCAATAAAAAACACATCATTGCAAAAGAAAAGCACAAAAATAAAACTGTTTGCAATTTTGTGTTTATTTTTGTATACTTAAAATGTGTATGTAAATGCCAGCTCCCCTGTGGGAATGTGTTTTATATGCTAATGCTAATGTGTATAAGCTGTTTCGGCCCATTGTCATTAGGTTTTCATTAGGCGCTTTTATGGAAATGCACAGTGGCTACACTGCCTTCTGCCAAGGGAGCCATTGGCCCACAGTCTGTGTTGTTTAGCCATTCAGATAGTCTATTGATTTCAGGAAGTATTTTTACAAAAACAGTCAGTTTACTGATGGATTTAAATAATATTACATTTAAATTGATTATAATAGTGGAATGAGTCTTTTCTCCCAAGGAGTTGGTTATGTTTCCATTATAAATGTTGAAAAAACACAATTTGGCAATTGCTGTGTTTCCATTAAATAAGAAACAAGACTAAGATCACTTGTGAATAAGTTTGTTTATGGGATAAATCTTTAAAAAAACATGCCACATCATCATCCTCCAACCACTTCCTGTCGTCGAATTCTTCATATTTTGCGCCAGTGTTAACATCCGGTTGTTGATTGTTAGCAAAAAAAAGTGTTTCCATTGCAGCTTTGCAAAATAAACCAGAATTTTTCATAAAAAAATGAGAGTTTTTTTTTTCTTTTTACATTGGCGTGTATCCAGTAAGAAGATTTATTTTTGAAATGTCAAATTGTTTTATGGTAAATATTTTTAACAACTAGGTTAACCAATCAGAAGTAGACTAAATGTAAAATGAGAAATGTTCCTGAAAATGAATGAACTGTTTTTTTTTGTTTTTTTTTTCAAGTAGAATCATGAGATGAAAGTCAAAATTCTCAGAAAAAAATCAAAACTCTAAGAACAGAAGGTTTGAATTGTTTTTCTTTTTCTCTTCAGTGACCCCAGTCCGCTTCAATAGCATCACATGTTCATTACTGGCTAATTATTCTTGATATTTAGTGTCAGAACACTGATGCCCCTACATTTCCTCATGTTTTTTGTTTACAAAGCAGATGCATAGATTAGGGTTCTGTGTAGGACGTGTCTCTTTCAGGATGTCCAAGGAAGATTGTTGATGATAAAAACAAGGTGCGACTCTGCTTTCAGGCATACCTCTTATATCCTCTTTCCTTCATGAACCAGTGTCCCGTGAAATTGGGCTCTAAATTACGAGACCGTGTGAAGGTTTTAAAAACGATCCACTCAGTTGGTAAGGACGTTGACTGGACCACAGCAGTCAGCAGTAGACAGTCCGTGGGCCCGACTTTGGCTTGGGTCTGGTCCAGCGTTGATAAAAAGACAGAATGTTTCTCTTTATCACCTCACAGAGGATGAGATAGTTATATCAGCTTCATCACTGTCATCACTATCAGCTCCAGCCCATGACAGAGATGGTGAAGATTTTGATGTTGGGGTTATAAATCAGAGCTGTTTGACTTGGTGTGCGCTCCTCCTTCCAGTAAAATGTTGTCTTTATTTGAATAATAAGGCTCTTATCTCACTGAGTTACTGTTCTGCTGCCCACCACATTCTCTCACTATCGCCATGTTTTGCTCTTCCCACTCTCCTCTTTGTCTTTAATCATATATCCTTTCACACACACACACACACACACACACACTCGCGCTCCTCATTTAGTTTTTATCTCCTACCCTGGCCCTCACCTCTCCTTGTCCCTCTTTCCCTCCACTCTAGAGAAAGTAGAGCTATTGGATTCCCAAACGCAGCTCAAGCCATCCTTTTCTTTTCCATCAGACTGTTGAGTTGAGGCTAAATTTAATCAGCTGTCTCACTATAAAGCTGTAAACATCCAGCTTAGATTGATCTGCTCTCTCGTATTGAGGTTGTGGACTATTTCCTCAGCTCCACAACCAGCTAGATTTAATCAGATCCCTAAATTTCAACAGACTTTAATGACTTTCAATAACCATTCATGGCATTCTTGTAATAAAACAGGAACTTTGTTGTGCCAAGTATCACTTGATCAAGCTTTCTGCTTGTGTACTAGTTTGAATCCCTGAATTTAAACATATTGTTGTTCATTTCAAAGTCAAGTCAAGTTTGTGTTGTAAATTTCAGGAACAAGGCAGTTCAAAGTGCTTTTTCATAAACAAAATATCTTATTGCCTACAAAACCAGCAATAGACATTAGATTTTGTCACCAAAACCATCAATCAAATATGTTGATCAATGTTGCATTTATTGCGAATCAAAGGCAACTTTAAACATTTGGAGTTTTAGCCTTGATTTAAAGACTGTTATCCAGTTTTCTGAAAGTTTGTTCCAGTTTTGTGGTGTATACTATAGTTTTCAGGCGATAGAAGACCGACTTTGTAACCGTCTTTCTGTGACTCTGAAAGCTCAGAGTCACCCAGATTTTAAGCCTGATCTCTAATTTCTAGCAGTAACAGCTGAAGTTGAGTACTGACCCTAGATCATGCCTCTTTAGGTCCAAAGATGATAACTTCAGTTTTATTTCTGTTGGTTACTTCGCTTAAAGCCGCCATTTTGAAAAATGCTGCTAGCATTTAACACACAGTACAAAGTGGTTACTTTTTTTTTCTCTCTGTTGCTCTTGATGAAGGCGGACACTTTTTTCTCTGCTCCCTCCCTGCCCATGCCTGCCCTGCTTGCTCTGTTTTTGTCCTGTCTTTTTCCATATTTTTGGAGCCTTTCTTTGCACATCATCCAAATCTACAAATTATGGATCTGGTCAACCGATCTCTCAATGCAGTTGATCAAATTTTTGACTAGAAGTCTGGGCACAGGAGAGCCCTCTTGTCTTGCGGGGACACACCTGGCGGGATTCACCCTGGATTTATTCATGATAACAGGATTTCTGCTGTTTGGAGCTTGTGGATTCCTGGATTATCGACAAATTTGTGTCGGACTTGGCCAAACTAGCAAACACTGTTGGTGTGGACAGAGATGAGGACTCTTAAACTCACTAACGAGTTGGAATCGATCTTGGAGAAGTTGCTAGTTTCGGTTCAGTGGAACGACCAAACTAATTTGGATGATTGGGAACTAAGATGTATCGGAGAGACTTTAGGGAGATTGAAATTTATAATCTTCCCGACCTAAGACATTCTGTTTATGAATTGGCTTTCCCTGTGTGGCCTTGGAAGGGCTGCATATTTCTTATCTCCTTGAAGATATGTAAACATAACTGTCTTCCCACCTCACCCCCTCCTGTTTCCATGGAGCTGTGGAGCTGAGCGCTCCTATGGACATCATTTCTCGATAACACATCTATCGGACTCTGCCAGGGGTCAGTAACGTGGTTTCATGGCCCTTTGACGTCTCCGCCTTCACTCATGTCTTTGTTTTGCTCTTTGTTTTTTCTGAATGTTGCCATCTGCCCTAATGGTCCTTTTCTCTTTTTTGTTGTAGTTTGTTAGAAACGGTGGAGTACTCCCTATTTAACCCAGAAAATGATTATTTTAGTTTATTAGTAATATTAGAAATTGTGGAGTACACACTAATTAGGTCAACATTATACAGCCCAGAAATGGAATCAGCTTAGTTTATATTACTTTTAACCCAGAAAATAATTTGGAATTGTGGAGTACTCACTTTAACCCAGAAAAGGATTTAGATCAGTCACTCTTTAGCTTATTTTATCAGAAACTCACTATTTAGATGTAGAGACCAGAAGTCCAGAGGAAACTTCTGGATCAACATTGTTGGACTATTTTTCAGACTCCTGTTCTCACAACCCAGAAATGGAATTAGACCAGAGGAAACTTGGCAACCCTGAACAGGAGCTCCTAGTTTACATACTTTAGATCAACATTAGATTCTCCCCTTTCTTTCATTTGTTATTTTGTTTGTATTTCCTTTTAACTCATATAAAGCACTTTGAATTGCCTTGTTGCTGAAAATGTGCTATATAAATAAAATTACCTTACCTTTGTACGTTTTTTTTTATTTTACAAAAGTCCTGGCAGTTTTGAGTTTTTTCCCTGCCTGAGGATAATGATTGTTTTTAATGCCAGTTTTGTTTTATTGAGACTTCACAGCCCATTTTATTTATTATTTTATTTAGTTTGGACGTTTACAATGTCTTCCAGTTCCAGTGTTATGTGTTCTTTGGAAATTAAAGTTTATTTTTGAGACGGTGTACTTGCATTCATATTATATTGTTATTATAATAGTTGGACATGTTTTTAAGGTACAATATTGTCGTTTATCAAGATTAATTCTGGGACAATTTGTCATCACTCCATCTCATCCCAGATGGAGACATGTCCTCCCATAAGTTATAGCAAATATTTATTTTGGACTGAAAAAGAGCATATTTTAGGCTGAACCTCTGCAGGAAAGGCTGATCTGATTGGTTTATGCGTTTGCTGGGGGGCACCAGGTAGAAAAAGCCATTTGTCAGCACCATCCGCCACTCAGGCAGGAGCCTACGAGAGGTGGACAGAACTCAATTTCAGCATTAATGGAATAATACCACGGTTAATGTGCCGTCTACTGGAGCAGAACACAAGGTCAGCTCAGGATCACATTTTTAGAGATCTGATCACGTGGATGCAGCACCCAATTCACAGCTACTGCTAATTTAAGTGTCTGTGGTAATGCTGAATTTAAAACTAAATATTAAGTCGTTCATTAATCATCTGCCTTGAAGAACCAAAGCTAAGTCATGTTTTAAATAAAGTTAAAGATAAGCTTGTTAATTAATTATAATCTTGTTTAAGCTCATGAATTAATGCCAGTCTGACTTTACAGCCAATAATAATGTGGAAACTAAAGATTTTTAATGACTTTCGGAGGATTTTTGATCAAAACAAACCCGCATTAGTAACAATCCTAGACGAAAGTACGATGGCTTCACCATTACTCTACATAACCTCAGATAGATTGGATTATCTGGGATTGTGCTTAGATTATTCATTTTGAACCAATAGAAATGTTACATTAATGATAGATTTGTACATCAGACCGTTTTAATAAAAACTGTAAAAGTTCCGATTGATTAATCCGATCTTGAAGTTTGAGTTGCGTTTTCCTTCTGTTCATTTTTGAAGCTCTAAAATTAAGTTTCATGTAGTAATCATGGATTTTGTTTTTTTTAACACCAGGGTTACTTCTTGCTCTTTGAATCCATGTTGGACTCTGTCCTGTACGCCAGAGACTGTTACTTGGCCGACGGTGGTTCAGGTAAGTGGTATAAATATTTAATGTTTGTGTTTTGTAAAATATAAATAAATATTTAATTTGTTTGACTGCAACTAATGTTACATTTTTCAGTTTCCATTTGCTATAGAAAAAAGACAAATATTTTGAGGTAATAAAATATTTGTCTTGTGGTTGGAACATTTCTAGATGTGTTCATGGTGAAAATGGTAAATAACCTGCACTTGTTTAACGCTTTATCAAGTCAGAGGACTCCAAAGCACGTTACACTGCATTTATAAATCATACAGTAATGGTGGTAAGCTACATCAATTTCAATTCAAAAATACTTGATTGATCCCAAAGGGAAATTAAATAATAATACATTATCCACCCCAGTTTATTGGTCTGTACACACACTTTTTGCCGTTTAAGAAATGACAAATGCTGGGCTAATTCCCTCGGTTGTTCGTAGAACGTGTCATTATTCATAACAATAAACTACATCGCCTAGATCAGCAATTATTGACCCAATGTAAGAGAGTTTTGCTTAGTCCTCTCTTGCACCTTGACTCAACTGACAGAAACCAAATTGTATATAGAATTACATCCAGAGAGAAAACATATTTTTACTAAAACATTTCCAATTTTCTCAGCTTTAATTTAAGTTGTATTTTATACAAATCTGACAAGAAATAAGGACTCCAGAACCATTTTTGACCAATTCTGGCTCATTCTGCGTTTTAACAGTTTAGTTTTGTGGACGTAATAATGGCGCCTGAAGGTGAGCAACACTAGCTGTAGCAGTTAATGGGCAATGTCCAAGCCAGTAATATATTTTGATGGCTAAGACTAGAGAAAGTGAACGAAATTAAATTATAAATATAATTTATATTCACAGTCGTTTAGCTAGATCGCTGTAGGTTTTGCCGCAGTAGCAGCTAGTATTAAATCTGTCTACTGGATAAAAAATGGGTATTTTTAATGGTGAACATGAGGTGACATAAAGAAACTCAAAGATATTAGCTTGACACACTTTGAAATTCATTTTTTCCTTTGTCATCACGTCACTGGCACAAATTTAATGGTTTGTGCCAAATGTGACCATGCTGGGAAACGGTTCCACCTCACCGCCTTTACTGGCTCCTGGGGACATGAGAAGGTTCACACACACAACAACAACACACACACACACACACACAGGGGCAGCCAGAATGACGAGCACCTATAGAGACAAATGTGCATGAAAAGAAGATTGGACAGGTGAGACTTGACCTGAGTGGGACAAAAGTGTGCAGGTCAGAGGTCAGCGTATGGTTCTTCATGACTTACACGTTGATGGCCTCAGCTCACTGTCACTTCCTGGGTGTAATGCCCAAAGCTCCAAATGGTTAAAGGTAAGGTAGATATTAATATTAGAGGTGTGCCGATCGATCGGCTGCTGATAATAATCGACTGACTTCCATGAAAAAGTGTATGATCGGTGATCGCCGATCACCAAAACCGATCACCTGTATCTCACTTCGCAGCCTGTACGTGCAGCTCATCTCCTCTTCCCTTCACACTGCACAAGCGCGCAGCAACAAATCCTAAGCGATGCTGTGTGGAACGATAACGCTCTGAGAGCGAATGGGGAAGTTTGCGCGTTTTGGCGGAAAATTACCTCCGGGGTGAAGCACGTCAAAATGCATCGACACAATGAATATAATATGACGTTTAAAAACAAACATTTGACGGAGTTTGGCTACATCGAGGCTCACAGCAGGAAAAAACGACATCCAGAGCGATCAGACAGCAGGTAAAGCAGCGCACAGCTACCAATGGATGAGCACGACGGTCAGAAAGCTTTCATGACGATTTTACCCAGAATTTTATGGATTATCGTTTTCTCAGTGCAGAAACCAGACAGTTTCATATTTTTTCATCTAAGTTTAATTAATCGTCCTGAGGATGTACATCGGAACATGAAACTTAAAAAAGGTTCTTTTTTATGTACGTTTACAAAAGAAAGTACATTAACTGGCAATTTTGCAAAAACAAATAAAAGTTAGTCTGATCAATAATCAGAGCAACTTTCTTTATAGTAGAATAGTAGTTTTTAGTGCAAATAACTTGTATGTGATTTTTCAGCAAGAAATACAAGCTAATTCATTTTATTGATGGATTGGTTCCACTGGCAGATTTTCTTACTTATGGAAAAAATGTGTTGTTAAAAGTAAAGTTTGCCAGTGGAAGTAGAACCTTTTCATCAATATTAAGGAATTGTTGACTTAAGACAAGCTCCTATATCTTACTGGAAATTTACTTGTAATCTAATTTAGTCTAATTTCAAGAGTACTAAAATATTTTCACTAGAAAGTAGGTAAAATATTTGGGTCAGACTTTGTGTTTTTTTGCAGTGTAACCAAATAAAAGAAAATCATGTCAAATACATGCAACTAAACAAAGAGAGTTTATTAAAGAAACACAAACTGGAGACATTTCAGATTCAAAATAAATCCAATAAATGATGGAAACTTTGTTAAATCACCAATATTTACCACATTATCTTCAAAATAATAAAATGTTTGTATGCAGGAAACACTGTTTGCTATGGGAGGAGATCCTCCATGTTGGATCAGTTCATCGTCTACAGGCCACATAAAGCTGAGTGCAAGAATTGCAAATCCATTAAGTCACTGTGCTGCGTTGGATTTCTCCAGTTTTATTCCAAAGCGTATTTTTAGATTTGATGCCTGTGCTGAGTTATTAGTCCAGCCCTGCAGCGTTGCTGCTATATGTGTGTTTAAGCTACATTAGAGCAGAGTTACAGCAGCTCCCCCATTTTCCCCACAACATTAACTTCCCCTTCATCCTGAAATGTGTCCCCACATGCCTGGCACAGTACAGTGTCCAGGGAAAAGAGATCTGTTTTGTACCACACCCCCCTCCTGCACTTTCTTTTTCCTCTTTTACAGGCGACCAGTGGGATGGGGGGTGGAAAGGGGGCAAAGACAGCTAAAGTACAGGCTGGGGGTGAAGGGAGCGGACCGCTTGACAAACGGGCTGTGAGCAGCGAATCGAGAAGGACGCAGATGTCAAAGCCATGAATCTATTGACGCTACCCTTCCTCGTTTTTCCGTATTTCTGCACATTACGCCCGGGTTTGGCGCTTTGTCGCTCTCGCTTTCTTACAGACGGGCCTGTCCCGATTCTGCCTACTCAGCACCTATACCTTCACCCGAGTCGCACAATTACTCACTCGGATCTGTAGTCAGAAAAACATGAACTGACAAAGCTTCTGTTTGCGTGTGTAAATAATTGAGTGCATCATCATTAACTGACCCTGAGTGGTGATACTCAGGGTCAGCTGTAAGTTGTCTGTCATCATCCTTTCACTCATCATGTTCACACATAACCTGGGATGAAAAATAAAATATCCCACATGCGTCGCTTATATTATTAAACCTTCAAAATGTGTCAAAAAGTTGGGGATTCAAAAGGATTCGAACAAAGTATTCAGAGCCACACGTAGAGATCCGGTGATTTGATATTAATATCCGTATCGGTCCCGATATTCTAGATCAGGCATCGTTACAATGTTCCCGACCCATAAGGGCGGATCTATTCAATCTAATTCTATGCTTTGTGCTCTGACATCATGCTTTATTATTTGACATCATATGTATAATTCCTAATTGCATTTCTGAACCATTTGAAAGGAGGATTGTTCCCGTTTATATTTTACATGTTTTTGTCAGTTTGAGTTTCTTTATCATTTATTCTACATTTTCTTTTATACTTCTAACTTCACTGCCTGAACAAATTAAAGTTGTTTTTACATGTTTAGCCAAGTTTCTGGCTATGTATGATTTCAGTATGATGTAGTGCAGCTTTCAAATTCTAAACCAAATTCTACAAATTTGTAATTCAGTTCATATTTGTCTATGTTTAATAAGAGAGAGATTTTAAGTCGATTCAGTGATTTTTTTTTCTTAACGGATCGGTATTGGCTGATGCTAATCCTCAGTATTGGGAGTGAAACGAATTGGATTGGTGCATTTCTAGTCAGTGACATTCATGATTAAAGGTGCAATCAGCCTGGGCTGAGAATATTTACAAAGTTTGAAGAAAACTGTTCAAGCTGTCAGATTTAAGGTGTCCATCGTCTCTCCAAATGATTCTTTGTTTTAATACAGTCTAATCAACTTTTAACAAAGTTAAAAAGTTTGAAAAGATGTTGCGATCTATGTGTTAACTGTAGTATCATTTGGTTTGCTCATTAAAAGATGTAAAATATTTAGCTATTTTGTATTTTTTTCGGTTGAAAATTAGCTAGAAAAAATATTTTTAGCTGAACCTTAGATTTATGAGAACAATTATGGAAATTTCAGAGTTGGAAAAATCAAAAATTTGCTAGAAAAATCAGTTGAAGGTTAATTTTGAGATTAATCTAAAAATTGCTCAAGAAAAAAACTCGGACATTTTTGAGTTTCTAAAGTCAGAAACATTCGACTTTAAAAAATTCTCTGAGTTTCAAAAGTCAAACATGTTTAGTTTTGAATTCAAAGATTTTTTTTTATTTATTTTTTTTAGAAAATGTCCTAAACCAAGTTTATTGTTTTTGTTCCAATGTTTTCATCATACAGTTTTTATTTGGTGCAGCCATAAAAAAATACTTCATTTATTTATTTCTTTATTTATTTTTGAGAATCCAAGAAAAACATTTCTCAGGTCCAAACGCCCCTTATGTTTTCCGTTTTCCTGCATGTTTCACTATAATCATCATAGTACATAAAAATAACGATGTTGCTTCCTGTTCCAGTTCTTGTTGAAATCATTTGACTTTGTTTTGCTTTCTTCCTACATTTAAATTGGTTTAGTTTTGACTTATGAAGGTAGCCAGACCGTCGGTGTAGGCCGTAGGCCTCGGAGTTGGCTAATGTGGCTTCGCAGCAGGAATAAATTTGGCTTCAAGCATCTTGTGTCTAATCGCCAAGGATATTAGCCATTCAGGCCTTTTCACAACTGATCTGAGTATCTGATGTGAAACTCCAATGACCAAACATTAAAATTTACACTTAATGTTCATTTTAGGTCATAAATTATTCATTTGGTAATTTACACAATGAGACTACAAAGCAAAACAATAACAAAAAACACTTATAAAAGTAATATTATGGCATTGTCCAACCCAACTTATTTTATGTTTTTTTCTTATTTAGGAAATAAATATATAAAAATCTAAAACCGAAGTGATCAGAGAGAAGTTTC
This sequence comes from Poecilia mexicana, assembly GCF_051168715.1. Classification (NCBI taxonomy): domain Eukaryota; kingdom Metazoa; phylum Chordata; class Actinopteri; order Cyprinodontiformes; family Poeciliidae; genus Poecilia; species Poecilia mexicana. The sequence continues at coordinate 33,598,630 of NW_028263372.1, read as the reverse complement.
AAATCTCAAAAAACTCTTGCATCTGAAATAGTAAAACTCTTACATAATCTGCCACTAGTTTATTTGTTTATCTATTGTTTTCTTGCATTTCTGTTTTATTTCGGAATAATTCCGCTGATGTTTTGGGTAGCGGTGCAGCCATTAATCATACCTTTTGTCTGTATCTTTTTTCTTCTTTAGGAATAATTTAGTTTTGCTGCTGAATTAAATCTTAAAGCAGAGTAATGCTATTATTGATTTTGCAAAGGTTTATTATCACACTTACCCTGAAGCCTTAAGAGGACAATAAAGAAAAGAAAGTGGGTTGCATTTTTCTGTTTGATTTAAAAATACATCTTCTCTATTACCACAAGCATAAAATAAAGGCTAAAAAAAATCTAATATTTTAAACGGCTTTGTACTTTGTTGTCCTACAGAAATGACGGAAACACATTTCCAAAGTTTATTTTTATGTTAGGATGTGCAGATATTTTTCAACACAAACATAAAATGATACAAATTAATTCAACTGGGTGCAGTTTCTTTCTGTCTCTCTTTTGTTTGTTCTAGCAAAATGCAGAACTAATTCATTATTTTAAAGTCTACCTTTATTAATGTTGCCATTTTCTGTTCCTGTATAGGATGGATTTATTACCTGGCACTACTGCACTCAAAGTTTGATTGTTAAACATATTTTTTGGTTTGTCATTAACTGATTAAAGATTTTATATTTTTGCATTGAACAACTTAAAATTACTTTTTAATTTGTTGCTTTATATCCTGAAATATGATGTAAATCTTAGACATTTAGATCAAAAGTGTATCTATATGTAGAGAGAACAACTTTATAGGGTATCATAAATGTAAACACAATCTTTCTAGAAATGTGGCTCAAAGTTTTTTTATTTTTAAGTTTATGAATTAACATAAATGATGAAAATTGAGTGGTTGTAGTTTTTTTGTTGTGCTTGGCAACATATTCCTTAAGTTATGAATTTATCCAGTCAAATTAAAAGAGTGCATTAATCTGGGACAGTTTGTAACTTTTAGATATCGTCTATCAGCCAGGTGAATAATGTAAATATAACAACATATTTTTCTTTAATTTAAATAAAAACCATGTTTCTGTGTTACTTTAGTTCGGTGTATGCTGCAGTCTGAGGCAAACTGTGCGTCGTTGTTTCTGGGATGAGCTGTGCAACTTAAAGTATGAAGAATTAAAGTAGGACAAAACGGTCATCAGGCCAGATTTTGTTCACATGTGATGGATTCAGTCATTACGGCGCATTCATAAAATTGATGTAAATGTCCACACCCACTGCATGCCCGACCGTTCTGTGATTGAATTTGTAAAATGGTTTGTTAGTCATTATATTTGTTGATATTAAAAAAAAGCTCATCACTGAATTGACTTTTTCAGACAAACTTTCCTCCCATTCCTCTAGTTATGATTAATGATCTGTTGTTTAGCGTAAAATAAATATCTTAATGGATTAACTCATTGTTGTCTGGACTTTCTGACAAATTAAATCTTTAAATTATTTCATATAAATGTGTTTTTTTTTTTTTTTTTTTTTTTCCTGACTTGGATTACAACAGGGGTGTCCAAATTGTGGCTCGGGGACCATCTGCGGCCCTTGAAATGATTCATTGTGGCCAGAATTCAAGAATAGCACAGATACATTTCACCAGTTGATGTTGATATACTTAAAACAAAATCAAAGTGAAATTTTCACTCATTAAAGATAAAAAATAAATGATGTGAACAAATTAAAATAATCTTAAATTCAAAAACTTGAGCAACAAAACAAACTGTTCACCTTTTAATAAACTCCATTTTCTTTCATTTGAATTTAACACTACATAGCACCAGAAAACATCCAGTAACTTTGGTGGAACACCCATTTAATAAACTAGGCTACATAAGAGGTTTTTATTTTTATTTTAAATAAAAGAGTTGGCAGACTAGAATACATCTAAAATGATTCCAATTTTAGATGTACAGTATTTACGGAAGAATAGGATCCCTATTGGTAGAGACCAATAGGGATCCCTATTGGTAGGGACCAATAGGGATCCTATCTGGAATAATAAACAAATAAATACAGTTGTTGAGTTTTGCAAACAGTTTTGACATCTCTGGGTTGAAGAATATGCTTTTAAACTTGAGATTTAATTGTATTTCTCTCAACTAATAGATTTTTTAGTGAAATAAAGGAATAAAGTTTTGACCTGTCTTTAAAAGTGTGTCATTTTTATTTCTTATTCCAGTGTATCCAGATCTTTGTAACATCAGCCTGGCAGCTGTGGGAGACGCTCAGAAGCACCAAGACCGGATTGCATTCTGGGAGGACGTATATGGCTTCAATATGGCATGCATGAAGGCGGCGGTGGTGCCTGAGGCGGTGGTGGAAGTGGTGCAGGCGGAGACGCTCATCTCTGAACCTGCTGTTGTTCAGGTAAACATCCTGAAAACCCAAAAATCAGAGCCTCTGCACAGAAGTAAGAAAAGATCGTGAGTCATTTCTCCCGCTGTCGTTGGACTGTCGCATTTGTTATTTTTGTATTTACCCAGAATGCCGTGCGCTGTAGTCCACTTCCTGCTCTGGTTGTCACATATATATTCGAAGTGCACTCTACAACCAAACCAGACTTTCTACGTAAATGAACAAGAGTTGGGCTAAAGTGTCTAAACAGCACCCTCAGTTAACTTAAATCCTAATTATTTAAAAGGAAGTCACATTTATGTAAGTCCCTGGTGTGCTTTGCTGAGACAGAAACATTGAAGCTGTTAGATACGTAAAATGAGAACCAGAGTTGGCTCTTGGACCAGGAGAGAGGCTCATGGAGTTTCAGGAAGTGTTTGTGGTGATGGATCTGCCTAATCCTTGTTTAAGTTCCTTCATTACTCTCAGCAGGCTTCAAATACAAACTGATTGCAGGCTTTTCTCTGAGATAAAACCCAGTGAAACCGCGTTGCATGTAAGAACAAAGAATTCCCAGAAGAGCCCTTCTTACGGCGCCGGAGCCGTGTTCCTTTGCCAGTTAGCGCCTCTGATAAGTGTTGCGTCCTCCAGCCATCAAGGCGGGTGATGAATGAGGGGAGAACATTGATGTAATGGAATTTGAATCCTCTAATCGATAGCTTCTCCCCTCAAGTGACAAATAGTCACCCCCTCTGCCCAAATTACAAGGACTCTCATCTATTGCCTCCCGTTGATACGATCCAGTAGCATTCCATTAGAGCTGGCTGCAATTCCGGAAAATTGAGAGCAAGCGGTTTTGTGGAATTATAAATTCCCATTGAACAGATGAGGTTTTTTTTTTTAATTTTCTGTGAAAATAGATTGAACTGTTTAACTTCAGAATGTTAACTTGCTGTCATTTAAATGTAAGGATCTTCCGATACCGATATCTGAGGTTTAGTATTGATTAATACCGATCAGATAGAGAAAAAATGGTTTAATTGACTTAAAATGTTTTTCTTTTCTTTTAAGCAAACACAAATATATTTAATCACAAATATATTTGATAACTTAAATACACAAATGGCTTCACAAGTTTGGTCAAGCATGTGAAAAAAACAACTTTAATTTGTTCAGTCAATTAGAAGTATAGCACCCAAAGTAAAAATAAATGACAAAGAAACTGAAATTTACAAAAACAATTGGTCAACAATGTGAAAGTAATCTGCCACACGCCTGTGGAAAAGTGCAGTTAGGAATTTTACATACAATGTAAAATGCATAATAAAGCTCAGTGCAGAAAGCATAGAATTAGATCGAATAGATCTGGACATATTGTCACCGATACCCAACCTAGAATTGGTTTCAGTATCGATACCGATTCAGATGTTATCGGATTGGTGCATTTGTATTGTCAGTTCAAGTCTCTGAACTTTCCTGAAAATGCTCAAAATAGGCTCTATAAATAGGTTCTCATCCAGCACCTTTTCTCATTTATGTTTAAATTAAAATATACACTCATAATTACTGTGTCTTCCTCCAATCTGGAACTCTGATTTGGAAAAAATTGGCTTCCACAAAACATTCAATAAAATCGGGACCAAAATGTTTTCAAAGCTTCAAACTGGAACCTTCTTTTACTAATTATGATTTCAGGATATTACAGAGGAAACGATGGATCGGTGTACATTACTTGTGACAATATTAACCTTGTTTGCACACAACTGTAGTGTCAATCTTTTTATGGTAAGAAAAACCAACATATAAATCAGAATCAACTTATTATGGCCACTTTTGGCACCTAGTCTTGCATGAAGCAGCAGTTTTTATAAAGACGCAGGTTTCCTCTGACTGCCCTGCTTCTACATTGAGTTTCCTTTGATAGTGTTTTTATAAATCAATTTTATTGTTTTGCTTTGTCTTGTGTTGTTTAATCTGCTGCTGTTTACCGTTTTGTTTAATTTGTTTTGTTTCAACAGACATTGGACTGTAACACAGTGTGCCTGTCAGAACTGGAGTTCACTAAAGATTTCCTGCTAAAGATAACAAAAACCACAGACTGCACGGTAAGAATTACCAATAGATACTGGCCTTATTATCACCACTTTTGATCACCAAGGCAACTTGGGAAGAAAGCAACTATTTAACTTGCTTTTTACATAATTATATGCTGCAGAAATGTTATCTGAGCAAATACCTTGGACAAGCCATCATTCAGACCCTGATGACTGAATGTTTGGTTTGGAGATGCTGTCAGCTGGAATCAGAGATATTAGCAAATGTGACTTTAAAAAGGTCTTACAAATTATGCCCATAGTTTATAGGGCAAAGCTTATAAACATGTATTAACTGGAAGCGTAAGTGTATTATTTTAAACTGGAGTTTAAGCAGTTGCAATGATACATGATTTTTTTCAAATCTACTTTAATTGTCTGTGAAGATGGCATTAATATCAGGCAAAAATCAGATCAATAAAGCACTTGTATACTTTTAAGATGTTAATTTCATATTATTCGATGAGTGCATACAACAGTGATTCACTGCAGCAGTATGCACTGCAAAAACACAAAATCATACCAAGCATTTTTGGTCTGGTTTCTAGAACAAATATATTACAAGACATGAAATAATAACTAATTCATGAGTAACTTTTAGGACGAAATAGGAGCTTGTTTTAAGTCAATAATTACTTAATATTGATAAAAAGTACTATTTCCACTGACAGATTATTTCACATATAATATTGGAAAAATGCCTTTTGAAAGTGAAATAATCTGCCATTGGCACTAGTACTTTTTTAATAAATATTAAGGAATTATTGACATAAAACAAGCTCACATATCTTGCTGAAAAGTTACGTATAAGTTAGTTTTGTGTAGTTGCATCAGAAACTGGATAAAAATACTTGGTAAGATTTTGCAGTGTGTTGCACAAAATCCCTATTATAGTATATTGAGCAATGGCAAAAGGGTTATGAATACTTTTGTTATTCTCCTCATATTTTTTATTGATAATGTAATGAAACTAAAATAACAGTATGTCTTAGAAGAAGTTTGAGTGAAAGTTGGTGTTGGGATGTATTGTCCAGTAAAAGCAGGACTTTACTGGAAAACAAGTTTCTATGTGTATTTTGTGGGCAGCAGCGTCGTCCCACTGTGTCTCAGCCACATTTCTCTCCACAATGCAAGCAGCAACTACAGAGTAGCTCCAGTTTTGTAGACCCTGACGCTGTGTGAAGTGATCAGTCTGCAACAGACCTCATTGTGTCCAAGTGGCTTTGTGTTGTAGTGTGTGTGTTTTTTTTTTGTGCTGCACTGTCGGGTGTATTGGTTTAATGGACAATCAATACGTAGTTATTATCTGTGCTCTCTGGGTGAAGCTGCTGGATATAATGGGATTCGTAAACATCCTCTCATTTTTCCTGTCTTCTCTGCTCTGTAATTGAAAACATCCCAGTTCTATTTCTAGACTTTAAGTCCAGACGTGTTTGGAGTCCAGTGCAGCAAAACTGATGATTCGATCGCATGGCGAGGCGTGTTGAGTTCACTTCCTTTTCTTCCTTTTCTGTTCTAATTAATCACACAAAAAAATCTGTAGATTTTTCACTTTAATTTCCTCCTCTTCCTCACATTTCCACCTTTACCAAACTGATCTGTTGTCAGAACAGACGTAGCGTCTTACCGGTAGTTAGGGGTATAATGTGTGAAGGGTAAACTGGTCCTGGACCAGTGCTCTGGGATTGGTAAGAGGGTAGCTGCTGCCTCTCCTGTCCTGTGATTGAACGGCTGCTTTTGTTCTCCCGCCGACAGTCCATTCATCAGCTCAGCCTGCCTAACCTTGCATTAAATGAACAGCACTACCCCTGCGTCTGCGCCGATCCAGCATAAGACAAATCCTTCTGCTCTTGCTTTCTGTTTTTTCATTTATTTATTTTTTTTAAATATTCCTCCCTTGTGGCATGTTTACACCGCCTGCTTTCACAGAACTTGGATTAGAGCAGATATATACGCTGGAAGTTTCATTTTCAGTCTCATTTTTGGCTCGTTGGTGTTCCTACTGTCATGATCGCTTACCTGAACTGCAGAAGAGGTAGCGAAATTTGCTCAATGATGTATGCTGATGGTGTGGCAGGAGAGAATAAGTTTCTGTGTATAATTAATTTGAAGAGCGCTGTCTCGCTGCTGCTGACGTGGTTACTGTAGCTGTGCTGAGAAGGGGGAAAGAAATCTGTGCAATCCATCTCTAACCTGCTTTCCATCAAATTTAAATTGTGTGTCTGGAGCCGTGGCCTTCTGGAGTGTCGGGTCAGGCTCTCGTCAACTTCAAGGACAAACTTTAGTGCATTAATAAAGGGATTGTTAATGGAAAAATCCACTCTCTAATGTACCTCACCAAGTCAGAACATTGCATTAAAGTCAAGATAAACTGAAAAGCTGCTTCATAACTTTTTGTTGCTCTTTTTACACAATATATAACATTCTAGTGCAAACTACGCCTTAAAAGCCTGCAGTTATTAAAAATACATTGCAGACCATTTTCTCTTGTTCATTTGATTTAGACTCTGATAAAAAAATATGTATTTTATTATTTTTTTCTTTATTTATTTAAAAGCTCGATTTTATACTTCCACTTAAGTGTCTGAAAACAGCCCAAGTGCTTAAAAACCATCCAGCCGCTCAGTTAAGGTTTCTTGAAAATTAGCTGTTTCAGAAACTACTGAAATGTAGCATCACAAAATAGCAGGAAATGCCCCTCACCTAGCAACGCCAGCAAAACCCAGTCCGTTACCTAGCAACGCCAGCAAACCTACGCCGTTACCTAGCAACCCAAACAGAACTCCAGGGCATTTGGTCAGCTACTTTTATCCCTGTATGCGCTCTGCAATTGCTGCATTGCAAAAATACTAAAACCTACCCAGTATTTTTGGTTTAGTTTTATGGGTTACTATTATTGCAAAGATTGCAAATATGGGAGCCAAAACATATTCAAAAACTCAGCAAACCTTACCCAAAACTACATTTCCTTCAAATTCACAATTTATTTTACGTTATTTTACAGTTTGTTCGTTTTTTGGTTTCAGACATTTTGAAAACAGATTGAGCATTAGCAATTAAAAGCCAATTAATTACATGGTTAGATTTAAGTTATGAGCTGTTATGGTAAAATAAACTATTTCCAGTAAAATAAATCTTATCTGAACTTTAATTTGTTCAACATTAAAGGGGCAATATCATTATTATTTTTCAGGCACTAGTACTATTTTATATCACAGTCAAGTAACTGTGTTACCTTTAGTAGTTCTAAAAATGCTAAATATGTCAAATACAAAATTTAACTTTGTAATTTGCCACTTTGAAATTGGGCCTCTGTCTCTTCAAAAACTCATTCTCTTTCTAAATCCGCATTTTCAGAAAGTCATCACAACATGGCTCCTCTATTGACTCCCTAACAACATTTTAACAGCATTGAACTGAGAAGTAGCTTGTATAGTGAGCTCAGCAGATTCGCAGTTCAACCAGGTGTTTGCTAATTGTTGCTGGCTAGTCTGAAGGAGCTCAGTGGAGGAGTGGCGGGGGAGGGCTGCTCTGTGAGGAGTTTTACATAGCTGAACGGTTGCCATGGAGATTAAAGGATTTCTCAAACATTCCTGAAATAATCACAGCAACATTCCAGGTATGTTTTCAACGAGGTAATAACTTTAGAACTTGATGTGAAGCTCAAAAAAGTCAATTTTATATTAAATAAGTTTAGGTTTTTGCTTTTTTTTTCACAATATTTGTAAAATAACCACATAAACCCAGTTGTGCAGCTTAAAACCTGCTGTGGATTTGTTGGTTTAACACATGTGTGAGGAAAACAACCTGTAGGCACGTTGGAAACGAGTCGTGTTCATGTTTGACCTCGGCAGCAGTGCTGAAAGGCCAGGAGGAGAGTTTGTGGGGGGGATTCATGCCGTCTTGCTCTAGAGGTGGTCATGCTTGACGCCTCCATGCCTGGATAAACCCCATCAAAAGCACATTAGCCCTCTTTTCCTCCCCTCCACCTCGTCGCCCCTCCTCCTCCCTCTACTTAACCCCCCCACCTCTTTCTCTACACCCTCCCTCTCTGCCGCCGTATAATAGTATCTGGCCGGGCCACGCATCTCACTGACATGTAGCCAGGCAAAAGGAGAGCAATGATGAATTGCTCCCTGTTGGTGTTATCCATGATGATAATTATTAATTTTCCCCTCGCTCTTCCCGTAGAATGGGGGCCGGAGAGCCGCAGCATCTCCGATCCTCCTCTGTGGGCCGTCAGGAAGCCCGCTGTCATCCTTTATCGCAGACAGAGCCCAGGCCCAAGGCTAAACACTGATGAGAATGAAATGCATTCATTCTGATTTGTCCTTTTTGGGGGCGTTTGTCTCTCTACACTTTAAGGTTTCACTTTTTTTTTCTCAGTCTTTTCCTAGCACCTTTTTAGGGCTGTTTGCTGATGATAAATTGTCCCAGAAGTTACTGCGATAAACGATAATATTGTTATTTTGAGACCATTTTCAGCTAATAAAGCTAATAGCATAGTAATCCAAGAACACATTCTCAAACATTAAATTATTATGAATGTTTAACACATGAATTGGAAGACATTTTAAATATCCAAGATAAACACAATATAAATTTTTTCACCTCCGATACAGATATGAGGTATTGGCCGATTCCGATCCAATACAGGAAAGCAGTGCTGAATTGATTTAAAACTTTTGTCTTGTTAAACAGACATAGATGTACTTAAATATAATTGTATAAATAAGTAAAGCACAATTAAATACACCAATCGCTTCAGAAGCTTGGTCAAACATGTAAAAGCAGCTTTTATTTGTTCAGTCAGTGGAATTAGGAGTGGAACAGAACAAAAGGTTTCCTACATGGTCAAACATGTAAAAACTGCAACAAAATTTCTTTAAAATTATTCAGAAATTGCAATTAGAAATTCCAAGTATAATATAAAATAAAACATAAGGCAGACAACAAAGCACAGAATTAGGCTGAGTAGATCTTATTTCACTCATAAAGACAAAATGCCCATATTTTTTCTAAATATTAAGGATTTATTGACTTAAAACAAGCTCCTGTATCATAGTGAAAAGTTACTTATGAGGTCGTTTATTGTCTTTCAAATTTGTTAGGATATTTGCACTAGAAACTATTACAAAAATAAAAATTTTAGAATCTTTTCACACTTTGAATTAACTTGCACAAAAGTTTTTAGTTGATCGTTTCCATCTCTTTGGTCAAGAAGTCTGAAAGGCCCTGATTGAAAGGCGTGTGCGTCATCAATGTCTTTAATGGCTTATCTGAACACTTTCACATCTTCTGTGTTTAATGTCTGAGGCCGTTACATTTCTTCCTCCTTTTCTCAAATGTGATTTTAATGAAGTGTCGAGTTGCCAAACTGCTTAGTCGGTTTTATATTTCCAAGTTTCACTCGGCAGCGCAGATTATAATTGCCCATCCCGGCTGTCTGGTGAAAGTTGCACAACGAAGAAGTGACAATCAATCTCGCTTACGAGGCCTTGTCATCAGCGCGACGCGTTGAGGGTGATCTCTGCCTTTCTGACTGAGAGAGGTGAGTCTGCTCTGCCTGATGAGTAATTAAAGCTAATTTCCTAATTACCTCAGCTACGAGCTTCTCTGTAGTATTCATTAAACGGCATAATTGCATTGGGTTGACATGCTCTTTTATCCACTTTGGCTTCTTTTCTGGCAGTTTAGCTGTGAGCTAGCGGCGCTGCCTCTGCTTGTCTGAGTCAATAAAGGTTGATTGAAGCTTTGGTGTGGGGAAGGTATTGAACACTGTGGTCACTGAAGTTGCACAACTTTACATATCCATTATCCCCCCCTAAAAAAACTTTGTTTTGTAGGAGCTGTTGGTGGATTTCATGAGTTTCTTTCTTCGTGTGCTGTAAGCACCTTTTAAAGAAATGCTTCCTCTGGATTTACATCATGTTGCAGGTTAATTTAAATTAATCCTCCACTCTTAGTAATCCGTCGTTCCGCTCATGTTGCTGTCCTCCTTTGCTCCTCTCTCATATTCCCTTCCTTCCTTCCATTGATCCGGTTCTTCTTTGTCTAGGAGAGCTGGCCTCCAAGTTGTCAGCTGCGTCAGGATTAAAAGCTATTAGTTCTGCATCATTGCCACTACAAGTGTGCTCTTGAGATTGATAGAGTGGCTTTCCTCTTTCAGGAGGGGCACATACAGGAAGAAAACAAGCCTGTGGGTGTTTTTTTCCCCTACAAATCTGGCTATTGCCGCCTAAAGCTACTCTGGCCTTGGACTTAAGCTAAATGTTTTTTAGATGTATGAAATTATTAACTCTACGATGCAGGGGTGGTCCTAGCCTGTTTGGTGCCCTGGACCATTACATCATTCAGATTACCATGCGCCATCATAAACACACATAAAATTTATTTCAATATTTGAAAAAAAATGTGGGAGTAACAAGAAAAATAATATAAACACACATAGAAAAGCACAAACACACAGTACACCATGCAGGTTAAAATACAAAAAATAAAATAGATTCATTTATAATAGATGCACAAATTTCAGTCAACATAAAAAAAAATATCTTAAGACAGTTTACACTTTTGCAGTTCAAGAAATTAAAATTAATTTACACAACTGTTTTAAAAAGCTTGGATGCTACATATTTCAAGGAAGAAAAATGGGCCACAGGTTTAACTGCAGAACTGTTTACGAGTGTAACAACTGATGCCGCCCTACAGGAGAAGCTGCCCTGGGCGTCTGCCCAATTCGTCCATAACAGAAATGGCTACTGCTCAAATGCTTTTAAAGCTCTGCAAGGATTAAAATCTAATAAAATCAGCCTTTATATTCATCTGAATTTTAACTGTGTAGTTATAGGAGACCTATTATGCTAACTTGAACAGGCTAGGATAGTTATTTATTTATTTATTTTTTGCACAAAATCATTCTTAGATAATGAATATACTTTTCTTTACCAGCGGCAATTATACAGCAGTAAAACCAGATGGTCAAACATTCTGGAGCTCTGCTCGGGTTGCTAGGTGACGGTCTGGGGTTGCTAGGTTACGAGCTGGGGTTGCTAGGTTACGACCTGGGCTTCACAGGGGTTACTGGGTGAGGGTCAGTGCCTGCTGAAGGTTTTTGAAACGGCTCATTTTTCCTGACACCAAAAACATTAACTTACTGCCAAAGACCAGCTGCATGTTTTTGTTTAAGAGTTTAGATTAAAAGCAGTAGAAACCCAAACGTAAGTACAATAAGGTGAAAAATATACATTTTGCAAAATACATCCCCTTTATGTAAAATTATGTGTGTAATTTATAGAAACTGTTTTAACCAAAGCCATTCACTCATCAACTTCCTTGATTTATATATATATATATAACTACGCTTCAAAATGAAAATCTGTCACTTGTGTAATTTCCTTATCCAGACATTTATTCTCCACTGGAGCAAACACATTTAAGTGTTATTTTTCATAACCAATTTCCCCTTCTCTCCTGAGGATTTTTTATATTATTGCAACACTCCCATCAAAGTAGCCACCTTTGCTAATTTCATGAACTGTCGCAGGCTGCATTGTTGTTATTTTATTTTTTATTTTTTGGTCATCAGCAGAAATGTCCTCAGCGTTGTTGGTGGTTGCCTCATAATTTATTTCTGTTGTCCAGTGACAAGTCTCTGATGAGGTGAAGGAAAGCACATGGGGCGTGTTGCAGACTCAGCGTGAATACTCAAACATCACACTGAACCGGTTTTATTTTAGAAGCGAGGTTTAAGGAGACATACTTGGAATATCTTTAATAATTGGGATATTTTAGTTCCCCAGATTATATACGCTTGGTGCATCTGAAAGGTGAGAATGTGAAAAATAGTGTATATGAAACAAGAAAGGTGCAATAATCTGGTTGCATTTGTTTGCAACACATTTTTATTCAGTTACAGTATTCAGTCTTTGTCATTAAATGTGTTTAATGTTATTTTTCTAATATTAGCTACAATCTTACTATGTATTTTCATCTAGTTTCTGATGTAAATATCTTAGTATACTTGAAATAAATTTCAAATAACTGCATGAAAAGTTTATTTTAAGTCAATAATTTAACTACTACAGATTATTTCATTTATAGGACATTTTTCTTATGTTGTAAAATAATCTACCAGTTAAACTACTCGCTTTTCATCAATAATAAGGAATTGTTTACTTAAAACAAGCTGAAAAGCTACTTGTTAGTTTTGTCTTATTTCAAATGTGCTAAGATATTTACACTAGAAACTAGACCAAAAATATTTAAGATTTTGTGTTTTTTTGCAGTGTGATGCTGTAGTTTGTAGTTGGACTGCAAAAGTTTGGTATCTGCCAGGAGAAAACCACGACAGAAAAATGTTAAACAGTTTTTAATATATTTTTTCCTGGACAAAAACATCCTATTAAGTCCTTTTGTGCTCATTGACACCCGGCTTTTCTGCTCTGCATGTCAGAGCCGCCGCGTAGTCAAACAAATTCAGGGGTTTATTTTACTGCCACAATTTAACACAACTCTCATATTTCATTGCAGGCAATTGTCGGCTACTTTGACATTTTCTTCGACAAAGGCTGCAGCAACAAGGTGAGCAGCAGCAGCAGCAACATCCAAACCATTTAACAGAAACTCAATTATGTTCACGCCTTGGCGTGTTTCTCCTCCCTGAGGCGTTCACTGGCAATCGACGAGCGTCTTAGCCAACTGCTGATACAAGCACTTACCCAGCAGAGCCTGGCCAGTTGGAACAGCTGATGCCAAGCTCTGTGAGCAACACGGACGTGCCTTTTGATTGCACCTCCTATTGTACCTGGGAACCAAGGCGCATGCAGTGGCTGAACCAGTAAATTACAGTTTCCACTGGGGGCTGAAGCTGGAACAATGTGAAAAACATAGTAATATCTTTTTGCTTCAAGAGTATAGTGGTATCAGGGACCAAGCAATAGAACAAAGTGATTTTAAAATGAGTTGTAGAAACTAGGGGAGCACCGATTTATCAGTGTTGATTTCCTTAGATTGTGATCGGTTAATTTTTGCATGTGAAGCCGATCTGATCAACCGGTCTTATCTACTTCTGTAAATGTTAAGGTTCGACTGACAGACCGGCCTACCAGGTCATGTCTGCATGTTTACAGTTAACAATAGTTACCCCACTGTTTCCAGTTCAGCAACTTTCTTACTATATTTCAGACAAAAAAAGTGGAATCGCTCATAAAGGGAATTGGCTTTTAAAAGATTGTTAATCTGAGATCAGCCAAAAAACTGCAATCGATGCACAACTAGTGGAAACAGATGGACTTATACAGAATGAAACTGATGATTTACGTAGCTTTTATACGTTTGTTAAAACTGTCGCTATGTCGTGAGACAGATAATCTAAGTGTTCAATCTCCTCCACCTTCTCCCTGAGCTACTATTGCTGAACCAAAGACAGCCAATCAGAGCCAAGAGGAGGGTCTTACTGCTGTCAATCAACCTCAGAAAGGCACTGCTAAGAAACTAAACCGTTTATTTACCGGTGGCCATGCTAACTAGCTTTAGCATTTGCTACACACTCTGCTGACAGGTAGAAGCTGTAACATAGCAGAGAGCGAGCGGTTTACAGAAGGTGATTGACAGCGCGAAGGCCCGCCTCCTGGCCCTGATTGGTTGTTTCTAGTTAGCACTGTGGGAAACCAGAGGTGCTCCATTTTGTTTCCACAGATTATCTGTCTCATACCATACTTTTCAACAAATGGGGAATTTTTTTTAAATAAAAGTTACATACTGCAGGTTTACTACTATATTTTAGTATTAAAAGCAGATTTTATGTAGGATTTTATAATATTAAATCTAGCAAGTTGAATTTTATTGCTTATTTTTAATACACTGTTTTTGAGAATAATATCTCTTCTTCAGGATTAAAATGTTTTACTACTAGATGTTTCAGTAAAACTTTGTGTCCCTAATTCTGTACAGGGGATTGATTTTTCTCATGTTTTGAATTAATTTTTATTGTTGTTTCTTCTTTAGGTGACATTCTCCACAGGCCCTCAAGTTACAAAAACCCACTGGAAACAGACGGTCTTCCTTCTAGAAAAGCCCATTTCTGTTAAAGCAGGTCAGTAACCACTTATTAGTATCATTTTTATTCATCACTGTCACGTTAAATTAAAATTAATTATTTAAAACACCCCTCCAAAACTGTCCGAATTGTTAATTTTACTATTTTTTTCCACTGTTTATCCAATGACGTTTTACGGCAATGAACTTAAAAATATGGGAAGCGTAGTTATGCTCTGCAATTTGAGGATATAAATTAAAATCTTTATTGTTTGTGGTTCTATGATTGGTTGTGACCCCATGTCACAGCATACAGTTAGCTTAAATAAGACACATGTTCTTATTGTCACTTTTGTTGTTAGCACAATAATAACTGATGTTCAGAAAACTTTTAAACATTTTCAACATTCTGAGTGTTCAGAGTTTGGCCGTAAAGTGCATTATTGGTTTCTTTTAAGCAGTTGCTCCTGTTAGTTTCTGGTCTTTTTGAATCTCTCATTTTGTTTCTGGGCAACTCGTCTGATGATTATTTTCTCTCCTCTGTGTGAAATCTTGCTGGCAGCAGCTGATCTTGGCCAGTTTTTGACATAATTATGTTCTTTTCCGTTCTGGTTTTGGCTCCGACCGCCTACTGGAGTCTTGGGTAATTTAGAAATTCTCAGAGAACGAAAGTCATCAGTCTGTTTTGCAATAATAAGGTGAGCTAATAAGTTGTTTTTTTTAACCATTTTTAAATGTTTCTGGTATGACACCATGGGTAATAAAACATCTATTTAAAGGCAATCAATTGATACTGAAGCAGCCGACATTAATTTGCACTAAATGACTTGATTTCTTTTCTTAATTACTGGTGTCACCTCCTTTTTACACCTTCTTTTCCCGTACTGTTTTCATTTTATCACACATAATTTATGGTTCTCTCGGATGTCTGGTGAGAATTTCATGTCAATTACACTTTTAGAAATAATGGAGCTGCCAGTCTTTTCAGCACTTCTCTTGCCTGCTGTATATCCTTCAGCTGCGATTTATTTAGTTGGCTCTCTCAGGCATTGAGGTTGCATCTTTGCAAGTTGCAGCAGGTAATCTGTCTGTGACAGCGACTCAGACAGGCTTGTTGACGCTCTGAATCTGTCACCCACAGTGATAGGGAAGGATCAGAACAAATCACACATCAGAGAAAACATGTAAAACTTCATCAGATATCAGCTTGGATGCTGCAGAATCATGACAAAAGAATAGCAGTATTAATGTTTATAAAATCGCTTTATCCGCAGTTTGAAATGGAGGGAAATGTATCAATATGGTGTGAGGATCTTCTGTTTGAAAAGAAAAGCACTGATTGCTCCAGCAGGATTTAATGTTAATATCAACAAAACTATCAAATAACTCTTTATAAATCACGTTTTGAAATTCTAGGATTCAGTTTTAAACTGTGTATGCAGTATTTTTGCTTTTTTTGTCGCACTCTGAATGTTTAAATCAGTGATCATCCAATAAATTTCAGTATCAAAGATAGCCAGAGAAAATATAAATGATGATTTGATTCATTAAAGCTGCAGTATATAACTTTTATTTAAAAAAAAAAAAAAAGTACTGTCACCAATTTGTAATAGTGTGATAGGAAACAGATAATCTTAGAAAAGATTGGTACTATAGCTGTCTGAAGAAATGAACCATTCCTGGTCAAAAACAACCAATCAGAGCCAGAAAGGGGGACTTACCGCTGTCAATCACCCTCAGGAACGTGCTGCTAAATCTGCTAATGGCAGAGAAACAATTTACAATTACAGGAAAACTTTTAACCACTGTCATTGGTGGCGATGTTACTAGCTTTAGCATTCACAACCGGCTCTGCTAATGAGGAGAAGCTACATCGTAGCAGAGAACAAGAGGGTGAGAAGTGGCACGCACACAGGCATGATTGACAGTGCTAAGAACCACCTCACGGCTCTGATTGGTGGTTTGATTGATTGGAGGAACTTGAATTTTCTATTTTTTTTTTTTTACTACAGATTATCTCTCATAATATACTGTCAGGACACAGTGACAATTTGAACAAATATTTTATTTTTGGTTACATAAAATTATTACTTGTCTGAATTTTTGAGTGTAAATTAAAATCTTTACTATGAAAATTGAAATTGATTTTAGAAATTAACAATTACCAACTTTCTTCATGTTTTTCATTTTGGACCATGAGTGAGAACCACATGTGCGAAGCATATAGTCGTCGGTCTCGGATTTAATTTCACTGACTTGGTGTTTATACCCTGCTTTTCAATGGTGACTCATATCATCATAATATACCTGACAATATTTACAGTTACTGTGTTCTACTGGTTGGTTAAGTATGTCAGACCTGCATATATCTATTTTTCACGGCAAATTTGAAACGCTGGGTTTAAAGTGATGGGCACAGTTGGCAGGCCCCTTAAAATTTCTGCAGGAATTTTCTAGTTTATATACTGCAACTGTAATTAGGGGGAAAAAAAATCTGTTTCCTATGTTAAAAAAAAAAAAAAAAAATGTTCCTTCACTAGTGACCCTTGGAGCTTCTGGCTGACTTATTGAATCAATAAATCACTTCACAACAATTGAATTAAGTATCTCAAAAAACAAAGCATCATGCCCTGAGCTAAAGAAATTAATAATATTAATAAATGAAAAATTAGATTCTGTCACTTTACACCAATACACAAACTGGTAGGCCACTTGGGGCGAATCAAACCCACAGCCTCCCGACTCCTCTACCCCTGATGTGCCGATGAATGAAACGCAGGACTGGCTGTCGACTTCCTGAGCAGGAATCAGATGAAATCTACGGTAATAAATGACCCGCGCTGCGACAGAGGTGGCTGATGTCCGATAGCCTGTGGCCGCGCTCGGCCGCCGCCGCCTGCTGCCAACCTGATAAGAACGTCAAAAACTCTGACGCTGCGCAAATGCTGCGGGACGCTTTAAACTTTGCTGCCTCAGATAAACAATTAAGGGGATATAAAAGAGGACAATGAATTAGAAGGAGAAGGATAAAACAGCTTTGTTTTTAAGATTGATATCAACTCAGTACACAACTTTGGTTGCAAATGCCAGGGTGCCTTTGGTACAGATGTGTTTATACTTCCTAAAGCTTCTCAGAGACTTGGAGAACATAATACAACTTCATGTCAGAACATTGGTGGGATTATAAAATCAAAACTCTGATTTTTTAAATTTACTTTTATTGTATTAAAGAGGTGAAAAACATATTTCGAAAGACGAAAGTGATGTCAAACTTCTAAGAAAAGAAACATGTAAATTAATGCATTTATATTTTTCTTTCTGCATGCCTGACTTCAAAAACACCAAATTTTACAAAGTATTTTGTTTGCTTTGCAGTGCAAGCATCTTAGTTTACTTGGAATAAGACAAAACTAACTTACATGTAACTTTTCAGCAGGATAGGAGTTTGTTTTAGGTCAATGATCTTTGAATATAGATCAAAATGTAGTATGTTTATACCAGATATTTTTACTTATGGGAAAAATGTTTCGTTATAAGTGAAATAATGAGGCATTGTATTTTTCAGGTGAGGATTAACTGGGAAAAAGAAAGTAGTTTGAAGAAAATGAATTAAACTTTTCACACTTCATTCTCTATCCAATATGTTATTGATCCATTTATTTATTAATTGTATGACCACTATAAAAAATATCAGCAATAAATTCATAGTGAACCTTTTTATCTATTAACGGAATCGAAAAGCAAGTGTCTCGAAAAGCATAAAATGTGTGTAAAAAGTCGTGTAGGAAAGTATAAATACTTGGTTTAGTGAGTTTAAGGTGATAGTTTAAAAAAGCTACAATCCACCAAAGAGTCTTTGGCTTTGGTCCGCCCTTGAAACCCCACAGATCCCAATCCACTCGAGCCTCAGTGGGCTCTGCTTCAGTAAGCCTGAACCTCCAGAACCCAGTGGATCCATTTCCAACGTCCTAGTGCCAAACACGGCAGGATATCCTCTGAGGTCGTCTGACAAAGCAGTTTCTTTGCAGTCCTGAGCTATTTCCATCTGGAAACAAAAGGAAGTGTCTTCCACAAAAATTTAAAGGGGATCTATTATAGAAAATCCACATTTTGCCTGTTTTTGTACTTCTGTTTCAGTCTCAGCTGCTTCTAAAAACAACACAAACTCTTAAAAGAACATCCAGCTGTTTTTTCGCATGCTGTTGCCTAGCAACACCAGCCAAGACCAGCCCCATTACCTAGCAACCCCAGCATGTTTGGTCAGCTGGTTTTACCACTGAATGTGCTGAACAATGGCTGCTAGAAAAGACGAGTGTTTTGTTGTTGACTTGCCAACTTGAAACCACTTAGTGAGGCATTCGTGTTGGTTGTGCAGGAAGTGCCACTTCTGCTTTTCAAAGATGTACAATGGCACATCACAACCACAGGTTTATTATTGCATCCATGCCATGCTGATGCAATAATTCAAGCAAAAGGAGCTGCAACCAAGAGTTAAGGGCAAATAGTAAAGTTTATAGCACATTTTCAGTTTAAAGTGCTTTACACCACAAAAACATATGAAACAAGCAATTAACTAGTCAAATGATATCATCAAAATCATCAAATATGTTGGGCAATATTGCCTTACTACTAATCAAACTTTAAACATTTCATGGAAGTCAGTGTTTCAGCATCTTTGCAGTTCTCTGGAAGTTTGTTCCATATTTGTGGCAACTGGAAACTGAATGCTGTTTCTCAATGACTGTAGGCTTTTAGCTGGCCAACATTTCTACATTAAAAATGTTTCTAAGAAACAGCAATGCAAAAATACAAAATATTACCAAGTATTTTTTTCTAGTTTCTAGTGCAAATATCTTATTATACTAGAAATAAGACAAAACAAACTTACAAGTAACCTTTTAGTATTTTAGTTTCACTGGCAGATTATTTCTCTTATAACAGGACTTTTCTCCCTTGTTATAAGTGAAATAATTTGCCAGGTGAACTGATACTTTTTCATCAATATTAAGGAATTATTGACTTAAAACAAGCTGAAAAGTTTCTTGTTAGTTTTATCTTATTTCAAGTGTACAAATATATTTGCATTAGAAACTAAGCCAAAAATATGTGGTAAGATTTTGTGTTTTTGCAGTGAGAATTTTGGGTATTAATGGTCCAAATCATCAGAAATGTTTGAAATATGTCATTCCTGGTGTATTAAAGCTACAAATAGGTTTTACATTTTGGATTTATTTTCTGAAATGAAGTTTTAATTTCTTTTGACTGGAGCAGTTTAATGGAAGGAGAAAAAGAGTGTTGGGTGTTGATGTGCTCCTCCACTCCTCTCACTGGTCGTAAACCCAAAATAGAGTTTTTAACGGCATCCATCGGCTGTCTGCTAGGTTCTCACGGCGTTCTTTACAGCACACAAACTGCGTCACAAAACTTCCATAAACTCCCCTGCAGGAGAGTGACCTTGAAGAAGCTTGAACTCTTTCCTCTCCTGGTTGTTGACATCTCCAGGACTTCCAGGCCAAAACATGGTGTTGCTTGATGTTTGCTCTGGCTGAGATGATTTATTGTGACGGAGGCCGGTTCTTATTTGATGCGTTGGTACGAGCGGAGCAGTAATTAACTCTTGCACTGTGCTGCTGGGGGAGGTTTGTGCTGGGAGAGGGGCGAACACCGCCAGCCAGCAGCCTGGAACAAAACATCCCAGCAAATCCTCCTGGCTGGCAGCGTAATAAATTAAACAGCAAATCATTTGTCATGCCCTGGTGTGTTTGTGTAGCTCCGCTATTGAAAAGGATGGGCTTCTTTTTTTACATTTTTACCTGCTTAATTCCTTTTTTTCTTGTGAATTAAAGTCCCATTAAGCTCAAGATGAGGCGTGCTCCCGGTGCTCAGATCCTGTAAAATACGGGTGTGAGTTCCTGTCCGGCCCTTTATTGGTCGGTCATGTGGTCTTTGTTGCTTTTATGACTCACCTTTTCTGTCCTGTGTGGAGGTGGACCTCTTCCATATCTACCCGCCCCCCAACGCACACACACCCTCGCTTTGTCCATGCGCTTCGGGCCTTCCTCCTCCTCCTCTTCCTCCATTGTTTAAACGCTGAAGGTCCTTGAACTGCCAAAGTCGAGCTCAGAGTTTATTGTGGCTGTTATTCAACACATGGGCTGGATTTGTGTGAAAGCTGGTGTTTGTGATGTACAGTACTACAACTTCTTCTTTTCTTTTTTTACTGACTCTACACTAAAGATGGAGGCTGTAGGAAGTGGAAAAATATTAGATTTTTAGATGGAACAAAGGGACATGCTAAGAAAATAGAAATTATAAAAAATAAGTTAAAATATAATGATTTTATTCTTAAAATGTGACTTTTTTTCTCACATTATTATGGTTTTATTGTATTATTTCAACTTTATTCTCATATGATTTTATTTAAATATTATGAATTTATCCTCATTATTATGACTTAATTATTGTATTATTTTGACTTCATTCTTGTACAACTTTTTTCTTAAAATATTATGAATTGATTCTATTGCAATTTTAATCTCATATTATTTCGACTTTATTCTTATACAGCTTTATTCTTGAAATATTATGACTTTATTCTATTATTTTCACTTTATTCTCGTATTATTTTGTCCTTATTCTTGTACGAGTTTATTCTCAAAACATTGACGTTATTCTACTTTTTTGACTTTATTCTCTTAATCTTTAGTGGAGATGTTGTGCTAATAAAATCTCCACTTAACTTTATATTTTGGTTTGTCTGATGATGTAATTGTTAATTATCAAATGATTTGATAATTAATTGATTTTGATCAGTTACTCAGTACTTGAGTACCATTTTTTTTATCAAATACTTTTTTACTCTTGAGTAATTTGCTACTTTTTACTTTAACTTGAGTATAAATATGTGGAAGTAGTGCTGCTCGTACTTGAATATGATTTTTGTCTGCTCTACTAAGGGGATGTGTGTGTGTGGATGCGTGTGTGTGCACCTCGTTTCTTCTAATCCCCCTAAATAAAATCCAGTGCATGCAGTGCATGTGTATGCAGATGCAGTAGACATGTGTGCAGACTGGTTGTAACATGAATAGCTCCAATCTGCAGAGCTGTATATTCTGATTGTAATTTCATGGAGGAAAGCAGTGTTTGGCTGAGACAAGCTGTTTCCAGAGGCCTGCCTGTGCTTAATGACGGTGGCATGGTGATGTACGACGCCGCAGCGAAAGCCCGGCTCCGTTCCTCGACTCATTTCCACACATGGTTAACTCGTTGGGATCTGAGCGGCCAGTTTACCCAGAGCTCCCAGGCCCCTCTTCCATGGGGAGTTTAGTTTGACTGATTGCAGCAGGGCCGCTGGAGTCGCACCCTGACTTAACACAAATTCTGTCAATGATTGTTTGTATGCTTCACCAGTTCAATCTGAAACACTGAGGATTACTTGGACGGTTAATTGCAAAGTTGTTTTAGGGGGAATGTCGTTTTTTTTCTGTCTTGTAACAGAATGTTGTCAAAGCTCAGGCCTCTGTGGCATTAAGCATCTTTTTTTTCTTTTTCTAGTAAAGCTTTTTTAACATCCTACATCAGATATCGATGACAATGAAACCGACCCATAATGGCAGATCAGTTCTAATTCTATGCTTTGTGCTCTGAGATGTCAAGCTTTATTATTTATTTTACAATATATTTATAACTCCTAACTGCATTTCCAAACCATTTAAAAGGTTTGTTGCTGTTATTTTATACATGTTTGATCCAGGTAGTCAACCGTTTGTTTTTCAGTTTCTGTATTTCACATTTTCTGTTATACTTCTAATTGCACTAATTGAACAAATTAAAGTTGATTTTACACATCTGACCAATCTTGTGAAGCCATTTGTGTATTTAAGTGTGCCATGCTGGTGCAGAGTTATTAAATAAATTTATAATTCTGCACATTTATGTCTATTTTTAAAAAATAGAAATGTTTTAAGTCAATTCTGCACTGATTTTCTGTATCGGATCGGTATCGGCCGATACTAAACCTCAGATATCGGTATCGGAATCAGAAGTGAAAAAAGTAAATCAGTGAATCCTTAGTCAAAATTTGTTTAAATTTGAAAGAGAAGCACCAGGAGGAGGCGCTGCAGAAAGCCAAAATATTACCAGAATGTGTGGAAGAAGAAGCTTTGACCAGATGATCAAAATTTTTTCTATTTTTTTGTTTTTACACCTATCTGCAGTTACTTATTAAGTACATATTTGCACTAGAAGCTACTAAAAGTACTTGGTAAGATTTTGTGTTTTTCAGGTTAACTTTCCAACCTGAACAGCCAACATGTATATATGTTAGAATGGCCTATTCAAAGTCCAGATGTAAATCCAATTTAAAAATTGACTGAACTTGAATTATTTTCCAAAGCAGAAGGTGCAACTAAAAAAGTCCTCTAAATCAGAGTAGTTGATTTAAAATGAATTTTTAGTAGATTGCAATTACAAATATTTATAAAATGATGACGCTTTTTAAAAATATTTTGAGGACTAAATCGTGTTTTGCATTGCTCGCCGCTGTCGGGGTTTGCTCTCCCTGCAGCAGCGGCGTCGGACCTGGAGCGTGGCGCCTCGGGTCCGTGACGTTGCCACGGTAACGAGTGAGACGTGGCAGCAGCGACGACGGACGTGTCGCGGGAGAAACGGGCGCAGTCAGCATTTTCCTGCTCTCGTCCTCTAACCTGCGAGCGTAGCGCAGCGCGACAGGACGCCGGTTTGCCGTTTCACTAAACATTCATTTACCTCCAGCAGTCAAACGGGAAGTTAATCGGAGCGATTATGCGTCATAACGTTGCGTCGCCGCTGTAGGTGTGTTTCCTCGTGTCTGCCATCTGGAGATATGAGAGCATCTGCATTGCCATGCACAGTCCTGCTTATTAAGACACATTAAAGCATATTGGCTTCACGCACATCATCATTTCTGCAAGCAGCAGAGCGCTCATGCTGCAGAGGCCCGAGCTCGCGCAGTCAGCAGCAGCGTTCTGCTGCAGGGAATCAGGAAGACTTTCATTTTGTTCCGAACGCTCTGATCGATGTCTGACTCGGTGTTTTCTGTCTTTTGGTGCGTTTTCATTTCGCTTCATGTCTGATGTGTGGAAGCGTTGGTAGGCTGTTGTGCTTAATGACGTAGAGAATGTCCCATAAGTAAACACCAGCTGCAGCGGCGTGAACTTTGGAGTCAACAGAAATTAAATTAAATTCTCATGTATATTTTAAATTGATTTTTTTTTGTGCTTTTGTCAGGAAAGACGTGCAGATTTTTCCACACAAAGAAATTAACAGTGAATCATGACCACTGGCAAAGAATGATTTATTCTCAGAATTATGACTTTAATCTCAGAATTTGGAATCTTTTCTCAAATTTGGACATTTTTCCTCAGATGTTTGAGTCAAAATTCTGACTTTTTATAAAAATTTTGACTTTTTTCTCAGGATTATTTTTTCTCGAAATGTTAACTTTTTTTCTCAAAAGTCTGACATTTTCTCAGAATTCAGTCTATTTTTTCTCAAAATTTTGGCTTTTTTTCCATCAGAATTGACGCTTTTCTCAAAATTGTGATTTTTTTCTCAGAATTTTTAATTATTCTTTCAGAATTCAGACTTTTACCTCAGTATCTTGACTTTAGTATCAAAGTTCTGTCTCTCTACTCAAAATTCTGACTCTATTTTCAGGATTCTTACTTTTTTCAAAATTCAGACTTTCTTCCTCAAAAGTTGGACTTTAATTGCAGAATTCAGAATTTTATCTCAGAATCAGAATTGGATAAGTTGTTTGAAAATCCATTCTTAAACTCAAATCTACCAAATAAATTTCGATCAAGCTTTCAGTGTGAATTAACAGCAGGTTTACAAATCCTATAGCAAGGACGAAACAGTAATGTGATTATTTTTCATATGTTAACTACATAATCGACATGCACCTTAGAATATTTGGATTTTTACATAGATGGACACAGAGGTAGGATTCTGAGATTAAAGTCAAAATTATTTTTTCTCTTCTTCTTCATCAGCACATTTTCAGCTATGAATGTCATATTGTTGAGCCACAGGGCCTTCCATATTTTGCATGTGAATCTAAACCAATGTGTTGTTTGTCTTCCTGTTTGCTTCAGGAGAAGAGCTGAAGGGAAAGATCACCGTTCGTAAAAACAAGAAGGATCCGCGCTCACTCTTTGTCACCTTTGACCTTCCAGACAGGAAGCAGACTTACACCCTGCAATGATGTCACCCATCATAGTATCTATGTAACCAATTATAGCTCTGATTTCATTTTACTTTTTTGATAATTCATGTACTGAGCAAAATAAAGAACAAAGTCCTGATAATTTGGTCATCCGCATTGTGTCTACTTGTTTAAAATTATTTACACTCTTTTTATTCTTTGCGTCATTGTAAGCATTTATGTTAAAAATATAATTGGATACATTTTTTCCTCCCAAAGTTGGAAAACTTTGTTTTATCACTTACTGATAAAAGTACATAAAAAGAAAGATCCAACACTTATTGTTTGGGTTTTTATAAGTTTTATAAGTCCTAATCTCAAAATTCTGACAGTTACATTATTTTTGCTTTTTTCTGCCATATTAAAAATTGAGATAATTCACCAAACTTTCATGCTTCTCGCATGACCCAGTTTCAGACTTTTTTTCTCAAATTTGATTTTCCTTCCGCTGAACTCCAGACGGTTCGCCTTGCTGCACTCCCACTTACAGTTTCATTTTGGTGGCAGAAAAGCAAAAAATGGCTCCCTTTGTTAAGATGTGTGTGGCTTATAAAGTGACCTCTGTCCACATTGAGTTCATGCTGATTGATGGGAAGTGTTGATAATTTCTCCCTTGCTTGGAGCCAACTTATCCCCGGTGATTTAAAACTTTAGTCATTTCTGCCATTTCCTGTGTGAAGGATTTTTGGTTTGAACAAACTTCTTTGTTCAATTTCTCACCTACAAACAGTAAACAAAAGGTGCAAAAACCCAGATATCTGAAATTGAGATTAATGTCCTACACAATTGTAGAAAAAAGCTCTTAAAACATTTTTTCAAATTAAACACACAAGACAGAAACTCTACAAACTAAGAAGATGCTATGTGTTGTTTTTTTTATTCAGTGATGAGTAGAAAATGTAAAAAGCCCTCAGAGCTGACTGTTCTTTTGTGAAAAGATTATGTGCTTTTGCCAAGAATTTCTTCCTCTTATTGTTTTACTCTGAGCTGCACAAGACTTCGCCGGCAGCATCATCCATCTTCCACGGGTTTCCAGGGACAATACTAAAAGGTACTTTAGCTTAAAAAGGCTGACTTAAACCTCTTTACATACTCCACTGAGCAGCTCTGCTTACAATTAAATATTTTTTTCTGGCTGTGATGATGAATCCTGAGCTCTTAAACGTGTAATCGTCTAGAGTGGTCATGTTTTCTGATGTATTTCTGCTGCTACTTCTGAGTTATTTTTACAAAACTGGTTTAGAATGACTTAAATCAAAATTTATACCTATTTTTGGCATATTTGCATCACCTGGTGTCATTTTATCTTGCTTTTAATGATTTGATTTGCCCAGTTTTGTTACTTTTAGTATTTGGGTGACGCTTGTCTGTGACGTTACATTGTGACGTTTTAATATCTCTCTTGAAAGGTAGAAAGTAACTAGAATAAACATTGTAGGAATTTAAGTATTGTTTGCAAAAAATAACCACAAATGGGTAAATTAAATGGGTAGTTAGATTGTAGTAAGAATAGCACTGCTGCAACACATTTTTTACTCAAGTAAAAGTAAAAATTAGCTGTTCAAGAAATTACTCAAGAATAAAAAAGCTATAAAGAACTGAATATTAAAAAATTACATTACTAGTAAAAACTACATCATAAAATGGACTAAAATATAAACTTATGTTGAAATGTTGATATTTTAAGGACCAAGATGAAAATATTCATATAAAAAACATAATTACAAAACAGAATCAAACAAAATAAACATTTTTGTTCATTTTTCAATCAAGTTATCACAGAATAATTCAAGTAAAAGCAAAAAGTACAGAGTACTAGAGTAATTTTTTTAAAGTTACTCAAGTAAATGTAACTAGTTACTACCCATCTCTGACAGTAACTATCCACTTGATGGAGGTTGTTTCCTGAAAGTGTTGATTCTTCAGTCTGATGATTTTGACCACATGATGGCGCTAGAATGAGTGACACTGGCTTCTGAAAAGCCTGTTTTCTGGCGTGCAGCTTGAAAGCAAATACACTGCAAAATCACAAAATCTTAGTCTAGATTTTAGTGCTAATATCTTAGTTCTCTTGAAAAAAGACAGAAATAATTCACAAGCAACTTTTCAGCAAGATATGGGAGCTTGATTTAAGTTGATAATTTCTTAAATGAATGAATAATATATTATTTTGTTAAAAGATCTTTGGTTTTGACATGATTCAGATGGAAACCATCCATCAGAAAAGAAAACAGCCTGTAGTGACAAAACATCTGATATCAAGTTTCACGACTGCAAAATTGAACAACTTGGAATATAAACCGGAAACTGGGAAGGTTCTGATGATGATGATGCTGATGATGCTGATGCTCTGGTTGACCCCCTCTGCTGAATCACCGCCTCCCTTCGCGCTGGCAATGATTGCAGCCTCTTATCTCCCAGGCGACAGCGAGCCTGATCAATTAAACTGCGCCACCTCATGTAATTAACAGGCGCAAAGGGACACGGGAAAACACCCCACACTCCTCCTCTTCCTCCTCCTCTTCCTCCTCCATGGTGCCTACTCAATCAACTTCTGTACTCTGTCAATGTAAGATTCACAAACGATAACTTCAAATCACCCATTAGACCACAAAAGCTGAACAAACCAGCAACTTAATGCATTTAAATTACATTTATGCGCATTTTTAGGAGCTGAAATGTGCAAACCACTCTCTGCAGGCGTGATGAATGAAACATCCGAACTGTTTCTGGGGATCATATAAGCGCTGATTGCGTGTGCGTCAGTCCTTGAGCTGGAGAAGCAGAAATCAATTACAATTATTCTCTGTTGACAATGTAATTAAACTCCTGGCGGCGGCTAATACAGCCGCTTCTGCTTCTTATCTGGAGCGGAGGGAGATTTACAAGCGGAAGGAGCGCAGCGTGCAAATGAAGAGGAGCCAGAGTCTCTGCGCTGAATCCAGCGGGGAGGAGAGCGAGTCGGCCCGCTACCCGCAGCTGCCCCGCAACCCGCAGCTGCCCCGCAACCCGCAGCTGCCCCGCAACCCGCAGCTGCCCCGCATGGGCTCAGCGCAGCTCAGCAAGGCAGAGACTGGTAGTAACTAGTTACATTTACTCAATTACATTATTTGAGTAACTTTTTTAAATGTACTTCTAGGAGTATTTTTACTTCTCTGTTCTTTTTACTTTTACTTGAGTAATTTTATGATGAAGTATTGAATAACATTTCTGGATTTTCTAACCACTCAAGAAAAAAAAAGGAAAAAGTTTTACTAAAAAAATCACCAGACAGACTCACACCTGCACTGCAGGTTTTGTTAAAGTTTTATAAGTTTGTTAGGGAAAGAAACTGATTTGGAAACATTTTATGTTATTGTTACTTAAATAAATTATTGTCATTTCCGTCCTTAACATATCAACATTTCCACTTTACATTTGATCCATCTGCTATGTAATTTTTAAATGATTAATAATTTGGTCAGTTACTCAGTACTTGAGTAGGCTTTTTTTTTCCCCAAATACTTTTTTTTACTCTTAACTGAGTAATTTCTTGGACTGCTACTTTTACTTAAGTTAAAATATATTGAATTAAAGCTGCTCATACATGACTATCATTTTAGCTGCTCTTCCCATCTCTGGAAGCAACTAGTTACTCAATTATGTTTAATTAAGTAACTTTTGTGGAAAAAAATTTACTTTTTGGAGTATTTTTACTACGTTGTACTTTTTACTTTTATGTGAGTAATTTTATTATATCACTACTCTTACTTGAGTAAAATCTCTGGATTCTCTACCCACTGAATACATTTTAGCCCTTACTTGAGTCATTTCTTGGAAAGTAACTTTTTACATTTACGTGAGTAAAGTTCTCCGGCACCATTTCACAAATTTATTTTCTTTTGTGTATAAAATCAGTGACTCCTAATTGCCCAAATTATTGCTGAAATATCTGATAGTAATATAGATATAAAGTTATTATAAAGTCTAATAGGAACATAATGGTTGTAATTATTGCTGATTATGATTTTAATAATACTAAAGCCATCTAATTGAAGCTCTATTTTCCTTTCTCATTTCAGGCTTTTGCAGTTTTGTCGTATAATAGCTCACTGTTTCGAAGTTGCTTTAATTTATTATAGTTGGATTAAAGGCCACATTCCCTCATATTTCAATCAAAACTGATAATGTTTTCAGAAAATAATATGAAATTATTACAGAAATATATATGAAATTGGAAAAACAAACACATATAGTTTATGCTGCAAATGGTTTGTTTACAGAAGTAGGAAAAAGACAAAAAAGTGATATTCTGGTGCAAGATTGGGACAAATTGACCAGGAATTGTTGGTTTAGTAGGTGATTCTTGCAGGATCGGTGTTGTGGAAACCCCCTCCTTTTTACGCCCCCCAAACTATTAACATGAGAGCAATTATCAGATGTTTTCCCTCCTGCAGAAACCACATAATCCAGTTTCCAGGATTCACCAGGGGAACTTCACATTCATACATCACTGAAGAAAGATGTATGAATGTGAAGTGATCCAACTTTAAAAGTTATGTTATCAAATTAAATTCATTCAAGTAAGTATAAATACTTTAAATGTATTAAGTTGTCATATTAAACAAAGTAGGTTTGACAAACTGAAATGAGTTACAATTACAATTGTTACAATTGTAGCAAATTGACTTTTTTTTATTGGAGCTCTGTTCTTTTTTCAGTGGAGCACTTGCAAACTTAAGAATAAAAATAAGATTATCTTTATTTTCTAGAAATTCCCCCTCCCCCATTTTTATTGCCGCCCTGGGCAACTGCCCCCGCTGATTGGTTTAACGACTTGGATTCGCCTTTTCGTACCTTCTTATTTGTACACTGAAAATAGAGAGAATGTGTTTATCGGTCTCAAGCAATCAAATTATTTACATTTGTTTACCTTTACAACTTAAGAAATTAACTTGAATAAACCTGATTTGATTAATTGTGACCATTTATCAAATTTCTTTTTAAATTTGGAGCTGCATTATCTTTTCCCCAGTGCAGTTATTTCGTACCAAACCGTTTCGAGTACGAAATGGAGCCATCTGGGAATAGCAGACAGCTCTCTGCGTCATGGTAACTGCGTCAAATTGGAGCTCGAAACATTGACGTGTCACATCAACTCTGACGACTGAGAGCATAAAGTAATTTTCCATAATCTGTTCATCGAGTGTTGTACGAAAATGTGAAATATGATTATCTGGAGGGAAGGAGGAAACGTGAACTGACCCAAAGACAATTACAAGAAATTAAACAGAAACGTCTGAGCAGTTTGACCCGAGATGAGTGATCGGAACTGAAAATAAATAATTTAGCTTTGTGTCTTAATATAACGAGTTTGCTTTACGGAGCTCATTTTCCTTTAGTGTCTGCAGTTTCACTTTATGGCGGCCTGCTGTCCTCATAACTGGAAGAAGAGACTAGGCCTCGTGATTTCTTAGTAAGTGATAAGACAAAGGAGACATAAAGACATTACAGCCAGCCTCCTGACATTTTTTTTCTTTACATCCTCCAGTAACAGAAAGAGCAGGACAATGGTATGCGCAATGCAGTGTTTTGGAATCAGCTGTCACTGCTTCCAGTGGAGGCTCCAGTGGTTGGCTCCGGGTCCTCCTGACGCGTGTGAGTCCATAAAACAAACTTCTTCCTGCGCAAGACTTTGAACAAATGAGTAGCTCTGAATAGACTTTTTTTTTTTTTAAACCTGATCAATGCTTCTATCGGTGACGCGTCTCGCCTCAGTCGCGCTGTGCGTAAAACCGACTAGCTGGGTGGAAAAAAGAAAAACTATTTATAGTTCAGGTCATTTTTAGCTCAACTTAACCTTTGATTTCACCCGAATTAGATACTTAAAAGCAAAAGTTTTAACTTTTTCTTCCTTAAATCATTTCTCTTTTAATTCCCATTTGGTGCGGAAAGCATAATAAACAAACTTTATTACTATAAAAGGCCATAATCGAGATTGTATATCAGCATAGAATTAAAACTCCAGCATGAACCCGGTCGGGTTCCCCGTGATCACGTGGGATGTGTCAATGCACGCGTGGAAGCTGCACATCCGTAGTCACGAGTGTATTAATCAGCTTCAGCGATGTCCGTGCAGCGCTCACGCATGCAACGTGCGTAATCAGAACACATACAATTCACGCACGCACAAACGCGCCCCCCGTCGCTTTGACTCTGCTAGTCCCCTTTAAAAAAACCGAATCCAAGCCTAATGATTTATCAAACTCCTATTATCAAGAAAATGTCACGCGAAGGGCACCTTGCTCTGCACTGACGCAAACTGCTCCAAGCTTTCCCACGGAGCCGTAGAAAAGCTTTGCACTTGCTGCTTTGCGCGGCAATAACCACTTCGGCTCCCAGTCGTCTCTTCCTCTCTCTCTCTCTTTTTTTACAGCTGTTTTCAGCCTGAACGCAGAGCTCTGCACAAAATGGTAAGTGGATAGAAACTCCTCCGTTTGCTTTTGCACGTAAAGTTGCATCAATATTGAGTTTTTTAAAGAGTATTCTGTGTAAATTTTGCGGGTTTTGAAAGTAGTTTTCCGACGCTGAAGCAGTTGCGCTGTCCGTGGTGCTGAAACGCAGAAAACTTTTCTTCATGATTTTTCAGTCATCGCTCCTGTAAGGCTGTTTTAATTCATCCAGATGCTTTAAAGGGTTATAATAACTAAAAAAAATCGGGTTATTTTTTTTCCTTTTTATTTATTTATGCTTTTTTTTCGTTTTATACGGAGGGAAACTTTGCTACAAGAAGTTAGTTACCTTCTTCACTAATCATGAACGCAACAAAGCATTAATCAATCAACATTTCTTTTTCCATTTGGAGGATTTTCCGGTTGCTTTCCCGCCCCCTGAAATTCCAGGGAGCCATTTTTTAATTCCGCCGCACCGGGTCCAGCTCAAGCCCTGAAACGCCGGGGATCTCGCCTGCCTACGGGGAGAGCGGAGCCTCCCAGAGACCCGCAGCAGCTTGTCTATTGGCCATAAAAATCAGTGGATGTGAGGCTGAATGACATGAGGGGGAAATGGGGCGTAAAATTAAAGAATCTTGCAGAAGGCGAGAAGTGGAGAAGGCAAAGCGCCCCCTCCCCCTTCAACGCGCACACACAAATACTGTGCATTCATAGGCTGCAGAAACGGACCTCCTGAAAGTGAAATATCCCAAAATCAAAAGGCTACTGTGGAAAAAAAAAAAAAAAAAAAAAAAAAAAAGGTTCTGTAGCTGCAGAGATGAGCAGCAGCAGCAGCAGCAGCAGCAGCTTCAAGGCTTCAAGCTTTCTACCGTAGCGTCGCGGTTCCTGTCGCTGATTTGTCACTTTTATGTTCCAGGATCTGTCTGAGCAGAGAGACATGGCCAAGCAGCCGGCCGGCTACATCCCAATGCAGCAGCAGGAAGGAGCGGCGGGATTTACAGCAAACAAACCGGACAACACGGTGCCAAGCCAACCACACGCCCCTCACCACCACCCGGCGCCTCAGCCGCCGCCTCCGTGCAACGAGAGTAAAACTTTTTGTCCCCCGGAGAATAAACCGGGAGAACCGGACTCCAATAAGGAGTATGGGACGTTTAAAAGCGCGCCGGCGCCTCCTGTCCCCGGATCAGTGGCCATCAACTCGGCCTTCAGGAAGGATTCAGCCGGCGACCCGCTCCGGGCCACGGCGGAGCAAAACAACACCCCGGGCAACTGGACGACTATGAGCCAGACCACCATCATACTGGGAACAGATGGGAACACGTCTGTTCAGCCGGGGACGTTAGCGGGGGTAAGTCTGCTAAATGAGGCGTTTCCTGGGCTGCTGGAGGCAGGTGCGCTGCGGATGTTTCTGATTAAAACGAAGCGCAAAGATGAATGGACGTGAAGGGCGCAAAAGCCCCTGGCAAGAACAAACATTCAGAGTTTGCGGAGCTTCGTGCTGCTTCTTGATTGTCGAGGTTTTGGTTTTTAAGACTTGATTATGAGATTCATATTTTATAATTCGCTGTTTTTGTAAGGATTAGTCAGTTAAAGGGGTTTTTATTTGCGTGTTTCAGTCAAATTTGATTGACTTCGTATTACAAAACCAAACTCTTCAATTTGTGTAAATGCTGTAATCTTGCATGCTCCGATTGCTTCTGTTTAATTATTCTTTCCTTGTGCATCTAATTAAAGCATCCCAAACTTTAAATCTCGCTTATGTCAGCAAAAAGGATGCACGTCAAACAGAGGTTGTTGTCTCTTCTTCTTCTTCTGCGCCATTTTCAATAACCGTCTCCTCTTTATAAATTCATTTCTGTTTCGGTTAAGGTGTTATAATTGATTTTGTTCGCGGTTAAAGCCCCAGAAGCGGGTTGGACTGCAGGATTTGACTCCTAACTCTCGCGGTATTTGGCTGTGATCCCGGATCCCAGCAGACGCACTTGGTACAGCCCAGGTGTTTCCCGCCAGACAGGCTGCGCTGAGCACGAGACTGCGGATCACAACCTGTCGCGAGGGGACATCCCTCTCTCACGCTCACACTAGATTTTATTCACATTTAGATTCTGTTTCATTATTTTTGCTTTTGCGTGATGTCGGACATTTTTTTAAAAATCTCTGCACAGAAAATTTGTGCTTTATTGGCAGAAAGATGTTTGTAAATAAATGCAGCTGAAGATAGAAAATATTAAAAATTTCCCATGATCAAATTGATAGAAAAGACGCTAATTTTAAGTTTTTGCAGAACACACACAACATAATTTTGTGCCCATTGAAAACGAGAACATGTATTTTATCACAATTATTTAAGAACTAAAATCCCCTTTAAAAAATGTCTTCTTTCTGCTTTTGTCTGGTTTATATATTGTCTAAATCGATGTATTTTCTGCCAGTTTCTCCAAGTTGCACACTTTGGTCAGTTCTTTTTGTTTGTAAATATATTGTATGAATAAATTGACTCGACTGGTTACTTTGGGTTTAATCTAGTTTATTTTTCATTTCATTTAGAGAATGATCTAATGTTTATTTCTCCTCTCAGGCGGACGTTGTTGTTGATGATGATGATGATGAGGGGGGAGATGAGAATAAGGCCAGAGGAAACTGGTCCAATAAACTGGATTTTATTCTGTCCATGGTTGGCTACGCGGTGGGACTGGGAAATGTCTGGAGGTTCCCTTATCTTGCCTTCCAAAATGGTGGAGGTAAAAGCTCAGAAACAGAAAAAAAAAATCATGATTTTAAAAGCTTATGTTGAGGTTTATGTTATGCATTAAATAAAAAACGGGAAAAATGATAAGATTTATATTTCTTTGTAAAAATAAAATTTTATAAATATGCTTGAAGGCCTTAAAACAACGAAAAGCGTGACACATTGGGAAATGATTTTAATAACATTGAAAAAAAATAAATAAATACCACCTTCTATTTACATTTGCTTGATTTTAGTTTTAATGACAGGAATGTCATTTTTAACCTAACCTTTCAGTTAATCTGATCATTTAGAGGCAGGGTTTTCTCCCTGGTGAGGGTTTTATTCTCTAATTTGTGTAATTTTCTCCCCAGGTGCTTTTTTGATTCCCTATCTGACCATGCTGGGCATCGCCGGGATCCCAATCTTTTTGATGGAAGTGTCTCTGGGCCAGTTTGCCAGCCAGGGGCCCGTGTCAGTTTGGAAATGCATTCCCGCTCTCCAAGGTAAACTGGCGCCACTAATAAAAAGCAAATTAAAAAAAATAAATAAATCAGAAAAATGAAGCAATAATAACTATTTCTCAAATTTTCTAAAGAGTAATGTATATATTTCGTCTCATTTATTTATTTTAGGTTGCGGGATTGCCATGTTGATAATATCTGTCTTGATAGCCATATACTATAACATTATAATGTGCTGGACACTGTACTACCTGTTCGCTTCGTTGAAGGGCTCACTGCCATGGGCTAACTGTAGGAATGCGTGGAACACGCTGGAATGTAAGGACAAAGACATGCTGCTGTTAGGTAAGACACACACCTGCACACACTCACACACGTTCACCAAAAGCCCCCCTCTGCCTCTCGTTCTCTCTCCACAATGCGCAATGCGTCATGACTCCCTCAGCCGAGGTGTCCTGCAGTATAATGAATCCTGACCTGCGATCTCTGCAGTGAGTGACAAATTAAGAGCTGCTCACTCATGTCTGGTGCGTCTCTAATGATGCCGGCTGATGAGGACACTAACAGGAGGCCGTGTGACACATCAAATTATTCGGAGTTCAAGATTTCGACGAAACTTGCTTTAAATCCTACAGTAAATATAAGTTTTAATGGTTTAAAAATGCAGTGCACAGCTGTAGCAGACTGCAACATCGCGATTCTTAGAGAAACTATTCGTAAAACTGCGTTTTGTTTTACAGAAAAGTCCAAGAATTAAACATTGAGTCGTTTAACAACGTTTTGCGTCGAATAATCGTGAAAACTGGTTATATTTTCTGTAATATTTCCCTTCAGCGATTCTGTGAATTCAGCACTAAAACTGCTTGCTTGACAAATTTACTGTACGGACTGGGCTGCTGCAGTGCTGCAGTGAGCCCGACACTGACCTCTGCTGGCGAAACAGAATATAGCATCTGTTCTTTGTCAAAATCGATGTATTTATGAATTTAATTCATAGTGAATTATATATAGAGTCTCTCCAATGTTTGCTCGGTGCACACGACTTTTTAAAGTTACACAGTAAAAAGTTAGCAGCAATAATCTGGATTATTTGGACTGTAATAGTGAAAAAATGTCACATTTTGAAGATTTACTTCATATGTTTATTAATATCAGAGCTCCAAACTAAATATTTAACTAACAAGCTAAATATTTAGTTTGTAAACTGAATTAAGTATGTAGTTAGGAAGCAAAGTATTTATCTGGTGAATTAAATATTTAGTTTGGAACTTTGGCATTGAAAATATGACAGTTTTCTTTTCCTTATGGCAGGCTAAATAAACCAAATTATTGCTGTTAAGTTTTTTGCTGTGTAATTTGCTCATCACATAACTTCAAAATGTATATGAAAATTATTCTTACACTTTTTCACAGTGCTTTAAAATCTCAGATATCACTCTTTTGGTTGGGATATTTTTTATTTATCAGTTGTAAAGGCTAAAATGAAACTTTGTCTTGGATACATGTTGCCATTTGTATATAAAAGCCGTCATGAACTGTGATCTCATAGAGCAAAAACCTAAAGTTTAAGCATAAAAGTTGGGAATCGGAAGCATTAAGGTTCTTACAGTGGATCAACACATAAATCAAACTTTTTTCTGACTTTCAGTGCTTCACAACATCGACTCCGTGTTGCAGAAACCTTCTTTCCCTGCAAATCACACCATCTATCTGTTCATTCCCATTTTACGCTGTGTGAAAACGAAGCAAACTCCAGGCTTGTGTGCATCTCTGCCTGTTCAAATGTGTTGATTTCTGATTGGAACAGACTCCTGCATCCTGCGGGACAGAAACCCCGTTTCCATCAAGAACTCCACTTTCTGTCTGTCCGCCAACGCCGTGGGAAACCTGACAAAGCTGCTTAACATGACGGCGGATGGCAACAAGACCTACGTCAGCCCCAGTGAGGAATACTTCAAGTGAGTCTGTTTTCTAATAAAATGCTTCCACTTTCTCTGCAAAGTTTGTCTGGTTTCTGTTGTCGGTTCATTCCTGGCCTTATCAGAGAGGGAAAACACTAAATCCAGGGTTAAATCATAAGATTCTCACTCTTATATTGTTGTTTTTAATCAGTTTGAGACATAAATCCTGGCAAATTTAAAACTAAATAAGCAGAAAATGTCATTTGAATCTGTTTTCTGTGCCACAAACTAATCTTCAGCCTAACTATTTACGCCGTTACATTTACATGGGTAATTTTATTTTGGATTTTTTTTCTTTTAGGAGTATTTTTACTTTAGTAAAATAAAAAAGTATCAAAAGTATCCCTATTCTTACTTAAGTAAAGTTTCTGAATTTTTTACCCACTAAATGAAAAACATAAACATGTTTTAACCAAAAATTCACCAGACACAGACACACCTGCAGTTTTTGTTAAAGCTTCATATATTTTATATCAAAATTTCCACTTAACTTTATATTTTGGTGCATCTGATCATGCAGTTTTTTAATATGAAATGACTGATCATTTGATCAGTTCCTCAGTACTTGAGTAGACATTTTACCGGATACTCTTTTACTCTTAGTTGAGTAATTTATTGGACTTTTGCTTTGATCATTATTGAAGACAATTTGTTGCACTGAATCACAATAAAAAGGCCTGAACTTTTTATTCTGGTATAGAATAAAAAGTATAATTTTTCTGAATTGTAAATGTAATAAACAAACAAACAAAAGGAAAAGTATCTTTTTTGTTCAGTTAGCGACACTCTACCAAAAGTGCACTGAAACTTTTGGTTTTAAGTTGCAAAAAGGTTTAAGGTGTTTGAACTTCAGCAGTATTTTCAAATACAATAAACATATCAATCATATTTTAGTTAAGAAAACCGACATCTGATCATTTCCAGATTACTGGATTGAACTGATTTATGGGAAACTTGATGAAAGTCAGTGTGTGGCTTCCTTTAACTCTGCATGTAAATAACATATAATAGACGTTTTAATGTAACGTATCTTCATTGCTTAGTCGAGTTGAAGTTGAGTTTAACGCTTCGCCTTCCTCCTGCAGGTACAATGTGTTGCATATTTCCAAAGGGATTGAATATCCAGGAGACATCCGCTGGCCTCTGGCAGGCTGCCTCTTCCTGGCCTGGCTCATCGTCTACGCCTCGTTAGCCAAAGGGATCAAGTCATCAGGCAAAGTAAAAACACACACAGCAAACATACTATTTAACATTTAATCTGTAACAGCTGAGGACAGTTAAACTAGGAAACTATTTAATATGATCTCTCTTTCCTTTGGTGATTTAAGGGCATTTATTTACAAAAATGCTGTAAATTCCTCATCTTAGCTGTTAAAAATATGTAACTCTATAAATCAGGCTCTATTGACTTATACTACATGCACAAACACCGTAGTCAGGATGTGACGATAGATAGATTGTGTTATGTTGCCCCCTAGTGGTTGAAGCGGTTCAGTACAGCACAGCCAAAATTGACACTAGATCCGGGTGAAATCTACACTGTAAAAGAGGCAATTTAAAAAAAATAAAATTACATCCTAATAACTCATCTTTGATAATAAAAAACATCCTTAATTAGATTTGTAAAGGAAAAAAGCAACAACCTCACACGTTAAATCTGCTGCAGTGAATCAAATCTCCCGGCTGACAGGATGGGTTAGGGTTAACCCCACCCTAACCCTAACCCTGTTCTTATAGGGTCACAAACGATTCTGGTGAAATTTCACTAGAAAATAAAACTATCCAGATGGCCACTACCTTAATATTTGGTGAAA
The DNA here is from genome assembly GCF_051168715.1 of Poecilia mexicana. Classification (NCBI taxonomy): domain Eukaryota; kingdom Metazoa; phylum Chordata; class Actinopteri; order Cyprinodontiformes; family Poeciliidae; genus Poecilia; species Poecilia mexicana. The sequence continues at coordinate 33,560,447 of NW_028263372.1, read as the reverse complement.
TCAAATAGAAAATTGTCAACAGTGAAACTCAAACAATAGAAATAAGAGATTTTTTTTGTTTGGAAGTATCCTTCTTATTCCTTTTGGACCATGTTAAGATTATTGTGGTACAAACAAATATGTGTCTTATGTGTCTTTTGCATTCCTTGTTCGTGTCAGTTATTTTATACTGCTATCATGTTCTAAATAAATAAATAAGTTAATTAATTAATCCGGCTTGTACGTTGTAATTAGAAAAAGATTATTGAGCAACTTGAACCTTCATTTTTGTCCAACCATCAAACTTCAAGATTTAATTTTAAAAACTTATGCAAACCTCCAATAGAAATAAGTGCTTTTATATTGTTTTATATTGTTTGAAGTTTTTGAAACAATGCCTCTGCAAATGTAAATTAAGTTCAAACTGGTCCAAAAAATATCACTAATTTTTCTCTTCTAGTTTTTATTTATTCAATGTTAAATGTCCTTTACATGCAGAAATATGCGACAGAATATCTAAAAACATCAAAAATGTTGCTAAATATCAACTAAAATCCACAAATCTGGAACAAACTTCTGTAAAATTATAAAACCTCTGAAACACTGAATTCCTTTAAATCTAGACTAAAACTTCACCTGTTTGGATTTGTTTTTGATTTAATGAAACACTAACCAACATTTTAATGTGTAATAATGGCACTTTGGAAACGTTTCATCTGTTGATTTTATGATGTAAAGCACTTTGAACTGAAATCTGCTGTACAAATAAAATTTGGTTTGATTTTGGACAGTTCTTCTGTTCACTGTCTTACTTTAATTTTACTTCTTTTCCCACATGTTTCAGGTGGTTTATTTCACAGCCACGTTTCCTTATGTGGTGCTGGTCATCCTGCTGATTAGAGGAGTGACGCTCCCCGGTGCCGCCGACGGCATCCTGTACTTTATCACGCCAAAATGGGAAAAACTCAACGATGCAAAGGTACGAAGAGCCCCTTTTTTATTACAGCTTCCAGATATAAACAAAATAAAATCAGTTTTGACCAATAATTTGCCTTCGTTTAACTCCTCTCCTGCTCCTCAGGTGTGGAAAGACGCAGCTACTCAGATCTTCTTCTCTTTGTCGGCTGCCTGGGGAGGCCTCATTACGCTCTCCTCCTACAATAAGTTTCACAATAACTGCTACAGGTAAACACTTAAAAGGTAAACTATGCGTCTGTCAGACCTATTAACCCTGACACCTCAGATGCATGATGCTGTATCTGTCTGTGTGGTAGAAATGTCCCAATAAATATCACTTTTAGCCACCGCAGCGCACTGCTTCTGTCATTTAATCTATTCCTATTTATTACATGTTACTGATTGTAAATGATAACAACTAGATGGCCGTCAGAAGAAGAAAAAAAGCAACAGAAATTTGTTTTTTTTTCTGAAATTTTGCGCCATCTAGTGCTTAGTTTTTGTATTACCATAATTTAGATTCACACGCAGTTTTTCGTCTTGTCACCAGAGGGCACTGTTGTACCTATATCATGCACCAGCATGTATTTGGAATATAAAAATACTTTTACTAGTTCAACATATGCTTTGTTTTGCTTATGCTGCATCTGGCCTCCCTCCTTTGCTTTTGTTTTTTCAGGGACACCATCATAGTGACGTGCACCAACAGTGCAACCAGCATTTTTGCTGGATTTGTCATCTTCTCTGTTATTGGTTTCATGGCTCAAGAACTGAAGGTGCCAATAGAGAAAGTGGCAGATGAAGGTAAGACAGCTAAGCCTGCCCCAATAAGCAATAATACATCAATTAATCACGTGATAAATAATTTCAATTTGCATCATTTATAGTTTCTCTCTTTCTACCAAAAACTGGATGATAAAAATTTTCAGTCTGGTTCTTAATTTTATTTATCGTTTCTGTTGTTTTGTTTATTTGTTTTGGATATTTAAAATGTCTTCCAGTTCCAGTGTTAAATGTTCATTAGAATTTAAAGTTTGTTGAACTTTGAGATTGTGTTCTCAGGTTTCTCTGCCTTTTAATCATCTGTGTCCATAATGTGTAAAAAACAAGCATATCTATGTAATTTTGTGCATTAATTTCAGGTCCAGGCATAGCCTTTGTGGTGTATCCTGAAGCTCTGACCAGACTCCCTCTGTCTCCTTTCTGGGCAATTATCTTCTTCCTCATGCTCCTGACTCTTGGACTGGATACCATGGTAACTGCTGCTTTATCACATATACTATGTGATATTATATACAGTGCACTCTTACAGTTTATATGTCCTATATAACCGACAAATTACTATGATAAATGTATGAAAAATTTTACATTTGTGTGAAAAAGTTGTATTTTTGATTAGATTATGTAATTTACAGTGATAATTCTACAGCAGGGATGTCCAAACTTTTTGTCACGTGGGCCAAATCAGGACAAAATAAGTTAAAAAATTATGATAACAAGATGAAATCAACAAATTAAAGTTGTTTGATTGTTGATTTTTGTAGAACAGGAATGTTATTCATTGGAGATAAAATGATTTTGCGGATTTTCTGTATTAGAAATTTTATTTTATTTAATTTTCTAATTCTTTTGGACTTGATTGAACAAATTTATTCTGTTTATAAGAAAAAGATTTGAGTCACTTTCTTTCAAAACACTTGTTATATTTAGCCGAGTTTGATAAATTAAACAAAAGCTGATCCAGGAACAGAAAAGTTGACTTTTTAGTAAATGTGATTCTGCTTATTATAAAAGTTTGGTCATAAAAAGATAAATACTTTGTGTTGTACTTGACATTTTCTATTGTAAGAAAATTATGTCGGTAATAATTTAACCCTAATTAAAGGACAAGTTTGTATTATTCTTGAACTGCAGTTAGTGGCCACAAAAAATCACTCTAAAGGCCCCAAATGGCCCCTGCGCCGCACTTTGGACTCCCCCGCTCTATAACAAACAAACTTTAAGGTTAAGACTAATGTCAATATTTTCATCTAAAGGATACAGAAAATGTAGGAATTTCATGAGCTACTCTTTAGAACTCCCTTTAAAATAAAATAATAATACAAAAAGAATTGATGTCCTAATAAAAGCTCCTAACCGGGTTTAGACATTTATTAACATTTCTTCATTTCTTCTTAGCACTAAATATAATCTTCTGACATTTATATCTCCCTTTATGGTTCTAGTGATTTTTAAATGTGAAACATTGGATGATGGATTAAACCAGATTATTAGTTTTTCTAACAAAAAAGAAAGATTTAAGTTTTTATTCAAGTTTATGGCACAAATGCTCATAATTTAATGTAGAAGTTTATACACTGAAAATTGTTAGAAAGAATTTTAAAAACTTTTTAAGTCTATTGAAATACAATTTCTTCTTTAAGCTTTTGCATCTTTTCTTTTCAATGTTTAAAACCCTGTATTAAAAAAATTAAAATATTATAATGACTCATTCAACTTTTGATTTCCAGAAAATTGATCAATATGCAAAAATGCATTAAATATAACAGAATTTAGAAGAAAAGTTTATGAATTGTCTTTTTTTTGTTTGAATTTGAATTAATCTCTAAGTAATCAACATTCCTACAGTCACATGAATCTCCTGACTTGTTTGCTCCAGAATAAACCTTCAACTTTGCAGGTAACATCCAGTGATGTGTAAACACTGCAGGCATTGACCCAATTAACATAATTACCCATGTACGCGTCCCGCTGCGGCTGTCTGCTCGACAGTTCAAACTCTCCAGGAAGCTGAACAAAGGCTGTCTGTCTGTGATTAGAACGAGTCAAACTAATTAGATCTAAAAGTTTTTAAAAAGCATTAAAGTACATTTCACCATTAAAATCATTTATGTTCATTAGCAAACATCAACTTTATGTCCTTTATTTTTTAATCATTCGCGTGACGTGTCATAAAAATAAAAAATAAAAATTGTTAATCTCAAATGCAGAAATCATCTTTTTTATTGTAATTATTTGAAAAGATAAACGTGAAAGGTTTATCTTTCACCCAGGGATGAACCAGACTTGCACTTTGGCTGATTGTTATTGATTTTTTGATGATGTTACAAAAATCAAGTCAAGTTTAGTTTATTGGTACAGTTAATTTCAGGCAGTTTAAAGTACCGTATTTTCTGCACTATAAGGCTCACCTAAAAAGCTTCAATTTCCTCAAAAGCTGACAGTGCGCCTTATAATCCGGTGCGCCTTGTATATGAACCAATATTGAGCCACAACAGGTCTAGAAACTACAGTAAGCAGCCCCCGACTTCATTTTCGCCCGTAGAAGAAGAAGAGCGCGGTGCATGCTGGGATAGTTGTCAGAACGCTGGTTTGTTAATAAAGTTTGACTGACCTATCTACCTACCGACCGACCGTCTAGACCAGGGGTGGGCAATCCTGGTCCTGGAGGGCCGGTGTCCTGCATCTCTTGGATGTCTCCCTGGTCCAACACACTTGAATCCAACAGCTGAATCACCTCCTCAGTGTAGTCAGGCTCTCCAGAGTCCTGCTAATGACCTCATTATTTGACTCAGGTGTGTTGAAGTTGAGACACATCTAAAAGGTGCAGGAGACCCTCCAGGCCTGGAGTTGCCCACCCCTGGTTTAAAATCAGGTCATCTGCAGGTCATTTAGCACCACGTTCTCCACGAACATGCTGTGCGCGATAGGAGAGGGGTGACCATTGTCCGGCCACGCCCCGGCCCAGTAGAGGAAGGCTCTCCTCGCTGACTGGAGTCGGACTGTTTTGTTGGTATTCACTTTAGTGCAGCTCCATCTAGTGCAGTGTTTCCCAACCCTGGTCCTCGAGGCACACTGCCCTGCATATTTTAGAAATTTCCCTGCTTCAACGCACGTCATTCTGCTGATTGCAGTTCAGCAAAGACCTGTGCTGAAACAAGGAAACACCTAAAACATGCAGGGCAGTGTGCCTTGAGGACCAGGGTTGGGAAACACTGATCTAGTGGATGCATAACGTAACTCCAGCCTCTACTGTAGCGTCTTTTCTATGCGCCTTATTATCCGGTGCGCCTTATAGTGCAGAAAATATGGTACTTTACGAGACAAAAACGTAACAAAAGGGGAAACAATGAGACAATAATCATTATATTACTGAGGTAAAATAATGAGAATTAATAAAAATTTAAGGCAGCTCTAAACAAATAGTTTTTAGTCTTGATTTGAATGTTCCAGCAGTTTTGCAGTTTTCTGGAAGTCTGTTCCAGATATGTGGCACGTAGAAGCTGAATGTTTGGTTCTGGTTCTGGGGATGCAGACCAGAACCAGAACAAGAGGAACCAGAGGATTGAACCTTGATGAGGAAAGCACAACGAAACTTAAAAATATCGACTCTCGATGACTGAATAAAATAATGACAAATAAGTATATCTCAAATGTAAAAAATAAGGTAGAAAAACACAGAAACAACTGGGATGTTGAGAAAAAATAAATAAGTAAATAAATAAGAAAACCATAAATAAATAAGTTAGTAAGTTAAAATAAGTAAATGAATGAATGAATGAATAAATGGATAGGTGTTGGAATAATTCCCTGTGTTCATGGCAACAGCAGCTCTTGGATAGAAACTGTTTTTTTATTCTGTTTGTTTGACTAAAATTCAAGTCACTTTGCTAATTTACTGGATTTGCTTTGTTAAATAAACACTTCAGTCTCTGGCATGTTGTTTTTCTTTCTTTTTTTAATGTTCAGAGCATTTCCAAGTGTGATCCTGAGCAAACACGTACAGCACCAGCCCCTTTAAGTGCTCAGTGATGCTCCTGAGCCGAGCAGAGGAGCAGAGGGCACAGTGGCACATTAGGACACGAGTCAAAGGAAACAGTAAATGATGATGTTATTTTGCCTTGGCAGTGGCAGCTCAGAGGAGAGGGCTGCGGGCTTTGTTGTAGGAAGTAGCTCAGCAGTAATAGGCTTGGGATGTTGACAGGAAATTAGTTTTGGGAGCTCAGGAGGATGGAGAGGAACGGGGAAGTGGCAGATCCAGCTCTGCGTCGGTGCGTTTTCGCTGTGTTCTCATGCATATGTCCTCACAACACCAGCCTCTTTAAATTTCCCTGTTTATGTATTCATCCGCTGCTGCTCTCCTCTGGGCTCAGAGGCGCTTTCACCATTATGTCATATTTGCTTTTCTCCAGGCTGACTCCTACTTGATGTTGGGTCTCTTCCCTGTGATCCAAAGTCTTCGTTTTTTTGTTTTCTTCTCCTTCTCAGAGTTATATAAATGTTCTTTTTAACTGTTTTGGAAGTAAATTGAATTACTTTAAAAAGAGTTTATTGGCTAAATGAAGACAAATGCTTCACAACACTAGATGCTGAAATTCTAACAGCTGCAGCTGTTAAAATTTAAATTAGTTAAACTTGCTGGCTGCAGGCCGGTGATTCTGCAGAAGAAAGAGACGATCAGGGAAGATTCGTGATGAGCCGCTCTTCTTCCTCATCCTTTACTCCCCTCTTCCTCCAACTTTTTCCAGTTTGCCACCATCGAAACCATCGTGACGTCCGTGTCGGATGAGTACCCCAAGTACCTGAGGAAACATAAACCGCTCTTCACCCTGGTCTGCTGCCTCTCCTTCTTCATCCTGGGCTTTCCCATGATAACAGAGGTACAAGTTCCTACTGATGATAGGTTACACTGCAAAAACACAAAAACTTACCAAGTAATTTTGACTTACTTTTTAGTGTAAGTATCTGAATTCAAATGAAATAAGACAACATGAACTTCCACCGCTGCTGCTATTCAGCTAAAAATAGGAACTTGTTTTAAGTAAATTATTATTTTACTTGAAGCAATACATTTTCCCAACTGTCTTACTAATATATATTTTGTTTTATTGGACTTTTAAAGAGTGGGATGTACATGCTGCAGCTGGTGGACACATACGCAGCCTCCTATTCTTTGGTTATCATTGCCATCTTTGAGCTGGTTGGGATTTCCTACCTCTACGGTGAGTAAATGACCTGCAACATGACCTTTACTTACTCTGCTTGGTTTTGCACTCCAAGCAACCACTCTGAAAGGTCAGAGGTCAGCAGGAAGCTCCAGCGTTGGTAGAATGAAAGATTGTGAATTTGAATGTTTGCACAAATTGGAATCACAAAAATAAATTTGCTTACTGGAAACACACCACTTCCAAAATAATTCACGATTCTTTTAAGTAAATTTTTTTTTTGATATTTTGCAAAATTACAAAGGAAACACTTTTTTCACATCACATGAGTCGTGATCAACAACCAGATGTTACTATTGGCAGAAAAGACGACAGGAAGTGGTAGGAGGATGATTGTGCTGCATGGTTTTTAATGACTTATTGCATGAACAAACATGTGATTTCAGTTGCGTTTATCATTTAATGGAAACACAGCAGTTGCAAAATTATATTTTCAGAATATTGACAAAACATTATGCACATTTGTAATGGATACTCAGCACCAACTGCTACTGTTTCTTGTGGTTCATTTATGATGTTTACAGTTGATCATTATGTTTAAGAATTTCTTTCCAAAACAGACAAACTGAGAAAACTCAATGCAGTGGAGTTGCATTTTTAGTTGTCCTCATTTTCCTGCTATAATACAATGGGCATTTGTTGCTACAGTAAAGTACATTAGTAGCATAAGCTCATACATCAAAATACCTCCAATCAGCTAATTAAGACATAGATAATATTTGATGGTTGTTATGAACTCTAAAGTCATCACCATGGATGATGGCAAGACAAACTTAAAGTTAAGTTTAATTTAAAGCAGCAGTATGTAATTTATATATAAAAAATATTTATTTACATTTTTGTTGAAACTGTCACCATGGTGTGACAATATGTTAGACAAATAATCTGAAAAAATTCAACTCCTTTGTATTCTCCAGCGCAAACTACAAACAACCAATCAGAAGGTTGATCAACGCCACTAACACCCGCCTCCTTGCTCAGATTGGTTGTTGTTGGTCAGGCTGTGTATTTCTTGAATACACAGCCTCTCCTACCTCAGGAATGAGGTAGGAGAGTTCAATCTTTTCACAAATTATCTGTCTCATAGCAACAACAAATTATGTAAAAAACTTTTTCTTTTATTTATAAAAGTTACATTCTCTGTACCTTTATTACTGGCGATACAAACATTTGTGACATCGGTTATTTTCCCACGGAATAAATGTTCTCAAGGTTGAATAAAAAACAAAAAGTCGTCAGTGTTCAAGAAAACAACATGACTCTGTTTTTGGTGTTTTTTACACATCTTTACCAGAGGTGCCAGTAGATGTGAACGCCTCACACTCACATGTGGTGTTACAGTGTTTGGTCCTATTATTTGTTTTTAGTCCAGCCTGAGGCATCATGAACACACGCACAGTCCAACACCTCAGCAGGGACACCAATTACATCTGGGAGACTTTTGTGATTACTGCTGGCCTTCCAGAGGAAATTGGGATTTACCCCATTGTCCTTCATGCTGGTCTCCTGATATCCCCTACGCGGCCACAAGGGGTCTCTGTTGTAATGTCCAAGTCTGAGCCGCCGACGTGCCCAGGACTCAGGTGTGTGTCAGGTGGCTGTTACCAAGCGAGAGGCTTGGCTCGGTTTGTCGGAGCATCAGCACAGGTGACATATTGAAATGATTGTGTGACTCTGCCTCTTCATGTCACTCACAGTTAAGACGAAGGAATGAAGCCATCTGCTCCCTCAGTTTCTCCAGGAATCTGACTCTCCTCGCACACACACACACACACACGCACACACACACACACACACACACACGCACGCATGCACACACACACACACACACACACACACACACACACACACACACACATACGCAAAATTTGCTGATCTCCTTTTAAAGGGACCTTATCAAACCCAGGTCACTGTCTGTGTTTCCTCTTCCCATCATTTCTCGTCTTTGATTTTATCTCTCTTTCCGTTTTTTTCCTCTCCTCCGCAGGTCTGCAGAGGTTTTGCGAGGACATCGAAATGATGATTGGTTTCCAGCCAAACCGATTTTGGAGAGTGTGCTGGGCCTTTGTGACTCCAACCATCCTGACAGTATGTTTGTTTTTGATCATCTCATTTTGCTACACGCACAGAGCCACTGGTGGACATTTTTATTTTCAGTTCCACCCATTGTATCCGTCACCTTAAAAATGCAATAATTTGCATTCTGTAACAGATGAGAAGTTACTCCCCAAACACTGGAGCTGAAAATTGTTTCCTCGCTCTTTTTCCTGCCGAGCCAACACTTCAAATGTTTATTTCTGTAACTACCTACACATACCTATTTTGAAGTCTGTCACCACAGTTTACAATTTAGTTCTACTTAAGCATCGTGAACTAGGTGGAAAATTGCTTGAACTGTATAAAATATGCAGACTTTCTCTGAAATCAGCCTCCGTTTCGCTGAGCTGTCCAGCTGAAGATGTAAATTCCCTTGCACAGATTTTACTAGTGTGTCTGAGCAGGACCCTGGCCTGCATAAATATGTTTAATTTACATAAACATAATAAAAAACACTGCAGAGGTGATGCTGACTAATGGAGCTGCATGTTTATCCTGCTGCTCTCATTGGAGGGTTGATTCATTTTCTGCAACTGATCCATTTCTGTGTTTTATCTCTACTATTTTTTTTATATTTTAAGCTAGATTGGTGTGCATTTTCTTTCACACACTAATTACATGTGAAATACTTTTTTATTGTCTTCCATCTTTCTGTTTAAAGCAAATGGAGCTGAGGAAACAGTTTTTACCCCCAGCAGAAGAAACTTGCAAGAAATTACTCATTGGTGTTGAACATTTTGTGATTTATTCATTCATTTTTCATCCAATGTTTACATAAAAATTTTAATTTAAAACATATGCATTGAAAATGTGAACGAGCTTAATTTTGGAAAACCCATTAATCATGTTTTGTTGAGTGATTAAATTCAGCTAGTAGCCAAACTTCACTGTAAAATAAATCAGGTTTAGAAATGATTAGTGACATATAGAAGAAAATTCAATTAGTTCATTTTCTATTTCTTTTTCTGCTTTGTTGTAAATCAATAATCAATCCAGTTTTAATCTAGCTTCCCAAAAACAAGATTTAAAGCGCTGATGACATTGCATAAGGCAAAAGTTAACTGATCAGACTTTTATTTTTGGTCAGCAACACTAAAACATGGAAGTGAACTCATTCCTACATGCCAACTTTTCTATTAAATATATCCAGATCTATTTTTCAAGAATCTAGTTGTTTAGATCATATAGATTTCAAAGGTTAGGTTACATAACTGAAAACCATTTCTTGTGCTAAAATCTTGGCTCATTTGGTGAGAAATTGTCCTTTATTTGCTGTAACAGCCTTGACACCTACCATGAATTTGGTAAATATGTGGGCAAAAAACAACTCCTTAAATCATGATCATTTTTTAAAACTAAAATGAAAAAAACAAGTCCACTACAAAATTCATTACCCTGTAAAACCAACTTCAGCTGCTGCAACTTGAACCGAGCTTTGCTTTGACCTTTCAGGTCGCTAAGTAAAAACTCTTTTTTTTTAACTGTTGGCTCAGTTCACTGAGGTTTGAAGATATTCATTTGATTTTTTTAAGGTTTCAACACTACCTTTCAATCAAGTTGAAGTCTGTTCTTTTGAGCTTGATTTTTTTTCCAGCTATTTCTTTGTAGATTCGCTACCATGCTTGGATTATTTTATTCTTTGACATTGCTCAGCATGATCTGACTTTTTTGTGAACATGAAGGGATTTCTATTCAAAGGAAAGTTAAATATCATCCAGAAAATGTTCAACTCCAAAATAAAACAAAAAAAATCCTGCAATCATTTGAATAAAACCTTATGAGCAAACAAGATCCGTTTAATGATTGAGTATTTGAATATTTTTGCGCCCTTGCAGCATGACGTCACACACACAAGGCCCCGCCTCCATCTCCCAGCAACAAGCTGCTGGCTAACGATGGCTAGCATTGGTTTTAGCTGTTAAGTTGTCAATATAACACGCTAAATCTTAAATGCACGCCTGATATATAAAGGAAAAAGGGACCCAGTGCCTTTCTACACTATGACAACTAGATAACAAGGTCAGTAAAAAAGTTTTAATTAAGAAAAAAAAATAGCTTGGGAAGTAGTTCAGTTATGCTAGCTGGACTTTGACAACCTTAGCATGTAGATGTGACAACTCTGACAGATTATCAGTAGATCAGGTGTTTAATTAACCACAGCTGTGTTAGATTAGCTAATAGTAGCGATGGCTAATCTTAGATTAGCTAATAGCAAATTTACCACAGCGATCACTTATTAATAATCACAAAATAAACATCAAGCATGAAAACGTTACATTTTAACGGGCTGAATGTTCTGTTCTTTGTGTGGAAAGTGTTTGAATGTTTTTGGTGTTGAATCCTGATACGTTTGGTGGCGTTGTTGTCAGTTGCTATGGCAACGAGTCTACACGTAGCATAGCCGACATAGAAAGGGGGGGAAATGGTATTTGAGTTGTTCTTTAACGGTTTCTCTGCGTTATTTTTCCCTTTGCTGTGGCGCACTGCACTAAATTAATCATATCTACATCTTCAAGTTTCATTTAGTTAATTATTCTACCGCAGCAGGCTATGAATGGCAAAAGAATCGTCTTTTTGCACTCCGGTGTTGAGCGCATGCGCGAAATTTCCGGTTATAAACAATAACATGCAGGAGGTCCATACATTTTTACACAACCAACAAGTTGTTAAATGTAACCAGAAGTTTATTATTTGTGCAGGGCATCCTGGGACTGAGTCTGTACCAGTGGAAAGGGATGACGTATGAGGACTACACCTACCCCACCTGGTCCATGGTTCTGGGCTGGCTCATGGTTATTTGCTCGGTAATCTGGATCCCCATCATGTTTGTCATTAAGATGCACCTGGCCCCTGGCACCGTAGTGGAGGTAATAATTAAGATGAAACTGCGGCAGGATATTGTCTATTGTTTTTGACACACATGCACACACAAACATATACACACTGGGAAATCAATAGTCTCATCCTTCCCTCATTAGCATGGAGAGGCAAGCTGCAGGCTGAGGATTAATTCGTTCATATTTCTGGGAGTCTTCCGAGTCTCTTTTAAACACTTTGATTAATGGATGATGATGATTGCGGCTTTTTGTCCAAACAGCTTTGTTTTCTCAGTATCGCTGACAGAAGCATCAATTACAGATTTTTCATCAAGATTACTTTTGTTATCTGGGAAAATAACCATGAATGCAAGCGCTCATCTGATATAAAGTTAATTAATTAAGTCCTTCTTATATTTTCTCTCTTGATTGTCGTCTTATGCTCTATACATTCCTCCAACCAACCGATTTTAGACTTCAATCGCTGTTTTACAACAAAGCTGGCATTCTAGTATTAGCCATCAGCCTCAAATTATTCCTGCACGTTTGTGTCTCCAACATCCTTCTGTTTAATCCAAAACCAACTATTAGATTGTCAAACAATATGAAGACAAACTCAGCAGACAGATCAGCGAGGCAGTTATGGAGAAGTTCAAAGCATGGATAATTTACATAAAATATTGCGCAAATTATGTGGAAATAATGAAGTAAAACCTGTTAGAGGCTGAAAAAGTCTTGATACTATAGTAGAAATGCAGCTTCCACAGGGTCTAATAGGCTAACGGCAAATATGTACTCTCAAAGAACAGATATGTTTTATTTTACTTGAGGTTTTCATAACAAATGTCCTTCTATCCAAACATTTCATTCTTCACAAGAACTTAAAAGCAGAACTCTGTTGATGTCCACATACGTCCCACCAGCTGCAAATGTACCACAGGAGAAAAGGATAAAGGTTAAACCTAGATAATGTGTCAAGAATAATCTACAGGAAATCCCAAACCAGAGCTGCAAGAACAGAGTTATGACATTTTTTTAGTCCTCTGTGAGAGAGAACAAATTTCTCTGTTGCAGACATAAAGTCAGACCTACAATGGAGTGGCTTTGATAAAAGCATATTCCTGTTTCTGTGGAGTCTGGGCAAATCAGACCTGTGTCCATGTGAGAGTCCGTGTCCTTGAAGTTTATTTTAAAAGACTGTTTCCACTGACTGAGCCTGAGCTATTTTGCAAAGAAAAATTTCTAAATTTCCACTTTTAGATGTGCAAAGCTTGGAGAGACCTTCTCCACAAGATTTGCAAAAGTAATTTCAGAAAGTGTTGCTTCTACAAAGTATTGAGTCAGAGGATTGAGACAAGTCCAATGAACACTTAGAAAAAGAAAGAAAATCAGAAAAGTTCTCATTTTTCTTCCTCTTGACAATTATATCCTACTTTGTTTTAGTATATCACATGAAATCCCATAAAATACATGAAACATGTTCAAGTGGTATTAATAATTTTGAAAGCCACCATATGTAATAGGACTTCACAATACAGTATATTATCTCTGAGTGTGTTTCTTTTTGCCATAGAATTGCACAAATTGGAATTATGGAAATAAATTTTCCAATTTTGGAAAAAAAAAAGAACTAAAGTTTTTTGATCAGAAGTTTTTGCTCTAGGTGGTTTTTCAGTTGTATCAAAATTAGTTTTGATATAATTAATTTTGAATGACTCATTACATTAGCAAACATATTCATGTATGATTTTAATTGTGTTTCTTATGTAGTGGAAACACCACAATTGTGAAATTGTGTTTTTTTTTACATTAGTGGAATATTGACAATGTTTTTGCACGTTTGTAATAGAAATGCAGCTTCATGTCTGTGCTAAAAGCATTTAGATGTGACGTGTTTTAACTGAAATGTGAGAGGAAAAGTGGGCAAATAGCCAGAAAAGATAAATCACTAGCTGCATTTCCATTAACCATAGAATAACACAAATTGAAATTATGAAAATAAATTTGCTTTAAAGGAAAATTGAGCAAAAGGTCCCATTTTTTAGTTGCAATGGGAACATATTTTTTTGCATCACACGAATCATGTGGTCAACTAGATGTTGCTACTGTCTGAAATGACGAAGAAGACGACAGGAAGTGGTGGGAGGATGATGGTATAGCATGTTTTTTAATGACTTATCTACGTGTGATTTTAATTGCGTTTCTTATTTAATGAAAACAGCGATTACGAAGCTGTGTTTTTTCGTCATTAGTGAAATATTGTCAAAATTTTGTGCAATGGAACTTCTTTATGTAAGTGTGTATCAAGTTGATATCTGGAACTTTATTTGCTTGGAAAGAAAATTCTGATGATGAATATATTTCAAGTTTCATGAATTCACACTTTACACATTAATAAGATATTCAGCCTGCTGGATAAAGTCTAACTGCAGCAGAAACTTCAGTTTCCAAGACACTTAAAGGTCACAAACAGTGTTTTTAAAAAACACACGAGAAATATAGGAGTATGTGAATTTATTGCAACTCATATTATCATTATGATTTACCAGAGCCTGACTCTGTATGGTTTTCTAATATCATATAAGCCCTAATTTGTAAAATTTAAAGTAATACCATGAGATTGGACACAGTTAACAAAACATCTGCCAGCAGAATGCTAACATAGGCCTGATTTATTGGCTGAAAGCTTTAACCGGACTCTGTATTCTCTTGCAGCGTCTGAAGTTGGTCTGCTCCCCTCAGCCTGACTGGGGGCCTTTCCTGATGAAGCACCGTGGAAATCGCTACAAGAACATGATCGACCCATTAGGAACCAGCTCCCTGGGTCTCAAACTGCCCCCAAAGGACTTCCAGCTTGGTTCCTATCAGTAGCAGCTGCTCTGGAAGCAACACCTTCCAAGTTTTGCAGGGGGCGCTTGGAGTGGGGTGGACGCCTGCTTCCAGGCTGTTTTGTCCTCCACCTCTTCTTCCTCCTCCTCCTCCTCTGATTTTTCTCCCGCTCTGTACTTCACTCTGTCTGCTTCCCCTCTTTATCACGGAAGTGGAAACAGGCTTTTCCTCTTCTTTTACTTCTTCACCTCTTCCCGTCTTGTCTTAGGGAGGGACGGCTGTCCAAGTGGAGTCTGCTCTTCCTGCTGCTACTTGGTACTCGGTTAATGGGCTATCATTGCCTCCCACACATGACCACTGATTACTCCACAGCCCCCCTCCCAGGGAACTCATTCCAAGAGAAAAATTGTGTCATAAAATGACACAACTCAGATTGCACTTGCAATATTAGACTCACAATAGCTGTTCTCCATGGAGTTGTGTTTGTTTGTTTCTATGTGTGTGTGAGTGTGTGAGTGGCATTTCATTTCTGTGTAAAGATAACGAATCATGTCGGTGCAAGCAAGCAGCCAGAAAAAAAACGAAAAGAAAATGAAACTCCAGAAAAAAGAGAAAAAAACTAAGTTCAGTAAGCTTGGTTGGGGATCTTGGTTTTGGGTCCACCTGTGTACAAAATTTCACCTGAATTATAGATATTATCTGAAAAAAAATAGACCTAGTATGCTTTGTTATCACGTTTCCTGCAGTATGTATTAATAGTCACATCAACTACAGCTCAGTCGCTCTTGCTTTGTCAGAAATAGTTTATGATATCTGTAATTTGTGCCTCCTATGTCCCAGTAGAGTGGCGAATGGGTCCTGATTACCAGTTCTGCGTGTTTCACAACTCAGCATTGGAGCAGAAGCTTGGACTCTCTTTGTCTCTGAACCTGAGAGGTAGAATGTGATGCCTTATTTTATTAAGTTGTGTTTTGTTAAGTTGCTTTGTCTGTGAATTTAAAGCGGTGCAAAGTAGAAAGCTATCTGAATAGTCTGGCCATCATTGTCGTTGGCGATTACTTGGCCAATTAATTAACCCTTTCAGGTTGACGAAGATGACCTCTATGTTCTTAAATGTCTATTAAATGCTGTACGTATGTGTTGTGACTTTGTCAAGCCATATATATAAATATATAAATCTTCTTTGCAATGTATGTTACATAAGTAGAGTAACTATATCAAATATATAAGCATACACATTATTAGAGTTATATATATAAATATATCTATAAACCTCCAGAGGAGGAAGGCAGAGAGTGAGAGTGTTTGTGTGTGTAAATGTCCCTTAATGTTACTCTTGCTAACATGTAATGTTTTGTACAAAGTGCAGTCCTGGAAAAAAAATGATCCCAACTATCCTCAAGTAATAAGTGTGTTTTGTCACATCCTCTCTATAGGAGCTACTGCTATGTGCAAACAAATTAAGATTTAGAGTAGAAAAAAGGCCTCGCTCCCCCGAGGAAGTTCACGTCGTCTCTTGTTGTTCGTGGTAGATTATTGGAGACCTCGCTGTCATTTCGGAACATGTTGCCTCTCTCTCCGTGTGTCCTCGTTGAAACAGGGTCTCAGGTAAACTCGTCAGACTACTGTGGTAGCTGCAGGAATAATAGCATAAGGAAAATTAGAGCCTTCTTTGTGTTTAATCACAATGAACACCCAGCTGGGAAAGATTGTTTTACTGGAGAACCTCCATGAAGCCTGATTTTTTTTTTTCACTCACCTTTGCTTAAATGCAAAGTGAGTCACTCTGTTTCGAGCAGCTGTGTTGCAGGGTGTCATTATGCGCTTCACGGAAAGCTGTAAAACATATTTAAAAGTAACTTTTTCACTGATTGTAATGAACCACAGAGAAAATCGGCCTGTGCAATAGTTTGCTGCGGTGCATATATTTGTAAACGGCAAAAGGCTTTTAGCAGCTTTTCTGGACCCATCACAGTCCCACTGTGGTCCGTCAGAATCAGACGCATTAGTGAAATTTAGCACTTGTTTCCTTTGAATTATTATGCTCTGACATCATCCGCATAATTGAGCTGCCATAAGTGGATTTCTGTGGGTTTAAAAAAATTAAAAGAGTGCAGCTCTGCAGGTGATCGGACTTGAAATGTCACGGCAGGCCACTAATGAGGGCTGCCAACCTATTAACTTAAAAGAAACACCATGCACCTACTTATAAGCAATTAGTCATTTTTGCTTTGGACCAACTGCATTCATGTTTTTTGAGCTTAAGCAGAGTTCCTGATTGGCGTAATAGATGCTTTTATCACTGCAGGCTTTCAATGGTGGAGTGTCTTTTTTTAGCCGGTTGAAAAAGCAATTGCTAAAAGTTTAAGGCTATTGATTCCTACTTCTCTAAGCCATGTCTTTTCATGACCTTGATATGAAAATAGCACAGATACTAAGAGGTTATTTGAAAGCAAAACATAATCAATTAATGAGCACAAATATACAGATGTTAAATAGCTTGCTCGCTGCACTGTGTTCCTTTTAGTACGTCATGCATTTAGCTCTAGCTGTGATTTAAAAAAATGTATGTCTGTTTCTGGCTTGTGTGTGCGCGTGTGTGTTTGTCTCTGTATGTTTAATCAATCTCCACGTAGCTGTCAATCAAATGTTTGCATGACTGGTCTGAGCTGACTGTAGAAATAAGCGAGGAGGATTTACAAGCAGTTCCTAGTATGACGCTAAGCTAGCTTTGTAATGCTAACTTTAAATACAGATTTGCTCCCAAAAAAATAAAAATACTCCAATGGATGGCTTCTCTTCTAATCAGAGATTAAAAAGCAAATGTTGTATGATGAGGGCATTTAGTTTATTCCTGCAAGACTTTAAAGATGAAACCCTTTATGACTTTACTGAGGTGAGACCTATTTTATGTCCCTGTGTTACCATTTGTGTAGGGATTCTTTGCCTTTGGTTTGAGAAGAAAAAAAAATCAGCTTAGGGTTTTGTTTGAACCACATATATTTGTAAAATATATCAAATGAAGAGCTTGCATGTTGCAGTTTGTGTTGCTATAACTCAATGTCCATGTGTAATTATCTGTTTCCTTCTCGAAGTATAAGTCTCTGCAT
Source organism: Poecilia mexicana (assembly GCF_051168715.1). Classification (NCBI taxonomy): domain Eukaryota; kingdom Metazoa; phylum Chordata; class Actinopteri; order Cyprinodontiformes; family Poeciliidae; genus Poecilia; species Poecilia mexicana. Next base: position 33,542,654 of record NW_028263372.1, on the reverse strand, counting down.
GTTTACTTTAGGGAACCTTTAGTTGAACATAAAGATACAAAATCGAGGGATGGCATCAGTTTAGAGATAAGAAAAAAGAATACATATATATATAAATATAAATAAGTCTCTTGGCCTACGAGTCACCACTGGGCAGTGTAAGTAACCAAAGAATGAGTACTTTATGTGGGGTCGTAGTTGAAACGTAAAAAGTTTAAAAAGGAATGTGTCGTGTGCGTATAGGAAGTCCAGATACTGCCATCCATTTAACATGTAGTTGTTCTTTGATGTTTGCCAATATGTTACAACACATCTTCAGGTAACCATTGGCCTTATAGATGTTCTCGAAAAAGTAGAATTATTATTATTAAATGTATTTCAAAATTAACACCGCAGCATAGCTGTCTGTCTCATATGGTACCAGTATTCCTATTGTTATGTCTGTTGTGTCTTTTTGGCACTTTATTGTGTGACCTATGAGTGCATAGGTTAAATTTCTAATTACTTGAGTAATGTCATATATTTCTGTGTGTCCTATGTGAGGCACTGCTGCCTATGGATATAGATATGTGCCTCCAACATCCCATGACATTCATTTAATTTAAAAATTGAGAATATATATATTATAAAAGTATGTTTTAAAATGTGTGTTATGTGTAAAAAAAATAGAAGATATATATCATAAATGTGAAAAATGCATCTATTTATTTTCATCATCAATTATTGAGGCCCTACCTCATATTTTGTATTTATGTATAGAAATGCAATTGGATTATAGTATCTTTACCAATAATAATATATCGCTAATAAATCATGAAATGTATAACGTATGAATCAATAAATAAATGTTATTGTTTTGCTTTGTTGTTGTTGTCACTGACTTCTTTTGCATTCGCGAAGCCTAAAACAACACTGACGTGAAAATTAGGTTACAGCGATAAAGTCCCCTTTGTGATTCAACCTGCCACTCAACTTCCACATTCAGCTGCTGCGTAACTGAAGGCGTCTCCTCGGTGTGCTGCTTGAAGACGACACACACTGTTCATTGTTTACTGGAACATTATGATCAAAGAAGATGCGAGTAGGAAGAAAGAGAGGATTTGAACACTCCTGCAGGCGCGTTGTTTGTTGGAACATGTGATGCGCCGCTCTGCTCACTGCAGCAGACAGGCTGGCATGTTTCAAACAGCTCTCATTTGCAACTGAATTTCACTTTGGAGCAGTTCATTGATTACCGCTCTGTTTTAGGCGGGCGTGGAAGAGTCCCTTGGCGAAAGCTACAGAGACTTATAGTGAAAATTGCTGCACAAGAAACTTGATTAATTTGAAGCTGCAGTATGTAACTTTATAGAAACAATGTTTTTGTTAAATTATAGAGACAATCTGTGAAAAGCTCAATCTCCTCCAACTACTCCCTGTGTTGCTGCTGTCGTCAGAAAAAACGCACCGCTCCCGACCAAAAACAACCAATCAGAGCCAGCAGGAGGGTCTTAGTGTTGTCAATCAACTTCATGTACTCACTACTAAATATGCTAATGGTGGAGAAACAATCAGAGTTGGGTAGTAACATTTACTTGAGTAACTTATTTTGTATTTTTACTTCACTGTACTTTTTACTTGAGTAATTTTATTATGAAGTTTAGAAAAGAAAAATGCCTTATTTTGTTATTTTTTGGTACTTATGTGAATTATTGTCATTTTTGTCCTTAAAATACCAAAATTTCCACCTAACTTTATATATTTGTCCGTCTGACGACGTAATTTTTGAGTAAGAATATGTTGAATTAGTGCTTCTTTTACTTGATTACAGTTTTTGGGTACTTTCCCCACATCTGGAAACAACTTATTAGGAAAGCTGTTTATCCGCTATCATCAGTGGCCATGCTAACTAGCATTAGCACTCATAACAGGGTAGGGTAGCAGAGAGGAAGGGCCACACAGAGGGTGATTGATAGCATAAAGACCCGTCTCCTGGCTCTGATTGGTTAAATATTTTTCACAGGTTTCTGACTCATATTACTGTCACAACATAGTGATAATTTCAATAAATATGTAAAACAAATATTTGTCTTAGAAAAGTTACATACTGCAGCTTTAAGTCAAACCAAAGTTTAATGTTTAAAAGTTCCACTAGTTGACAGTGTATTTAAATCTGGCTGCCACTAATATTGGCAGAAAGACTGAGCACCAAGCAGTGAAGAGACTTTAAAATGCAAGATAAATCAATTCTAGGATAAAATAAAAACGATTCCTCCTCCCATAAGAAGCTCAAAGCTTTATGGCGACACGATGAGGTCCGACTTACGGCCATTTAATGCAGCTCACGCTCACTTCCTGTCTCTCAATCTGTTAAAGAGCCCATTTTGTTTTACAGTTTCAAAAATGACCACAACACTTGTTCTGTTGTGTTCCTTTTGACGGTTGGTGGTTACCATAGCAACCAGTAACCGACAACTCCTCCTAACTAAAATAAGTACAACGATATCAGGAGTAATCTTTAAAGCAGTTAATATGGCAAAAAAAAAGAGTGTGGTGTTTCTGCTTTCAATGTTATGGCACCAAGGAGGGAGTGAGGGGTCTTTGGCTGTGTTGTTTTGTTTTGGACCCTGGTCCTGCAGAGGCACTGAGACAGAGACACACACCAATAACCCTCTCAGCATCCCCCGGTTTTCTCTGCAAACCCGTCTTGTCTGCCATGTTGCAGCTGGAGTCCCACGCTGAGATGTGGGACATCAACACTCTGGAGAATGTTGTGATGGTAGAGAAAGATGTTTGTTTCTGCTGGGCCGTTTTTAAGACCCCGGTGTTGCTATTCAACAAGGTCCATACCGTTATCAGTGAAATAACTTCAGATTCATAAATTAATGCCCATGTTGTTGTTCTCCAGCCGTACTGAAAAGGACTGCAGTAAAACTTTTGTGTTTATGTCACATCCAACAGATGGGATTTTAAGTTTTTCTGGAGGTCACTGATCTATGACAGCATATTAGGGCAATTGTAGTTAAAAAAAAGCAGGAGTAAAATTCTGAGGTTAATTTCAGAAATTTTGTAAAAAAACAAAACAAAATAAACTTGTAAATTTCTGAGTTAGTAAATTGTAAATTTCCACCAAAAGAAAAAAAAAAGAAGATTAATTTCAGAAATTTTCCAATAAAAGTTGAAAATTGCTGAGCTTGAAAAGTTGAAAATTTAATAGAAAAAACAGAAATTTGGAGATTAATCTCAGAATTTTTTTAAGAAAAAACAAACATTTCTAAGTTTGAAAAGTCTAAAACTTTGAAACACATAAATTTCCTAAGTTTCTTCTACAAAATTTCATAATCTCAAAATGTTATTTTTTTTCTTTCAAATTTTTGACTTTTCAAACTCAGAAATTTGCAAGTTATTTTTCTAGAAGTTCTGAGATTAATATTAGCATTTTTTGCTGAAATGCACTCCTTTATTTCTATCTACAATGGCCGTAATATGGCGTCGTACTGATCATCACTTGGTTTCCTGTTTGAATTGTCATCAGGTGATCTGAAATATCCTATGGTCAACCTCAGCTGTCATTATTCATTTTCAAGCCTTTGTGAGCAAACGTTTCCATCTGTATTATCTGCTCTTTTCAAATAGATGTGTTACACTTCAAAGCTGTCTGAAGTTAGTAAAAAAGTGTTGCTGATGTTCCAGGACACTTTGGGTTTATTTTTTTTTGCAGGTACTGACTCACAGACATTTGTCGTTCTGATCAATCCAGTGATCCCTGCTCACCACCTAAAGGTCTTTCCATTTCTTTTCATCGTATCTGTTAAAGGTTTTGTGGCCCTCAGCTTGCTGACACAAAGCTCAGCTTTCATTGAAATTCATCACTATAAACAAAACAATGTGCCTAAAAACCGACTCAAAGAAGGAAAAATAGTTTACAAAATCACGGTAAGAGAAAGATAGGTGAGGATTTTGTTAAAAACTGTCTTCATGTAAAAAAAATAAAAATTGACTTCCTTTATTCATTTTGAAATAATGTATTTTTTGTCTTAATTTGACAGTTTGGATATATTTAAGCTATTTCTATGATATCAAAAATAGTTTAATCGTGATAGAAAAACAAAACAAAACAGCAAATAAATCGTGTTTGTGTAGGTGAAATGTAACAACACATTGATACTTTTGCCAGCAAATAACTCATTTTAGGACAGCTTGATTATTAGACCGCTCAGCATTTGTAAACATTTGTGAATATTTTCTTTCCTAGAGAGCAAATATGTCAAACTCAAAGTCTGAGGATCAATAAGTCCCTCCATTTTTCCACAAATCTGCTACATTTTTGCAAAATTAAATTTTTTAATGATTTTACTACAGATTTTTCTCAAAATTGGCCAAAAGCTTTGGGTTTAAGTGACTGCTGCCTCAGCCTTACTTGATTTCAAGTTTTAGTCTGTGATCGATGCAGCGATTAATAAAAAGTCACATTTATCGTCATAGATTAGCGCAAATATCGTAAAAATTCCTTGCAAATATTTCTAAATTAGCACCACAAAATCTGTGATTTTGATTGCAAAGAACCACAAAAACAATCAAAAAATCCTAGATGGACTGAAAAGGTGTTGAGTATCATTTCATTTAAGAAACACTTACTGAATGCTGAAACAAACAGCTATTCACTGATATTTGAACAGTTTAATGGGTTTTATCAATAGATTCTGGAACAAATGGCCCCTTAGGAACATTTTTGATTTGGCCCAAAATGAAAATGAGTTTAATGCCCCAAATGTAGAGAAATCTTTTTTTCCACTTTTCTTTTCTGTTGTGTAATTGGTAAACTCACCCCTCACTCTTCATATTAAACAATATTTAATGGCCATTTTTGCAGAGAAAACAGAACTGTTCAAATATTAAAAGGGTTGGAAAGTTTATAATACCTGTCCGTCTGTGGAAGAATACATGAGACAGAATAAATACGCACAGCTGTAATTCCCCATTATTACCAATATGAATTTGCTTCTGTGTTTTCCCATGGTAAATTACCCGCTCTATTTGTGCGGCTGAGACTGGCATGAGTTTTTCTTCTCACCCTGACAGCAGTGGCACAAAGTGGGGGAGGAAATTGCCTGCTACATGAAAAGCCACAGATTTTCCCATTTTCTACTACCCTGCTAAAATGTTGATCTCATATGCCGGGTGTTTGTGCCTGCCACCGCCGCGTCTCCGCGATGACAACCTGTCGGCTCTCTCCGTTGCTTCTGTGGTCGCCTCGACAATAGGACTCAGCAATAACATCCCTAGTTCAACCAAAGTGGGGACCTTGTGATGAAATTACTGAGATGAATTTGAAATTACTGACACGATCCTTCAATATGACACCTTTGGATATTAAGAATCGCACAGACGGATTGCTGCAAAGACACAAATGCATAATACTGGATAGTCGCAGGTTTTGTTGAGAATAACGTGACCTGGAAAGATGACTTCAACAGTCAAAAATATGCTTTTAAAATCCCTGCTTTTATCACACCTGTGAGCTACTTAATGTGACATAAAGAACACAGAGCAATCCGGATGTCTAAAAATATGTTTGCAATAGATCCAACTATTGAAGACAAAATATCTGTTTGTAGTCCAGCTTTTGAACACTCTGCACCTGCTCTGCTGACAACAGGACGTTAAATCTTCTTTAGGAACAAGAGCAGACAGCGCAGATGTGCTCATCCTGGCATTCACTGTTCGAACCATTGTACAAGTCTCCACTTTTTATATTATAGCTATTGTAATGGTCTAGCAACAGTCGTGTTTCCTTTCGTCATAAAACTGTGAAATTTGACATTTTAAAAACTAAATTTGCTAAATACAAAAATGTCATTTTTGAGGAAATGCTTTCTTTTGATTAAAAAAGTTTAAGGTGCTATATCAAAATTGGTTTATTTCACAGAACTGCAACAAAAACACCTTTTTCACACGAGTCACACGATCAACTGGTTGTTGCTACTGGAGAAACCGTGAAGACGACGACGACAGGAAGTAGTTGGAAGATGATGGTGCTGCATGTTTTTTTTAACAGCTTATGGTGTAAAAAAACTTATTTGTGTTGGATTTTAATTGTGTTTCTTATTTAATGGAAACAACACAATCATGAAATTGTGTTTTTTTTTCATCAAATGCAGCGGCTGAGTTAAGTCCAGAATTTGACGTTGTGATTTTTGTTTTGGATTTCAGTTGTGCTTCTGTTTTGAATCAGTCCTTTTCTGTGTATTTACTTACATCTTGCCATTTTAGTTTACTCCTTTGTGTTATTTTATTTATTCACTTAAGTTGGTCTTTGTGCTTTGCATTGTATTCTCATGTCGGTGCTATTCTTTCTCCTTTTATCTGTAACTTCTCAGTTTCTCAGCTCTGTTTGGTTTTGTTTATCTCTTTATTTGTCCTCACAGCTGTTACTCATCTCCTGACTCCTCAGCTGGTTCTGATTAATCCATCATCTCCTCTTCATCCTCAAATGTATTTCTGGTTCTCTTGCTTCATTGTTTGCTCCCCCTATGATACCACATGCTTTCCCTGCTGTGTCACTGCAGCAAAAAGTACGTTTTTAAAATTTCTTTATTAAATAAAACATCATGATTATTGATTATTCCAATTTACATTTTAGTGCTACATCAAGCCTACTTAAGTAAAGTAATGATTATGGTGACAACAAGGAGACCTTACAGCCTCAAAGACTCAGATAAACCATCAAAATACCAGCAGAAACATGCAGAAAACTTGCCAGCAATTACAAGTGGACTTCTTTAACTGTAAAGTCAACGAAGAATCTTCCACTGATTACTGAGAAGGATAAACTGTACATAATTTTTAATGTGCCATTGTTTTCTCTCTCCATAAAACTGGAAATATGTTTTTTTAGAGGAACTGAGATGACCATTCAAGCATGGGACAGGCTTGATTTTGTTTGGCAAACAATTTCTTACTATCATGATGGTGATTTTTGGATATATATATATATATATATATATATATATATATATATATATATATATATATATAACCACAAGTGGCCCTCTGCATCACATAGGAGCCGTGTGCATTAGATGCTCTGCCACATTTTCTTTCTTTACTGCACCTGACATTATGACTCCGGAGGATTCGGGTCATTGTAGATAAAGACAAAAAAAAGGATGAAATTTCCTCGTTCCTTTTTCTAGAAGATTTCCATGAACTCAGATTTTCTTATTTGGCCAAATTTAATCCTTTTCTTTTCTTATTATAAAGGCCATAACTTCACCCTCAATGTTTTGGTAAAGTTTAGGGAAATTAAGTTTATGATTGTGCTTTGAGGGCAGAAAAGGATTTTTACTGATATTTCTCCCAATCAATCTGATACATTTGGCAAATGATGCCTGTTGGAGAGACATATCCATCTAGAGTTGTTAGTCTTTGTGAGCTTTGTAATAGTTTAAAGTGCTTCAGTTACATTTATTTTGTAAAAAAGTGTTGCTCCAGTAATTTAGCAAAAAATGTGATTAATATTTCATCCCCCCCACCTTGTGCCCAAATTAAGTGTTGGGTTTACAATAAAGCTGATGTTATTTATTACTTTCACACATTTCACAGTTTGACTATAAAATTCTAAATTATTCTAAGACTTTTTCCACATGATTATAAGGTCTGGCAATATGTGTTATTTTCTCGCGCAAGCTTGTTATTTTCATGGTGATTTTCCTGTTGCCACTTCTGTGGTTCTGGCACATGATGGCTGCACCCCTTTATAATCCTATCAAGAGCCCCTAATTGGTTTATTATTTTTTATTTAGAAGTCTGGAAATGTGTTAGTACTCTAGCCAAATAAAGACAAAAACCAACACATCATAAATAAATAGATTTCTTTTTATTTTTATAATAAACTCGTTTGATAAAAACAGTGTGGGAGTATCATAAACTTTTTTTAACAGCAGAACTGTTATTTTGCAAAGAGGTCTGTTCAAATTCTGCTGCCAGAAAGAAGATGTAATTTTCCACATTGTATTGCAACTTGGCCAAAGTTAAATCCACTTCAGAAATTATAGGTTCCATCCTGGAATAATGTGTTGTTTGCAAGAGGGATAATGATTCACTTGTAAAGCCAAAACAGTGCTATGCGGTATAAAATATATTAAAAATAAGCCAGTACCTTTTAGTGAAAATAAAAGCCGTTTCTCTCTTCAGCTAGTAATTTCTAAGATAATTGGCATGCTTGGCAATGTGCTGGTGATAGTTTTGAAGTAAAAAAAAACAGTCAATGATTTCACCTTGAAGGATGTTGAGTGAATATATCTAACGAGTTTTGGTTTGACACCTGAGTGATCTGAACCAACAATATTACAAAATGTTTCTCAGTTCAAGTAGAAAATCGGCTGACAATAATTTGTATGTTATTTAATTAGTTTTCAGTTTGAGAGAAACACAAGCTGCAATGCACAAATCGAAATTACGAACAAATTAGTGTAATGGAAGCCTGCCAAATTACAAAACTTTTTTTTTTTACTTCTATTGGAATTAGTTTATTTCACAAAACTGCAATGGAAACACTTTTTTCACATCACACAGATTATGTGAAAAGACGCAGAAGAAGACACGAAGTAGGCTGAAGCATGAATCTGCACACTTACTGTATGAGGGATGACACTTAAGATTTGTAGGTTTTATTCTTTGCTTGTTTATTAGTTGAGGATCCACATTTAGGAGTATTTCCCACTTGCAGTCAAACACAGACACTTCTGATTTTAGGCACAATAAATGCCAGTTGACACCGTCGCTTTAACCGAGCGAAAGCCTTCATCTGTCACAGTAGAGCCTCGGACCAAAAGCGATAGCATCCAATATCCAATTCCCTCTGGCATGGAGCCTTTTGGAGGAGTGTGTGAGTGAGAGAGTGTTTCTTTAAAAAAGTAGCACCTGTGTGTTAAAGCCTGGTGTTGAGAAAGGACAAGGGTGTAGCAGAAATTAATGACCTTTCATGTGGGAAAGAAGTGTGAGTGGAAGGGCATTCGTCAGATCGGATTCAGTGGAATTACAGCTTTGTCTCCAAATCTTCTGGATTTTTAGCATTTTCGACCCATTGTGATTATCATACTGTCAATATTCTAGATTACAGTGATGTATCTGTGTTAGGATTTTGGTTTCCGGGTGTTAGGAGGGGCTTTTATTTTAAAAATCACAAACAGTGCATGTTTTCCTAAAGAGGATAAAACTATTTCTCTCCAAAATCAGGACATTGAATTGAGGCTTTAAGCTTGTTTCACTTCAGTTATAGTAAATAAACGCAAGAATGGGAATAAATTATATTTAGTTTTAAATAAATTACAGTACATAATTTTATTTTTCATATTCATTGATTATACCTTTTCTGTATTGCATTGAACATCAGTTCGTCTGCTTTACTATTTTTTTTTTATACTTTTGTTTTTACCGTTTGCTTTTTTTTCTTCTTTCTCCTCTGAATTACTTCTGCTATTTTACCTCAACCCACACAACCCTTTGCAGTCAAAGTACCATACTCAAATCAAGTCTTTTGGGGAAACGCTGAACTTTGATGCTCCCTCCTACTGAGGCAGCAGACAGAAAATAAAGCTGCTGCACTGTAAATAACAGTGAAACTGCTTTTGATTTATATCTCATTTACATTTTGCTCTGCATATCATCTGTTGTCCAGCTTTATAAAGAACCATACATTAAAGTCAATCAATCCACAAAACTGATTGATGGACAACAGGGCACTGAACAGTGTGGCACTGAAACTGGATTACGGGTTTGATGATATTTGTAATGAGTATGATGGAAGTTTGGACGGGGATTTTATCTGGGATTTTATGCAAACTGACTAGCTCTTGCATTAAGTTAGCATTTTAAACCCTAAGCCTCTTATTTTTAGAGAAAAGACTTCAAAGGTAATACAAAGCAAAACAAAAACCAATCAACCATGTCACAGGTTGAGCGTTACTGAATATGGAACACACCTGAAAAATGCTTGGTGGTGTAACATTTTATCACAACTTGGCACCAGGTGTGCCATTTGAAATTTCTCAGGCTTTTTTCTTAGATGCTTTTTGTCAACATAAATGGTAATAATTGTTTTTGCAAGAAAATAAAACTCAAAGTACCATGAAAAAAATTTTCTTGTATATTTTAGTCACTTGAAATTAATATGGAGTCCCACACTATTATGACACTATGCCATGCAAGGAATAGAAAAGCAAATTTTGCTAATTATTGTCAAGTTATCTGTCATGAACTACAGGTGATTGGTTTAGTGTTTGGTTGTCATTTTAGTTTTGTATTCAGATTATTTTAGCATGTCGTAATTTTTGGTTTCTGTCACTCGCAGCATTTTACTGTTCGTTTTTTTCTTATCTTTTTCTATTTTCTTTGCGTGTTGGTGTAGATCAGCTATTTGTTTTCTTTTTTTTAATCTTTGTCCCATTTGCTTATCTTTGTATATTAGTGTAGATCAAGGATGTTAAACTCATTTTTTGGGGCCATATTGAGATTATGAATGTCCTCAAAGGGCCAGTTGTGGTAAAATGTGTCGATAAAACCCATTAACAAACCTTTAAAACATGAATACATAGCCGCCTCTGCACTCGATGAATATGTCTTAAAGTTAAATAATGCTGAACATCATTTCACATTGGTGTAATATGATACACATATGAAAACTATGAAAGAAAATTACGGCCACCAGCTTTAATTTGAGATCAAAAATCAGAATTCTGAGAGAATTTTGTGAGAATTTTCACCATTTTCCTAAGAATTCTGGTATTTTCTCAAAATCTTGATAAAATGTTAGTTGGGGATGATTTGTTTTAGTTTTTTTCTTGTTTTTACTTTTTGTCTGTTCGAAATAAATAAATACAATGGTTATTTTCAAGGCTCCATTTTCATGTCCCTCTGGGCCACATAAAACTTCATGGCGAGCTGGATTTGGCCCGTGGGCCTTGAGTTTGACACATAGTGCAGATTCTGATTTTAGTATTATTAGCCTTTAGTTTTGGGTTCAGATTATTTTTGTTTCCCTCTGTGTTTTCTTTTCCTTAGCCACTCTGCTAGGTGCTGCACTGACCTTCATTCTGCTGGAGGTTCCCATTTCACTCAAACACTTATTATAAAAAGACAGTTACTTTGAGTTCATCTTTCATGTTTTGACATAAAGTTTTCTAGACAACAGTTTTTCCACTGGGGGTAAACTTTAAGGCTACAGTGTCACTGCAGTCAAAGATGCCTCCTCGTCTGGCCTTTAGTTTGTCCTACAGAGAGTCGCTGTCATTGGATCACAGCCCGAGTCGTTTGTTACCGTAGCGTTTGCTGTGTGAAACTATGAAGCATGACGGGCCATCTGCACCAAGCACAAATCAAAGAGCCCATATGCAGCAGACAGATGTTGTCCTCTGTTGGAACCATATGACTCTCTGCGCCCATACAGACAAACATTTGATTCCATCCACATAATTCTTCTGCGACGGCTTCATTTTTCCAGACAAGGTTACAAATTGCAATGTAATTAGTACACTTCACAGTTTCCTCTGAAGCCATAATGTTGATTTGTACAATTTTCCTTCAGGCACACAGCAATCAAATTAAATTGAAGCACGATATCGTCACTATAAAGGGCATTCAGGTAAAAACTATACATTTTAAGTCGGTTCGATAAACTTCACATGAGCAGTTTGCCTTAAGCTATGCTTGGTGTTAGTTGGATAAACTATAAACATTTTACACTCAAAACATCACATTCACCTGCAATTTGAACACTAGCTTAAATAGAAATAGAAAGGTTTAGCATCGGCCGATACAGAAAAGCAGAGCTGAATTGACTTAAATCTTGAATTACAAATTTATTTGCTATTTCTCCACCTGTAGGGCGCATTGTAAAACGCCAACAGATTCACAAACTCGGTCAAATATGTAAAAACAAAAACAACTTTAATTTGTTCAGTCAATGCAGTTAACAGTAGAACAGCCAATACAGATTAAATTATAAATAACTTGATATAAACAATAAGGTGACTAAACTGCAACAATTTTTTCTTTCAAATGGCTCAGAAAGTGCAAATAGGAATTCTAACAATAACATAAAATAAATAATAAAACATGACGTCGCTCAGAGCATAAAGCATGGATTTACAATTTGTTTTTCATATACGGACATTTATATCGGTGCATCTCTGACTTAAACCTACAATTAATCTACCAATAAAGTGGCCGATTGCAGAAAATGGTGTCTAGAAGTACAATTTATTTCTGATGATCTTATCGCATGGTGTAAAAATAGCTTCAGTTACTATTCTTCATTTCTTGTTTGCTTCATGTGTTTCAAAGCTGTTGCTTTCCTCTCCAGCATTTTTAGTAACTTGGCTGAAGAAGAATGTGGGCTTGTTGCTTCTTGGCCCTCAATTGAGCGGGCTCCTCTGTGTTTTCTTCTTGTGCCAGTTGTTATAGAGTGGGTTGTTGTTACTGTAGCCTCCCGTGTTTAGCCGTGTTCAGCCCACCAGGTGCACTTCAGACCTAGCTTGATGGGAGCAGACTGAGGCATAGTTGAGCTCCTTAAAATGGAGGTGTTCCAAAAATACCATCAAGGACTGATGCTCATTTTCAGGAAAAATACACCATCTGAAGAGCTTGTACGTTATGCCAAAACCCAAGCTACGCTGTTGTGCGATTGGAAATCAATTTTCATCCATGAAATATTGTGCACAAAATTAAATTTAACAAAGTACTGGGGGCCTTCTGGCGCTTCAGGAGGAAACGGCGCGTTGCCATGTAATATTAATTCACTCAGACAGTCTCTCCCTTGTGGTTTTTAGATTATTCTATCAGATGAAATAATTAATTATTAATATAGTCAACATCTGGTGTGTTTGAACTTGTGCACAGTAACACTTCATGTTTTGATACTGATGATCTTTCAGGTTTGTACATGGATGTCATTTTATTCATGATTCAGACCCGATAGACCATCAGACCTGAATCTGTTTCCCTGTTGATATTGTTGAAAAACGTATCACAATATAAACATTTTATATCAGTCAATATCAATTACTGATTTTTGTTTGTTTTCATATGTAAAACACTCGTAAACTGGAGCCATGACCCTCTTTTACCAAGTTATCACTCCATAATGTTGTTGCAGTTATGAGGCACTGTGGGGAAACTGCTACTGCAAGTTACTCAGCAGATTGTTGCTAGGTGACCAGAAGTTACTCAACAGCTTGTTGCTAGGTAACCAAAGAGGAAGTGAATAAGTTTACACCAATTTTGCTAGCTGTGAGGGGTTGAGCTGCTAAAGTCAGTGAATGTATTAGCTATTGATACTGATCATGTACCAATCACGATATATATATTGTTATTGATTTATTGTATTGTGGGCTATATTTTTGTATCATATATTTAGGCAGGGCTTTGGCGGTTTATTGGGAAGCATAAGTGTTAATCCTATCAATTAACACAAGGACAAGTTCTTTATGTACACATGGTTTATTCACAGCTCACAAACAGGATCACTCAGCAATGCCACAGTGAGAATTAATAAAATAAAAATTATATTTACACATGCATACTTTCTTACACACATAAAATCATCTAAACGTCAAGTAACACGATCCAGAAATAACATTTTGACCAATATAAGTCTATAAAATGACTATTTTTATTTCGATTACATGGAAACTCAAATGAACAGAGATACCTGAACGCACCTCATTGGCAAACGTAACCAAACGGGAGAAATGCGATCAAATTCGTAGCGAAGCTTCACACTTTCAGCAAATGGGTCAGAAACTGGACTTAACACAAATCTTCACATTAATACTCTGAAATCAGTTCTGTATAAAGCTAAAAACCAATATGAATGCGGCGATTAAATGTTGGAAACCCGCGGTAACTAGTGTCTATAAAATGTGTCGCATTCAAAGTCGTCCGCACTGAAAATTACTTCCGTTCCACTGACTTCTGAACCAACTGCCTTCCCTAAAGGAACATTACTTATTAAAAGATCATTGTATAAATTCAGTCAGTAATTACATTACATAAAAAATTGAATAAAAAATTAAAAATTGAAAAAAACAAAAATAAAAAAATTGAAAAACTTATTTTGGCGTTGAAGAAAAGTGTTTACAGTTTTGTATGAACCAAATATGAATCTAATATTTAGCATTCTGATGTACAAAAAAATTAATGATCAAGAGAACAAATATGCAAGATAAGTAAACATGCTTGTTTCCTGTTAATCTTATTTGTAAATTCTCTGTGTAGAACATTACAGAACCTTCATGCAGCCTCTTTCTGACAACGTCTGTCCTCAGTTTCAGATTTATCTGCCAGCATTGGGCTCAACAGAAAGTTCTCTTCAGGTTTTTCTGCTGCTGCTCCACTACAAGTCTCCCGTTTGCAGTCCTTTAAATGAAGGGTCGTTCTGTTTTGAGCGTAGCCTTGTTAACTACAAGATAAACCTTTGCTTTTGTGCCAGAGGCTGCCACAGGGAAGTTCACAGTGTGCTGTGAAAACACCTCTGTGTGGAACAGTGCTGCACTGATGAGCTGCTGTGTGAAGCTGAGGCGCAGTCAGTAAGGAAATAAGAACTGACATACAGCTGTGCATTTTTACTTACGTGCATTTAGTTTTACTCCCTCCTCAGTTACTGAAACTTATGGTAATGATGTGCATGAAACCTGTAAGATAATTTGTCGTTATGGAGACTTGGTGCCGTTTTAAGATGTCATTTATGCTGCAGTTCACTAAATATGAGCTTCTGAGATTTTTTTTATTATTCTTAACATCCCACTTACTGTGCATGGTGGCAAGATAGCCTTGTGTCACAGTCATTTGTTTTAAGTGTTATCTCAATATAGATTTTAAAAAGTTTAGATCAGCAACTATTTTCTTTGTAAGTATTGAAATCAGCGGTGAATACGTTTATTTAATGTCATATTTTAATATTGTAAACATGATTATTTTGTCTGGAAGTAATATTAATGTTTAGTTTTGGCCATAGCCTGAAACTAATTGAGAATCTTTGGAGAAAGCTACATATATTTGGTGATGGCAATGAGGCCATTCAACCTCAAAAGACTTGGAGCTCATTGTAAAAAGAGAAGAATAAAAACATACTGGTAGAAATATGATAAAATCTGGTTGAGTCAGTCATCAGTTCATACTCCATCACAATTTAGGAAAAATATAAAAATAGAAAATAAAAAGTAGGCTTAAATGATTAGGATAAAGTTTGCAGACTCCCATCTTTACCACCTCTCATAACTGGCCATCCCCACTAATAACTGATAACTAATAACTGCTCCTCACTAATACAAACTGATGCACATTTTACCCTCCTGGGAATTGTGGGTAAAACTGGGCAAAAAAGTGAAATTGTTATGAAAGGATTTTAATCAACTCTTCATTGCATTTTTTTTTAATTTAGCCACGTTGGAGGGTTTTTTAATCACAGTCCTTTGAAGCTCGTACCACATAATCTCAGTTGGATTTTGATCCAGCACTCCTGCAAAACTTAATTGAGCTTGAGAATAAACTGAACATTATCCTTCATGATTTAAAGAGCAAAATTCATGAAATGCTATTTTAGCTTTACATTTGTTTGCATGCCCTTGTCCATATTAACAGCATTATTCCTCAATTATTTTCAAACATTATTTTGTATTTACTCAGGTTATCTTAGTCTGATAGTAAGATTAGTTTGATCTAAAGCATTTAACTGCGAAAAAATAAAGTGAAATCCAAAGACATTTGTCAGAGAACCACTATATTTTTATCCTGGAGAAACAGGGAGTTGTGAATTACTGATTTAAAGTTTCTGGACACCATAAGACAAAGTAAAAAAATGTGAGGTAGATCCCAGAGGCATCTAATTTATGATTATTACTCAAATTACAATTTTTATTTTTATCAGTGTAACAATTACTTAAGGCTGTGTGCTCACACATTTGCAGGGAAATAT
Source organism: Poecilia mexicana (assembly GCF_051168715.1). Taxonomy (NCBI): domain Eukaryota; kingdom Metazoa; phylum Chordata; class Actinopteri; order Cyprinodontiformes; family Poeciliidae; genus Poecilia; species Poecilia mexicana. Next base: position 33,526,720 of record NW_028263372.1, on the reverse strand, counting down.
TGAAAATGTACTTACATTTCTTCACACTGTAATACTATCACTGATGACATTTCTCAAAATTAAATATGTTTAACTGTGAAGAAAGTTCAAATTCTTAACCCCTAGAACCCGACGGACCCACCGGTGGGTCCAGCTGCCACGACCTCGGCTCGCTCTGTAAACAAAGGCTCCACGTGCCTTTAAATTTTTTTTTTTTTTTATTATCCGCTAAAAGAGGCTTTGATCTTTCAAAAACTATTCCGCATAAAGGTTTTGCCCAAAATGTTAAGTTTAAATTTATTTATACCCCCTGAGGGTGTAAGTGATAACGTGTACAAATAGGAAAGACGACCACCTGCACCCATTTTTAAAAAAAAGGTAAATTCAGTGTTTGTCTCCACATGAATGAGCCTGAAATGCTTTAATAGTCCGACATTCTTTTTGACAGCCTGACTTTCAAAACACCTGCTTTGAATAAAAGGTCTTCTAAGCATTCATAAATGTGCTCTCATGGTGGACAATCCATCATAATCATGGCCACATACTGTACATAGCTCAGTGGGCCCAGCAGTCCTTTCCCATCTCAGCTGCTGACATTCAAACAAAGCACCAGCTTCTCAACTCCTCTGCAGGATCCCAATGAAAAACAACAACAAATGAATCACAAGTAACAGCAGCCCACTTTGGTCTCTTCACAGCATACAAAATGTCAATGTGCACAACAACCCCTTGCAGTGATGGATGGGCTGGGGTGTCTGCTCTGTTCTGAACAAAAAGTATGGAATACACCTTGAACTTCCAGACATTTTATACCACGTTTAAATGTCACAACCGGCTTCATGAGCAGATGTCATTTCATGGTTTAAAAGACGACTGAAGGAGAAGGTGCATCTATACGGTAAAAATAAATTACCTCTGAGCTAGTTGTCAGACAACACTTTCAGTTTGATTGGCGTTCCATTTGTGCTACAAACAATTAAACATGCAGTGTTTTACAGTGATATCAAAAATGTAAATTTTGGGGTTTTCTTTTGGAGTTCTAAATAATACAAAAAAAGCCTGCAGGGAGCTTTGATCTATCAAAAATTTGACCCCATCAAATTATCAAGAGCTTGACTGAACAATGAATAAATTTAATAGGCTATAAATAAAGCTTGCACCTAAAAGTGTGAATTTTATAATTGGATCAGTTGGAGAATGCACTGTTGTAAAAACCTTTTCAGAGTTGTGCAGATGAAATGTTTAGGTTCTTTTGTCTTAAAGAAAAATGCTTATAAGGGATGGAAAAAAAAGGACTGAATTATGCTAAGAGTCTGGGAACTAAGTGCTTGAAAACAGAAAAATTACAGTCATTATCTACGTTTAAGAGTTTTTAATGTTTTTATTGCCAGAAGCAATAACATACAACATGTTTCAACCTACATCTTGACAGTTGCAAAAATACATTGAAACAATGCAGTGTGTGTCACTGGCAAATTATTTTTGGCTTGTATTGATAAAAGTCCTCTGGGTCTTTTAATGGTGAAGTAATGAAAAATTCAGGGGGAACTTCAAGTTCTGCCACTGTCTCTTCAGTTCTATGAACAACTTTCTACCAATAGTGGAAAGTCTAATGCATAAAATGCTATAATTTGTATTTGCATTTTTATGTTAAAAATAAAAAAGGCAGTCTTTATTTTTCATTTTTCAGTATTTTGAAAAGTGCATTCATGCGTTATTCATAATTTCACATTTACGGACCAAAACATCAGGGGAGAATTTCTGTAATCAATTATCTCAAATTAGCATGCAATAATGAACTTGAAAGAAGGTGATGTTAAAAAAAAAAGAAAATACTTTTTTTAAGATAGTAAAGACATATACAAATTACTTGCTACTAAATTTGCAACAAATGTTGATTTACAACATATAAATAGGGACTAAACATAAATGTATGCCACACTTTTCAGATTCTGATAGCAATGTACTTCACACTTGTTCACTTTGAGTTGGTTGGTTTGTCATGAAATCCAACAAAATCTTACAGTAAACAAAAAGATGTATAGTTAGTAATGCATTTTGTAGCTTGTTTTGGAGATTTTCACCAGGGAGTTATTCAAAGAAATCCAGAAATTTATTTATTTATTATCAAATAAAATAATTATGAAATGATATGGATCCTGAAATTAGCTTACTTGATTCACAGTTTAGACAAAACCGTTATGTGACATTTTGGCAAGTCAAGTCAGTTATAGTGAAGTGGAAATAAACAATGAAGCCAGACAGAGAGCCTCCAGCAGAGCAGAGCTTTCATTATCATCATTGTTCCTTTTGTGTTTAATCTTAGCCGTAGCTGCAGTCACTGATGAGCATCAGACTTGCTGCTCTAATGATGACCTTGGAGACACATTTGTAGTCTAAGCGTGTCGTTGTCCTGTCTGCCAGGATCACCTGCTCTTTGAATTAAGTCAATATCACACATTTGGCCTGTTTTGGGATATTTTGTTGGCTTTGATTCCAACAGTAAAACTGACAAAAAACAATACATAAGTCTATTCTCAGAGTTTCTGTCCTTGCTCCTGTTGTATTTATTGCCTTGTCAAATTGTTTGTGTTGCAAAACATTCTCAATAATGTTTATTGGATCTGTTTACAGGCTAAGTTGAATGATCAGCATTTGGAGTTGCACAGATTTAATCAAAATTGTTACTTTTCTCCTCATACTTGGCGTTTGTTATGAACACATTGGAAAACGTTAAATTAATTTTGTTTGTTGCTGCCAGTCAGAGCTGGACTTCCTGGTTTGCTTTCGATACTTTTTCTATTGCAAAACATGTATTGACTGGAAGATTGGACATTTCTATTCAGGATTTTTGATGCATCCAGTCATTCTGCATACTAATACCATAAAAAATAATTCAAATATGATCACAACTAAAAGACACGGTTATCAAAACTGAGGAGTTTTATCTTTAAAAGTTGAACATATAGGATGTAGGAGGAAAGTGCAAATGCTTATTTTTATTCAATAATTAATATATTTAGAAAAAAACAGAATTCTGCTGTTCTCTTAAATCATGCACTATCTTGATTTGTACAGCGTCAGATAAGTGGACTTTGTCTCTGCACATATGGCTTTGGTTGCTAAAAGTCTCTAGTGATGCTTTTCCTAAATGCTTCATTTATTGATGTTTCTCTAAAGAGGATGGGGTAAACAAATTCTGGCATATATATATATATATATATATATATATATATATATATATATATATATATATATATTATTTTTATTTTTAGTTTTTTAATTACCACAACAGACACTAACTCGTTTGTACACTGGATCAGTTTTGGTTGGCAGCCCCTAAGCTAGTTTTAGATCACTGCACACAGAAAAAGTTTAGAGTTTCACCAGCTGTACTTTGCCGCTCATCATACGCTTGGAATAGATTCAGTTTCATGCAGCTTTCAGGCCAATGTGTACATATTTTCTGTCTTTATCTTTGAGCACAAAATGAATGCAGCGAAGTCTGGAAATATAGCAAATTGAAATTTAGCAGAGATGTGTTTTTAACCTCAGGATATTAGAAGGCATATATGTTATCAGCAGGTTACCACTATGTGGGGAAATAAGAAACAAAAATATTCAAGTCTACAAAACTAATTTGTGCAAATCATCAACCATCTATGGGCAAGTCAATGCATTAAACGAAAGGTCTGGTGTCAGTCAGACAGAGCTAATAAAAACTAGTAACCCAAGGTTAATTTTTTGGATTATTAGTCTGAGCAGTGACACTTAAGAAAAAATAATCACAAACTCAAACTTTAACCATTATTTTGTTGTGGACCTGAGTGCGACACACAAAGGGAGGAGTTGCATACATCGCAGCGAGCTCCTCAGCCTGTATTATGAATTAAAACGAACAAAGTCGTAGGTGTCCCTGACCTTTAGGAAATGTATGGTCACACTACTAAGACATTTATCATTTTCTAATTAAGTTATGTGGCAAAAGCATATCTTATGTGCCCAAAGTCTGTAGTGCAATGGGTCTCTATCAGTATGAAATTATTACAAAACCATGTTTAATTAATGAAAATATGACCCAGGTGTCAGAGCTAATATATCAAAAAGAACAAGTTATAATCTGGGACTATGCTGTTGCACATGATGATAGGGTGTGTGGGGGGAGTGAGTAATGCTGCAGCCTGCAAACAGGCTAATAAAAGACCTTTTTAAAACAATTCTGTCTAATCTTTGAATGGCTGAGCCTCTAGTGACTGAACAAGCTTGTAAAGTTCCAAACCTTATGGGAATCATTGATTAAAGTAATGTAGAAAGCTGTTCTACAAAATAACTCTTATTATGATAAATAGATGTAATTCACAATTTGGTCCCCAAGTCATTGCTGCCCATTTAGAAAATGTTTTTGGTTAGGCTTTAGGTATGCTTAGTCAAGTCAAAGGTCATACTTTGATGTGCAATTTGAAAAGCAATTTGATCAACATTTAGGGATATTATAATTTCCCTATTATATGAGTAATATCCTGTTTGTGAATTCAGATTCCTGTAAATGTTGTTCAACAAAATAACTAATTGAAGCAAACACTTAAGCCACAAATACATGATTCATTTTTGCCAATGTCAGTGGTGCAAAAAGCAAATTCAGAAAGTTGTCTGGATATTTCTGTCAGTGTAAATACCAGGATTAAAGCTGTGCCAAAACAATGTGACATTCTATGAAAGCCCTGTGTTTTAAAGCCTATTTACACCTTTGAACATTTAGTACCGATTTTAATAACGCTGACAAATTAACGTTACATAAACAAATAAATAAAACTATAGATACTTTTAAAACATCTGAAAAAATGTTATCAAAGAAGACCATTTTGATGAGGAATAACTAAGATGTCTAAAATCACATACAGATTTATTGCACCACGTCCTCATGATTCGCACATTGCTGCTTGGACAAGTCCAATTATAACTTCCAACATTTGATTCCGTAAACGGGCCTCTAACTGTTTTCTAAATGTGAACTTCAATGTTTCCCACTACAACTACAGGTCATTGAACACAACTTCTGGAATCCGATCCTGCGCATGCTCAACTTGCGTCATGCAGGCGTACACAACCCAGCGTGTTGAAACGGTTGAAACACTCGTTTCTGACGTTTTCGGGTAAGTTCCGTGTTACTTGTTACTCTGTTCATTAAAACACAATAAGCTGAAAAGCGATAAACACCAACAGCACGTCCCTCTTCTTTTTACGGGAACAGTAGGGTGGCAGTTAAAATGGCTGTAGGGCTAACGGTAATCGGCAAACCTGTTAGACTACAGTAGCTAGCAGTAGCTACTCTAGAAAACTACAAAAGCTAAAAAAAAAACCAACCAAACAAAAAAAAAAAAAAAAAAAACAACAACAAACAAACACTAGCCCAGAATAATATCCACTGTTATTTTTTTAAAAATTTTATTTATTTTAAAGCTTTTTTTTTTTTGGAAAACAGGACATTTGTTTTTACTTTCTTTTTTTTTTCTTTAAGGAAATTCTCAGATTTGTGCCAACAGTTGCTTTTGTAGCTTACCAGTTGAGTGCATTTCTTTATATTTTTGAAATCCACATCTTAGCAATTTAAAATGTCTGATATACAGAAATATTTTACAATCTGGACCTGGTTTTATATATGTTTCACTAAAGATTCAACTTAAAGGCACCAAGGAGAACTTTAGTTATAAATCTGTGTTGTTTTGTCTTTATGTTTAGCTGGAGGAACGACACGAAACATAGAGGAATTTTCTCAGGACCAAAGCATGCTTTACTGAAGCTCAGGTTGCTTTTTGGACAGAAAAACATCTGCAGAGAGTATGGAAGGAATGAGAGAAGAATTTTGAATTTACAATAAAATTTTTTGTGTATGAACTTTTTTCATTTTTTAATTTCACTTTTTAGAATCTGCAATGTGCCTGTCATGATAACAAATTGTGCTGGACGATAAAGGGTTATTGGGATACTGCTTTTAGACCATTTTCAAGTAATATAATGGTAAAGGCATAATAATGAGAGGACATGTGGGAAGAGCCCTTAGTTCACATAATAATCCTGCAAATGAAGTAGAAACATTACAGCTTTTGTTTCACTATAGGTATATGATGGTTTGCATATTTAGTTAAAACACCTCATGTTTTTTTAAAGAAGGAAAAAAAATCAAACATTTATTTAATAGTTTACCTACACTATTGCTTTCAGCTTGTATGCATTGTAATCTATAACTACAAAAAATAAAACGAATGGATGTTTTTTTTCCCGACCCACAAACATTCTTTACTTCTAACTTTCAGAAGTTTAGCTAAACCACTAAAGAGGAGCTAAACTTATTGCCAAAAGCCTTTAAACACAGCTTGAATTCCCGTTACGCCTATCCTGCCCTGAAGGTAGAAGGAAACCAAAACCTTTAAACTACTGCTTTTCTCCTCTTCACCTTCAGTAGAAGTACTGCCAGAACATTTCTCTGGCAGTTTGACAGATGCATCCAAGACTGGAGAGGAAAAACTTGCCACTTTCTGCTTTTAGCACCAAACTTGAATTTGGTTATCCTTGATCAATGTTTGCTCTGTGGCCAAACACCGCAGCAAGAAAAATGCACTTCTATTTTTATGCAAAATCCAAGGTCGCTTTTGTAAAAGTTGCCACTTTTGTTTCCAAAATCACTTTGGAGTCAATGTGGATGGTATATCATTAAACAAGAAATGTCCGTCACTAAGGTGGTGATGGTTAAAACCAGTCTGCTGCTTTTGAAGCACAGAAATTACCTAAAAAGAAGGGTTGTGATTTCATATCTGTGATGATCACACAAAGCTTGTAATTAACCTTAATCAGATGAAAAGGAAACGGACAAAGGAGTGAATCTGTCATGTTGAATCTTGTGATTGTCTTGTAATTCTGCAGGTCAGTTGACAAGAGTGATAACGCACAAGTGGTGGCTGAGGCTGAGTACCAAATTTCCCAAATCCTCTAATTCTTTTGCAGCTGTCTGCAATCACTTCATGATCATCCTGAGTGCACTGAGAATCATTCAGCCATTATAAATGGTGGGTAAAGCAAGAATAGAAAGAACAAAAGGAAATATGGTAAAATTACCTGATCTAAAATGAAAATGATGGAAAATAGGTTCATGTTAATCAGCCAGTCAAAGAGCAGTCTTTGCTAATTTTTTAAATTATAATTGGCTTGTTGCATTGGTGGGACTTGGGTGTTTTGGGGAAAGATTGGATTCCCAAAACAATTTTCTATAAAGCTTTCACTGAGGGTAAAGTAATTTCTACCCTCTTAAGGTAGCATTGATTGGAATTCATTTTGCTTTCTTTTAACATTTAATTTGTTGTGGAAAGTTTTATCATTTGAGTGAACAATCTAGAGTCAAAAGAGATGAATAAGACTAAAACCAGGCTAGTGCTGTTACCTTAATACATAAAGCATCGACTGTACCAAGTGCCAGTGATAAAAAGAATCCTCACAAAGTTCCTTATTGGTGTTTCCTGTTAGATTTTATTATTTGCTGATGCAACCAAAGAACCAAATTGGATAGGATGCCCAAAAATGCAATTCAAAATCACTTCCTTGCTAGGTTCTTTGTGGTTTGTAGCCTTGAAAAAGATGAATGAGGTGACTAAGTGATTTTTGAGCTTAGATTCTACTTGGGGAGTTCAGAACATGACTATATGGTGTATTAATAATAATTATTATTATTTTAGAAAGACTTTCTGAAAACTTGGAGACATTTGGATATCATTGAACCAGAAAATCTAGGATTACCGTAGTAGGAAACTTGCTCTGCCACATAAATGGCATCTGTTCCTCAATTTAATCTTTGTACATAATTCCCCCTCTATGTGTGTCGAGGCAGTTTTGTTGAAGTGTGAGGCCGCTTTGTACTCTTGCAACAATGCATTCTGTCAGACCGTGACGGCTGTTGAGACTCAGCAAACTGTAAAGCCCATCAGTCAGTTTGTTCGATTGTTATTGCAGTTTTGCAACGAACCAAAAAGGGTTTATGTGAAGTGACACACAAATCCTGAGATGGTGAGGTTCAAAGTTCCTCTGTAAGTATCACTAGCTATTCTTAAAATTGATTTCTGTCAAAATTCTGTTCTGTTTTAACGGTTGCTTACCGTGATGGTTGGCTTTGCAAGTTCAAACCATTCATTATCTGAACTGCGATAATACCAGGGTGAAAAATATGACATCCAGCACCACTCATGAATTGCTCGCCACACCGTATGACATAAAAATAAAACCTCTATCCAAGAAAATCCAGGTCCAATATTTAAATAAGAAAGCAAATCTGTTAGCATTCTGGGCACATTTTCCTGAACCTACATGACATAATATATGCCAGTGTCTCTTCATTCATACATTCCACAAATTACATCAGTTCACTGGTGAAAAGAAGAACGTAGAGGATGTTGTAGGTCTGATTTATAAACTGCACTGCACTGTCTGCTCATGTGTCCTACAACTGTGACAAGATGTACTGCATCTCTTCCTGGAACTGACAAGTTGGAACACGGTAGAGCACACCCACATAGAGCAGAGGGACACGGCTCAGGACATAATCTATCATTTGAGTTTTACTGGGAAAAAGAAGGAATTACTTCTACCCTTTGTGGTTAAGGATTGGGTTCTGTTTTAAATTCATTGACTGATTCTAAAAATAGGACAGAAAGCAAATACATTCTACTCCCAATATTTGAGTATTCTCAAATATAGACAACATAGTAATAATAGCTAAAAATATTATAGCTAAGCTCTTTCAATCTCTGTTTAGCTTTAATTTACTAAGTTCAATAAAATAAATAAAATTAAAGTACCCAAGTAACACAAAAATAATTAGGATTTCACATAATACACCACCGCAAAGTAGCACATAATTATGAAATAAAAGGAAAATACTTGGTTTTTAACATTTTTATTCTGAAAATGTTTGAAACTGATTTACATTTTAATTCAGCCTCACAAACAAACCATCTTTTGCTAGTTACAGCGAGCCTCTACTACTATTGCACATGTAAATATTATTTTAACCAATCTGTCTTTGGTTAAGTTAGCTTTGTAGAAAACATCTGCAAATTTTTGGATTTTCAATTAGATTCAGAGCTAGTGCATTTCTAACATATGAAAATATTTTTAATTGAACCTTTCAGTTGTAGTTTTGATAGAAAATTTAGAGTCATCCACTCAGAGGATGCACCTTCTCTGAGTTTTACCACAACAGCATTTTCCATGTTTGCTGTATTCCCTACATGGCTTGAGAAAAATATTTAGAAAACAATATATTTGCTTCTACTTTATAATATGCAACTTTGTGTTGGTCTGTCACACCAGAGCCACATAAAATCAATTATGGGTTTTATGTATATAAAATATAAAAACATTTACGGGTTATGAAAACCTACTTTATCTTGACAAAATTACCTCAATATCTGTTGAGAGCAATGGGATTTTCTGTTATCTCGATCCAAGTTCCTTTCTGTTTTACAGATAACATATGTGTGTGATTCTTGATATTGTTTAACATTGATAATTTTAAGTCTGAATTTTGAGCAAAAATCAGTGCCCCTAAGATTAGGCTCCCAACTGTGGTGAGCAAGAAAAATGCCACAACAATAAACCTGATAATCCGTCTGACATTTGTGTTTGCTGCTTCTGGGTCTAGACAGCATCAGGAGCTTACTTTGGGAGTTTCAGGTGCTGGTGTGGTTGGTGATTTTTCAAATCTATAAATAAAAGCAAAGAAAATGAAATGAGTACCTGCACTGGTGAAGCCAGCATTATTTGAAACTCAGTTTGCTCTCTTTTCTCAAAGCGATTTGCATTGATGAGTCAAAGGAAGAAAACTGCCACACAATGGAAGGCTGATTTCTTGCTTCCCTACTTGTTTTCTGTTCCATCAACCCAAGACGTACATCATAGAAATGTTTAAAAGATTTCCATTACAGAAAAAAAGGATGATTAAAACCTCAAAGTATTAACTTCAATTAAAACTGAAGTAACAATATGTCTGTTCAGACTGTCACCATAATGTGATGGTAACTTTTTAAATATTTCTTTCTCTTTACATTATAGCAGTGGTAACCAATCTTTTTATCACCAAAGACCGGTCAACACTTGACAATTTTACTGCAGCTTGGAGGAATGAACTGTCAGATAACTGCATGTTGGTGTTCTCCTAAAGCCTAGTTCACAAGGCACAATTTTTTTTGCCCTGAGTTTCCCCTTATGACAATGGAGATATGTGGAAACAACGTGAATGTTTATTCAACATTTCATACAATGAATATCCACAGAAATGACGAGGAGAGCAGTTGGATCGAAGTTGCTACTGCAATCGATAAACCTGGAAACTTTTCAGCTATTCATCATTAACGTAACAAATTAGGTTCTAACGATAAGGTTATTCATTCAATCAGGGCTTCATGCTGTAACTAGCCACATGCACTGCAGGTAGATTGTGACTAGCAAACCATTAATTAATGCCTTTTCTTTTATCGCTTAAAATAAGCTGACAAACTATCGCTTTGCTTCTAGGTTGTCAGCCGTATTTGTTTCCTCTAAATTCACATGTGATATAGTGGGTTTAACGATTTTTTTTCTGTAATCTGAATGTCAGGGAGTGAAATCAGTTTGTGTGTTGCTCCTGCTGTCTGGCTGGACACCACACACTGCATGATTGAACCTGTTATACTTGAGATTTTTTTTTTTTACCAGCTTGTGTGTGGTCTCAGGTTTTGAAAATCAGCCTACAATTTTAAATTTTTGAATTATAAATGGATCAATATAGACATATTTTAAATATACTCACAAGCTCTACTCTTCTCATTTCAACCACTGCTCTAACGCTCCCTGACTGGTCGCTATGGTAACGTTTAAATATCTCTTCAAAATAAGATACAGATGCACAAAAACGTATATAAATAACATTTTATTTTCACAAAAATCACTCTAGACGAAACATCTTTGGGTGCCCTGAGCTAGTTTCTCTGCAACGAGCTGGTCCCATCTGGGAGTGATGGGAGACAATGACACTCGAAGTGTGTTGCATATGTCCAGTCTACTCCATTGTTTTGTTTTGGTTGCTGTCACTGCAGAAAACCGTGCTTCACATAAGTAGGATGTCAGAAATGGCAACAGGGTTTTCAGTGCTCTGGTGCTGATCTCAGGGTATTCTGCCATGACTTTAATCCAGAACATCGGGAGAGTTGCTGTCTCAAATATACTTTCCAGGTCGCCTTCATTTGCAATCTCCAGCAGCTGATCATCTTCTTGCCGGTTTGTTGACAAATGGGTCGTGGATCCATTCCCTACTATTGCTTTGAAGTGATTAATGACTTAACAATATCATTCAACACGCTGTTCAATTGTGGTGGCATTTTTCAGTTTCTTTGTGAATGATACAATATGTAGATTCACATTGAGGTGCAACTTCCTAAATCGGAGCAGTTAAACCAGACAGCCGTCCGATGTAGCAGCAGCTCTATCTGTGCATATGAAGACACAAGAGGACCATTTCAGTTTTTCTGATAAATGACCGTCCAACGCGGACAGTTCTGCTGCGATGGTGTTAGTTGACAACAATAATGCACATCCTCCAGATAAAGATATTGCCCATAAGAAGTATTGCCTTGTTGTCAACACCTGTAGATTCGTCAACTTGGACGACGTACTATGGTGATGTATTAATCCTCTCCAACAATTGTGTCTCAATGTCTAAGGCTATTTCTTCAATGCGACGAGCCGCAGTGCTAGCCAACAGTAGGATCTGTGCGATCTTTTTAACAGCAGCCTCTCCTAGAAGTTTATAGCAAATGTCTTTAGTGGAGGTTAGCCACCAGGTACGATGCTTTTCAGTGCACTTGCACTGAAATGTGATCTTGAGTAATTTCTGATGTCACGTTCCTGTTTTTTTTTTTTTTTCCTAAAAAAAACAACAACAGTCTTTTAGTCCGAGGTGCTATGACTAAGTGGCGAAGCAGCTCCGGTCACCGCATATTACACAGAGCGGGTTTGGTATGCGGGAATCACCTTCCAGGACTAATCCTAGGTAGGACTCCTGGTATTGTCTGTTAGAGGTTTTTTTTTTTTCCATGTAAGTGGGCTCTTCTAACTCTTCACTGGCCCTTTAACCTTTCGTGAAGAAACTTTCTAAAGACACCTGTTTCTTAGTGTTGGAACAGAAATATTTATTACTTGCGTGGCCCGGTACCAATTGATGGGATGACATGGAATTTATTTTCTGGTTCATCTGTAAAGCTACACTTACGCTAAGCATCAACTACAGATCAGCCACCCATATTGTTCAGTCTATCCACTCACCTGTACACCTGCAGTGCTCTTCCCCGCTGTTCGCTCTGAACCAACAACCAGGCAGCAGCTCCAGGAGGAGAAAGGCTGCCGTACTCCAGGCATCGCGCCAGTCATTTTAAGAATGTTCCAGACCAAACTTTAAAATTGGACGATATTCTGCTAGACTTGGCATTTGTCAACAACTCATAAGCGGAAGTGAGAGCGTTGCGCAACATTGTCACTACGTTGTGCGCTACTTAATAAAACATAATTTAACTTCGAGGCAGATTATTTTCCTCTAGGAATTTTAATAATCGAGTTACTCGACTCATTTGAAGAATTGTTGCAACCCTAATTGCCACCAGTTCTCATCAGATGCTTTTCCATAGGAAAGTCGCACTGTTAACCGATTAAATGTGCGGTTTGGTTCTACCCCAGTGGTGAACGTTTTCCATTTCTCACATGCATGGAAAAAAAAATCAAAGCAATACTCCAGGTATGTTTTTGATGAGGGAATACCATTATAAAGCTCAAATAAGTCAATTTTACTTAATGAAACACCTTTAACAAAACCTTGATTGAAACACAGATCGGCTCACATTTCTACATTTCACCCAAAATTACTGTTGAAACTGAAGCGTATCTGCAGATTCGACTCCCAAACTGATGGAGTCTGACTGTCCATTATTGGGCGTGTAATTAAAGTCCGTCTGATTAACCTTTATGGTGAATTCTGTTGATCTCTCCAATCCCCATGAGATAAATTGTGTCCCATTCTGCCGGCTGCCTCCCTACACTGCCTTCTTGTTAGCGTGGCCATTTCGCTTTGCCTGGTGGAGCCAAAGTACATAAACACTGTTATCAGAGGAGCAGTTGGTGGGAGCGTGCTGTTGTCAGACGAACAATGGCCCCGTGGAATTACCTGCCATGAGTCATACATGTTGGTTAGGAGCTATCATCCACATTCAAGCACAGCCTAGGAGCCCTTGAGTTTTGGTTGTTCATCTGGCATCTCAATATGCAGCATCTGACTATTAATTAAGAACGCTGATTACTGTAATTTGTAATCATTCTTCCTATAATTTCAGCGGTATGCAGCCGTGCACAGCGAGGGGCCTATGAACAATAACATTGTGCTTTTATGTTTTTTGAGATTGTGTGAATGTCTATTTTCCCCAGCCTGGATATTTTGATTTAATGACGCAGATGATTAATTAGTAGTGTGCAGTTGGGGTTTTCATAAACCTAATCAAAATAAATTTGAGATAACTAGCAAATGTTTGACCTGCACTTACGATTTTATTCTCTGCACACTCTTTGATTTGAAGCGCTTGTTCAGCTTTTTAGCTCGTTTCTTCTGCAGCTCTCATGTTATGCTTTAAAAACGTAGAGGGACAGAATTTCACTCTGTTTAATATTGTAAATTTCTTTCAGTTCATCGGAGGTTGTTGCTTTTAATCAGAAGCCCCAGCTGCCAAACTGAATGCGGTTATTGCTTTTTCAGACTGACCTGCGCAGTGGCTTGTTTTACACCTCTATCAATCAAGGTTGCACTAAAACTTATTTGTACCGTCATTACACATGGTCTGTTGACATTTCAAGTACTCTCAAGCTGAAAAATGGCCTTTAGCATGCACTATGAAATTGCTCTCCAGTGGACCCATGTAAAAAAAATATGCTCTGTTGCTTTTCTTAATGGACGTTTTCCAATGGAGTCTAGCGGCATGATGGGAAACATTTTTATGAATGTTAATCCTGAAGTAATTATTACCACACAATATTTGAACTACCAATTTGTATATTTAGATAATTTTAAGAAAGTACTAAAACATTTTTCAAATAAGTGTTTTGTTTTACTGTGTGCTTTAGTGTTTGTAGTTATTTGACTTACTTTAGAAATGATCTTAGCATCTCAACCCACGTTAAAAAAGGAGGCACTAAAAAGTGGCAACCTAAATCCACCACTATTACTGTGCTGCTTTTTAAACCTCCCTGGTGGTCAAGTGTGAAATTTAGAGAAGAAAAATGAAAGAAGATGGACCAAAAACTGCAAAAATGATAGAATAACCTTAGACACGCAGTTTGGTACTTATGAATTTTCTGTGAGTACCAGCTGACAGTCTAGTTTGATTGGCATGTAGAAAGTTGAGGCGTAAACATTCTTGCTCAGATCTTTCTCACCACAGTCTGTTCCTAAGAGCTTAGGAACATAAAGCATACATTTATTTTCAACCCACTACAGATTCAGGAACATATATTTGCCTGTGTGAATTGCATCATTTAAAAAAAATATTTTTACAACCTACAAGTGTTTTTTAGAGTCGATAAACACCAATACAATATTCAGTGTATGCTCAGGTAAGTTCAAAGCATTACTAGTGAAATGCTCAAGTGTTTTATGTATTTGCATACCTGTCTGTATAACAAGGTAATAGATCATATAATCTGTTTCTACTGACCATAAAATTGCACATTTCGAAAATAAATGGAAATGGCTTAATGTAAACACACCAATTTTGAAAATAAACTTGTGTTTTTACAAAGTTTTTGTCTTGGGATGTTCTTCGGCTGTATTTAAAATAATGCATTTCGCAAAACTGCAATGGAAACGCTTTTTTTTTTGCATCACAAGTCGTTATCAACAACTGAATTTTGCTACTTGCGGAAAAGATGAAGAAAACAACAGGAAGAGGCAGAAGGATGATGGTGCAGCATGATTTTTAATTATTGTGTGAGCAAGCTTATTCAAGTGACTTTAATTGTATTATTTAATAAAAATAATGCAATTGCAAAATGTAGTGTTTTTTTGGTAGAGTTTTGCGTACATCTGTAGTGGAATCACAGCTATTTTAAATGATCTCTTAGAGCAAACGTTTTCTCCTGATTTTTTTCTTTTCCTAATATTCACTCAGTGCTACAGGTTGTTTTTGATTGAAGAGAAATGCATTTCTTCGTGTGTGTGTGTGTGTGTGTGTGTGTGTGTGTGTGCGTGTGCTGCCATTAGGAGTGGAGCAGGATGCTGTTCTTCACTTTGCTGGTTCAGGTTATTGGGGAGCTCCTATTGTACGTGAAGCACCAACAGCCTTCACACTGCCAGCTGCAGACCGAACCAGCCTGGAACGACAGATAAGCCTGAGTGCTCTGGTCAACAACAAAGCTGCACAATGCTAATGCTAATATCCTGTTGCCAAGATGTGCTAAGATGTTCACAAGTTAGATCTTAGTGAATTATGCCTTGGCAGCTAATCTAGTCAAATATCACTACAGCCTATTTTTAAGAGTACTGTTGATGCCAATAAATAAATAAGGAAATGGTGACCAATGTGAACTTTGACAGATTGTTTTCAAAATAAAGATTTCCTCTTGGCTCTTCAGACTATAACTAGCTTTCTTCTTGCCTCCCTGCTCTTGTGTGGCGTTAACGCAGAATTACCATCACATTTTTCCTCCTATCTTTCTATATTTTTAAGGTCACTGAATAAATTAGTTAGTGAAATGCAAGTTTCTGTGGTTGTCCAGGGGGTGGGATTTTGTGAAAAAATTATCTGTACCAATTTCTCTCGTGCATTTTCTGACAAAGAGCTGCACTCTTTCATCTACTCTTGTACTGACTTTAGTGATTGGGAGAAGCAGATGTCAGTATGCAAAATGTCTCTCAGTTCCATTTTGAAAGGGAGGTAATCTCCCTGAAACCCCTGACAGGCATGCAATTTGTCCTGCTGTCATTTTAGCTCCTCAACACAGCTGCAGTATGCATCGTCAAAGCAGGGTCTAACACAAAATCTAAATTTTATTTTAACCAATTCTCTCTTTCTAATACCCTCATTTAATATGAATTTTAGAAAATAGAAACTTATTTCATCTAAAAAATGTTTTTACTGTACAATTAAACAATATGTATATAATCTCTTTGCTTGTTTGGAACGGTTGGGACCTTTTAGTGAAAACTATTTTCATCTTTAAATATTCACACAACATTTAAATAGATTTGCAGATAAGATTTTATTACTATAGTCCATTGGGGCTATAAAAACGAACTGGATTGTCCTCACCTGTCATCAGATTGATGGTCTTGGATTGTATTGACTGCTATGAACCTTGTATGCAGGCCCAGAAAATACAGTTTTGGTATCTGAAGACTCATTTGCTTTAATGTTTTCAGTATCCTCTTTCAAATTCACTGATCCTCCAATCATTTTTTTAGCAGTACAGTGAACCAAAAATACTGTCCATATTCTGTGCTGCTCTCTGAGCTGTCATTAAGATGCTGCCTACCTGCCTATAGAACCATAATTGGCTGTATTTATTCTTTATTGGCCAACATTATGTGCATAAACAGCTGAATGTGACTCAGTTTCCCAGCAAATGGACAAAGTAAAACTACATTGGAAAAAAGGACAAATAAATGATATTTACCTTTATGTATCTCTACAGCCAATGTTTTTATGTTCGGGAAAAATAAGAAAACCAGGTTTTGGCAGTGAAAATATGTTTACTTTATTTCACAGCAGAGTAGCTGACTACTCAGATGGTTCATTGTGTCCATAAAATAAATCTGAGGGAAGAAACTTTCTCTGTTGTGACTTTTTTCCCAAATAGCACTGTGTACTGCCAACCTGACAGTAAAAGTCTAAACAATGTGTGTCCATATCCTCGCAGATATGCTATGCACTAGGTGGTCTGCCTAATGGATATTATGGAAAAAATAAATGTGAATGCAGGGCAGAATTGGTTGACGTGGTCATATTGTGAGCTCACTATATTTGAATGTTGGTGACCAACTTAATAAATGGGATTGAAATCAGAGCTGTGTGATTGAATTTAGGACGTCGTCTCGTCTTGCAGCCACATTGTAACTGTAAGGTTCACTGTCAGCTAAACATAACCATTTGCAACCAAACTTTACATTCTTAACTTTTGAGAAGTTACCATGACGCTGCCATGGTGACTAATTGTACTTTACAGTTAATATGGGGGGATAAGATGAACAACATTCTGCCTTTTTGGTCCCACTGTAAATATAGCCATCATGGTTAAGCATCTGAAATATCTCTAAAAGTTAACATTTGTTTCTATATGTGCATATTAGAAAATGTTTTATGGTTTTGAAGTTGTGTTTTGGAGTATTGACATCTTCCTCTAAATGTGATGTTACAGGATCCTGTACATTTTTTAGTATAAATAAGCTTCTATACCTAGTTAAGTTAGTTTTGTACTAAGATTTTGGCACTAGAAACTAGACTAAAAATACTTAAGATTTTGCCTACACTTTATTTATACACTTGTCAATCTGACCAGATCTTACAGAGCATCACTTTTGGTCTTCCTTCCTAGTATGTTATTTTTAACTTTGCTATTAAATGCATTGTTATGTCATAACTTTTAAATTGCTTTGGATAAAAGCATCTGCAAAATGCTTAAAAGTAACCAGCCTATGTCTGATTGTCCTTTGCTTGGTTTTCTGCACCTTTCTTCACAACATCACAATTCCCAACATGCACTTATTAGAGTTGTTGCACAATGTTACGGGTTTTTGTTTTGCTTTGTTTATGCCCATCATTACTGCAGACAGCCTGCATGTTTTCATATGGCACCATGGGGGGTGATGGGCTTGAAAACCAACTCTTATACATATGGATAATTATCAACTCTGTTGGGTTGTAGCCATGGCACTAGCTGAAAGTTAATACTGAGCAAACATTTAGGCTCACAATATAAAATTCAAGCCTCTTGTGTGTTGGAGGTGCAGGGTCATCCACTTAGCTTGAACAGTGTAGGCATAAAAACTGTTTCATTCTTCTCATTTTTTTCTCCATGTTCTTTTATTCACCACATATATTCTACACCAGACTGTGCATTCATATTCTGTAATATATATTTTCCAGTCATAAAGTGAAGAATTTACTATTTATGCAATTCATATTATTACTAGATTAGACTGCTTTACAGTAATACATATGTACCAAAAATTACTTGATTCAGACTATTGATATGCTGTTTAAACATATTTTGTCAGATTGTATTGCATTAATAACAAAAAATATTGAGATTTAAAATTAGTTTTTAGATTAATTCAAACACTTCTTCTAAAACCAACCTTTTATTTTTGTGAAATTAATGCTTTGCCAAAAGACTGATGTGTGCAGGTTTGGCAAAGTGGATTAAAAAACGGAAAGCTTTGCTGACTGTAGAATTTCAGTAGAGACATTACAGGAAAACGAATGAGTTGATATTATTCTGCTATTCTTATCCATGCTCCTTTTGGTTCTGTGGCTTCTTGTTAAAAAAAATGCCAAATAGCAACAGAGGTCTTGCATTTGACGTTGATGAGATTAAATTAAAACCTGGAAATATGTTAATAGAGAGCTTTATATTGTCAGAATTACCAGATATGCTTTGTTTTATTTAACCAGTGTTTTTGAAAGTGGTCTAAGATTATCAGACCACTTTGGGGTGGTGACATCTATTAAATGACTCCAATAAAATACTCGTAAAGGCATAACTTCCAATCTTTAAGGCAATCATTTGTGGCGTGAAAACATTTATATTATGTGCCCTTTATCTGCAATCAGCCTGAAGCCCATAAGGTTACCTGCAACAAAATGCTGACAGTCTGAGAAGACTGCTCCATCAATACAAGCAGTGATTTTATCTGTTTCATTCATTACTTTTTATCTTCTCTGTGCATTGTCTTCAGTAGGAGCAAATCTGATAAAATGAAGTCCATCTCTTCAGTTGTGTTGATACAAATGTTAAATCCATAAGGTCATTTCAAGCCTTTTAAGCACTTCTTTTGGTGTTTTGCTGATTATTTTTTTTGTAACTTTATGCCACTTGTGTGATAGTTTAAAAGTGCAAAAGTAGCAGGTTACTTAGTTTAATCAAACATATAAGCAACGGCAATTTGATTTTAACAGAAGTTTAAAGAGTATAAATGAATCAGTTTCTTTCGACTTGCTTACTGTGATAATGTCTTTGAATATCTAAGGTATTGTTACTTGAGTTTAATACATTGTACACTGCAAAAACAACATATTACCAAGTAATTTTGGTGTAGTTTCAAGTGCAAACATCTTAATACACTTGAAATAAGTCAAACTAACTTAAAAGTAACTTTTCAGCAAGATGGAGGCTTGTTTTAAGTAAATAATTCCTTGGTTTTGATGAATAAGTACCACTTCTATTGGCAGGTGATTAACTTATAACATCGGCAAAATGTCTTGTAATAAGTCAAATAATATGTTAATGGAACAAGAACTTTTTAGTCAAGGAATAATTGACTAAAAATCAAGCCTGTACCTATCTGAAAAGTTATTTTTAAGATGGTTTTGTCTTATTTCAAGTGTACTAAGATATTTGCTCTAGAAACTAGACCAAAAATACTTGGTAAGGTTTTATATTTTTGCATTGTAATTACAAAGACATGATCATCATGGTATTCAATGATGAACCTAAAATCTTAAATTCAGTAACATGTTTTTCTCCATTTTCTTAAATTTACCGACCGATTTACATATTTATAAATAAATGTAATACATATAAACCCAAAGGGTATTGAAAGTCTGTCTTCTATCTCTACATAGTAATGACCAAAGTTCAAAAGCATTTAAGCCTTTTTTCCTATTGTTTGTCTTTTAGGAAATGCATTTAGTTGGTAGTAGAACCCAGTTAGGTTAAGAAAGTACTTTACTTATTTACCTATTAATGTGTCCAAGTCTAATTTGTATGGCTGTTAAAGATGCTGTGCTTAAAGCATCTGAGCAGAAGCCTGGATCGTGTTGGGAGAGGTTCAGAGCCTGTGATGGTTCTGGTAGGAAGACGCACATCGAGTTTGCCAGAAACTTGAGCATTAATTTTAATCGCTGGTGTTCCTCACTGGAGAAGAAAACATTTAAATCTCTGTGTGACCTGATTGTTTTGGAGCGGCGTAAAAACTCAGTTTCCATTCAGATTGCAGCTTACGTAACTGATCATACGGTAAAGACAGCTGCTATGTCTGCTGCTTTGGCAGATGATTGTTTTTGTGTCAGTGCATGCTTTCGACTTATTGCATAATGTTAAAATGGTGCTTGTTTCAGATGCTATGATCTGTCAACTTTCTGCTGTTTGCAAAGATGTTGGTGTCTATCCAGCTGATGACTGTCTGCTGTGAACCAGTTAAAACTCAGGAGCATTGTGGAAGCTGGAGTACTTAAACACCTGCCACAGGAGTGTCTTTTTGAGCTGTTCGCAGCCAGTGGAGAGTAGATGTGTCTGTTCTAAGTCAGACAACTCTTCTTGAGCAGAGTATTTATATAGGTGATGCCAAGGCCATTTGCCATCATTTTATAGAGCTTCTAAAGGAGAATGTGAGATAGTATAGAGTAAAAGAGAATAAATGCTTGGAAATGTGATTGCATGTTGTTTGAGCCCTTCGTTAGTAGAAAAGTCTGACAAAACCGTTTGGTTTTTCTACAGATTACTGCAGCAGCCAGGTTGTTTTCATTAGCTTTAAAGCTGCAGGATGTAACTTTTTAAAAAAACATATTTGTTGCAACTGTCACCATGTCACGACATTATGTTATGAGACGCACAATTTGTGAAAAGATCAATTTCCTCTATCTAGCATGAACATTCATGATAGACTATGCTAGCTGCAGCATAGAGAGATTTTCTGTCTCAATATCAAATATGTAAAAAAATATTTTAGTTACATACTGCAGGTTAAAGTGAAAAATCATAACAGAAATAAATGCTTTGTAAACATCTGTGTGTAATTGTTCTAATGTATTTCACCTACTGATAAAGTTCCTGAAATAAGTGGGGTCTTCAGTGATCTAATTTATTGAATTGTTTTCTATTAAGCTTATACTGAATTAGCTTTTTTATTGTGATCTGTCTTGGGGCTATATTTGTTGTGAATTAGCTGAAGCAAATTTTAATACTTTAGTATAAAACAATAGATTTTGCAGCATAAAAAATGAAAGTGTGAGCAAAAGAAATGGCTTCATTCAAATTTTACAATAAAAAGGGAAGTGCTTGGTAACATGTAGGTTTTCAGTGCTCCTGCCAGCCCTTGTGGGAGTACAGAACTGACACCAGACCAATCTGACATTCAGACCAGAACCCAGGAGGTAAGCCGAGCTGGACACCTGCCATTACAACCTTTATCTCCCTCTGTCACCCAGTTTCTTTGTAAAGCTTTTGGCTTCTTTCATCTCACATTTCCTAGAGGCAGATTCCCAGAGATGAATTCTGTGTTGTTTCATCATCTTGAGTAAAAAAAAATGGAGAAACTATATTTATAAATATTTTATTAAGATTCAAGCCTCATATGTGCTTGAAAGGTTTTCTTAAAATTAAATATGTTAAGTTAATGTCAGAGGAATATATTTATTCAAATGGCCACAGAGAGAGAGAGACTGTCTTAAATGCAACTGTAATTTTTGCAACTAATCAACCACTTAAAGTTAAAGCTTTGGCATCAGTTTCCTCTTTAAAGATGATGCAGCGCAGCAGACACTGACCTGGCCTCTGATAACCAAACCTGCAACCAGCAGGACTCCGAGGATCTGCCAGCTTCCTGTCGTCAGACACCAAAGGACACCTTCCCCGTTCTTGTGTCCCGATGGGTCAGAGCTTTTCTTGGCATTAGATGGACTTTCACAGTATATTCTAGGGGCTTTTATTGTCACACTTCCAAAATCTAAACTCTGCTTTAATTTGAATTGTTTGTATTTACAATATGACTTTTCTTCATAT
The DNA here is from genome assembly GCF_051168715.1 of Poecilia mexicana. Taxonomy (NCBI): domain Eukaryota; kingdom Metazoa; phylum Chordata; class Actinopteri; order Cyprinodontiformes; family Poeciliidae; genus Poecilia; species Poecilia mexicana. The sequence goes on along the minus strand of NW_028263372.1, from coordinate 33,504,685 downwards.
AAGAAAGTAAAACATAATGAGATTAGAACCATTGCATATCATTGCATATTAACTATGTCTTTAGCGGCATATGAAGATAATCAGCAGATTAAACTTAGCATTTAACAGAAATACATATTTGCCTCATTTAGACATTCCTCCTATGAAATCTAGATAAACTCTAAGCAGTGTTACAGTTGACATGCTGAAGGATGCAAACACTCTGTCCACGTCAGTGAAAAATTACACCATCTTTTTCAGCGCTTAGTGGATGCCATAAGATATGTTTAAAAGATCATCTAAAAATCATTACATTCCGAAATGAAAAATTGAGGCGGTGGAATGACAAACGAGTAACTTAATGTAGAAGCTGATGAAGAAGCACAAGGTATATACTGCATTATTCTTCCTAGTATACATGCAAAATGATGACATGTCTAACATGCAGTGTAAATTTCACAAAGACGACATTAAAAAAGCAGTTTTGTATCGTTGTAGAACGTCAAAAAACTGACAGCAACTAAATATTTACTGGTTTAATGCATGTTTGCTAAGGGCTCAGTTATGGTTTGGCTTATTTTTTGAAGGGCTATAGCTTTACAAGAACAATGTGACACTAAGTAAACTGTAGGCGCACACTGATTTTACTTTCAAACCAAAGTTATGAAAAGTCTTTCCAGCTGTGGTGAAAATTGGTCGGTATCAAAGTGTGAAACTGTTGTGAGCATTTTTTTATCTCGTTATTCTTTTGCATCCCATGTTTCTTGATTAAATAGAATATGAAACTTAGTTAAATATAACCTTATTTCCACAGAAAATATGTGCGTCTTCACAACGTTTATACACAATATTCTAAGTCTTTTAAATTTATTGTGTCGTGATCTCTGGTTTTCTCTTTTGTGTCATTAAGTAAAGCTAGTTAATTTAATTTGATTAGGTATGATTAATTATATTTAGAAAATAATAATAATTTAACCCTTTTCCTCTACATTTTCCCTTCACTATGCTTTGTGTGTGGGTTGTAAATGATCGTCACTATGGTGAAAAGCGATTCTGTAATTAAATGCCATAAAACCCGACTAGACATGATTTGACCTTTGTCTGGTAGGAACAGAAGTGTTTTAGTTTACTCTGAATTTCCTTTAAGTTGATTTTCACCAACTTTTCAAGGTTGTTCCCCAACGCGAGTGCAATCTCACTCTGGCATTCCTTTCCACAGTCATGGTTTCTCCTCTCTAAACCCAAAAGCAAAAACATAACATGCAATCAAAACTTCATCAGCTTTAAAATTGGGGTTTTAAATTGTAGCATTTCTGACAGTGAAGACTCCAAATGCCAGCGGTGCAAGCTCTTGCCATTTCAGTTCCCTAGACAAGTTTATAGGTAACAAAACCTTGTTAACGCTAAAAACATGACATTCAGATTATGTTGTGAAATATGTTGCCAGAACAGATAAGACACAAGATAAAAATCTTCAGCTTCTGCATCTTATCATTTCTAATAATTTGAAACAGAGATGCATTTATTTTTATGCAAAAGGAAACTAAACAGAAACCCACATCTTGTTCTCACCAAGTCCACAGGAATTAAAACAACAACACTTTTAGTTTCGGCTCTACAGGAGAATATAAAGTGGGCCGGATTTTTATAGGAATAAAAAAATAGATTTATGAAAAACAATATTTATTTTTGACATGGTTTGGCTCCTCCTTGGCCTATTCAGAGGAAATACTTCCAAACTATTCAGATGGTGAACTCATGCAAGGCTGTTCTAACTTCACTTACAGATTAAAATTATTAAAGAAAACTAACATTTTCTATGCTTCTTTGATTTAATCTAAATATACAGTTTTAATAACTGATCTTAGATGATCATTCATTTCAGTAATTTTTGCCCCTTATTTTATTATTGCTATGCCGCTCTGCTCACATGTCAAGTTATTCTCATTATTTAATTAAAAATTATTAAATTAAATACAGATAAACAATTGATTGAATAATTTTTATATTTAAAGGTGCAGAAGAGAATTTTTGTTTCTGCCAAAGAAACTCAAGTCTGTTATTCTTTGATTGTGCTTCTAAATCCCAGAGAAGCAATCACAGAAGTGTGCATTAAATATTATTATTGCACACATCTCTTGGTAATAAAGAACAGCTTCTTTTTGATTTCCATGTGTTTGACATCAATGGAAATCTTAGAATACACACTTTCAGAATCTGTAAATAACTCAAAATGAGTCGACTTGCTCATGACTTTCACCTTTACCAAATAGCATCACTTTTCTCTTTATGATGAACAAAGGAGACAACAGTAAGTGTGTTAAAAGTCTAATATTGTAAATATTAAGACGTGTTGTTGGGGGAGGTTTTGAATGAGGTGGTCTGTGAGTGTTTGCTAAATGGGTTAAGTGGTCCTCAGCCTGGAAAACACTGATCCAGAGGAAGCGGGCGCTCTTTATACGGAGGGTTATTAGTTCTCGTCGATTCCCGACTCTGGGACTTTGGCTGTATGTCTGGTGAACTTTGTGAAGCAGAAGCTGATGTCTTAACTGTTGAAATCTGCATCTGGAGCCAGATTGTGGTGGGTGTCAGAAGCTGCAGCCCAGGAAGCGAGGCTCATAAACACCTGCACCTGTCTGAAAAGAGATAATTATGACGGATTTAAAATACACTGTACCTTAGCAAAATAAAGCCTCTCAGTGGAGGTGTCAACAATGAAAATGGATCTTTAATAAAATTGTTTATTAATCATTACGACTGTGGGTTTGAATCTGCAGGCAGTGGCCTGATGTTCAAAGGGACATTATGACATTATGACAGCAGTTTTCAAAGCTGGGCATAGATGGTATTTATTTTTTCTAGTCAGTTCTGGTCCTGCAGGAAAAGGACGTGACATGACGCCGCAGCACAAGAGTTGCCATTTCATTTCACACCTTCCGTTCCAATCGACATCTGTTATTGCTCTGAGCTTATCAGAAGAAACATCCCACAAGCAACGGATCCATACTTTACCTCCCCCCAAAAATCCATCAGTCTTGTTAAATAAGTCCATGTTATTTGAGATAATAAGGCTTGACATGCATGCTACACATGACAGTTGATTGCCTAGTGTGATCAGCTGGATGGCAGGGTTTTATCAGGAAGCTGACAGTCCCAATGAGGGAGCAGTCCGTCCTTAATTACGATTAATAAAGGGAAAATACGCCGAAGCGTATCACACATCACACACTGGGCAACAAAATACAGTTGTCTGGCTTCCCTTGGGCTGGAAACAGAAATGCATTTCCTCTCAAAGCACTGAGATGTCATTCAGGCAAAAAGTAGTAAAACGGAGGTGAAGATGGAAAGTGTACACGAGACGGAGAGGGCAGATTTATCTTTTAACAGGTTGCAGATACATTTGCAGAAATTGGAAAGATGCGCCATTGAGTAGTCAATGGTAGAGAAGCTTCATAAATCAGTTCTGTGACACTTTATAAGGAAAAAACAGAAAAGTGGAACAAAATCATCACTAAATCATATAACAGAGGTGGATGGAGGTACAAATCGTTTTCAACACATCTTCAGTTTTCATCTGTTTTGTTTTGCACCAAGAAAGCAAATAGTGCCAGTTCAGAAGAATATTGTCTCAAGAAAATCAAGTTTATTCCAACGAAATCTTAAAACATGGTGTGACTGTATTGGAATGAGCTCTGCGTCAGGGAAGGGAAGGTATTTTATGTGAACGCTGTTCTAATAATTGTGCTATATGTTTAAACAGCTCTGGATAAACTAAGAGTCAGCTTCACAGAAAACGTCTGAAACATATGCGTGTTATCTATTGATCAGCTTGATGACATCCAGCTGCACACACAGTAGAAAGAAAATTACAACATATAGGAGTAAATATTGATTTTGCTGCTACTCACTGTTTCAGCCTCCTTTGAAAAAAGACACAATGCTGGTAGTAAAATCTCTGAAGACAGAGAGATTCTTAAAAGGGCAGTTACCCTGGGAGGAGTAGTTTATTATTGTACTAATAAATTACGAAACGTTTGTTAATTTATAGTAAAACCTCTAATTTTCATTACACCGCTACATTTTCATGAGGGCTGAGTGATTCTGATGAGGACACTAAAGGCACTTTATAGTGAATGTCTTTATTTGGTGGTAAATTACTTTAATAATGTCTCCGTGAAGTTAGGAATCCTTTCACATCTCTCTCCAAATACGCAAAGATTTAACTTTGTTGTCCTTTGCTGGTGTCTTTGTACACCAGTTATCTCCAAAAATTATTTACAATTTGCAATTTGATTTCACTAAAGAATTTTGAATATTGTTCTACTTGATAAAACACTTTTCCATCTCAAAATATATAATCTCACAAAAATTAAAACTAACCTAGACATTTGTTTGAAATCTATGAATATCATATTGAATGTTGGTGTGTCTCCCTAATATCAAACATAAAATATTAAGGTCCAATACAAGGGATGTTATAAAAGTTTTTACTTCATCAAATCTACAATGTAGTTCTCTGAGTGAGAACTCCCAGATGAGTGAACATTTCACTCAGAAATATTCGCTATTTCTGAGTGAAACAGGGAATAAAATATTCACTATTTTATTCTGAGTGAATAAAATAGAAAACAGGAACCAATCTTATCAAAACTGGTACAGGAAGGTAAATTAATCATATTTCCAACATTCTTCTTTTCTGCTTTTTGCTGCCTATCCAACATCTAGTTCAGTCTCTGGCAGTGTGGCCGTTTTCTCCATGCTGCAGCACCAACATGAAAGTCTCTGTATTTTCAAACACTTTGCAGCAATATCCAAAAGCTCTTCCTTTATTTAACACTTAATTTGTTTGGCGCAATCTTTGTGTTTTGCCGTATTTTTACAATGCATTTGTTTTCACATAGTTTTCTTTCCCTCCTGAAAGCATTCTGCATTCCAAGCTACGAAACAAGAGAAGTGGAGTTTAAGGTGAGATAATAAAAATGCAGAGGGATGAGAAACAGAGGTGAATGAGGCATTTTAATAAGACAGTCAATACAGACTAAGAAATTAAGTCAGAGTAATAAATGGAAATAAACATTTTTGTAAATGGGATTTTTAAGCTACTTAAACTTGCAGTTCAACTTTTGACATCAACAGTATTTTATCTTTTTTATGCATGGAAAACTTTTTGCCTGGCATCTGTCTGTCATATTAGTTTATTATTTGTTTAGTCGCTTTTTTTGCTCAAAAAATATAAATGCCACAAATAAAAAGTGAGATGCTCACCTTAGTACCATGAGCCAAAATCATATTTTACTTGTATATTTTCATATATGAATTTGCGTTGGAATTGTGTTGAATTCAAATCTAATCTGCTAATTTTTTGCACTAAATACACTCCTCACTATTTTCAGAAGCAGATAGCTTAGCAGCAGCCATACGGGGTCAAATACGTCACTTTGCATGCAGTGCATACTGCTGTCAACTGGAATTACTTACATAATCAATCCTCCAGCAGAAGCTTCAGGAATAAGATGGAGAGGCATTGTGATTTTAGTTTGTAATGAAAAATGCTGCAAGTAAGTTTGTTTCATGGTTATTTAAAATCACATATTTACACACAGTCTTAAAAAGACACATTGCCTTTTATTTGCTTTCTGATACTGAATTTGATGTTTCTTTGTGAGATTACCAATAATATTTCAATGTACTGAATGCCAGTCTAATGATGGAAAATTCTAGTTTTGAAACTTTTTAAACCTGTCTTTAAAGAATCTGAGAAAAGATGATAATGTTGTGACTTTATAGGCTGCTGATAGATTTATAAACAATATTTCCGATGCATTGTAATCACGCCTCATCTGCATTGCTTCATTGTGTGACATCATTGCAAAATGGAAGAATTTAGCCATGAAATCAGGAAGAGCAGACCTCTACAAGTCTGATTCTTCTTGGGTATAATTTCTGTGCCTGAAGGTGCCCCACTTATCTCCTCAAATCAATGAAACCCCATGGGAATGTAAAGTGATAACACTACTTTGTTAGGAGATGGGTTTGATGTCCCAAAATGTATTTTGGTGCAACAATTTGCATACCTTTCCTAACAAAAAAGAAACAGATGCAGAATGAACCTGGCAGGGTGTCGTCATCCTAGTGAAGTAGGCTAACATGCTATATGATACAAAATAAAGATCAAATTTCACTGTATTATTGTGCAAAGTTAGTGGACATCGGACAGTTTCTTAGAGATGTTAGTCCGTGACAGGAGGCATCTAATGAATTTTAATCATTGAGTAAATAAATGTGTTAAATGTATGACAGGATCATAATCATAATTGTTACCCAAATATTACTTTTAATGATTTGAATAATTCCACTACTCTACCTATTAGCCCTGCAACCCGATCGGAGATATGCAGAAGACAATGGATGGATGGATAATTTCATGCATTAAACAAACAGCTTGCTGCAGTAAAAAGCACTTTGAATGCTGGCCTTCTTATCCTTTCCATTAAAAATATCATACACTGATCTCTACTTACTGCTACAAGAAATCATAACATAATTGACTATTAGTGTGTAATGTGAGAGGAGCAACATTAGTGGTATACTTTCAGAAAAGCTTCATTTTATGTATGAAATTGAATTAAACGCTGATCTGTTTTCAGTTCTGAGACAGAGCCGGCCTATGTTGTCTGATGAGAAACAAGAAGTTAATTCCTTCCAGCTCCACAGCTTCTGCCAGGAGATGTTCTTGGAGTAGAGTTTGTTTACAAGGCATGGGGTAATTGAGGGACTCGACCTCTCAGCTTAGCTACAGAAATAAAAGGAGTTGGATTTTGGAAACACTGATGAGGAAGCAGACAGTCTAAAACGACCCAACGCAGTTTCAGCGTATTTAATACCACAGAGATGGTAAAAAAAAAAGGAGATTTGTTTTAGAGATTTTGACTGAGATTTCAAAATAGTAGGTTCACCGGTGCACAGATGTTTCATTTATGTTGATGCTAAAACCTCCTGGGGGCTCTGCTGAAGTTTATAGGCAGTGTTGTTCGTTTCTGCTTTGTCAGACGGGAGACGTTTGATCTCTTCACTTGCTGTATTGTAACTTGAAGCATTTGCATTAAAAATATAAAAAAATCTATGCTTGCAACTTTATTGCAGAGAGTAAATAACGTTTACTCTCTGCAACTTTATTCTGTTGCAGAGAGTAAACAGCTTATTCTGATATGAATTAAACTGTTTTTATTGTCCTTACATTTGCGCAATTTGAAATCACAAAATCAATTTGCTTTATGGAAACATAGCAATTAAAAGAACTGTTTTTTAATAAAACGCTCTTGCTCTAGAGTGAGGGGGATTTTCAGCTGTATCGAAATTTGTGTATTTCGCAAAACTGCAATAGCAATCACCAACCAGATGTTACTGCTGGCGGAAAAGATGAAGAAGTCGACAGGAAGTGGTAGGAGGATGATGGCTCGGCATATTTTTAAATGACTTAACGCGTGAAACTCATTCATGTGTGATTTTAATTACGTTTATGAGTAGAATCACCACAGTTGCGAAATTGTATTTTTTTTTACATTAGCGGAATATTGACAGTTTTGCCCTAATTTGTAATGGAAACACCTGCTGGTTATTTGACTAAAAAGAACCATAACATCATAAACAAAACAAACTTTAGAACCTTATAAAAAATTCATAGAATGCTTTATATCTGAAGCCTCCAACTGTTTTTTTTAATTGATCAGTGAAATTTCCCAGTTAGAATAGTCTGTTTTCAAAGGACATAGACAACTGTGCACAAGTAGAAAGATTAATCTACTGATTCCAGAGATATGGAAATTAAAAAAATGCAGTGGAGGAGTTGGATTCAATATGGAAAGTACAGCCTGTGCCCTATCGCTCTGACAATGTTGGTGTTTAGTGCATCTAGGAAGGAAAAGATGAGCGCTGTGGTGAGCTGTCATGTGTTAACAGTGAAGCATCCTGATGCGTTCCATCTGTGGCAGAATGCCAGTCATGTGATTTGGGACGTTTTTTTGTTTCAACACACATTTATGCAGCATTGAGCTGCATCCAAAAGAGAATATACGAAGCTTACAAAGAGCACAAGCTTTTAAGCTGACACAGTGGAATGATATGTGAATGAATGACTGAACATAGACTGCTTCTTTGACTTTTCTCCCAAGCTATCTGTCTTCTCCGTCAGGAATGTGTGCATCGCTGGCTTCAAAGAGTGTCCCTTATCTGGAGATGGAGGTGGACATGTGAGTGCTGACCTGAAAAATGGCTCCTCTGTGTTGTGCCATTACTGCTAAGAGGTTTAAGCTTCTCTTGCTGTAGTGGACTGAATAAATCACACAGATAAAGTTGTGCTTGTGTTTTATGTCCCTGGAACTTATAGAACAATTGTAATTCTGTATAAGTTAAGAAATGAATTAAGTTATAAGACTTTATATTTACTGCTCACTTGTACTTCCCTGTATATCCAATCATGTGAAAATGTGAAGTTTCACAAATTCACAACAGTAATTGACAGTTATTTTACAAAAACTAACCATATCTGTTTACTTTGAACATCAACAGTTTTTTTTTAAATGTGCTAACGTGAAATTATGTGATCTGGTTAATTATAAAATAATTCAAATAAAGTTTAGAACAGTTTAAGCTTACTCCCTGCTGGGGTACATAGATGCTTTACATTATATAAACCCAAATATTATTTGTGAAATGTTTGTAAATTTACAAAACAACAAGCTAGAAAAGAGATAAAAATTAAATTAATTGCATTTACCAGGGATTTAATAACGGGTTACGGGTGCTGTTTGTGTGAATATCCCTACTACAGTCATTGCAGCTAAAATTGCTCTAATGTTCAAAGTAAACAGACTTTCAGGTGACAGTTATGGTGTCCTACATGAAAGAAGGTCACACTGTCTTAAAACTAGAAATTAGATTAGAGCAATGTGTCCAAACTCTGATAACCAACTAGCTCTGACTGAATTGTTTGTACATTTCTCTGATCAGACGTTTGTAGAGAATGATGTTAAAAGCAGAATCCAGTTTGTAAAAGACAGAACAAGCTCTACCTCTCAAAGCTACATCACCATGCACACTGACTCTTTACATTTTGATAGTTTTCTTGTGTAATGCCTCAGAGAATATTTCATCTTCCACACAGATCCTTTTTCTTTAATTTCAAAACAAAACATGACACTTTTGTAACTTAACCACCACAGGCAAAGCAGCTCACTCTCAATTATCTAACAGAAAAAATAATTTCACACTCTAGAGCCTTGAATTGGCTCACAGCAAAATCATATACGAACTTATTTCAATTGAGAAGAAATTGCTTAGCTACATAACGAAACCACCCAACAGCTTGTTGACCTTATGGTAATTCAGCCACACAAATCTGTAAAACTTTTCCTGAATTTGAATTACATGCATCACTTTTCTCCCTTTTTGTAATGGGCACAAACATCAGCACAAACATATTCTCATCTCCTAGTCACCACGGTCCGTTTTTGCCCTCAGAGCTAACACATGCAGATACACATATCCTCAAAAATCGATGAGCCAGTGCACAGCAAGAAACCTTCCTCTTGAACTTTGGATAGATTAGTCTGCAGAAAGAAGAAATATTCCAGTACACATCTGATGCAGATCTATTATCTGCGAGATAAATGCAGTGACATTCAGTCAATAGCAGTCAGCAATTCTTTTTTTCTTATGGCACAAGCTGAAGTCTGAAGTGCTGCAACTGATGAGCAAGGCTGGATCTGCATCCGAGTCTAAATTAATGAGCCTGATAGTGGGAGGTTTGCAGAGGAAAAGAGGCAGCAAAAACGTACTAACCTTTACGGCTTCCTTGGTCAATATTCACCACTGGTGGGATAAGTTTATTTTAGGAGTTGCCAAACTTTATTCTGTTAATTGCCTTGTCAGCGAGGATGCTTTCAGGATAAGCTGTGAGGAGAATCTCCAACTGTAGCTGCTGGAAAAAAGAAAAAAAAAACTGAAGTTAATTAATTCCTCAATTTGTGCACCCCTTTCTCCTTCAAGGCACATTTTCCCAGTGCAAAAAAAGCATTTCAGCATTTCAGGTGGAAGTAAAACTTTTAATTTATTTAATAAAACCTTTCACCTTCTGCTCACTGAGATTGATGGAGTTAAGTAGCGCTACAAATATGCCCTTGAATCATTGAGTCTTCCGACAATTCAAATGTTCCCAATCATCTGCTTTGATTCAATGGTGTCTCTGCACATTGACTATGCATGTCCTTTTCTTCCATAATTGATTTGCTTGTAAACAGCTTATTAGTGCAAAGATTGCTTTAGGACTCAATAAACTCAGCTCATTAGAATGGAAATGCATTAGGCCTGATTAATATGAAGCTTGAATACTGATGATGCATCATGCCGTAGAGCGGAGTGTTAAGTTTCATGCCACTGTAAAAGCTACATAATCAGTCTTTTACTTGGTTGAAAGGAACAATGCACATCCAGCCTGTGAGGAGAACCAGAAAGAATGTCAGCATTCATTTCAGTTCAGTCCATCTGTGTGCTCACTTTGGTTTTCAGCCACATGCACCCAGCAGTGTGCCAGTGGGCAGTGTTGGTGCGAGAATACCATCTGCACTCACACCATCAGATCCACTGGCAGCTGTCCACGCCATGCTTATTTATCAACTACTGGCACATGGCGACAGTGGCAATTGATTTTATTTAGTCCTCTCCTACCCCTTAACACCTTACTACCCCCCCTTTGCCATTTCTTCCAAAAATCCACTGCATCCCACACAAGCAGCATCCCACAGGAGCTCTGGCGCCTGTAAGAGCTTTTTTTTGTCTTTGAGTGTCAAGGAGAGGTGTTGGTGTTATTCTAAATGATGGGTTGTGGGGACAATGCACTGATAGCTGTGTTCATTATGCTGCATTCACAGTTGCGTGTGAGACATGTGTGCTTGCTGTGAGATTGTGCATTCGTGCTTATGCACCAAAAAAAGAGATGGTTAGCAAAGTGACAGACCCGAGCTCAGCGGCAGTGGGACAGAGATTGCTGCTTCAAGTCAAAGAAACCAGGACAGTCAATAACAATGACTGAGAGGGGAGGTCTATGTAAGGGCCAGAGAGACTTGTAGACTTAGTAAAAGTGCCATTCTATTGCCAATTAACTCCACAAGGAAGAGCCAACTTTAAAGAGACTTTTCAATAACACTCTCACTCCCAGCATTAGATACCCAGACTAGCATGTATAATTAAGTGCTGACCTGCACAACACAAACAAAAATCAATAGATGAGGTTTCTTTAATTTGACAAAAGAAAACACACATCAGGAATTTCAATCTTCAGTTTTCATGTACACATGAAGAAAGGTGGGACAAGAGAGCTCAATATATTTTGTCTCATTTCAGAAAGTGAAACTCATATTCTATGCATTCATTACATATTTGGAAAACATTTAAAGATTTTATTTCTTGAAAATTTTATGATTACAACATGAAGATTAATTAATAATATATATCATGAGAGATACATGCTAAATATCAATAGATAATACATCTGATACAATACTCAGTATTCAATATATAGAATATTTAATGGACTTTGATCCAGAACCACACAGCATTCTGGGAGATGTAGGCAGATTAACGGCTTTAGCCACACAGCCTCTCACAGCAAGCTAAGCAAAGTGGGTGGAAAAACCTAACTCAATCGCTCTTTGGTTACCTAGCAACGCATTCATTCTTTGGTTACCTAGCAACAACCAGTTCAGTAACTGGCGCACCAGCAGTTTCAGGTTTGGCTATCGTGCCTCAAAACTGCTCAAAAATAAATATCAAGCGTGGAATGAAATCTGTGGATAAAACAGAGGAGGTCATGTCACTAGTTTAGAAGTATTTCCGATATTTATAACAAAGAACTTCTAAATAATTATTAATATCGTGAATATTTTTCCAGCCATGTCCATCCAGCCCTAATCATAAATAACATATGATGGAAATCCAAAGTTCAGCGTTTCAGAAAATTATAATGTTATATCATGAACATGAAGGGATATTTTGAAAATAAATGTCAGGATTTTCAAAAAAGTATTTTCACCTCTTTGCACTTGAGACTTGCTTGCCTCCTTTTGTACAAATTCTTGGCAATTTGAAGTTCTCCTCAGTTTTCTCTTGCTCAACGCTTCCGTCAGCTCATCCCATAATCACCATCTTAGGATACAAACCTCCCAGTTTGATCCCTCCTGTGCCATTCTCCCTTGTGGTGTTCTTGTTCCCTGTGGTCCTCTTGCTGGTTTGTGTTTTGATGTTCCTCAGCTGCTCCCCTAGATATTCCTGGGTAATGTGTTGAGTTTAAAGACTTTGTTTGCTGCACCACCTGTTTGATTGGGAGTCAAAAGAGTTGACTGACTGATCTCTGGAAATAGGATCAAATATAAAATAGGAAATGACAATGGAAAGATGGCATAGATAAAAACCAATACCAAATACCAGCCTTGCTTTTCTGTAATGTCATGCAGTTTTCTCCCTAATAATTATCAGGTGGTTTGGCTAATTACTAAATGTTTATGTAGAAGTGTTAGCTGAGGGTTTGAAATTAACAAAAAAGTGAAATGATTGTTTGTTCATCTGCTCATTATTGCCTTTGCCACCTTTTATCACAAATTAGTAATTCAGAGGCAAATGCCTTCCTAACTGAACTGATACCAATTCAAGAAGAAAATATTTCATGACAGGTTATGAGAATAACAAATGTACTCAATAGGAAACATTAATAAATCAACATTCCTGACATATTTGACAGTCTGTCACTGTTTTGGTGTATAATGAGGTTTAATCACATTATAGCAAGACAGCAGTAATATTTGGGATGTCTTGCAAATAATGCATATTTATTTTAGCTCCTATAAAAAGGTTGACATATTACAGTCTGCCATTATTGCATGGTAAACTGTCATGTTTAGTTTTATTTTAATGCCTTCATGTGTCTTGTGTAGTTTCCTTCTTTCCACTTTTTTATATGACTTTTCCATTGGTACTTTTTGAATCTCTGAAATCTGGTTAATTTTTACGTTTTTTTTTTTCCTCTTCAAGTCTAGAACTGAGTTACAACTGTGTTTTGTTGTGAGACAAATTATCTTAAGACTGAAAACATCCTTGTGTCTGACAGCATAGTATGAACCTAAATGAGAGCTGGAGACTTGTAATTAAAAAATAAACCTAATTAATCAGCACCAGATGCAGGAACATGCACTAACACACTTTGTTTCCATGTTTTGCATTCATGTGCATGTTCAACAGCAAGATGGCTTTGAGATTAGCCATCTCTGGCTGTCATTTTCTGTGCTAGAGCATGCTGCTGGGTAGGGTGCCAAGCATTAAGATGGGCTGCAGGTGGGAGCCAGGTTCAGGGAAAGATCAATGCAATTTGCAAAGTGCCTTCCACACAATTTCAGGGTTGGATTGTTTCCAGCAGGGCCATCGGGCGGGTGCATAGTAAAGGATAAAAGTCACGGCGCAACTCAACTTTGGTAAAATCTATGCCTTTTTAACCTCACGGTTAGCCATGACCCGGGTTAACAGAAAGAAAATTAAGCTGTGCAGTCTGACTCTCTGGGCTGCCATGCAGGAACAGAGCAGCAAATACATTTCTCATTGTTCCCCAGGCCAACTATCAGGACATTTAGGAGCAGCACAGCTTACACTGTCAGTGGAGTTTTAAGCTGTTGCCTAAATGATGACTTTCCAAAAGCATATTTGTTTTTATTTAGTTTGCTTTGCTCTCAGCTGCAGGGCACAATAACAGCCATAATCTGTAGTCATTTTTGAAGCAGCACCCAAAACAGCTTTGTGGAAAACAGTCTAGAGTTACTGTACATTTAAATGAGTGGTTTCTATTGTTCCACTAATAATCTTTCATTTCTTTCTCAAGAATATCTGTGAAATTTGAATTATTTTATCATAAGATCTGAAATTACAAGTGTTCTAAAACAGCTACATTGCTTTGCTGTACTTGGAAAACTGATATAAGAAAACAAAGCAAATTTTAAACTGTACCTTTCAGTTTTTACAGAGATTGTAGATGAACATGGTTATTGTTGTACTTCAGATTAATAATATAAAGTTACTTGAATACTATGAAAGAATACCGGACAAACTCATATTTGTTTTGGAAAAATCAACAAATGGCATATGCTGCTGTATGTCTCTGCTGAAAAACACAAACCATGAAGCAAAGAAAAGGTACTAATGTTAGCAGAACAAGCTGCTGTTTAAGTTTTTCTGGGTTATGCTTTTGCGTTTCTTTTAAATTCTGAATGCTGGTCAATCTTTGAGCTCATTGAACCTTTTTAACATAATCAGACCAGTGGGACTTTTAGCCATCGTTAGTTTATGGTTGTGGTTTTCTAGCTTCCTTCTTGTAATGTTACCGGTTAATGCAAGTTTCTAACCTTCTCCATCTTTCTGCTCCTCTGGTCACATGTTGGTGTGACACTCCTCTCTTCTGTGTACTTAAAATCTCCGGTCTGGTCTTCACTAACCGTAACTCTCCCTCCTGTATGCTCTCAGTCGTCTCTGCTGAACTCTATTATTCATTGATCCACTACACTCCCTGTGAAACAAGCTCTTTACCTTCAAGTAAGAAACATTCCTGTTAGAAATCAGTCACCTCAATATAATCAGAGCTCCACTGACACCATTTTTCCTCCACTCCAGACGATCCCCTGGGTTGATGACAGGCTTTGCAGCATCACCACTCCATTATCCAAAACAAACATAACTAGGTTGGGACTAGACCACATGATGGTCACATGTTAAAACAAAGTACACAAGACATGGTGTTAAATTAAGGAGGTTTCATTCACACCAGCTGTGTTTGGTCTGTTTTAATTGAACTCTAATTCAGATACCCAGAAAGATTGGTTTGTTTGGTGAGGTGTGAATGTGCAATCAATCTCTGACATGGACCAAAAACATGGTTGTTTATTCAGTAGAAGTGAACTCTGGAGCGGTTTGAATGCATATGTGAATGCCAAGTGGACCGGAGATTGCTCCAAAAGCAGGAAGTGAACTATAGAGTGCTGGGCATTCTGGGTAAATACAACCAAAACAAGTGTGTGAGCCTAGCGCTAGAGAAGTAGGCACCTGTTGTGAATCAGCAGCATAATGTCTTCAGATGTCATGAACTCCAGCGGTATTTAGACAGAAATGATAATTAACTTTTATGTATCTGCATCACTTGCCTAAAACTGACATAATTCAATACAAAGCTAATGTGATGACTTAGGACTTTTTTTTTCTAAAAAAAAAAGCTCTTTACAAATAATGATTTCAAAGGGATTAAGAGTTTGTGTTACAATATTGCTTTGGATGTAAATACTGGTAATGTAATTTTTATTTGTAAATCTTTTTTTTTACTTTTAAATATATTAATCCTGACCAATATAGGATACATGAAGGTTAACTTTAGCTGTTTCTTTAATTTACTCTCATCCTGATTTTCACAGCCCTGGAAGCAGATCAGTATTGCCCTCAGCAGGAATTACGGGTGTCATGTCAAACGACTATTAATTGCATTACACTGATAACGTTAATGTGTTATTACATTAACTGTGACTGCTTTATTAAATAATGATCCCATCTTCCTATTTATATGCCTGTCTGCATCCTTGGTGGCTTCTGAGCAGCAGTGTTTGGGAGCAGGAGGTTGTCCTTCTTTGTCCTGATGATGTGCTAGAAATTGGACCTTGAGAAAATATTTTTTAAACTGATGATGCTTTAGCTCCCCAATTTGATTCAGAGTTTTTGTTTTAACCACACCTGTAGAGGGACTTATTGTCACACCATCCATGGTGTACAACATGATCTATGTCTCTTCAGTTTACTAAATGAGGGTTGGAACATTGATGTACCAATAAATTAAGAACTGGAAGAGGATTAGGACAACTGAGAAAAAGAAAATAATTCAGATTCTTTTTTTTCTTTGAATTTTGACATTTTTTTCTCAGAATTCTGCCTTTTACCCAGATTTTTTTTTCAGAATTCCAACTTTAATCAGAATTAAAATATATATATATATATATATATATATATATATATATATATATATATATATATATATATATATATATATATATATATATATATATATATATATATATATATATATATTAATAGACATTAATAGATTTTATTTATAATGCCTTTTGTATCATTAGATCTCAAAGGACAAAAACAAAACAAGCAATTGCAATTGATAAAAATAATGAAATAAATTAAAGAAAATAAAACCAATATCTTAGAAAATGAAGCAACATTTTTGCTTAAAAGGAATGTCTTAAATAGTTTTGACTTTAATCTCCTGAGATCAACAGTGATAATTCTGAGAAAAAAAAAGTTTTTTTGCCATGGCTCTAATCCTCTTCCGTAGCTTCACTTTTTACCCTTGTGTATTTTGCTTTTGTACGTGTGACAGACAACAGCAGTGCAACCATTACAGCAGATGACGCCATGATCCTTACTTGTGTCTCCTACTTTTCTCACTTTTGAATAAAACGCCTATAAACTCGTCCACTTGAGGCACAGACTGATCCTCTGCTGGCAGGGAGTAGATCACCTTTGTCTGGCTCAGAAACATCACACAACACTCAGGGAAACTGACTCAGCTTCCAACCACTCCAGCTTTGAACAATGTGCTGAAATGCTCAATTAACCGATAAATGTGTCCTTGTTTTAACATGCATTTATGCAAATAATTCTCTGCAATATTTGCCCTCCACTTGCTGGAGCCTAATGCAAAATAAAAAATGGAGCGTCAGCTTCGTGTGGCTGTCAGATCTATGCTGTGGAAATGATGGACAGATTTTGTCCTCAGATATTTTCAGGTCAAGGACAGAAACCATTTGGAGTCCCCCTGCTCCAGTCTGCAGCTGGATCCCTGCCTCGTGGTTCTCTAGGGACATGAGCTACAGAAGGACTCCAAAATAAGTCTGATGTGTTCTGCACAATCAATGGCTTTTCCACAGATGGCCTACTTTGACTCTCTCTCACTGAACCCTGATCAGCATACTGCATCTAAAAACATTCAGATGTCTCCCAGTTGTGACTGCCTTCACCAGATCTAATTTATTTTTCATTTTCTCTCCATCATGCTATAATGTCACGCTTCTCACGTGCACGGTTTGGGGATACTTCATGCAATTATATTTGTATTCTATTGTACTTTTTAAAGTAGCTGCTCTTATTATTTAATTTTTTATACTGTGATGCACTGCAGTTGTGATATGAAAGAGGAGGGATGAGAGCTCTCATGGCTGAGTCTGTGAGTGATATTTATCACTTTCTGCTCTGGACTTAAATCACCTGCTTTTCTGATATTCGGCTGTGAGCTTTGAGTCAGATTTCTGAAGAGGAGCCACTCCAGCTTTGGTCACTTGACCAAAGCAGCAGTTAGCCTGACAGATGATCCTATCATCCATCAGCAAATCAATCAACATTCTCACTTTAATATGTTCCTGTGGCATCTTGCAAAGGTTTCCATATAACTCAGCATTTTTGGATTTTATGTGACAAATAAGACTTCACATAATTGTGAGTTTGAAGGGAAACTCTTTTGAAATAAAAAAATCAGATGTGGTTTGCATTAGATTTTTCTCTCTGTTAGTAAATACTTTAAATTTGGATATCTGTATCTTTTTGGGTCATTATCTTTTTGGAAAGTGAACCCCTGAACCTCTGGAGCTTATGACAGATTTTATTCCATATCCCCATCATTAACTCATTGAAATCAGAATGTTTCATGGTTTCTGAGGTCCGTTTAGAGCAGAGGTGTGTTTTCATCTAATCTGATCAGAACGGTGTTCCTTACATATGTTAAGGCAAACAGTTGACATTTTCTAAGGCTTTCTACTTGCCAGGAAAAGAGAAATGTTGGTTTCAAAGCTAATAATTGTCCTATCGGCAGATTGTCATAAATTGTTTTTAAAGTTACATAATTTTTACAAACCCTGTATATAGATAATGACCAACCTCTTATTTCCTATTATCATCCATCCATCCATCCATCCATCCATCCATCCATCCATCCATCCATCCATCCATCCATCCATCCATCCATCCATCCATCCATCCATCCATCCATCCATCCATCCATCCATCCATCCATCCATCCATCCATCCATCCATCCATCCATCCATCCAGTTTCTCTACACCCTTGTCCCTCAGTGGGGTCGGGAGGGTTGCTGGTGCCTTAACTATTATCAGTGAAGTTTTTATATTAAAATGTCGTTCTGATGAAGAGTTGGGGCTCGTAGCTTTTGGAAACTGTTTTCTAAAGATTTAATATTCTACATAAGTCATAAAAAAACAAGTCAGAATTGTAATATATTGCTCCAATTTCCTAAAAGTTAAGAAATGTGAAATATGATCCAGTACAGTGATTTGCATGAACACATTACTCATTTCATGATTAGTAGGCTTGCTAGATGGTGTCAAATAGCTGAATGTTGCTGAAGCTGAAGTTACATGTTTTCCAAATTATAGAAAAAGGAAAAGGCAGGTCACACCAGAATGGGCATTCAATCAAAAATCAGATCAGAATAAGTCAAATATATAACTCCCACTTTGTATTTACCAAGATAACATCTTGATCGATTACCTGTAAAAATACACAGCAAAATTAAATTAACCAGTGATAAAAACTTTCCAAGATGAGTCACAGAAGAACAACGTCATAACTTAATTTGTCTGGAGTGCAAATTGACCTTTGACCTCTAATTTTAAAGTAACTTTCTAACAAATCAAAAAGCAAAAATGAAATAGCTTTGTAAGATGAAGGTTTAGAGGCAGTGAGAAAAGAGACTAAAAGAAAATGATTCTTAATGGTTGAAGTTTTTTCTTTTTTGCTTCATGTCACTCATTGTGGTAACCAATCAGAAGACAAGTTAAAGGCCATGTTTCTCTGTGTAAAAAAATAAAACTATTTAGCCTGTAGTTGTAGAAGAATTGTAAAAGTTAAGCTAAACTGACATTTGTAACTTCCCTCATTTTGTCATCAACACCAGGACAGCAACACGTTCATGAAACCTGCTGTTTTTAAAACAACATACAACATTTGATAAATCTGGGCTCAGAAACTAAATAAAACCAAATTTCTAGTGGTGGAAAACTTGCTGCTGCAGAGAGTTTTTAACAGAGACAGAAAGAAAAAAACACGCGTATGTCTGGCAGCCATGAGAATGTCATTAGGATTAGCTATAAAATGTAGGCCATTCTCTGTTTTTACTGGTATGGCCCAAAGACCGGGGAGCAGCAGAAAACCCTCCTTATGTGTGCAGTAAAGCAAATACAGGTGCTGGTCATAAAATTAGAATATTGTGATAAAGTTCATTATTTTCCATAATGTCATGATAAAAATTAAATTGTCATATATTTTAGATTCATTGCACACCAACTGAAATATTTCAGGTCTTTTATTGTTTTAATTTTGATGATTTTGGCAAACAGCTCATGAAAACCCAAAATCCCTGTCTCAAAAAATTAGAATATTATGAAAAGGTTCTCTGAACGAGCAATAAAAATAATCATCTGAATCAACAAAGTAACTCTAAACACCTGAAAAAGATTCCTGAGGCCTTTAAAAACTCCCAGCCTGGTTCATTACTCAAAACCGCAATCATGGGTCAGATTGCTGACCTGACTGCTGTCCAGAAGGCCATCACTGACATCCTCAAGCAAGAGGGTGAGAAACAGAAAGACATTTCTGAACGAATCGGCTGTTTGCAGAGTGTTATATCAAGGCACCTCAGTGGGAAGTCAGTAGGAAGGAAAAAGTGTGGCAGAAAACGCTACACAACGAGAAGAGGTGACCGGACCCTGAAGAAGATTGTGGAGAAGGGCCGATTCCAGACCTTGGGGGAAGCAGTGGACTGAGTCTGGAGTAGAAACATCCAGAGCCACTGTGCACAGGCGTGTGCAGGAAATGGGCTACAGGTGCCGCATTCCCCAGGTCAAAGGTCAAGCCACTTTTGAACCAGAAACAGCGGCAGAAGCGCCTGACCTGGGCTACAGAGAAGCAGCACTTTGGACCACTGTTGTTCAGTGGTCCAAAGTACTTTTTTCGGATGAAAGCAAACTTTGCATGTCATTCGGAAATCAAAGTGCCAGACTCTGGAGGAA